>NC_143399.1:66275476-66917956 GCF_052110815.1 Crocodylus siamensis
AGCTGGTTTCCTGGTTCTTTATTTGAAGCCCTTCCCTGCCTAATGAGGGAGAATCACTGCCCTTGTGAGAAATTAAATACTCAACTGCATTTTAATCTGGAGAAATAAGAGAACACAAGCTCAAGATATGTAATCTCTTGCTCCTTTCTCTGTGATTCTTAACCAAATTGAGCATATGTCTGAATTATTACAAATGCATTGATCTGACTTCAACCTGAAGTTACCAAGGTTTTATAAGACTGCAGTAAAGCTTTCTTTGCATTAACCAGCCAAGCACATAAACATTTTAATGAACTGTTTTTACATGGTTCATTGAGTAGCTCCTAGTCTCCTATAATACAAATCACTTCTATGTCACATTCAGCTTTCTCATACAGCCTTTACTTCTCAGTTTTCAAAATGCAAATTGAATAGCATTTCTATGGAAGTTTGGCAATTATTAGGTTATTTCCTAATATTGAAAATTACTTTGCAGTCTGTTTTAACAATTTAAATCATTGTACCTTACACTGATAATTTCCAGTATCCTCACATAATGCAACAATATGTTTAGAAAAGCAAGCCAAATTATCATCATGAAAACTACTATAGACCAGTAACAAAAAAGCCTTTTTTATGTTAGTTACCATGTTACACCAAGAAGATTTTAAACAATGAACAACAGTGTTGCAATGGAGTGTTGGGGGAACTAAATCATCATGAATCATAAATAGCTTCTCTCCCCAAACAGGTATTTATTTTATATTGACCTAAAGGCTAAAATGAATTATTGAAATCAACATGAATGCAGATCGATTCTCATTGGAATAATTAAATGGCAATAATGACAAGCATTTTGGTGTATTCTAGTCAACCTTTAAAAAGCAACATGAAAAACATCAAATATTTAGTGTTATGTTTCAAAATAAGCTTTATGACACATTATGTATTTTTAAGATTAAAGATTAGTTCTAACACATGATTTAATAATGAATGCAAATTATATATGAATATTTAACAAACCATATCACGTTTTATGTCTTAACATATCCTCTGCCATTACTATGACTGAATAAGAAATGGCTGCTTGATGTATTGTCCTGCTGTCTTAGGCCCTGGCGTTTTCACCTTGATATGGCCTTTAAAATAAATTAATTTGTTAACATATAAGAATTCAGTGTAACAGTTGACATAAAACATTTATTAGTCTGTTTATGATCTAACCAGCCATGCACTAATCAGATAATATTTATTTTAAAAATATTTATTTGGTCAATTGTTCCATGAAAAAGATTTGGAAATGTTTATTTCCAAGTTGAGCTTGGGTTTAAATGGTACTAATGGCACCATAAAGATGTTATATAGTGTTAATATAACCTGAGTATTAAAAACATAATGAATTTGCTATTTATGAACCATTAAGTTTTACCTCGCCCCTAGAATAAACTTAATACCATTACAGACCTATTAATAATTTTTCTCTCTCTTTTTCCTCTCTTTATCCCATCCCTCCCTTTCTTTCTGGTAACACACTACTAGATTTCTAAGTGTGTGTATAAACTTAAAAAAAACCCTCAATTATTTGTTTTATTATAAGATATATTTCTTTGTTTTGTTTACTTAAATAAAAGGATAAGCAACTGCAGAAGTAGAAAGACTGTTCTTTTTACCAAGTCTTTATTGCTATTAGCTTTTTATGTTCCATTCAGCCCCCTAAAAATAATGTTAATTCTATTGATCTTTGAGGAAATATAACCTTCCTACCCTTAGAACTTAGTTGAATTCATATGGCTTGATTCAGACCTACCATTAGAAGATACAGTACTTACACAGAGCTGTAACTATTGCACTAGTTCGCAGAAACCTTAGCAAGTTTATTTAAAGTAAAAAAAAAATGTTGTTTCTGAGGTGTGTTTATATGGCCTGATCCAAACAGATTGTTTGGAAGCTTTGGACAAGGCTTGGAGAACGTAATAATTTAACTGGACTTTTCTATGCAGAATGCAATCTTCTACAATCCATGTTTCATTGTCCAGATTTTTTAAAGGAATACATTTAAAACAGGATT
The DNA here is from genome assembly GCF_052110815.1 of Crocodylus siamensis. Lineage (NCBI taxonomy): Eukaryota > Metazoa > Chordata > Crocodylia > Crocodylidae > Crocodylus > Crocodylus siamensis. The sequence continues at coordinate 66,277,524 of NC_143399.1, forward strand.
TCCCTCTGCCCTGCCTGTTATTTGTAATTCCATTTTGTTTGGCTTCCTTTAGAATCAGGTATTTAGAGATGATGAAGGAAAGAGCCAATGAGCTGGGAAGATTAGGAGAAAAATCTTGGCATATAGAATGGGCACAGGAGAAGAGAATGGGAAAGACACATGTGAAAGTGCATTATTTTAATTTTTAAAAGGAAACTCACTCTACAAATAGAGGTTAGATGAACATCTTGCTGGGGTCATTTGACCCCAGTATTCTTTCCTGCCATGGCAGGGGGTCAGACTAGATGATCTGCTCAGGTCCCTTCCGACCCTAGAAACTATGAAACTATGAGACTATGAATAGCCTTTTTGATGCAGAAGAACGTTAAAAAATAAAGTTACTGTGATGGATATAATTAAAAGCTAGAGGGAATAAGGCTACCTATATAAGGCTACCTGTACCAGCATGGCTGCCATGTTGTACACAGTCGCTCGCACACCCATTCTCTCTCTGTTTCTCTTTTTGATTTATGCTCTGTTCTGATTTCTTTCCTTTGCCCTTTACTCCTCCATCATGCTCTCCTCCTCTCCATTACCTCCTTTTTTCACCTTTAGTCCCTTGGGCTTTCTAGAATTACTTCCCATTATCTCCTTGCTATGTATCCCCCCTTCACCCTAGCCCAGCCCTTTTATTGCCTTGGAAGGCTGTTCTCCCATTCTCAGTCTGGGGACTCTAACCACTGGGACCTTCCTGCCACTCTCTAGCAATTGCTATTACATCTGCAGGGTGCAGTGCTGTATAGCACCCTGTAACTGAGAGAAGGGAAAAGAGATGTACAGACATCCTGGAACACATGAGAAAAGTAGGTATGCCCCACACATTGGCAACCCCTGTCCTAGAGCCACAGGTCCAAATGTCAGGAGATCCATGCAGTCCTTTGGTTTTCTGAGGTAGATCAACAGTTTCCTGAGTCCGGCTCTCAGATAATCCTCAGAATACTGTGGGTCTAGCCTCTCTGCAGAGACATAAACATTTCCATGACTCTTTGCATATGAGTTAAACTTACCCCCACTCTCTTCAAGGCTTCTCATCAAAGAACTAATTCTGAGCACCTGCACATCTTACTCAAGTCAATGAGAGCTGGGGTAGTCAGGAGGGTGACTACCTGCAAGATGATTGTCACTTGATAATTTATAAAAGTTTGATGCTTTAAATCCTGCAGAAGCCCTCTGAGATAACTAGTGTATTTAGTCCAACAAAAACAGCCTCCATGCACAGGCATTACAATAGCTGCTGCTTAAGAAAGACAAAGACACACTCAGCAAGCCCCAACTGTGCAGTTAGCTTCTGCATTTCACTGCCATTAATTTCACTGAGTTTTAGGCTGCCTATAGCATCTCAGTCCTAAGAACCTTTAGTCAAGTCAGAAAGGAAAGGAGATAAAGACAAAGTTACTAAGTATTTATTTTGAGATCTATTTCCTATTCACCCTTGTATTCCCCCTGGCTCCAGACCAGCATTCCTCAGGACACACAAATGCAAGGTGAAATGGATGATGACTGACCGGCTCAATCGCTAAGACAAAAGAACTCTGATACTGTCTACTGGATTTTGCACTGATAACTTCTGAAACTACCTTACCACCAAGACTAGGAGTAGGTATAAGCCAGGGTGGTTTTAGACATTGTGAGGCATACCTCTTTATATGGAAAGTAATTACTGGAAAATCTTCACTGACTCTGAGTCAGCACTGACCAGCACTTCAAATTGCAGAAGGAGCTTGCAGATTTTAGTGCTGTTGGGGAGGATAGGGGGGGGAGCTGTTCCTGTTTTGTTTATTTCCTGGGGAAGGGACAATAAAAAAAAAATGAAAACTGGAAACTATGACAGAAATAACATTTTTGCAAAGCACTTGAGATGAAAGAAAGGGGAAGAAATCCGTCTTCTTTAAATGGCTGTTGAGATTTCCTTCTGCAGGCTTATCTATGTGCTACTGACTAGGTCCTGCAAGCACTTTAATCTGTATCAGTAAGCAACTTGACTCACAGAAGTAGTATCATTGTGCCAGAGGCTGTGCAAATACATATACACTGATTGTGCTTTCACATAAGTCAAATGCAGGGAATTACACCTAGGCATAAGTGCAGGATTGGGATCAGGATTGTCTTACTGAGTGTGTCCAACAACACCCAGGAAGCTGACACAGAATATGAGAACCTGGCTGCTGCTTCAATATCCGTTTATAATAACTAATAAGGAAAGATCAAAGAAACTTTGAGTTACTCATTATTAATGCAAACAGTTCAGAAAGCAAAAGCCAACAGTATATGGAAGAAAAGCTTTGTCACTAAGGAATTGAGTCTGGAACCCATAAGGTAATTGATAGCACACCAAAATGATTCCCTGCCTTTCTTTTTATTCCCATTTTCTTAACATAAAAATGTCATTTAAGGCACATTTTCCAAATAATGAGTCTTCCCAATATCTTACACAGCTTTGCCAGAAAGCTAGCAGCTGCATCTGGCAAACATGCAGCATGAGAGGGGAGTGAGTACTTCTTGGATTATGCCACCGTTCAAATGCTGTGGAGTGTAACAGAAATGGAGCTCACACAAATGGGTTAAAGCACAGTACAAAGAAGGGAGGAGTTAGAAAGTACAGCCCACGTGGAATTGTGCTGTTTGACTGGACGACTAACAGAACCCCTTCTTAATTAGTCCGCATTCTTCCCGCAACTTACGTGGGATACCAGTCTTACCTAAAATGAAACCCAAGTTCAACTCTATCCCCTGAGCCATGCTTACTAGTTCAAGCTTCATCCACCTTCAAGACTTGCTTGGAGGGTTGTCTGGATGGAAGCACTCAAGCTGTTGAACAGGTTCGCCCCACAGTTAAGATATATCCTGAATGCTGACTAAAAATTTGGTTCATGTGCATCATCAGCACAGAATGTCCCCCTACTGGAGAAGGTTGTCAGTGTGACAGGCAATTTAGACCAACTAGTGTATTTAGTCCAACCAAAGTGAAGCTCAGTCCACTTCAATCCACTGTGGTACAATTCCCCTTAAGAATATGAGCAATGACATAAGTTAAAACAGAGAGCAAGGATTTCCTTAAATGAGCACTCTAGTAAATATAGTAAATAAGATGGCTTGGTGGTCCTGGCCCTTTTTGTCTATGACACATGCCATAAACCAACAATAAGTGTTGTAGGTTTGAGTTTCTTCATTTTTTGTTGTTGATATTGCTAAAAAGATGTCTTTTTTACTCTATTTGGAAATTAAGTTAGGAAGTCTGCACTGTCTGGCTAAATGACAAAATTATTATTATTTCTCTGGTGCCACAGATGTGCACATTATGTGTACATTTGAAAAATATTGAGAGATCCTTGCCCCACTGCCATGAGCAGCATATTCTGACATCTTAACAAATCTTAACATAAATACTTAAATAAGTAAATAAGACAAAGATGAAGAAGGAGACACTAGATGTGATCTGTTCCTTATTGAAGGGATCTATCTGTTCTAGGAGACAGCTTGACAAAGCAGCATCAAAAGACATGGTCACTCCCTAGGGTGGTGCTGTGAAAGATACATTGGCTTCTGAGCAATCACTGAAGGAATGACAATAGCAGCATAATATGATAGCACCCCACCCAAGCCACCAACTTACCAGGTTGCAGGTCATCAGTACAAGTCTGGAGAAGAAGAAAGGCACGTGGCCCCACTGGAGGGGATGCATGTCCACCTGTTCCAGATCAGCCTGGGCCCAGGTGGCTGGGCTGTAATCTGACCAGTTGGCACTATGGTGGCCAGAAGAGATGTGCTAATAGGTCCAGAGCCAGAGGAAGAGGGCTAAAAGACAGGCCAAAAGGAGATACTATTGCCAACCCCACTGTGTCAAAAATAAAGTGGCAAACTCTTAAAAATCACGAGATTTGGTATGTAAATTATGAGATGCTATGTTTTGGAGTGAGTGGGGTATTTGTGAAGGTGTGTGGGGGGGACTTTGGGTATGTGGGGGGGGTTGGAGCCCAGGGAGGGGCACCTCGCACACCCTGGCAGGATTGAGAGGCAGCAGTAGGGCTAGGGAGGCTTTGGCTTGGGAGTGAGGGCCAGGCGCACAGATACAGACAGCACCCAGCAGGTAAGTCTGTGTAGGGAAGGGGCATAGGGAGAGAGAAGGGGCGGCAAGGCAGCTTGAGGGTGTGGGGTAAGGGCAGGGGCTGGGATAAATGATGCCCCAGAGGTGGGGGGGAGTCATACAACAAAGCCATGGGCAGCTTCTCTGGGAGGCATGCTCCCCGGGGGAGGCATGAGGGGCATCATGTGCCCACCAGATTACTACATGGGGCAGAAGTGGGCTGCCCACTGTGGACTGAGGTTCTGTGCCCTGCTGCCTTTGCCCCAGGAGCCACGCAATAACATATGTGCTCCTGCAGCCAGGTGGACAGGGGACATGTGCGGCACAGCGCAGCCAATGTGCAGATCCCAGGGCAAAGTTGTGCGCTGGCCATGATGTGCGTCCCCTGCTTGCCCAATGGCAGGAGGCACACTGGTGTTGTGCCACACACAGCACAAAGACAGCAGGGTGAAGACAGCCCCAGCCCACAGTGGACAACCCACCTCTACCCTGGGCATGTGATGCCCCCCATGCCTCCCCTGGGGGTGTGCACAGCAGCTGGGAACCATACTCCCCCTGCACCTCTAGACAAACCACTCATAGCTCTGTCACATGATCCACCAAGTCCCAGAGCCCCATTAACCCCAACCCCTGCTCCCTCCCACCCCTACCCCTTCCCCTCCACAGGCTTACCAGCTGGGCACTCTACATGTGCCAGAAGGAAAAATCCTGAGATTTGAGGGTTATATCACAAGATCAGGAGTCAGAGTTAATTTTACTTAGAAATTGCAAGTCTCATGATTTTTTTGCAAAAGTTGGCATTACTGGGGAATGGGCAGGGCACATACTGGGATGCAAGAAGGAAGCCCCGGCACTCTCCCCACTGCTGGAGCAAAGGATTTGGCCTCCAATCCATAGACACTGACAGATCACAGCCATGTCAGGGCCCCCATGTGAAGCAATGCAAGTCAGGCAGGAGGAGGAGCTGGGTAGGGGAGCAGCTGGAGGAGCTGCACAGGGACAGCTGGCAAGTGCAGTGCAACTGGCAAGGAAAGCTGTGGTCCAGGAGTGCTCCAGGCATTGGTGAGCCAGAGCATGGGACCAACATATAGTCAGCTCAGGCCATCCTGAGCAGTGCTTCACCCTGCAAAGGACACAGAGGCAGCCTGCCAGACCCTGCAGACCAGAGGCAGCCTGCCAGCAGACACAGACAGCCCACACCAGGACTGTCAGAAGTGGTGCACCAAGGCACCCCAGGGCTAAGTGCACCACCCCAGTAGGGGGGACACAGCTAAAAACAAGGCACCAATTCCCTGCCCAACTAACTAGCCTGAGCAATTTAAGTTTAGTTACCTGTTTTGTTGCAGTCCTTTTGAAGCAGAAGCACAGGTGCTGTCCTGAACCAGTTCAATCCTCAGATAGCACCTGGAAGGAAACAAACCAAGTGGAAAGCCCACTTACCACCAATGTCCAACATCAACACCCGAGTGGAAAGTGGTGAGGTGTAGGAGAGGAGGAGCCCCACAGAAGTCCAACACAGATGTGACTGAACCCAGTCCACTGAGTGACCAGAGGTACCACCTCCCCATAATAAAATATTCACCCTACAGAAACAACGAGTTGTGGTGGGTAAAATGAGGAAGGTGTGTCACAACCAGATGAACAGGGCATGAACACCACCCATTTGCAGCTTTCTTGGGAGTGAATTTAGGACAACTAATTGTGGATTGTTCCAAGACTACTGGAATCAACGGAAGAAGTTGTCCCACTCACATCAGCAGGCTTTGTCTCAAGTCCAAAGACTCTCACTTACCAGAGAACCAGATTGACAGTCTTCCCTCACACATCAATGCAAAATTTGGTTTTACTTCAACACCTTGGTTCTCTTTCCCCAGCATTCAGATCTGAGCTCTGTTAACTATTTAAACAGGGAGCACTAATAGAGAACAACCTGCCAAATTACGCAAGACTTATTTGAATAACATCTATCCTGTCCCCGTCAGCCAACACCATCAAAGTCAGCTCATCTGTAACTAAACATCAAATTGAAGCCCGTGTTTATTTGAAGTATGAGTTACAAGATCCTGTTTGTGAAGCTACCCTTCAGTGTGCTCCTATGTACTTTCTCTTCTCTAGCCATAAGCAGCAATACTGGTGCCCAGGAAAAGAAACAAGCAATTTAGGTCTAAAAGATAGCACTGTTTAGATATTAGTGATGGAGAAACAGTGGAGGACAGTCAGACAGCTGCTTCAGAAAAGCAACAATGCTCTCAATATTTCCACATGTAACCCTAGGAAGGAAGGAAAACAAAAACAATTTTACTCAGAGGTATAGACAAAAGAGATAACCCTCCCATAGGAGCCCAGCATGATAAGTAGCCACAGTGAGAATCACTGTGATCAGTCAGAAAGGCAGGAGAGTTATTAGCTTAGCCCTGAACCTCCTACTTAATGTGGGGCCAGTGGTGATAGTTAACAGACCCTGGCTAAGGTGACAAGCTTTGGACCTGCTTGAGGAAATCCAATTGAAAAGCAGCCAAGAGGAACAACAAGCTAGAAACAGATGTTCCAGCTACCAGGATGTGCACACATTTAACCTGAATATGTAGAAAAAGTATTATTTTCCAAATATAGTGATTTCATCTCCTCCTGCAGCCCAGATATTGTCAGGTAACAATATCCACACCTAAAATGCTTCCCTTCAGATTTTGAAATATATCTTAAGCTGAGTAGGTGTCTGAGCAATAGTTACAGGATAAAATATTTAGAGTACTTGATTGATTTTCTGAATATCATTTCACTGTCCAAGCAAAATGAGGCTGAACTTCAGAGCATGGGAAAACATACAATTCCAACCCAAAGTTAAACTACTTGCTAATCTTCATTTAACATAAAAGGTAAACCGTTACATGAGGAAACCTAGTTTCTTTTAACTGTCAATTCATATTTAGCAAGTACTACAGATTACATGCATTTCTCTCAACAAATATCCAGCCCACTGCAAAAGGGGACAAAGAGTGGCTTGTCAAAAGGAACTAATTACGCTTGAAGGAGAGTTGTGCCAGATTCAACAAAAGAAATGTCAGGGAGTCCTAGATAGTCTTTTGTGCAATTCTGGGCTCTGTAATGTGCAGAGGACTGTGCACTGGTCCTATGGGATATTAATCTCTTGTACGTAAAATATACATTTTCCTTGGCTGCAATTCCATACTGTTAATTTATATTAACAAGAGTTACATATTCACCTTATGAAGAGAAAATATCTCATTGTGCTGATTTTTTAACAAATTTTCTAGTCTCAGTAGAACATGTCTAGTCCAGATTTCAAACACACACTTTTCATGGGCATACAACAGACCTATGTGGTCAAACCTAAGTATGTGTGTGATCCTACCTTTAAAAGTAGAATAAATAATATATATATAAGAAAAATTTGATACCATGATCACTGGTACTGGATCATCCTACTTGTAAATATCTGAGGAACAGATTTAAAAATAAATTAATAAATACATACATAAAAAAAACTTTCATGATTAGCAGTTATTTCCTGAGTCCTAATCCTGTGTTTAACTCAGGGAGGGGTAGATGGAAATAAAAATGTATTTCAATCTCTGAACTATTTTGTTTTTGTTGCTATTGATAAAAATAAGCTAAATTATATTACTGTAGGTTCTGTTTTACTCCTGATATTTGCAAGAGGATCATATTGGGGACACTCAAATATTTTTGAAAACCATAAAATAAAGACCCTGCACAGCTATTTTTTAATCTTTCCCAATAGATATAAAATATTTCAATATGTTACCCCCAATATTGTTTTTTTAAGTCGCATATGAAGTTTTTGGAAACCAGCAATATTTCCAGTTGCTTTTCTTCTTTGAAAATAACAGTAAAAAGACTAAATAAAGGTTAGCATTTGTAAAACCAAAACATCACTCTGAAAAGCAACCAACACATAACAATCAGGTTATCCTAGGTGCATCTGTACGTTATATTAGCACACAGCAATACACTCCAACACATATTGTGCCAGAGTGTAGTGCTCCTGGGTGCACCGTTTGAAAATACACCCAGGATCGCAGCACATTGAGACAACCTGGAGCAGCCCTAGCTAGCAGGGAGGGCCAAGAGGTCAGCCTGCTAGCTGGGTCTGCTCCAACCTACCTCAGCATGCTGCAGAGAGGCTGGCTGGGGCATAAAGGTGGTCCTGTTCAGGACTTGCCAGGAGGCACCCCCCACCACTGAAGCACCCTCAACCAGCTGGACCAGTGTTTACATATGCAGTTATATAGAGTAAAAAACAGGATAGTACCTGTATTTACAAGTACTATCCTGCTGCTGCAGAGTTATTTGGTTTCCTGCAGCCTAATAAGGCCACACGTGTATGTAGATGTGAGATGTTTACTGAGGAGCTAATTAGTCTGCTCCATCTTATGTTGATACACCTCCTCTGATGTATGCAAACTCATGAACGATGCATGCCCCCAGAGGCTTGGGGGCATGGCGACCACCTACAGGGGGTGGCAGTGGAGGCGGCGGTGGAGGCGTGGCCGTGGTGAGTGGGATCTCCCAGAGGTGGCTGCGGTGGTGTCGGGTGGGGGTGGCAAGCATTGATCGGCTGCCAGCAACCACCCGCAGGCACTGCTAGCAGCATTGGCAGTGGCCAGTGGCGATCGATGACCGCCCACGGATGCTGCCTGTGGTGCCAGCGGCAAGCAGGGGGGTGGTGAGTAGCGCCTGCCCACAGGCACTGCCAGCATCATTGGTGGCACTTCTTTCAGGGGGTGCACCACCAATCTCAGGGGGTGCACATGCACCCACATGCACCCCCTATGGGTTGCCAATGTGCAAACTCAAGAGAGGGGTTTATATTTTTTTCCCCTTCCCAACTTATTCCTGAGTTCCAACTTGTCAAAGTCTAAGGTTAATGCACCTTTATACCTATAATAACTCTAAGGCTAAGTACAGACATTCAAAAAGAACCTGGTGAAAGTGCTCTATTACATTTACTTAAAGTGCTGTAAGTTAGAGTGGGAATGAACCAAACAGACATTTGCTATTTGGGTGGGGGGGGGTGCTCAGTGCCTGCCTGCACTGGCCAAGGCCAGCAGGCAGAAAGCACCCTTGCATGCGTCCCAGAAGGCTGCCGGAGTGACCCCTCTTCCCCAGCCTCACCTGCTGCACCAGCTGGCAACTGTCAGCAGCAGATGGGAGGTAGGGAACAGAGCCTCCCCCACCATGAGGGCCCTCCCACAGCTTGCTGGCTGGGATCTCAGGGAGAGGCCAGGTCCATGCAGCAAGGGGCTCCCCCCCATACCTCCCCTCACTGCAACCAGGAGCTGCAGTGTGTGCTGCCTAGCTAGTTTTTACCACACCAGGAACTGGAGACAAAAGGAAAGGGAGCCCCCCAGCTGCTTGGACTCGATTCAGCCCCACCCCCTGGAGACCCTAGCTGACAAGCTGTGGGGGGGGACTTCATGGAAGGGGGGTTGGGGGAGAAATGGAGCCTCTCTTCTGTGTGGAGCAGCCCAGCCTCTACCAAGACCCAAGACTGCAAGTTTGGTGGAGGATCCACATGACAAAGGGGCCCCCAAGATGGCAGCAGAATGTGATTTGCAATGAAGTGTGATGGATGTGGTACAGACATTCAGAAAAGCACTCTAACCTAAAGCACTCTAATCTAATACCACATCCTTCAAGGGTTACCTTAGAACAGGATCTGCCTTTTTAAAAACATTTGAAGTGCCATGACTGACTATTCTGTTACAGCTTTAAAGCGCTTTCTTTGTACTAAACACAAGTTAACTGTAACATCTGTACCTAGTCTAACTTAATAAAAAAGCCATCCAAACATAAAGCAGTACCAAAACCAAAGTAAAATGTCTTTTGGTGGTGGAAAGAAAACCCGCAAAACTGCCTGACCTACTGAATGTGGGTGCTGCTCAACGCTAAGCATCACTTTCATTTGCATGTAATGACTTTTACATCTTTTTCAAACAATGCTGGCACAGGACATGCATCTCTTGCTAGAAAGCACTGGCTAGAAATTACTAAAATGAAATTGTCATCTCACACTGATGATGCTAGATGGTGATTTTCTTTAGGACTCTGAACCCAAAATTGATAGCAGACTTGTGTCTTCAACAAGCCCCAGATTTTAGGGATGTTCCAAGTGAGCACAACACTCCAGTCTTGTGCTATTCATTGCAGAATTAATTATGGTAACTATTAAAGATAATTGCATGAATCTTATTTTCGTTTACATTATACTTCCTGTAGCAGCTCTAAAAAAATACCAAACTAATCAACCAAAGAATTTACAAAAATGTGGTTGAGAAACAGTTAACTCAGCAAAGCTAATCTCCACCAAGAAACGTATTACAAAGTCCCATGGAAAATCTGCTGGTATAGAGTAATACACATTTGAAAACTTCTCAATGTTAAATGACATTTCCTCATAGGGAAGTAATAATCAATAACAGACACTTGTCATTTATTTAGTGCTCCTCTTCTCTAACTCTCCAAGAGCTTGACAAAGATGGGTAACTGCCATTATCCAGATCTTACTTCTAGGCAAGCTGAAGTATCAACAGATTGAAGTGATGTGCTCAGTATCACAGAACCAGTCCATACAAATGCCAGAAATAAAATGCAGTTCTCCTGACTGCAAGACTGATCCCTAACCAATTCAGTCATACTGCTTTGACTACAAAATGCAAAGTAGGCCCTTCTCACAAAGCAGAAAACTCATTGCTAAGTTCCTTAAAACTGGACTAAGTAAAAACACAGCTGACACAAGTTTCAACAATTTTATGAGATGCACAGGATGGCCAAATTGGCACAGTTGTCAAAACAGGGCAGTGCACAAAATATAAATACTCAAACAACTGTTTCTACGTGCAAAGTGGTATTTGGATTAGAAGCTCTTTGGGGCAAGAACCATCTTTTTGTTCTAATACAATGAGGTGTTGGCCAATAGCTGGGCCTTTTAGGCACTACTGTAACATCAATAAATATGGGACAATGAGCCTGCACACAATTCATATGTACAATGACTTTTTGGCTTAAGGGAGTGAGTTTTGTTTTGATTTTAACAGTGTATGGAAAGGAAGGTAGGGGCTTGGCATTTTGCAAGCCCACAGGTCCTCTCTGCCTAGCAAAATCTACTTTTTTAATTTGGCTTTCTATGCTATTGAATAAAGGCCCTCAAAAATATGTTTTTAATGCTATACTTTACTTAAATTAGATTCCACTGTTACAAAATTTTAAATAGCAAATAAATGACACATTAATTGTCAGGAGTTGAACATTTTTACATCCTAATGTATGTGTGGGCAAGGGGGAGCCACTTATACCTGCTACTGTGATGCCTCTTCCATAGTTAATGATTTGCCAGTATTTTCATCAAAGAAGTTTACTTTCAGGGCCTTAATATGTAGTCACAGCATGGTCTCCATTTAAAGGCAAAGTATGATTTTCACTAAAAATTATTTTAAATGAATTTAAAATATATGACTAAGTTCATATATGATGTGATTGCAAGCAGTTCTGCAAAAGGTACATACTGGACACATCCAGATGAGCAAGCACATGCCTGTTGTGACATCACAAAGCAGTTTCAGACATTGCAAGAAGCACGCTGGGAATAAAAAATGTTCCCTGCACTGAATATTTGCAGCGCAGACTCTAATTTTGGTATCAGGAAATCCTGGTATCAAAAAAAAAAAAAAATGCCAGAAAAAAGTGGTGCAGAGCACACTCCTGGAGCATGTATAGATATTTAGAATTCATTTTATTATGATGATAGAGGAACTGGTAAACTGCTTTAAAATTGTAAATGTATTAATAAAACATTGCCCAACTGATCTCTCTGTATATAGTGTCATTTCATTTTAATCATGGAAGAACATTGATTTGGGGTATTTTAATGAGAAAATTGGGGTTTTTTTATCAGAGAATTTGCTATTTTTAAATGGGGAACACCAGGATCTCTGTTGATGAGGCAAGTGGTGAGACCTGGGGAGAGGAGCCTGCCCAAGGCCAGCACCAGGGAGACAACCGGACAGCAGATGAGGTGGCTGACCTGGCCATTTGGGGCCAAGAAAATACGCTTTGACAGTTTTAAGTGGGCCACTGCAAGGAACACATCTTCTGGGTGACAGCTGCCCAGAAGGCAGATCAGGGGCACCAGAAGACATGACAGCAGTTCCACACAAAGGCCAACTGTGCAGACACAGCCCACTGACAGCTGGCCCAGAGGCATAGGAGGCTCTGGTACAGTGCCCATACCACATCCCAGGTGGCCGTGCAGTCCCCGTTTGGGTCTGGCAGTTACACACCCATGGAGCAGCAAGTCCAAGGGAAAGGATGCCATTGCAGGTGGCAGCAGGTCACAACCAGGCAGCACCCCTCACTGTCAGACTGCTACAGTGGGTAGAAGGTGCAGAGGCCACTGTAGGTTAGAGCTGCCTCAGCAGTCTAGCTGGCACAAGGGGATAGTTCCCCAGATACCAACTGGTCAGGCCTCAGAAGCTCCTGAGGCCAAGTAACCCTGAGCTTCTCGCCAAGGCAGCTTTTTATACTCCTGGGCCCAGCACAGTATCTAGGTCCCCCTGGCTAAAGATCTGGGAGGAGCTGGGCAGGGTCAGTTTCCCCCAAGTGGCACAATTTGCCCCACACCAAAGTGCATGTTCAGGCACAAATCTCCAGAACAAATTTGTGCTGCTATTTGAGCTGCTGCAAGCACTTCATGTGTGGACTCTTTGAGTACAGACGTATGGAAGAGCTGAGACTTTCTCATGCACTCCCATTTCAAAACCAATTTCAGATTTAACATGTCAGCATGCAGGCCCATATTAGGCATGAATGCCTTTTATGTTTATTCTAGAAGCAATAATATTCAGATCTCATCTTACCACAAGGACCGTACATCCCCAAAAGTGGTAAGGCTAGCTGTGACTTATCTCATTAAATGATTTTCATTTCTGTCTCATCTTTTCTCTCAGATATTAACTGTGATTGGGATTATGGAAAGTTAGCAAGGTTGTAGCCCCACAGGTAACTTCTACTATATAAAAATGGAGGGGGCAGGAAATCTGCAGGTTCCTTCAACTTCCTTGACAGTCTGTTGCTACAGGAAAGGAAAAACCAAGCCATTTATACCAAGATCTATGCACAGTGAAATTTTTTTTTGTGCATGTTGAAGGTTTCCAAATAAATCAGGCTCATGAGGGCTGCAAGGTCACCAAAGCCGCAATGTGATTTCTGATGAATTTTGCTCTTCTGATGTATTTACCTTGCATTACCACAACTATGATGTGAGGTACATAAGTATTATCTCATTTACAGATGAGTAAACTAGGACAAAGAATTTCTAATTATTTATATACCAGGTTTATAAAAGGGCTGGCCTTTGGTACACATGAAAACCAGGTCAACGAGTTTATACATGCATATATAAAATGGATTGTCACAAAGAAAGTCTGTCAGAGACAGAACTAAGAAACCTCCACTTGGCCAGTGCTCCTGGCTCTGCTAAGAGGAGCAGAGATTACACTGACACTTAGCAGAAAGCCCTGCTCATTAGCTAATAGTTGGTTAAAAGATTGCAATAGCCCTACTATGACATCTCCACAGCAACTTGTTGACCTTGTTTTCATGTGTCCCAAAGGCCAGCTCTGACTTCAGTTACAATACAACTAGCCATTTATTTATTGATAATCAAAAAGTCAATAGTCAATGAATAATCAATGCTCAGATGAAACTCTAGGCTCCTGATGTATAAACCTAAGTAATATTATTAGAGAAAAGCCCCGAGACAGCAATTACTTAATGGTCAAAACTGGTAATAACTATGGTAGATAAGGCATCTGCTACTAGATGCTCGTATACCTAGCAGATAAAGCCATGACATAATTTACTGATCAGGAATCAAAGTTAGAAAAATTCAAACAGGAAATAGCATTCTTTGTTTTGGTTTGGTTTGGTTTGGTTTTTTAGCAATAAGAGGGTGATTTAACCACTGGAATCCCATACCAAGTAATGTGATGGATTCTCCATTTCTCAAAGTCTTTGAATAAAGCCTGGGTGGCTTTCTAAAAGGTATGCTATACGTTAACGAGAACCAGAACTAAAGCCTGTGTTATGTAAGAAGTTAATGTAGATGACCATAACAGTTTCTTCTCACCTAAAAAAATCTACAATTCATAAATAGCTGAATTCACAGTTCTCTGATGTCTAATTGGGGTTATTGTACCACTAGCATATGTGTTAACATACATCAGTCATTATAAGACACTTCTTCTCTGTGCAGAGCCAGTGTATTCAGAGCCTATGGAAAGATTACTATACCTCTCTAAGATGATCGGATAGCTTTTATATTGGCCTTTCTTCTTTCCACAACAAGTACAAGACATTCAGCTTTTAAGGGAATTCCATGCTCCTATATAACATGGTACATTATTGCAGAGAAAGGATAGGAGCATGTTAACAGAAAAGTCTTTCTTCAGCATGATCTCCTTTCCATATGTCTCATCTTTACACAGCTCTGCTTTCAAGACACAGGCCTCGAACTCCCCTGACCAGCCTCTCTTTTCTTTCTCTGTGTATATTTTGGTTGGCTGACAGAGATACCTAGATAGCTTCTGGGCCTTCATGCTCCTTATCTTCTTGTCCCATCCCTTTATGGTGTGCAACCGATACATCCTATCACAACATTGTATACACATTAATTAGATGAGTATTTTAAGTGAAACAGTTCACATAAAAATGCAGAATAATTATTCTGTTAGAAACATACAAGTTACAGACATACCTACAGGTACTAGAAAACAACACATTAGACTAATCTACTGTATAGTAATTGCTGCATGTATGTAGATGGTGACATTTACTGAACATTAGATTAGTCTAATGCACAGTATAGTGTCTCATGTAGACGCACCTGCTGAGTAAAAGGTGTTCCACACTCAATAAGAGCCATTGTGCATATCTTTGCATTTATTGTATGTAATGAACTGGTCTGCAATCAAAATGTAGCATACAAAGAAAGATTTTTACTCAAGATTCCTCTCCTTCCATGCTTTTAACACCTTTAATGTTATTTGTTATGTAGTCATGCTAAGTCACTTTTAGCCCACTCAAACTATAGCTTCAGGGCTTGATCCTACTCACAATTAGAGTTTTTCTACTGAATTCAGCTACAACAGTGACAAAGAACATGAAGGAATATTAATTAATCAGGCATCAGTTCCTACAAATTCAGTATTTCTGGTACTGGTCATAATTCTGCTTTTCTCATGATAATCTGCCTTTGCAAAAAAATCTAGAAGATACTGAGAGTCATCTAAAAAACCCTAGGGAAAAAATGAAAAAGTCAAATTCAGCAGTCAAAGGAGAGTAGTAAATTTGATGATATGCAGCAAAATAAATACTTTGCAGTTAAAATTAAATACAAATGCTCTCTTCTCCTGAATTAAATACAAATGCTCACTTCTACTGAAGGTCTTTATTGAAACTGTTCTGCCATTGATCTAGCATTCTCTGCTCTTCAAATGTTTATTAAAATACTACCAATAAAAATAAAATACTGCAGAACAAAATATTTTATAATTTTATTTGAAATACAGATGCAAGTCTCTTGCAGATGATTGGTGTGTTTAAAGTACAAAGTTGATTGACACATGCTTTCACTTAATGATGGTAATTACAAAGAATAACAACTCCAAACCACATCTGTTCAATGTAACAATCTTGTAGTTCTATGCAGATTACATTGAGAGCTGTCAGAAATGCCAATTTTACCACAAATCATGCATAAGCACATTTGTAAGACAAGAAACAGATTAATAAGCATCAACACTTTTCTGTAAACACTTGTTGAAGAGAATAAAAGTGGTTAGCACTGAAGGAAATGATACGACAGTAGAAGCTTTCTCTATCAAGCTTGAAATAAAAAAATCACAGGAAGGACAAAAGTGCATTCTGGAGCCCTAAAGAACTTATCCCCCTACAATGGATCAAATGTAGAAAATTAAAGACCCATATTTCATGTGGATCATATTCAAACAAATTTACTCTCTCTCTCTGTCAGCTCTTAACTAAAATTCACATTTAACACATTTTTTAATACTATCTATTACACCAAAAAAAAAAAAAAGATATACTTTTGAGCTGAATTAAAAATGCATAATTAGGAAGCCCAGCAATACTTTAAAAATGTTTAATTTTTCTTGAAGTAAATAATAATGCTCATCTGTGTATGTGTGTATGTATAAAATGTGTTGACTATTTTAATATTGTATTAATGTTATGAAATATTAATTAGCTGTCAGTCTTAATGTATAAAAGAATAAAGTAACTTTGAAATAAAAACTTAAGTAAAACGAAGAAAACCGAAATAGCTAAGTCATAAATAACATGAACTTTGTTACCATATCATAATTGTAGGTGCTTTTATTCAAAAGCTGTTTAAGATTCAGGGTCATGTTTTTTATAGCAAAGGGGCATGGAATTATAGCCAGTCAGTCATATGATCTCAGACAAGTCATTAATGTAACATGACTTTGTTTGCTTTTGTATGACACAAGGCATTACAAGATATAGCTGACACACGGTATAATTGCAGAATAAATAAACAGTATGATTTTTAAAACAAAAAAGTCCTTAGATACGTTCCTTTCAGTGTATGTATTTTATTTAAAAATGCAAAAGTTAACAACATTTATTTATTTGTTTGCTAGAGAAATAGTTTTCCACTAAACATGTCTCAGTCATTTATAAACAACCAATACAAAAGTTGTCATACATTACAATATGTGTACACATGATGGAAGTTAACAAATCTTCTCTCTGAAATGAAAATATTTTCCAGAAGTTCTTTAAAAATATCCTCATGTACATGCCTTTCGTAGGCAAATGAGTTACAGATTTTGTATTAAATTGACTCAGAGTTAGGACTTTTTTATTTTGCATCATTTCCTTTCAATTGCTCTGATATGTGGAAAGTAGTCCTTTTAAAAAAAGTTTGCATTTGTTGACACACGTAAAGCTGCTAGAAAAATATAATAGAATTCTGATTCTTTGAAATAGATGCAAATGCTCATCAGTCTTTAGTATCTATTTCCCACGTAGATACAATTCTAAGATCATGCGAGTTACTCTCAAATCGTATACTTAATCAGCTGTACATTTTGTTCATACTCCCTATTTTAAGAGAATCTGTAAGAACAACAGGAAAGATGAGACCCCTCACATAAATAGTTCCACTAAAGTCGGTGAGATTACTTGTATGAACAAAGGAAAGCATCTGTGGTATATCTACAGGATGAGACCCTAACTCTGTCCGCACTCACCTAACTCTGTCTCTCTATTAAGCTGCAAGTCTCTATAGGTGTGTACATATCTGATTTATCGGTTATGCACTCTGACCTGAAAAACAATCAGCCAAACATCCTCAGCTCATACTCAAAATTGTAAAAATGTGCACATATGAAGAAGTCTATAAAATTTACTGAACATTACTTCAGGGTATGACAGCTAGCAGGATTTAATAACATTGTAGCGTTATTTCTATCAACCCATTAGCAATAAAATTAACATTCAGTGATTATTTACTGTACCTGTCAAGCAGGAACAGTAGCATTATCTAGCTGACTTGGTTGTAAACTCTGTGTGTAACAAGGTTGAAACTTCTTGACTAAAGGCACACCTGCCCCTTAGAACCATTGTTTGACCTGTTCGTCAATGTATAACATGACATGCTTTCTATTTCTATAGCAAAGTGCTCTCTAAAGTAATATTCTTTGCCACAACAAATCCGTAAGCCTGAACAAATTTTCTTAAAACCAGCTGCTTCTGTGGTATCTTGGCATCCAAAGTAAATGATTTGCAGAAATTCCACAGGGAAGGAGGTACTTTAAAGGCTGCCAGGGAGTGTGATAGGGGTAGAAGAAGAAGAAGAGTGAAGAGGCACAGCTGTGACAGCTGAAAGCAGGATAAGCTGCCACTGATCTGTTTCCATGCTTATCACAACACCCATTAATCAATTCCAATCACAGCAGGCCCACCAACTAAACCACACTCCACCTCTCAAAAACTGACTACTCAGCCTTGTAATCCTCTTGAAAAATTGTTCATCTGAGGAAATGTCAGAGGGACAGTGTGTTGTTTACTTTATTACAAATATTAAAATTATGCTTAGAATTGAAAAGAGAAGGAAAGTTCAAGCAACAGTTAAAATACCCACTGGAATTTCTTCCTGGGTGTCTTATTTTCCTTCAAATAGTTGTGTACTAAGCTGTTTTGGATCATTTTAAGTAAAGCAACTCCCTCTGCCTTCTGTTATAAGTTGTACTATAGATAATCCTTTTAGACAACCTAAATTTTCATCTGTTTACTGCTACTCAGTTGTAAGCTGTGTAACTTAAAGTATAGCCAAAGCTAAAGCTCACTGTGACAGCATCATTAACACATACACATGCACAATGGCTAGGTAAAAACATAACGCTAGCATCATTCTTAAAAATATCACAAAATGTACAGCATTATATACCAAATATTACCAACCAAATTATAGTTGTATGTGTTAGACACAAGTGAATCTTTTTTCTTCTATATGTATGTACATCCCATTAAAGTTAATTTTGCATGAGCATTAGTTATGTGCTGTACCATGGGTTTAAAGGACACTGCTGACCAATGACTACACATTTAATGTCACTACTGGAATGTAAGTACTGCTGGTTTCTTAAATGGCTGCCTACCATTTATTCAGAACCCAATTAGATAACACTTGTTTTCACTGAGTACCACTAAATCAAGCAACCCCTGTAACTCATTTGTTCGTGCACTTCCTACTGATTACAGATTTGGGTCCTACCTGTGCTGCCCTGAGTCTGCCCACACTGGCCAAATCCAGATGTGCAGATATGTGTGGTCTGTGACATAGCAAACCTCTTTGAGGTGCCACAAACCACATTCCTGACATGTTAAAATGTGCCCCGTGCTGCAAATCTGCAGTGCAGGGACAAAAAAAAAAAGCCACAAAAAAAGCATTCACGGTGAGTGTGCACTGGCAGACACAGAGGCTCCGTTCTCCAGGAAGATGCTCTGACTGCCAGCCAAAGTGTCTCCCCACCTTTAGTTCTTCCCGGGCTCCTCCAGCATGCCAAGAGCTGGAAGAAACAGGGAAAGGGTAGTTTCCCCAATGTGGGGTATTTTGTCCCACACCAAAGCACACGTGCAGGGGCATGCATGGCAGCAAAAAGTAGCCACACAAACCTGTGCAGCTACTATTTTTGCCACTGCAAGAAGACACCCCTGCATGTATTGACATGCCCACTGAGGCAGTTGCAAGACTGGGGCTTTTTTGGGGGTTCTACTTTTTTTTTAAATCAACAAGTCAAACAGAAACAGTTTTGCAAATGTTTCATTCTGTAGCCTTGAGCCCATACACTGAGGTGAGCACATGCAGATTCTACATGCAGTTCAAGGACAATACAGTAAAGACTTTATGTGCTTTAATGGGAGTCCGAGTGAGCTCAGAACTCCTACAGTGAGGAGTAGAGACATTTGGAAACAATGGGCCCCCATGGCCTCTGCTTCTGTGCTGCATGGAGAGAGACAGATTTCAGCCCTGTGTTGACAAGCTTGAAGCTTTAAAGCTTGACCAGGCATCCAAGAAAACACTTAGACAGAAGCCTAGATACTTAAAACCTCCACTTGGAGGGATTAGATGCACTTTGTGAATCTCTCTGAAAGGTCAGATTTAAAGCACAGGAGAAGATTTTCAGACTTGCCAAAGGGATTTAGAAGCATGAGTCTCATTCACATTCAATGGGACCTATGCTCCTAAATACAATTGCAGCTTTTTAAAATCTTCCTGTGTATGACAACTCTGCAATGGCCTCCTTATTTATCCAGCTGTTATTCCTTACTTCAGCGATTATATTTAATCCTTTTCTAAAGGAGAAAATATGTTTTAATGATGCAATAGGTTTACAAGTCTGGGGCTCCTGGTGTAATAGTTGTGCAGTTTTCCTGGTTTCCAGAGATCACATGCAATTTATAGGACTTCAGTTTGTGTTTTAGCTGAGAACTGCAATTATTTATACAGCGCCAATGGTCTTAATACATCAGGAAGAGTGAGGAATAGTTTATGTAACACAGCACAGGATACAGGACAGTGACTTTGGTACCATTTACCTAAGAGGAATTTCATGTAGTCCACCCTCCCTCTCACCAGTCACCAGTTTTGGCATCCTCCCCATGGAGTGGCTGCTCTCAGGGCAGACTTCCAGTATACTCCCAATATGTCTCCAGCACAGGCCTAGATACAGCCTATGCCTGTTTAGCACCTTTGCAGGCTGCTGTTTGGAAGTTCCATATTTGACTTCCCCTCCCAGCTCTGGAAAGAGGAGCAGAGGTTACATCTTCCTCTCCCCATAGTGAAGCATGCAGAAGATAGAAAGAGACCATTAGAGTGTCAGGAAGGAAAAAAGGACACCTAGGGCAACAAAAGACTGCTCCCAAATCGTACCATCTACTGGCCCAGGTAAGAAGGGCATTTTTTTAGTCTATTCAGGGCAGAGAGAGCAGTAAAAGTTGCACCACTCTGCTCAGAGCTGAAATCAAGCCAGTCCTTTAATGTATTGCCAAGCAGTCATAGGTGCACTCAGTTTGAGATGGGATTTTAAGGATTTTTAACACCAATGAGTTTGTTAAGAACTTCTTCACTGTCTTGTTTCATGCTGCCAAGTCACACCTAGCACAATCCTGTCTCACTAAATAATACTACTGAACCCAGGGTGCACTGAAGTATCTTTGGAGAGATTTTACCTAAGAAAGTGTCAGAATAAATGTGAAAAGCAATATTCCAGCCACAAAGCAAAGAAGGATTCTCACCAAAAGTACCATACATTGGAGAAACACTTTTGCTACAGAGGGTATCTGCACCTTTATGTGTTACAGCAATGCAGAGAGGAAGGTCAGTTTTGAAAATAAAGGACTGGACTAGGATCAGGAACTCCAGGTTCAACTCTAGATCTGAATTAATCTGTGCTTCTGTTACCATCATCATTGTATAGACGAATAACTCCCATGCCTTACCGCTCTCTGTCTAAACAGATAAGATCTTGGAAGCAAAGACTGTTTTTCACTATGTATTTGTAAATCACCTAGCACAATGGGGCCCTGAGCTCAGGTGAAACTCTCAAGTGCTACCAAAATACATAGAGTTAACGATATGGTGCGTGAATATTCTTTCAAATGGAAATTAGAGATTAAATGTATTACTTTAATGAGCAGGCAGGCAGGAAGCATTTCAGAAGTGTACAAGCAGTTTGGAGATTTTGTTTGCTTAACCTCCCTTCAGACTATAGAATTGTGGGATTTATCGTTCCTAAAGATGATTTTTCTAGGAATAATTTTATAGCAGAAGCAGATATGGGGAAAAAAGAGGCCAAGGAATTTTGACTCTGAGCCCTTTGCTCTAAATAGCACTTTTCCACTAGTTTCCTTTGAGCTGACTTCATCGTCCTCTGCGTTTGGAAAGTACTTACCATGTAGTGAGCACTGAAGCAGCTTAAATCATAAATGAAAATGCCCTGAGACTAAAGAAACTGTGTTAACTTGTTCAATGTCACTATACATGAACTCTTCCCTATTAAATTCAAATTTAAAAGCCAATATTGCAGTTTATATTTCAGGTAGAAAACAAAATGAAAAACTGAAAAATAGACTTATTTCCTACAGACGCAGCCTAACAAAGAACAGAGACCATATGCCTAAATATTTGTGTCATATGAAGACAGGATACATGTGCTCTGATTACTGTGATATTTGAGCATATAGAAATAATACAGAACAGATCAGATGATCCTGTGTGCACAAACAGTCAAATAAAAATGTGCCTTTTTGGCTTTATTCACAAAGAAAACAGTGTAATAGTGGATCCCCTACATAGTAGCAGTGAATTAATCTAACAGGAAACTGACAACTCAATCATAAACCACTATACCAAATGAATATGGCTTTTATTGTCCTCATTTTTAGTCATAAATAAACATCCTTAAGATCCAAAGGAGATGTATATGATTTTGATTTACTGAACACAGAAATATTCAAGCACTGAATAATCAGAAAAGTGGCTGTGATTCAACATATCGGGTACCTGCACGTATTTAGAACCCCACCTTGCATTCTAGTAACAAAGATATCGTTTAATAATACTTAATTCCTGTTATACCTACGGAGCCCACACAGCTAGGGGAAAGCAAGCTGACTCATGTGTTTGCTAAATTCCCAGTGAATATTCTTTGCAATTGACTCCTTCCCCACAAAAGCTGTAGGAAAATAAAGACATTTTGTGACAAAGGGACTTCTATTATGCAATGTTAGGGTATTATACAATGACAATTCAGGTCAATATAATAATATAAATAACTATATATAGGCATATAGTTAGCATATATAGACATTCATATTATATGTAGAAGCCCAGTATATGAAATAAGTTGTTCATCAAAAATCACATTATGACTTTATTTCCTAAGCAGCTTCCTTTGTTAGTTTATGTATGTAAAAAGCCCACCCTAAAGCTCTTTTTCTATTATTTAATGTTTGCACAATGCTTTGAATGTTTAAAATGCTGTGGGCTTCCATTTTCTCCTTGTACATTTTAGTTCTACTAACAACATAAACGGCTTAAGGGTATTTCTTTTTAAATGTTTAAAGACCAGAGGATTTGTTTTTCTCAGAAAGCTTCAGCTATCTGACTGCTGAGAATTTGGAAGACACGCGTTCTGAAGTGATCTATTTTGCATGTGTGCACATGAGCACATTTGAGAAGTTGAGTCCTGATGTCTCGACTTTTGGATGTAGGTGGCACGTGTAAGTGAGCTCCTTCAGGACATAGCATTGGTTGCTTACAGCACGTAGCACAGAACTATCTTTATTCTCTGGACATCATAACCTACGAACACAGCTTTGCCATTGCAATGTATCATAAATGTGTTTTATGTATTGTATATCTCACTGAAGTCTCATCTTTCCTGGATCATTGCTATAAGCTAATAGCATGGAATAAAGTCTAGTCTCAGACACAATGAAAAAAAGGGGCCATCAAGTAAAGCAAGTTGACAATAGCCTCTATTGGGGTCCCAGATGTTATAATACTGTCATCCTTGCTGCTATCATTAGCACTGCTGGACTACATGCTGAATTTTCAATCTATATACAGGATTTGTGGGTGCATCATCAATGTCAACTGTTCTTATTAACATTTCTACTTTACCTATACCATATAGAGACCTATACTAGAAGAACTACCGAATTTCTAGAAATAAATTATAATGATATAAGCACCTTTATAGCAATACATCTGCATCTACACTGATTCTAAACTGATATAGCTAAATCCATACCACAAAAAAACCCCATGTAGACTGTTTCTAAGAACTACAGTGTGTAAACTGGTTACAGTCGTGCTGTAGGTCCAAAAGATGTGAGCTTGAATCTCCACTCTGGATTCCTGCCAGTTGCTACACCTGTTGACCCACCTGTAAATGGCTACCAGTTCATTCAGTATAGAGTAAAAAATGGCTGGGCATAATACTAGCCACCTTAATCCCTAATATCTTTCTGCTGTGCCATGCCTTCTCTAGGGGCCATGGTCTCATCTGGATTTTTGACTACAAAAGAACCTACACCTGCAACAGGGGCAGTTCATGAGGTCATTATTAGACCTGGATTCTACTCCCAGTTCTTCCACTGATTTGCTATGTTACTTTGCACAAAGCAGTTAACCTCTCTGTGTCACAGTGTCCCTATCTAGAATATGAAGATAATGATTTTTTTTCTCCCTTTGAGGTATAAGATGAGAAATGCTACATACTTTAATCTAATTCCAGCCATAGCAACCTCCCACCCAGCTGTGGAGAAATACAAAGTCTGAGGATGACTCAAGGACACAGAAGGTTGGAGAATTCACTCTGTGGGAAAAAATGACTGCAGTATACTCCTACTCTATAAAAACTGTGGCAAACTGACTCCTTTCACAATACCCCCCTGCACTTGGCTTGCTGAAAAAATATGAAGTCAAGCCCTCAGGTACCAGATATGAGATCCATGCACAATGACTGGTCTGTTTGCAGCACATGTTGTGTTCACATACTCCAGAACGTAAGTGGCAAAAGGATCCTCTAACAAGAGAAATTCAGCAGCACTACTCACCTCTACACCTTTTCTAAGTTGTTCTTACGTGTTTTGCTAACACTTTCATCCTAGAATAGTGCTACTAAAGGCAGACAAAACAATGCTCGAACAATCTCAGACTGTCAGAATACAGTTAATAAATCAGCTTCTGAATCCATGGTCTACATTTTTGCAAGCACGGTAATTGACAGGTTGGATTGCTTCCTGCCCATTTTTATTGGAGGGGTGGGATTGTGGGTGGGATTGTGGGTAAATGCAGATTGCTCACTAAACCAGGCATCTCCCTTATTTTCTACACAGACTGTCTAGTTTATAGCCTCAATCTCCTGAAAAGCACAGCTGGGACTAGGAAAAGAAACAGACAGTTAATCTCAGTTCTTTGCCAAGCCACTGGATACAGTGTTAAATGCAACTGGCATCATAATTAAACAAATATCAGTTTATTTTTAAGTAGAGGACAAAGGAAAGGTTAGCTCTTAATTAGCTCTGAGCAATGATCTTCCTTGTGGATAGGTAGCTGTCTCCTCTCAAAACATACACCTGACATTGAAACAGAAAATAAATATAATCTTTCACAAGTCTTTATTTCACCATGCAAAACAAACTGAGGCCAAGTTCTTTATTTTTTTACAATATTTACTTATTCAAAGTTGCATAGAGAAATTTGTGACCTATGTATTATCCAGTGGGTATAACAAGAATTCCTGGGTTCCAGTCTCAGCTCTGTATCAATCCACCTGTGTGACCATAAGAAAAGCCACCTAGACCCCACTGACATACTTAAGAACATGTTTAAAAACTTTTCTGAATAAAGACGGCTTAAGCATTAACTCAAGCATATGATTAAAAGCAT
This sequence comes from Crocodylus siamensis, assembly GCF_052110815.1. Classification (NCBI taxonomy): domain Eukaryota; kingdom Metazoa; phylum Chordata; order Crocodylia; family Crocodylidae; genus Crocodylus; species Crocodylus siamensis. The sequence goes on from NC_143399.1 coordinate 66,302,693, forward strand.
TGCTGAACTGGGGTCTCTATCTCTCTGTGCTACACCTTCCCCAAAGTTAAAAATGAGCTAGGAATATTTGTATACCCCACTGAACATCACAAGGAAAGCAATTAAGGTTGCCTACTTAGTAAGGCTCAATATTTTGAAATTATTGATACAAAGTGCTGTTTAGGTAAACAGTATTGTAATTATTACATATATTCAGTCAATCACATTAGATTGCAAACAAAAGTTAAAACATAGTGGGATTAGAAGTTATTTTTCCATATTGTTTTGATCTTAAAGTTTGTTAGCATTGTATATTTTTCGCCTAACTGTATTTGTGACTATGGCAGGTGTGTGCTGGGAGGCCACATACAAACTCTTACTTGAAGTCCAAGCAATTATTTGTAAAGATATATAACAAAAAGGGATGTTTTGCAGTCTTAATAGGGTAAAAGCATACTGTAGAAACTGCTTTTCATGTTTATACTACAAATCTTTTAGCTAGAATCTCTCTACAACTGTGATTAATACAGAAGCTGCCCAAAGGACTTGTAATTAGTGTATTATTGTGAAACACTTCCATCTAGTGGCTTGTGGAAGAACAACTACTTAAGTAAATCGCACAGTACAGAAACAGGTACGATTTTACACCATCGGATTATTTCACTAGTGCTTGGTATTTGAACAAGCTTTTCTACTACCTTAACTATAGCAACATTCACAACATAAACTGCCTCTGCTCCTTGTCCTTCCTCAAAAATACACCTAGGCCCTTTTTAAGGACTGACTCCTTAAAGTCCATTTGAAATTTTGCTCTTGTCAATATTATTATGAGAAAGCTGATCGGGGACTATGGTATTGAATAACAAAATGAAACCCTAGGTTTCAGATTAACAGAATAATGGAAAAAAGTATCAACAAATGATTCCTCAGTGGAAAATTTCTAATGTGCAATGGACAATAAATTATTGCACCACCTCTCCCCTCTAGAAGTGTGATAGTCTTTTATTACAGTACCAGATCGGACAGGAACCCTATATACCCTTCTGTCTCTGTCCTGAGAGCCATGTGAGGCAGCTGCTGGGAAAGTGTCAGCCAGAATTTCCACAACTACAATTGCACATAGGCTCAGCACTAGTTAAAGCTGGAGCTCACTCTTGCATTTTTCCAAAGATGGGCCAAAAACTCCATGACCCACCAGTGATCCAAACAGCTACAAGAGCGGAGAGAATGAGCCATGTGAGCTCTGAACTCCATCACAGCTGCCTTAGGAAAGCTGTTAGACAGGCCTTCAAAAATGCCTTCAGGGACAAGCATAAAAGCGCTAAGCCATCAGGAAGGAAAAGTCACTGGTTTACTCACCCTCACCCTGTGTTAGGAATCTGCATCCAAGAAACTCTGAACCCTCTCTGCAGCCAATCCAATCATGTGACATTTTGGTCTGGATTCTGCTTCCCATTAGGATATTGAATGCTGCACCAATGACAAAAAGAAACCTGAGAACCAGCTAAAATCACATCATATTGTGGAGAGCCGTGGCAGCAGAGACCACATAGTGGATCCTGTGCCACCTACTCCTCTTGATGACTGGTGTAAAAAAAGCAAGGCTGTGACTTCCATGCACATTGGTCACCCTTGACTGCTACTGGCCACCAGCATAAATTAGAGCAGTCAATGTACTGTTGCACTGCAGGTCAGAAGCAAGAAGGGCCATTTTACATGTATCCCTTTGAACATGTTTGCAGGCAACAGTTAAGCAAACAGACCTCATGTATACCATAACACACCATCATCATGAGTATAAATGCTTCTGTAGGAAACATCATTAATATGTCAGAGTTTAGAAGCACTATTTAATTACTAATTTTTATCTTTATCTAGTTAATACTAAGACTTGAGAGGTTTTTTGTAAGAGCATAATTTTGACATTTCAGGGCTGAGACAACGACAGTTTGATTTCTATGTGAAAATTAATTGGCCAGCCCTGCTTGCAAAAGTAATTTCCAGATATAGGCTATACTTTCATTGGAAGGGTGGGGAAACAAAGGCAATTTTTACATTAAACCTAGCTGCACTGACTTCACACATTTAACTGATTAACCTTAGCTTTCCTGAACGGGCCCCATGCAGACAGCCTCGAACAGACAGGCAATAGAAGTATACCACAAACCACCAAGAGTGAACTAAGGCACCTACACTTAATGATGTGGGTGCAGATTTTATTGTAAAAATGTAAACTATATTTGTCATGCACATTTATACAGACTACTCTTTCCAACACTTTCTGCTGTGTAATTACCCTTAAAGGAACAGGTAATAGCTCTTTCATTTCACATTCACCTGAAAAACCACTTTTTAAAGGAAAAGCTTCATTTTAAAGTTTTCAGTGAAGGCAATTACTCCACTTTAAAAAGCCGAGAACAGAAGCATTCCTCTTCTCTGAAAATGTAAGTGTGAAAATATTACATCAGTACATTTGTATTTCACATTAATTAGTTCCAGGATTGCGTTTTGCAGTAGTGAATTTGATTTTCAAGGAATACCTTCACTATTCACCATCTTGCCAGTTCTCTCCAACATCCCCACCACTAATAAACTTAATCTAAACACTGAAACAAAAGGGTAAAGCCTAGAAAAGCCCAGGAAAGCAGAGGTTAGCAACTTACAGCCCATGGGGCCATTGGATCTGGCTCCTAGACATAAGGCTTTGGTGGCATTCGGCATCAGGGATATTTGGGATACTGCTCATGCTCTGGTGGGGAGAAGCACCAGCTGCAGGAGCTCTCATATTGGCTCCAGGTATCTTCCCTGTGTTGCCAGCTGTGGGCAGGTCCTAGTGCCAACTTTACCATATGCCTCTGACCTGTGATGAGTCAATTCAGCCCACAATTGGAAAAGTTGCCCACTGCTGCAGTAAAGGATCAGGCTTCATTGTGCTAGGCACAGTGTAGATGGTATCCCCATCCTAGGGACTTTAATTAAGGGTGCACTAATAGGGATTTTTTTGGTTGATACCAATGGCCAGTTTTTAAGGAGCCTTTTTGGGCAATAATGATCCAATTCTGATTCCAATATGCAGCCAGGCAGCATGGAGAGCAGCATCAGGCTGGAAAGTCTGATCTGGGGGAAGGGGTATGGGGGGGCAGATCGAGGTCCCAATAGTGAGGGAGGGAGAGGGGCAGGGGCAGGCACTGCTAAGCTGGGAAGGGGAGGGGTGGGGTGCAGGACAGAGCCACAAATGGGTCATCCAGAGGACATGGCAGGGACGGCATGTGCCCCCAGATTGGGGTGGGGTGGGCTGCTGCTGAGACCTGTTCCAGACTCTTCCCAGTGGGGGGATAGCCAGGCTGCACTCCGGGTGGGCAGCAGTGGTGCTGAGAGGGGGGCTACAGGGGGAGGCTGCGCCACCCCAAAATTTGACATAGCCCCCCTCCCAGAGCTGCCGCCACCCACCCAAGCACAGCCTGGCTCAACCTCATGCTGGGAAGAGCCCAGTGCCACCCTAGCGCCAGCCCACAGTAGCAGCCCGCCCTGTCCCATGCAGATCTGGGGGCACACAGCCTCCATGCCCTCCCAGGGTGCATGCAGCAGTGGGAGCCGCCCTCCACATGAGCCACTTGCAGCTCCGTCCCACATCCTGCCCTGGCTGAGCTGCGCCCACTTTTGCCCCTGTCCCACTCCCTCTCTCACCACAGGGACCCTGATCTAGCCCCCCATGCCCGTTCCCTCCTCACACCCCTTCCCCACATCAGACTTACCAGCCCAACACTACTCTCCAAGCTACCAGGCTACACTCCTGGACCTGTGCATGCTGCAGCTATGCACGTGTGTGATGCATTTAATTGGCCACATCAGGTACAAAAAAGGCAATTTCCAACTGTCAATTTTCCCTATATCAGTGGCAATCCGATACGGGACCGATGTATCAGTGCACCTCTAACTTTAGCGTTTAGGTACACGTGGGGTGAGGAGGAACAAGTATTTAAAAATTTTATAGTGGAAAAATGAAAAAAGTGCACATCTTCAATGGAAACTTCATTCTGCAGAATGTATAAGAGACCAAGGCAAGGGAAATCGTTACTGTATTTAACAGCTCTGGCCTCCATAGTCTGAAGATACAAAAATAGCATGAATGTCAAAGATGTTTGATATTTTGTTCCAGTATCTCCTTTTGTGGAGGTCAAATGGACAATGCAGAAGCATTTCTTGAGTTTGATAACACTGCAGGAAATTCTACTCATCCTAGCCCTGCATGAGTTTTGCTCATCTCAACTTAGGTCTGGTCTACCATAGACTTTATATCAGTATAACTGTCAGTTAAGGAGATAATTTTCTTTGTATTCATACAATTTTACCAGTATACAACTGAGACTGCATATAGTTATGCCAGTCCATATATCTCCATACTGATATGATTTACAGTATAAGGCATCTCTATAACAGTAGAACAATATCAACAGTAGGATGGTTTTATCAACTTACAGTAACTGCCATAACAGCTAAAGCAGCGCTATTTTCTAGCAGAGGCAAGACCTAACTAAATAATGGACCTTCCTCACAATACAACATAACCTTGTATTAAACACCTTGATCTCAGTACACAATATCCATATTCTGAGGACGCTAGGGTGCTCTATTACCTTCACAGTACTGAAACAGATAAATCTGTACAATTGTCTACATGGACCAGGGTTAAGTTAATAATGCCTCTTTACACCAATATAATATATTGGTATAAAAGTGCTCGATTCTAACAACATCCCCAATATAGGACAGAAAGGAAGGTACTGTATTATTTTAAATATACATATACCAAATATATTTAGTTGAACAATGTTCCACTGTAGACAAGGTTGTAATTAAATCAGTTCAAATATCGTGTGTGAACAAGACTTTGAACACCAAAGTCACTTTTGAAAATGTTTTTTATGAGCGTAAGTCACTTAAGGCATGTGTATGGAAGTGGCTATGTGGAATGTACATCTAATGTATAGTGTAGGATATTTTCAGAAGCCTCTATCTACTTCACAGAGATTGGGGTTTAATTAGATTTATTCTAATCAATATGTAAATTGAACAATTTTCCAGGGCATAGAGGCATGGTGGTTGGGGGAGAGTGGGTCTGGAGTGATAACTGGTAACATCTACAAGGCATGTGTATGGCTGTAGGGGTGGAGGAGACCACAAATAAGCTAAGAGGGCCTACTTGGTGGTTGAGGAGCTGGACTGGATCCAGTGGGGTCCAGGAGGGATCTGCTGGCTGGAGGATGAATAAGGGCTCACTCTGCGACCCAAGGGCCTCCCACTTACAGATTAACTAAGTACATCAACGTGTGGCAGGCAAGATCAGAGGGAGGGTATCCAGGGAGCTTGAGTCAGGCAGGAGCCACGTAGCCAGCAGGGGTGTCACAGCTGCTCCTGGGGGACTTGAACCTGCTACAGGCACAAACAACTTATTGTGTAAAAGAACCCTCCACAACTAACTCCTCCTGGTGACAATATCTGAGAGATCCTACCATGCTAAGCTCTTCAGAGAATGAAATGCTGATTTCTACGTATAAAAAAGTAGAAAAAACTTTAAAAGTAATAAAAATGGTTTATTCCTAGTACATTAGGAAAAGCAAAGTAGGAATATTCCAATCCAAAAGGTTGGTTTTGTATGCAATGAGTGAAGTACCTGTAGTTTCCTCTATTGCCTGTAGGTGCCATTACGGAACCAAGTGAGAGTGTAAATCACTTCATGCTCAATATTCTGATGAGTTAGCGAGCACTAACGGTTTGCTCATCTCCAATTAAAAATCTTGACTGCTCCTTCTGTGAAGAAAGGCATGATTTTAAATTGTCCTTTCCTATGTCTATTTACATGTCTTATTTATTTTAAAAACAATGTAAGTTGTGTGACAAAGTTTAAACTAATTAGGTGAAAACATTTTAAAGATCTTCTTTCAGTCAAGACTGTCCTTTATCTAAGAGATCGTGACATTCTAAATCTCAGAAATTCACTCCAACTGCCAAAAACTTCTAATTTTTTAATTTTTTAAGGCATAAGTCAAAATCCTGAAGGATTTTAATTTTCCTGACATCACTGTAGTTATACCAGAAATGAATTTGCTCTTTTTTCTTTTTACTGTAGCTCAGCTTATGTCATATTATTGACAGCTAATATATCAGGATCTGTAATATTAATATGGTACCCATGTAATTAAGGGAGAGAAATGGAACTATTGACTGAATGATGAAGGAAGCAGTAAAATAGAAGACTGATATTCTTAGCTGATAGAAATCCTCATCTAGCCCATCCTGCACTAGTAATATTCTACGCTTTTTTTTTTTGCATAAACTAATGACCAATAGCTTTGTTTCACATTAGTAATTCCAAGTAACAAGATCAGCAGTCCTTTCAACAACAGTGGAGTGCAGACCAAGACTTAGCAAAGCACATGTAGGAAATATTTGGAGTACACAAGCAGTGTTTATTTGTTTGGAATTACAGAAGCAGGGAAGAATTACAGAGCTGTGAGTTGGAAGAAAATCTTCATTAAAACCAAATCCTCTCCCTTTTCCAATGTGAGGGCCACTGATATAAACAAGGCTATTATATAAAGTTCTGATGATCTTTATATAAACTACAACTTGTTCAAATAATGTCTTTATTGGGGGGATAAGGGAAAGAACTGCTTTGCCTAGACAACTTCAATACATCAAGAATTCTTAAGTCAGCTCACGGAGGCAGTTAGTTCAAAAGATGTGGTCATCATGGGCAACCTAAACTTTCCAGACATCTGCTGGGAGAAGCAGTCAGCCAGGTCTGACCACTCATGTAGGTTCCTAGCTGAGATATAGGACCTCCATCTAACCCAGGAGGTGCACAGCCCCACCAGGGGAGATGCCTTGTTGGATCTGGTCCTGGCCATGGGCGATGACCTGGTGAGGGGACTGTGGGTGCTCAATCACCTGGGCGACAGTGATCATCGCCTGCTGGAATTCACCATGCAGCACAAGCTGGAGAAGGGCTGCAGCAAGGCAGCAGCCCTGGACTTCAGGAGGGCAGATTTCAATGAGGTAAGGAGATTAGTTGAGGGAGACACTGAGGTCCCAGGGGGTGGGGCAGGTCTCCAAGAAGAGTGGTCATTCCTTAAGGAGATGATCCTCCAAGCCCAAAGGGAGGTAATCCCTACACAGATCAAAGGGGGCAACAGGGCGCAAAGGCCCCCATGGCTCACCAAAAGCATCCGGAAACGTCTCCAAGCTAAAAAGGAGGAGTACACCCATTGGTAGGGAGGGGCCATCACCAGGGATGACTATACCTCGGTTGGTCGGGGCTGTAGAGGTGTGATCAGGAAGGCCTAGGCAGAGATGGAACTGGGACTAGCTACCTGAATCAAGGACAAGTCCTTTTTTTAAATACATAGGGGGTAAAAAGAAGGTACTGGGTAACGTGGGGCCTCTGCAAAACACACTAGGAAATCTGGTCATCGCACCAGACAGCAAAGCTAACCTATTTAACAATGTCTTTGCATCCATTTTTCTGAGTAGGGACCTGGTCATCCCCCACACTGGGACCCCTGTAGGCCCCGTGGGAGGTGCACCCAGGCCTAGGGTCAGCGATGACCTAGTCAGGGAACTTCTGGAGGGAATGGACATATTTAAATCAGCAGGTCCTGACAATCTCCACCCCAGAGTGCTGAGGGAATTGGCATAGGTAATTGAAGGACCCCTGGCACAGCTTTATGAGCACTCATGGTTGTCTGGCAAGGTGCCAGAAGACTGGAAAAGGGCCAATGTGGTCCCCATTTTCAAAAGAAGGTAGGAAGGAGGACCCAGGAAACTACAAGCCCTTTAGTCTTACCTCAGCCCTAGGGAAGGCTTTTTGAGAAAATTATCCTGGCGCATGTCCATGAGGGGCCAGCAGGGGAGACTATGCTTAGGGGCAACCAACATGGGTTCATTAGAGGTAGGTCCTATCATACCAACCTTGTGGCCTTCTATGACCAGGTCATCAAATCCCTGGATGCAGGTGTCACGGTGGATATAGTCTTTCGGGACTTTAGGAAGGCCTTCAACATGGTCTCTCACCCCATTCTCATTAAAAAACAAAGAGACTGTTGTGTCAATGCCTATACAGTCAGATGGGTCACTAACTAACTGGAGGGCCGCACCCAGAGAGTGGTGGTGGATGGGTCTTATTCGACCTGGAGGGATGTGGACAGTGGGGTTCCGCAGGGCACAGTCCTCAGGCCCGCACTGTTCAACATCTTCATCAGCGACTTGGACAATGGGGTAAAATGCACCGTGTTCAAATTTGCGGATGACACTAAGATGTGGGGAGAAGTGGGCGTGCTAGAAAGGGAGGAATAGGCTGCAATTGGACCTAGACAGGTTACAGGGGTGGGCAGATGAGATAAGGATGGGTTTCAACACTGACAAGTGCAGGGTACTGCACCTGGGGAAGAAGAACCAGCAGCAGACCTACACACTGGGGAACTCCCTTCTCATCAGTGCAGAGGCAGAGAAGGATCTTGGAGTCATTATTGAGGCAAAATATGAACATGGGCCAACAGTGTGGGGATGCAGTCAGGAAGGCCAACCATACCTTGTCATGCATCCACAGATGCATCTCAAGCAGGTCCAAGGAGGTGATCCTCCCCCTCTATGTGACATTGGTTTGGCCACAGTTGGAGTACTGAGTCCAGTTCTGGGCACTGCTCTTCAGGAGGGATGTGGACAGCATGGAGGGCCACCCACATGATCAGGGGTCAGCCTCTCCTCGTAGGGCCTGCCCTGCTAAGGGACTTGAACCTGTTCAGCCTCCACAAGAGAAGGCTGAGGGGGGATTTGTGGCCTGTTACAAACTAATCAGGGGGGACCAGCAGGCATTGGGGGAGTCCCTGTTCCATCAGTACCATTATTTCCCAATATTTCACCTCCATCCATATGCCTCTGCTCTTTCGCATCTTGGACTGTAAGTGTTTTGGGGAACAGACCATTTTTTTGTTCTGTGCTTGTATATCATCTCTCAGGCTGGCAATTAGGTACAACAGCAATACATATAATAAAGAGGAGATGAGCAAATTATTTAGTTCAAAATTTTATATATCACAGATCATTACACTTCAGCCAGTTTCCCCTGTATACAGCCCAGTAATCTGTGTTTAGCTAAAACTTCCAGGAAATCAACCAGTGGTGATAAGAAGACATCAAGGAGATTTAAAACAAACAAAAAGAAAATTGGTAAGTCTATCATCCTCACATCTGAAAAAATGTGAGCCGTATGTCCAATTTGAATTTGTCCGATTTTGACATACAACCAGATTAAAGAGCCCTATATTGGTCAGCATTTTATGTTCATGAAAGTGCTTTTGCACTGGAAACCACTCACTTCCCAATTTTGCTGATAAGCAAACAGTACTTTAATTTTTTTTCCTTGGCAAGTATTTTTTCTCCTCTTGAATAGCTTCTGCTATTATTTTCTGCAGCCTCTCCAGTTTTTTGGAAGCCTTTAAAAATGTTGATACCAGAACCGTATGCAGTATTCTAGCTATTGGTCTTACCAGTGATGCATACATATGTACTGTAATGTCTCTGCTCCTGCTCACTATTACCATGTTCACATGTCAAAAGTTCATATTTTACCACAGCAATGCACTTCTGTTCAGCAACTTGTCTATTGTGAATGTTAAACTTCTTTCAGAATTACTACTTTCCAGTATACAATCCCACTTTATGCAGGCATGGCCTCAGTTCCTTCTTTGCAGATACATTTTTGCATCTGGCTGTATTGAAATGCATTCTGCTTGAATGGATTCAGCCTACCATGCAATTGAGAGTATTCCGTATGATTGCTACTTGGCACCAGGCCTCCTTGCACTAGAAGCGTTACGGCCTAAAGAGCACGACGTGATAAGCAGCAGCTGTTAACATGGAATTCCAGCTGTAGGTCTACTCTCATTTTCCCCTTGCCATGTTTCTTTGGGCTTTCTTCTCCTTTTCCATGTTAGTTTCCACCTTAGGACTGTATTTGGTAAGGTAGCATTCTTCATTCTACATATATGACACAGCCATCTCCAGCTGTATGCTTATAGTACTTCAGATGCAAGTCATGCATAAGCATTCTTCCATAGCTTTCACTTTGTAACTATTTTCGGACAAAAATATTCTTATGATTCTCCTGGAAGCACTTGTTCTGAAGTACAATATCTTAGACATCATCTTCCAATGCTCAACCCCAAAGGGTAACGAAAAATTCACAATATGATCATATATGTTTTTTCTTCCAGAAACTTAAGGAAAATGTGAACAGGTGAACAGCTTTGCCAATTCCAATGTCCATATCTTTCTCACTGTCTACATTTGCTGTTATTGTATTGTTATACCCAAGTACATAAATATGTCAACATCCTTGATATTGTCATTGTTGACAGTGCTTGAATGTCTTCTTTCAATGTTCAAATGCATTGCACATATCATAGTTTTTGTTAGCACGTATGTTTTCTTATGTGCAGCTTCCTTGCTCCTGGATAGCAGGCAAATATTACCAGCATAATCCTAGTCTTCTAACTATTCATTATGTTTCAGTGGGAATACCTCTTTGCTTACTTCATAACCAGGGATCCTAGTTTTCCTGGATAAAAAAATTGCAGATTCTCTGATAAACCCCCCCAAATCCATGATTAAAATAAAAAGGCCACCCTACAGTCCCCCAGGCCCTGCTGGTGCCCCTCATTCCTTCCCCACAGCCCCCTGGCTATGCTGTTGCCCCTCACTCCCTTCCCACAGCTCCCTGGCCCTATTGGTACTCCTCACTCCCCCCAACAACTCCCCAACCCTGCTTCTGCCCCTGCCCCTCACTCCCCCCCCCACACACACACACATACCCACCCCAGCTGGTGCCCCTTGCCCCTCACCCACAGCTCCTACTCCCCCAGCCCTGCTGAAGGGGACTCCCAGCTGCCAGGACTATGGGGCCAGGGACCCGGGTCTGCAGCCCCCTGCTCCTGGCAGGAGGAAGCAGAAGCTGCTGCAGCGAAGCAGAGCCTGGCTCCCCCACTGTACCCCATGCCTGACTGCCCCCCCTTCCTGTTCCGTCCCAGCCCCCTGCCAGCTGGAACTCTTTCAACCTGCAAAGGGGTCTTCACAAAACTGCAAAATCCACAGGTTTCTCTGGTAAAATGAGAAATCTGTGTTTGTCTCTGGTAAAAGGTAAAATCCAGAAAATGCAGATCCCTGTTCATAACTTCTTAACTGACTGCCAAAATGGATAGCAGGATGAGAGAATGTGTCCATATTTTATTCCAGTATTCTCTGTGAAATGGTCAATATGTTGGTTGTCAGACTTGTATTCAAAATTCTCATACTGCATTTTAACAACTTTTGTGATTTTCTTGTGGAATGCTACAATAATGCAAGAACTTCTATAATAATGTTACTGAATGCCTTCACAAAGCCCACAAAAATGGCAAAGACTGATGTTTACATTCAGCCCTTTGATCTAATTCTTTTGCAAAAATCCTCCCTGCTCTTGTCTTAAAATATTTTTTAAAATTTGTTCTTATTCTGCTTAAATGATGCAACTGAATGTTGTCTGCGATTAGCAGCAAGTTTATTCCTTCACATTTTTTGCAGTTGCCTAAATCAGCTTTTCTTGGTAGTTTAACTAGCTCTAGACTTCTGGTAGGTCTTCCTCATTGTAAATCTTTAAGATCTTCCTCATTCTAAATCTTTCTAGTAGTTACGGTCCATTTATTCTGCCTTTAACATATTTGAGCAAATACTATCCTCCTCACATTCATTTCCATTGTATAGAGGTTCAACAGCTTTCTGCACTAGCACTTCTGTAATTTTAGATAGAGAAACATTCAGATCTTGGTAAGTATCTACTGTTTCTAATGAATCTGGTCTATATAAGATGTTCTGAAGTGTTCTCACTTTTCTTATCCTTCCATTTTATATCAATTTACTGGAAACTACAAGTTACAGGTTTCAGTAGAGTGCTTGGTTTCACTAAAGTCTTTGCAACTACTATGTCTTTTCCATTCACTGTTCTGCCAATCTCTGCATCATCTTAAAATGGTATAAGTTGTTATTTTATATTTGCACCCAGATCATTGTTGGGAACTTTCATTACTGTTAGGGTTAGTAACAACCCCTGCAGAATCCCATTAGAAACACATCCGTTTCCCACTGATGAATAAAAAATGTCAGCAGGCCACTTCTTAATCTATATGCTTTGTCTTTATCTTTAACCTTCCCACCCCACTAGCTTGTTGCAGAGCTGACTGGGAAAGAAAAGATGGGTATAGGATTACCTATGCAAATTCAAGGTGCATCCCAGCCAGAGGTCTCATAGGACATACCATTATTGAATAGCTATGCCCGTTTTGCTTTATGCGCAGAACTTAAGGAGACCTAGTTCACTGTGCTATGTTCTAATGTGCATCACAGAAACAAGGACAGTAGCACTCTCTGCTTCATACCTGCAACAGTCTGGCCAGCCTACACACATATCCATCTCTTTCTCAACATTGACCTATCCCCAGTTCCAACAATTCTGTAGAATACCTAAACTAACTAAAGATACCATTCACAGCCACATTATTCCATCCCAAAAATCTGCCTGCCATGATGCAAACTTTTTGACATCCAGAATTAATAGATTGACCAGTATGTACTTATAAATATACCTAACCCTGATGGTATATTACACCAATATATTACTGGAGTCACAGCTAGCTTGTTGATGTATTAATGCAATATGTTAGGAGAGCACTAGCTCACTCCTATGATGTATAGTCACAATATATATCGTAAGAGTGAAGTACTTCAGTGATGTATAATGTAACAAGGGAAGCAACCTGAAGTAAATGAGATCCGAAGCAGATTTAGTTAAGATAATCAGTTAAGGTTAAAAACAGCAATTATAAAAGGGTGCCTAGAAGAGGGAGGGTGGAGTGCATTGGCCAAAATTCCATTTCCCTCACCACAGCAAAGCTTGCTGTGGATCAGTAGTCTATGGAGCAGCTGCCACCTTTAGTGATGCTACATGTGCAGAACCATTTTCCTCAAAAGAAACAGTTAAAACACTGGGCCTGAAATTCAGAGAAGCTGAGCAACAGTAGACTCTAAAACACTTCAATCTGGCCTCTTCCTGCTTGGTACTTGTTAATCATCAGACCTAGAGTTCTGATTTTAAAAAAAATGAGAGATAAAAACAAAAATTATCTTGATAATGGCATATGACAACTATAACATTTTAAATATAAGATTTTTTCTCTTTTCAGAGGGAGACTTTTAATTATCAAGTTGCTAAACAATAAAAGGATTTAATTGACGCTCATCCAGAAATATCTACCACATTAGATGCACCTTTTTGAAGAACACTTGAGACTAGAACAAGGCCATAATCTTCATTGCAGAGATTTTAAAATCTTATGTATTGTTACATTACTGCAATGACATCAGAGTACTTATTGCAGTAGCTCATAGTACTATAAAACTAGTTTCCCCAGCCTGGTTGTGTGTGACAATGCTTAGCATCTTAAACAGGGATAAAACCAAAAGCAGCTCATTTCAATGTGAAAGTTCATGCCAAGAGGAAAAGAAATCCAAAACTCTCCAAAAATGTATTTGTTTAGTTTTATGATAAAATAATTCTGATTTTTATAAACACACTAATACTTTCAGCAGGTATATCATGCATAAGTTTCAGAACAATCATAAAAAGAAAACTAATAAGAGATATGTTTTCTTAAAATTATGACAAATTTGATGTCAACTACATAATTTGAATCTACTTTTCACAACATTTTACATGTATAATACATGATTCTGAACAGCAAGTTACATTTTTCAGAATTCAGGCAAATACAAAATAGCACATTTTAAACAGTATAAATAAATATGTAATACTTGGCTTTACTTTTCAAAGTGTTTAAAGTCTGCCCAAAAGTTCTTAACAACCAAGATTATTTTGTCAACCTATGAATAAACTTCCAAATACCTTTATAATGAAGTCAGGAGTGATAAACTGAGGCAACATCATATTTTGTGTGATAGAGTAACATTGTTAGTTGCAGTATTTTTTCAACATTTCTGACAAACATACACTTTGACAAAACATAATTGCACTGAAAAACATTTCTGGAAAATAAAATGAAGCTATATTACTTAATAAAAGTACTAAGTATGGATAACTACTGAAAGAAAGCTTCCCCCAATAGCAAAAGGCACAGAAATATGGTTTACACAGTGCTTACCAAAACCACTGAATTAGATGTCTCTAAATTAAGATATACAGTATTTAAAGAAGAAAAACAAAATTTCCAGCTGATAAGGCAGGTGAGTGATTTTTCTATTCACTATAGTTTATAACCAATTCTATGAGTCATGAAGTGTTCTACTTGCTGCAGATCTTTTATTGAATGAAAGATGACTTTCAGGATTGGCTGCAAATGTATTTTTTCCCCTCTTACTGGGGGGTGGGAAAAAAAGCCTGGCTGATCTTGTGTATTCCCTTGCTTACTTAACAGTATAGGTGCCCCAAAACATAAATCTCTCAACTGAAATGACCCTTAACATCCACTTACCCAATTCAAAGGGAAGAATGTTTTACCTTCTATTAATGCCTCCCTGTGTTCAGCCCAGGTCACTTTGAGTAAGACCATCCTGACTTGTTGTACAAATTACCTCAGTGAGGCCAGAGTTTCATCCACTGTTTTTGAAGTTGTATGGTATTGTTTGTGGTCTATTGCACTTTAACAAAATAAAACTTTCATTAATAAAATCAAATGAAAGGCTGAGAAAAGAAGAAAGAATAGCAATTAAAGTGAACTGGCGACTGCTTTTAAATCAAAAGTGATAATATATTGCAAATGAATTTTTGTATTTCAAAGAATAAGTAGTACCAGGAAAGGATGATGCTAGTTTTGATTCTAGACTCAAAATGTCCCTCTTTTACATATGGTAATACATCACTGAGCAGATGAGGAGCTCAGATAAAAATTTGTTGTAATATAATCTCTTGGTGCCCAATGTTCAAAACCAAACGTTTCTACCATGCATTATTCTTCTCTATTTTCACGACAGTTTTTAATAACTGTATGAAAAAGTACTATAGCTTCTTAACTACGTCCAGCTCAAAAAGTGGGGCAGGAGAGAGAGACGGCAGCTTCTTTGCAATCTAATACTTTTGGCCTAAATTGAATGTTGTTTTACATCTAGTAGTGCAGCTATTTTGAAAGTAACAAATAAAATATGTAATAGCCTGTAAAAAAAAAGTGGCAGAAGATGAAATCTCTGCATTTTATCTTAGCAAAAGATCACAGCCAAGTTAAATTTGCAAAGGAATATAGAAATAAACACTACAGTAAACATGTTATTAAGTCAGCCACCATGACATTCCTGTAAATACTTGAATATTAGCACAACTGCTCCCAGAATGTGGTTCACCAAAACTTCTAAAGCTGAACCCACAGCAGATCCAGCACCACTTGTGTGGCAGACTAGTCTAGTGGTTGGTATAGAGAGAGAAGAGAACCCTCTTTAAATCCAGAACAAGTGTTAGACAGAGGGCAGCATTTATTCAGTGGGAATCTTGCTGTTAACCAGTAGTCAAGGATTTTATTCAGGGCCCTTACATTCCCTGAGTACAAGAGCTGAGATTCTGCCCTGCAGCAGCATGAAGATTTAGACACAGTGCCTTTTAACCTCTCCTCTGATCAATGTGACTGCAAAGTGTTCAGTTCTACCTAGCACAAAGTCTTCAGTCTGAACATATAAACTTTTAACTACAGAGACTTTATAGTTGTGCAAATCTCTAAGACTACAACATGTGGGCTTATTTCTATATTTAAGAGTTTTGCTTCTAAGCCACCATGTGGCTTAACCCATCAAGAAAAGTGTGGGATGTTCTCCCTATAAGCCAACTGAACGGTTATAATTGAGCTGCATTCGAGTTACCTCGTATCACCGCTTTCCTAACCCAAATTCCTTAGGAGTTTATAAACTTCTAAAAACAATCCCCCTAAATGTATATAGCCAATATTTTTATAGTCTTTCAGAACTTTTTCCCTGAGAATATAAATATAAAAACCTCTTTAAAAATATTAAGGTTGACAAAAATAATGATGCCAGGAAAACCTTCACAGGTCACCATGACTTAAGGGAGAGAGAGAAAAAAAAGAGTGAAAAGAAAAAGTGAAAAGTGTGTCATTTCTTAATACTAAATCTGCTGGCTTCATTAAGCAGTTTTTGAACTTAGTTGTATACCTTCCTCAGACTAAGATTTAATCCACTGCCCATACTACTTTTGATATGTTATCCTATAATTTTACTACAGGTTTTAGGTAGGTTTAATCAAAAGACATACAAACTTTAGTAGGTTTCTTTATGACAAGTCTAAATGTCTTCTGGGGTTATATTTGCTCTTCTGGAATTCAGGGTACCATGTCAACTATGTTGTCAACTTTCAGAACCCTGAACAATCGCAAGATAAAATTTGCAAGACATTTAACCTTGCTATGACACATAATTTCCCCCTTTTCAAAAGACCCGTATGCTCTCCTTGTATCTCTTCATGAAAGAAGGAAAGAAATATTTACTTATAACAACACTTAGGAATCCAATATATTTCATGCCTTAAGGCAACGGTTTATACCCATTGTATCCCACTGAGCGAGAGCTCCGCTGAACTGGTAGATGACAGTTGAAGTTTATATTCAGGCTTTGGAACTGCTTTCTGTTTTGAAGTATGTTCAGTTTCACCTCTGTTGGGCTGCTTTTCTTGAGACTCAGTCATTTGCATACAAGCAGTCTGAGGTTTCACCGAATTTTGTCCTTTTCCAAGTTCAAAACTGATAATGAGTGATTTAGCTAGAGAGTCCAATTCATTAGCAAACATAAAAGACCTTGGTATTTCATGGATAGGATTGTTTGTAGAAGAAGATAATGTAAACAAATTACAGTAATTATTAAAATACCCAGCTAAGGTGCAAATTTTTTCTGTATAGCTTCTGAGCTGGTCTGTATTCCTATATGATCCTGTGGAAATTAAAAACAAAAAGAATCAATTATGATATTTAGCTATACTGTATGTGCATACCCATCTACCCTTCTTTAATTCTAATTAGGGCATCTCTACATGTGGCAAACAATTAAGAGGTGAAGGCAATGAATGTAAACGTATGTTAAAACCCTTGCAGGCGCCTACTAAATACTAAAAGGAACTGTAGTTAGCTGTAGCTGAAACCTCCAGCCATTTTAATTACACGTGAAAATATCCCCAAAGGGATCTAAATATTGTCAACTAACTGTACATTATTACTTGATAATCCTTAACTGTCCCCATGTCGATATGATGCATCAGGACAGCATCTTATAAAATGAGTTCTTGCTCACAAAAGCTTATGCATCTCTAATTCAGTTAGTCTTTAAGGTGCATCTCTATCCTGCCTTCTGTATCCTTTAAAACATGTTAATAAATTGACTGTATAATAAACTTTAACATCAGGAATCAACTGAGGAGGCTAAAAGTATATGGGACTCAGACCCCAGGCAAAGGCTCCCAGTAACTGAAACTAGTACATTGATGACATTCCAGATATGTATAAAGGAAATGAAATCTTGGTTATCTATAGGCAAAAATATTTATGACAATTCTGACTTTAACTTAATCGTTCCTCTGTTAGGTGTTCAAGGCTCAAAACACTTTGCTTCTCTATGTAAGGTTTGAAAAAGGGCTCTAGGTATCCTTCAAAAGAGACTTCCAGCAATATACCAAGAAAAAAGGAAAAATAAATTTGGATAACCAATATGCAAAAACCAAGCAAACAAGCCAGCAAGCAGTTTAAAATAAGCCCTCACTATCTGGCATCCTATACATACCATAAAGAAACTACCCTCCCTCACTCTGTGAGGATCTTCTTTAGTATAAGGTTTTCCAGTAAGATACATAGTTATGCAACTAAATACCTTGTAATGAAGAAACAACAACTTGACAGACTTTATCCATGCACTGCTCCAATTCCAAATATTTCACAGCAAGATTAGTTGCTTTTATTATTTCCTGGAAGGCAGACTCTTCTTCTTTTAATCGAAATCCCATTATTTTCTGTATTAAACAGCAATGAATTTACATATCAGTAAATTCAATATGCATGCAATGTATACTGCAATATACATATCTCAGTAACGCCTAATGGTTAGAATTGTTGAAAATGTATTAAAAACAGTTTTGGCAGAAATGGCAATTTTAGCATTCTTACAATGAATATCAGCTGGAGCTGTAAGAACACGATTTTTTTTTACATCTGACTGGTATACAGCTCTGGTATCTTGGTCAATAACTCCTTTTGTGATTCAACATCAAACCAAATGCTAAAAAGTAAGGTTTAACCAACTGCAGCCATAGTCTTGAAGTGACTGCACTAACATGCCTGTACACTAATGCTAGGAGCCTGGGCAACAAGCAGGAGGAGCTCAACCTCCTGCTCAGTGCAAAGAATTATGACGTCATTGGGATAATGGAGACCTGGTGGGACTCCACCCATGACTGGACCACGGGTGTAGAGGGCTATACCCTGTACAGGAGGGATCGTGTTGACAAAAGGGGCGGGGGTGTAGCTCTCTATGTGAAGGAAAGCTACATGTCCCTGCAAGCTGATGTTGGCGACCAGCATGGACAGCTAGAGACCCTCTGGGTAAAAATTCGTGGGGAATACGGCACAGGGGACACAACAGTGGGAGTCTACTACAGACCTCCCATTCAAAGTCCTGAGCTTGACCAGGAGTTCGCCCGGGAACTGACTGAGGCCGCTTGCTCCAGGACCTTGGTTGTCATGGGTGACTTCAATTACCCGGACATCTCCTGGGAAGATCACTCAGCAAAATCCAAGCGGTTGCAAAGCTTTCTCTCATGCATGGATGACCTCTACCTGACTCAAGTCGTCTATGGGCCAACGAGAGGCAAAGCGCTGCTCGACCTGGTACTGGCTACGGGGGACGACCTAATCGGCGACCTAGTGATCGATGGGAAGCTGGGGGACAGCAACCACGAGCTGATCACCTTCACCATTCGCCGTAAAGCTGGCAAGTCAGTCAGCAACACAGAAGTCCTTGACTTCAGGAAAGCCGACTTTGACAAGCTCAAGAGGCTTGTCGGTCAGGTCCTCAGGGACCATGACCCCAGGGAGATGGGAGTTCAAGAAGAGTGGTTGCTTCTCAAGGAAGCGATCCTCAATGCACAAGCTAAATCTATTCCAACACGGAGGAAAGGCAGCAAGGCGGCACAGCAGCCCCCCTGGCTCTCCAGGGACCTAGCAGACCTCCTACGGCTAAAAAGGAAAGCCTACAAAGGATGGAAGACGGGATTCACCTCCAAGGAGGATTATTCTGCACTGGTCCGGTCCTGCAGGGAGCAAACCAGGAAAGCCAAGGCTGCAACCGAACTCCAACTAGCTTCAAGCATCAAGGACAACCAAAAGTCCTTTTTCAGATATGTGGGGAGCCGGAGGAAAAGCAAGGGCAATGTTGGACCCCTGCTAAACCAGATGGGGCAACTGACAACTGATGCCCAGGAAAAAGCCAACCTATTAAATAGGTACTTTGCGTCAGTCTTTCATCAGTCCCATGGGACGCCCATGCCTGCTATGGGACAGGGAGATCTGGGTGATGGGGATCCCCTACCCTCCATAAATGCTAACCTCGTGAAGGAACATCTTGAGAAGCTGAATACCTTCAAGTCAGCCGGCCCTGACAATCTGCACCCCAGGGTACTCAAGGAGCTGGCGAGCGTCATAGCCCAGCCCCTGGCACAGATCTTTGAAAACTCCCGGTGCTCTGGTGTAGTGCCCAAAGACTGGAAGAAGGCCAATGTGGTGCCGATCTTCAAGAAAGGGAGGAAAGTGGATCCGGCTAACTACAGGCCCATTAACCTGACTTCTATCCTGGGGAAGATCTTAGAAAAGTTTATTAAGGAGGCCATCCTTGATGGACTGGCCCAGGCTAACATCCTAAGGGATAGCCAGCACGGGTTTGTTGCGGGTAGGTCTTGTTTGACAAATCTCATTTCGTTCTACTACCAGGTGACCTATCACCTGGACGAGGGAGAAGAGATTGATGTCATGTATCTTGACTTCAAAAAAGCTTTTGATCTGGTATCCCATGATCACCTCTTGGCCAAACTGCCCAGTTGTGGCCTTGGCTCCACCACGATCCGCTGGCTGGGAAACTGGCTCCGTGGTCGGACCCAGAGGGTTGTAATTGATGGCAGTCACTCATTGTGGTGCCCTGTGACCAGTGGGGTCCCTCAAGGCTCTGTCCTTGGACCCATACTGTTCAACATCTTCATTAATGATGTGGACATTGGAGTCAGGAGTGGACTGGCCAAGTTTGCCAATGACACCAAACTTTGGGGCAAAGCATCCACGCCAGAAGATAGGCGGGTGATCCAGGCTGACCTGGACAAGCTCAGCAAATGGGCAGATGAGAACCTGATGGTGTTTAACACCGAAAAATGCAAGGTTCTCCACCTTGGGAGGAAAAACCTGCAGCATCCTTATAGGCTCGGCAGTGCTACATTGGATAGCACCACAGAAGAAAGAGACTTGGGGGTCATCATTGACCACAAGATGAGCATGAGCCTGCAATGCGATGCTGCAGCTAGTAAAGCGACCAAAACGCTGGCTTGCATCCATAGATGCTTCTTGAGCAAATCCTGGGACGTCATTCTCCCCTTGTACTCGGCCTTGGTGAGGCCGCAGCTGGAGTACTGCATCCAGTTTTGGGCTCCACAATTCAAAAAGGATGTGGAGAAGCTTGAGAGAGTCCAGAGGAGAGCCACGCGCATGATCAGAGGTCAGGAAAACAGATCTTACGATGATAGGCTGAGAGACATGGGACTCTTTAGCCTGGAAAAGCGTAGGCTCAGGGGTGATCTGATGGCTGCCTATAAGTTTATCAGAGGTGACCACCAGGATCTGGGGGAACATTTGCTCACCAGAGCGCCCCAAGGGATGACTAGGTTGAACGGTCATAAACTCCTGCAAGACCGTTTCAGGCTGGACATGAGGAAGAATTTCTTTACTGTCCGAGCCCCCAAGGTCTGGAAGTCTGCCAGCGGAGGTGGTTCAAGCACCTACGCTGAACACCTTCAAGAGTAAATTGGATGCTTATCTTGCTGGGATCCTATGACCCCAGCTGACTTCCTGCCCTTTGGGCGGGGGCTGGACTCAATGATCTCCCGAGGTCCCTTCCAGCCCTGATGTCTATGAAATCTGTGAAACATTATTTCATACATGGCTTCAAAAAGACCTATTTAATATGAGATAAGTTCATAGACATTTTAGGGTTCACATGTCCCTTAAGTTTATCATATATTATGTACTCTACAGTTCTGCATTACAATTTTTTTTAAGTATTCTTTATCACTACAGCTGCAATGCAACCTCTCCAATGTAAGAGATACTGCAGAGTTATTCAAAGTGACACCACATATATAGGTCTCTACAAAAAACATCAGAGCCTTCCCACGTCTCCTCCTCAAGTTAATTGAGAAACCTACATCATGTGCATGCAAGTCAAATGGTTCCTTCCAACCAGTGATATCATGTATTGTTTAAAGATAAATTTCACCCTGCATCATGTTATACAATTGCCTAAACCTTAAATCCCTCTGGGAGTTATCCCATCTCTAGTCTGGATTAGATTGTAATTTTCCATCAGCAAATTCTGCCATCTTGTCATTTACCATTTTTCTAGGCTATTAACAGGCCACCGCAGAACCCTGGTTCCCTTGTTTAAACTTTCTCTCCATTTTGAAGACTGACTTTTCCCCCGCCTACTTCTGTACTAGTATCTAAATCACAACAACTGTTTACTTCTTGTTCTATACATCCCTAGTTTTCTTGCTAGTATCAGGATTTTTAAAAGTCTAAATAAATTTTATTTCCCAGGTCCCCACTATTTTGTCAACTACTATCAAATAACTCATATAGACTGGAGGGTTATTTTGCAAACTGTAACTGATCAGAGTTAATCATTTTTTGTTCAAACAAATGGAGAAGTTATATTTATGCAACCATAAAAGAAATAAAAGATCAGGAATAAAAAAGAAAAAAAAGTTACAGAAAAGTTAACTTTGCCACAAAACACACACAAATGTTACTCCCCTTTCAAGCTAAACATTTAATTAAAGCTGAACTTTAATTTCTGCAATATAATTTTGTGAAAGGCATTCCTTACCTTTCTGCAGTCTGGCAGGGTATTTTCAATGGATGTAGCCAAAGCAAGAGCATTATTCTTTACTTGATTTTGAATCTACAGAAAGATTTTTAGTTGTTATATTTGTATACATTATTTAACTCCACAATATAAATATAAGTTTCCATTCTAGGAGCAGCATATGCACAATTAACAAAAAAACTGCTTAGAAAGAACAATAAACGCAGAATGAAGTTTCTATAATGCTTTGACCTTCTTAAAAAAAAAAATAACCATCTACAGATTTCATTAACTGCGTATGAATCATACAATCATAGAAAATTAAGGTTGCAATGGACCTCAGGAAATCATCTAGTCCAGGGGTGGGCAAAATGCAGCCTGGGGGCTGGACGTGGCCTGCCAGGCCATTCTATCAGACAACGGGGCCCCTAAAAATTTAGAAAATTAATATTTATCTGCCCTGGGCTGTCTGTCATGTGGCCCTCGATGGCTTGCCAAAACTCAGTAAGCTGCCCTCTGCCCAAAATAACTGCCCACCCCTGATCTAGTCCAACCCCCTGCTCGAAGCAGGACTATCCCCAACTGTATCGTTCTAGCCAGGGCCTTAAAAACCTCCAGAATAGAGCAGAATAATCACTTCCCTTGATCTGCTGGCAGTGCTCCTATTAATGCAGCCCAGCATGCCATTAGCCTTCTTCACAACAAACACTTTTGGCTCATATCCACCTTATTGTCCACTGTAACCCCCAGGTCCTTTTCTGCAAAGCTGCTGCTCAGCCAGTCAGTCCCCAGGCCATAGCAGTGCATGGGATTATTCCATCCTAAGTGTAGGACTGTGTTCCTGTCCTTATTGAACTTCATGAGATTTCTTTTGAGGATCCATATGCAATAGATTAAACAAGCCATATAACCAGTTTTAAAAATTTTAGATTTTGCTGTACGAGTAACCACACACAGGTTCTTAAACGGTATAGACTGATGTAACAATTATATCACTACCAAAGTGATACAAACTGTTACATACCAGCATCTTCATGGTTTTGTAGAGAACATGTGTAATTCCAACTTCAGCCCTGCTTCATTTGGGATCAAAGTTCAGATGATTCATTAAAGTTAGGATGACAATATACCTGTGATGGTCCAAGAAAAGTTTGAGGCAAAGATTTTTGTGGATAATATCTTTTATGGACCAGCTGTATAATTAGAAAATACAGTAAAAGCTGTGTTCACGACATTCTACTATCTAGAATACCCTATTAACAGGAATTTCTGGCCAGCTGGCTGTATGCGGGGAAAGGAGGGAAGCTTGCATGCAGCGATGGCAACCGCCACCCACCACCCTGTGCTGCCACTGCTCCACGTGCAGCCATTGCTGCCACCCCCCCACCTCACCCCCAGTTCCGTGTGCAGCCACCACTGCCACGCGCCTACCCCCAGGGGTTTTCAAGAAGGTTGAAAATTTCTGCCTTAGATATCCGGAGTTTTTAGATGTCCGGCACCCCATTTACCCCACTCATGACAGTTAACACAGCTTTTACTGTATATAGACAAGGTTTTGAGTACATAGTTACAGGAAAGAGAGACCTGAGGAAGCTGAAAGCTTGTCTATCATCCTCCCAACTATACAGTTGATCCAGTAAAAGATATCACCTACAAAATTCCTTGTTCCTGGATGACTTAGCAAAGTTTCATTGCTACTGGCTTTGTTAGCCTTCTACAGTCCACTGTGACCATGCCAATCACGAGGGACCTACCGAATTTATGATTGCACAATTTAAGCAGAAACTGCAAATTTGGGTGGGCTCCATGGGAAAAAAAAATGCTTACCAGGAAGCAGAAGCCCTGCACTCTTGGACCACATGTGGGGAGGGAGGGAGGGCGGGGCAGGGGACAGGGAGGAGGCTGAGGCAGGGCTACTTACAGAAGGAAGCATGGAGGATGAAGGCAGTAGCTACCTGTAGTCTGTGTGTCTTTCACTGCGAGCAGCACCTACCCCCTCCTCCACCGCCTCTGCCCTGTGCTCCAAGAATGAAGGGCTTCACACCCTTTTCTCTCCTCAGCGGTAAGTTTTTTTTATTTGTTTTTGCAGTGAGGCCACCAAGATTGCAGAGCCTGCCACTTGAGGATGGTCCAAAACTGCAGCTTAATTACCTCAATTAAGCCCAGGGAGGTCATTAATCCATGCTTAACAACATGTATATTAATGGCTTCTCCAGGCTTAATCAGTATAATTAAGCTGCAGTTTCTAGCCATGTATCTGCGGAGAAGAGCAGGACTGCTGGGACCCCTCGGTCAGAGGTGTGGGGGTGGCCCTGCTACACTCCGCCCATGAAAATGGCAGCTAGCCCCGGAATTTGCCCACAGAAATCAGCCAGCCGCCTCCTTGAGTTCAGCAGACTCAATCACCAATCACCCATGAATCTGTAAGTATTGTCAGTTAATGCCAACATTTCTTCAGAAAAAAGAGTAGCATAAAGAGAATCTCTTTTTGAGAGTGAAGTTACCCATGAGGAGATAAGGGTTATAGATAGGCACCATGAACAACTGTGCCAAATAGAAGGTATTTGGGAAATGCGTATGATCCACTATAACTGTTTTGTGTGGCAAGTCTATTTTATAATAAGTGGAAGATATGTTGGGGCAGTTCAGCCCTGAATGCTTAGTGTAGGATAAATACATCATGAAAACAGCGTAACTGATAAGCTTGATGTATGATAAGCCCCCTCCGCCTTTTTAAATCTGTAAAATTGTTCTGCCTGCCCATAACGGTACACTCATGGACTGCAAGATGAACAAAAAACGGCCTGGATCATCAGGCTCAAAGAGAAGAAATTAATGGCCTAATACCAGCTGCCAACTAGATATCAAGGGGGGTGCCCCCCAGGGATCAGTTGTGAGGCTGGTCTGGTTCCATATCTTCATCTATGACCTGGAAGATGAGATGGAGTGCACCCTCAGCAAGTTTGCAGAAGACACTATGCTAGAAAGACTAGTAGATACACTGGAGGGGAGAGGTAGGATTGAGAGAGATATTGACAAATTGGAGGACTGGACCAAAGAAAATTTCCTGAAGTTCAATAAGGACAAATTCAAGGTCCTTCATTTAGGACGGAACAATCCCATCCACCCCTGCCAACCCACCACCCAACCGCAGCCGACAATAAAACGGGTAAAGGCTAAAAGTGCTTGCTGGCTAAAAAAAAGGCTAAAAAAAAAGGCTAAAAGTGCTTATTGAAGGTTAACAGCATACTGGACTGCATTAGTAGGAGGGTTCCCAGCAGATCGATGGAAGTGATTATTCCCCTCCATTTCACACTGGTGAGGCCACATCTGGAGTATTGTGTCCAATTTTGGGCACCACACTACAGAAAGAATGTGGACAAATTAGAGAAAGTGCAGTGGTGGCAACAAAAATAGTTAGGGGGCTGGAATAATGAGAGGGTGAGAAAACTGGCCTTATTTAGTCTGGAGAAGAGAAGACTGAGAGGGGATTTAGTAGCAGCCTTCAGCTATTTGAAAGGTGGTTCCAAAGAGGTAAGAGCTACACTGTTCTCAATGGACACCTGCAGAAGTTAAAAAAAAAAAAAAAAAAAACCCACAAAAAAACCAACAAACCAAACAAACCTGGAGCTTTACTTTAAACTTAGCACATTTCTGCATCAAGCCCTGCACGTGCCCAGAAAGGCAGTACTTTAGTTGGACCCTGCTCATATAGATCAGGTGCTTTAGTGGGGCTTTTTTGGCACTTTTATCTAATAGCTGATTGAATCTGTTTTAGATAAAAGCACCCAAAAGCCCCACTGAAGCACCCAATCTATACAGATGCTACAGAGCTGGGTCAAAGTAATGCACTGCTGCTTCCAGTAAAGCACATTTGTTTGGTTCTTTTTTCCACCTCTGCAAACAACCCTCAGGACTTCTCTTCTCTGGACTAAAGGCCCATTCCCTCAGCCTCTCATCATAAATCATGCGGCAGCCCCCTATTTCTGTTGCCCCCTCTGGACTCTCTCCAATTTGTCCACATCTTTTCATAAAATAACCCCGAAAATTTCACAAGCCATAGTGTAAATTTCTAGCCTAGAACAGGTTAACAGTATGTTGGCCTGTGGATGTCACTAACCTCTGTCCCTCAAGCCACACACTACTTAAAAAAAAAAAAAAAAAATCTCAAAACTCTTTGCTTTCATTACTCACCTCATTTTTTGGATACTGCTTCAAAAGTTCTTTCTGCATTTCCCTCGTTTTGTTCTGTACAGAAGCCAAAACAAACTCCAGTCCTGAGACTACACCACCATAAATGGCAAGTATAAAATCTCTCTTTAGAAAAAGAGTTCAAAACATTAATGCTCATGTAATAGACAAAATATTCAAATTGTTACAGTAAATATATCAATGACAGACAAACTGAAAGAAAATGACTTCGCTCTAATGTTCTTCATTCTTAAAAATACACAAAATGCCACACGCTTAGCTCTACTGATACGATTTTCTTCTCTTAATAAAACAATTTCTAGTATCTGGCAATTAGTATGAACACAAAACAACTGTATTACAGCTGTCAATGCACTGTGACCTGGACTACAGCAATTATGTATGGACAACTATGTTGGTTAGAGGCATGCTTTTTGGTTTTACTGTTATGACCCTAGTATGGATACAGTTTACATAAGCACAGAACAGAAGGTGTTTATACTGGCATAGCTTATGGAAATGAGTTATACTGATGTATGGGTTTCTTTTTAGCAGTGCAGCTGCATCCACCATTCCATTCACTTTTACCATAAGGGTATAATTAAAACATTGTAACTTTTGTATGTATAATTAAAACAAGCACTTAGGCTTATAAACAACATTTAAGTTGAAAAAAAAAAAGTTCCATTGAATTACCAAGATGAGATGCAAGACCAAATTCTGTGTTATAGATGCATACCATATTGTGGGGACAGAGATTAAATCCAATACAATAACTCTGAATAACTATACAAATGTGAATATTAGGACATTAATATTTGAAAATCTTAACACAAACAATTAATATAAAAGTATATTCTTTATTTTGGCATTATCCTATGAAGTAGTCATCACGTAAAAACATTTCTCCAGTACTCATCTTAGAAGTTACTGTTTCCAACAACCTGCTGTTTTTACCTGTATGCTGGTTGTGTCATCTTTGTTCTCTTCAGAAAAGTATAGATCAGATCCTGTGAGTGCTACCAAGTATCCCACATGTTTTGCTGCTTGTTTCACTGTTTGTATTATTTTGTTCTGCGCTTCGCTTACCATTGAAGGTATATCTGAACAACAACCCTGAGCAATGAAAACACATTAATCATTTAGATAGGAAAATTCTGTGGTGAAAGTGCAAATATTTTCAACTTCATACATACAACAGGTCTTGAAACTATACTGAAATGGTTATCAACATTATCTCTCTGTTACCAATCAATGGAACAAAAATATTTAGAACTAGAGAGAAAAACTGTTACTAGTGCACTACAGAATTATGCATCTACACGTGCATATTAATGCAGAGCAATAAACCCCAGTACTTAGTGCACCAGAATTTATTGGTCCTGGGCACTGCATATACATGTGCACCTGGCACCAAAGCCCATTAAGCCAGGTTGGAGCAGCACCGGCTGGCAGGGGATCCAGGGGGCTAAGGGGGCAGGTCTGCCAGGTCGGTGCTGCTCTGACCTGGTTCAATGTGTTGCAGAGGGAATAGCTGGGGCACAAGGGTGCTTCAGTGCAGGGCTAGCCAGCAGGCAGATGCAGTTAGGGATCTTCTGGAAGGGCTAGACATTTTTAAATCTGCAGGTCCAGATGTCCTCCACCCAAGGGTGTTGAGGGAGCTGGCAGGGGTCATCGTGGAGCCCTTGGTCCAACTATATGAGCATTTGTGGTCATCTGGCCAGGTGCCGGGGGATTGGAAACTGGCTAATGTGGTCCCAATTTTCAAGAAAGGAAGGAAAGAGGACCCAAGTAACTATAGGCCTGTAAGCCTCACCTCGGTGGTCGGGAAGATCTTGGAGAGAATCATCAAGGAGCACATCTGTGGGGGGCCAGCAGGGGAGATCATGCTCAGGGGCAATCAGCATGGGTTCATCAAAGGCAGGTCCTGCCTGACCAACCTAATTGCCTTTTATGACCAAGTAACTAAATCCTTGGATGATGGTATCGCCGTGGATGTAGTCTTTCTAGACTTTAAGAAGGCCTTTGACACTGTCTCTCACCCCATCCTCATTAATAAATTAAGCAACTGTGGCACTAATGCCTACACAGTTGGATGGGTAAAAAATTGGCTGATGGGGCGCACCCAGAGAGTAGTGGTGGACGGGTTGTACTCAACCTGGTGAGATGTGAGCAGTGGGGTACCCCAGGGCTCAGTCCTCAGGCCCGCACTGTTTAACATCTTCATCAGCGACTTGGACGAGGGGGTGGGAAGCACGCTGTCCAAGTTCACTGATGACACTAACATGTGGGGCGAGGTGGACACACTTGAAGGGAGAGAGAGGCTGCAAACCGATTTAGACAGACTACAAAAGTGGGCAGATGAGAATAGGATGGGCTTCAACGTAGACAAATGCAGGGTGCTGCACCTTGGGAGAAGGAATCCACAGCATATATACAGGCTGGGGAGTTCCCCTCTTGAAAGCACAGAGGTGGAATGGGATCTTGGAGTCATTATTGACTCCAAGATGAACATGAGCTGCCAATGCCAGACCGCAGCCAGCAAGGCCAGCCATACCTTGTCATGAATCCAAAGATGCATCTCAAGCTGGTCCAGAAAGGTGATACTTTCCCTCTATGTGACTTTGGTCAGGCCACAATTGGAGTACTGAGTCCAGTACTGGGTGCCACACTTTAAAAAGGATGTGGCCAGCCTGGAGAGGGTTCAGAGGAGGGCCACCCGCTTGGTGAGTGGGCAGCAGGACAGGCCCTATGAGGAGAGACTGAGGGACCTGATCTGTTCAGCCTCAGCAAGACGAGGCTGAGGGGGAACCTGGTGGCTGCCTACAAATTCATCAGGGGAGATCAACAGCAAATAGGTAGGGCCCTTTTCTCCCCAGCACCACCTGGGGTGACCAGGAACAATGGTAATAAGCTGATGGAGAATAGGTTTAGGTTAGAGATCAGAAAGCAATATTTTAGAGTTAGGGTGGCCAAAATCTGGAACCAATTTCCCAGGGAAGTGGTCCCTGCCCCTTCCTTAGGCAAATTCAAGAGGAGGTTCGATGATCACCTGTCTGGGGTCTTGTGAACCCAGCATTCATTCCTGCCTGTGGCAGGGGGTCAGGCTAGATGATCTGTTCAGGTTCCTCCAGACCCTAGCTACTATGAAACTATGAAACCTTCATGCCCCAACTAGTTGTGTATCAGCATCTACATGTGCACTGCTGCAGAGTAAAAAATGCTCAGCTATTAGTGTACTCCAACCTAATAGTTCTGTATGTGTAGACACAAGATATTTACTGCAGAGTTAGTCAACTCCACAGTAAATGTCTAGAGTAGATGCACCCCTATTGGAGGAAACAGAACCAATAGGTATAAAATACAGTTGCCAGAAAGTTTACATAGGATGGCACTAAACAGACAGTGATAAAGGGCAAGTTATAAAATATTACACATTCAAGTTTATTCACTTGTAAGTTGAGCATGACTCGAGAAGGTGTTTAGATGTATAGATAGATGTGCATCAGGTAGGCACCAGACTGCTATTGAAAAGCCTATGGTTAACACTATAACAGTGTGCACACATTTCTAAAATGTATTTTCTTCTCTCTCTTCATAGAAAATATAGTTTACCTGCAGTAGTAATTGTAAATAACCTCCCAAGTTTTTTATTTCCTGTCTCAATTCTTCAATTTTTACTGAATCGGTGCACTTTTGGAAGTTATTAAGCCAATGCTTTGTTAGAACAACAAGCTGTTCAAAAGCAGAGGTAATTCTGATGCTGGAGGTCTGAGTACCATGATCAAGAGAAAACACTATAAAAGAAATAGCATATTAATGAGAAGGAAAATCAAGAACCATTTATAATTACTACTACTAATAATAATGTAAAGTAGACACAAAGCAATAAAATGCATCACAAAATAAATGGTATGGAAGATCTTGTTTGTTAAGACATAGTAAGCTTACAATTCTCTTGACTTTCTTCATCTTGCTGTTCATAGGCTTTTGAAATTAAAGTTACTTCAGTATGAATTGTAAACAAATTAGTTAGGAGACTATCTGCTATACTCCTTTCTTCTTCTTGTTTTTGTCTTAGTATATCCAAAGCCGAGCCAATTAATTCTTTGCAAATTCCAGGTAGAAATAATTCAGAAGGATTTGAACACATACTTCTGCTTTTATTCAATGAACCTGTATTAAAAAAGAAAATGAATCAGAAATTCCTTGCATATAGCATTGGGTCTGACAGACGATCCCTTGTCATAACAATTTTATGTTATTCCCTTTTGTTGCTAACTAAGCTACTGAAGTATAAAAATGGTTAGTAAAAATAAAATACATGCATTTTTCAATTGATAAAAATATTTATATAGAAAAACATATTTTTTTAATTCAGCTAAGATAATGAAAATAAAAAGCAAACAGCTTTATAACAAAACTTTCCTTTCCACTTGCAATTAAGTAGTCACAACAAAATAATAAAATAACTGACCTTAAATGACCATGTGAAGAAAAATGAAAAATTATTTAGGAGGTTCAAATAGTTTTATTTTTAAGAAAAAACATTTTCACACATTTTAAAATGTTTCCAAATTTTCATCATTTAACTGAAACAGCAAAAACAATTCCAGATCAGATTAGTAATGCCTCAAATGATATAAATCAAAAGTAACTAGCAGATGGAGCTATATATTAGCATCGTCCAAGTTAACCTGCACTGTTAAAAAGGATTATATTATATAGACATAGGACAGATTT
Source organism: Crocodylus siamensis (assembly GCF_052110815.1). Taxonomy (NCBI): domain Eukaryota; kingdom Metazoa; phylum Chordata; order Crocodylia; family Crocodylidae; genus Crocodylus; species Crocodylus siamensis. Next base: position 66,333,815 of record NC_143399.1, read on the forward strand.
AGGTAGAAAATCCCATTAACACCTACCAACAAGCAGCCTAACACCCATTATAAAAGATACAAAATCTTTTTTGTAAAGCATCATGGTTTCCATTTTCTTTTCAATCAGGCAAATTATCAAATTATTAAACTGCTTGTTTTTTCATTAATAAACAATGAGGTCCCATCTTTTCAGTATTAAATAAGGTAATCTGCTGTATACATTTAAAAAAAATACCTGATAACTGTGAAATTTGTAGGTTCTGGATTGGATGCATTTTTATGCTAGACAGACAATCAGAAATTCTTCGATTCTTCATGAAACTTCTGCTCCTAGAAAAAAAAAAAAAAGAATGGTGGTAGAGAAAACACATGATGGACAAGTCTTTAAATTCATCACTTTACATTTGCTTATAAGGGCAGTAAAAGTCGCCTCACTTTCCTTTTAGTAGTTGGAGTAATATAGAGCAGGCTCCTTATGTACCAATAACTACTGAATGTAGTGAATATTGCCCTCTAACATGCAATTTGAGCCAAGAAATAATGATCAGGGCAGACTGTCAGTTGGGTAAATTATCATACTTCCATTTGAGTCAGAGCTACATCTTACAAAACCTGAAGACATGTACCACTAACTAGTAACTAAAATACATTCTATATATTCCCTTGAATTTGTCATGAAGAGCTTGATGGACAATCAAAATAAGCAAAATTCTGGCTCCCACAAAAGACTCCTTCATCCAAGTCCAATTCCTAATAATCCAAATGGACGTGTTAGCATATTAACTTCCTACATACAAATCCCATCAACTTCAATCCCAGAATTCTTAGGATACGATGCAACTGTCCTAACCCCGTCACCAAATACGAAGTCAAATTAATATGCACATCATCCTCTTTCTGTAACTGCTAAGTACAAATCTTTGTTCATAATCCAAAGGAAACTGCACTAAACATTGATGTCTTGGGTTGTTTTTTTTATGAAAACCTTTGTTTTTTGTTTTCAATATATGTGTGTGTATGTGTGTGTGCAAAACACACACACACATACACACACACACACACACCCCCCCAATGTTGCACGTGGCAATGCAATTGTAATTTTTGCACAGATTGGTGGAAAGTAAACTTTAGATTCCCTCTTAGCACAGATAGGGACAGAAATAAACAATATTGGATTCTTCTATTCTTCGTTCTGCCATCAGGTGGATTGGAAACTTCTAAGCACCAGACTGATCTGGCCACAGTCCATGCAGACTAGGCAAAACAGACTCTTTCACCTATAAGATGTTCTTCTTAGCAATTTAGGTAGCTTGAAATGTGTAATGAATTTTATGAATACCAGGTTTTCTTCCAGTCATTTAAACAGAATAATGCCCTCCATTAGCAATATGAAGATTGTGGTACTACTCAGGTAGATCAAATATGCTACTGCTGTAACAATGCAGAGTGTAAAAGGACCTGCCTTTACCTTGAAGACTGACCTTAAATTGAGGCAAGCTCAAAGAATTAAACTTAGAGATGCAGATAGAACTTTTATTTTTCCTCAAAACAGGGAAATTCAATTCTATCTGTTTTTCCAATGAAGAACTGAGTCAGAGGATATGGACAAATATAACTTTTAACCTGTTTTAAAAGGGAGAGGAAGCTGCCACTCTGGAGCATGCATCAGTTTTTACATGTAACATGGGCATGCCCCTGTTCCTGTAGCAATACAGGTTAGGTAACTTGCTGTAACTTAAATTGTGAATGAAACAAAGTTAAACAGGAGAAAGCACCCAAAACAGTTCCCAAAATTGTACTAATGGATATGAAAAAAAAAAGGGAATGGAAAAATGTTCCCCACACCGCAACTCTAAATCTGATACCTGGAAATCCAGGTATCAAAGCCCCTCAAAAAAACCACAAAAAAAACTGTGGAAAAAAAGCAGTGTGGGGGTGCAGTTCAGGAACATGCCCTGAGACAAACAAATGCTTTGACATCTGGCCAGAGCATCTCCATGGTGCTCCTGCTGCCTCAGCATGCTTCGGCAAATAGGAGCAGGGCAAGGCTGCAGCATGACCCAGACCCAGGCGTTGTACCTGGCAAATATGTACATGGGGTTGTGGGGGGGGTTGTATGGGGAGCTGCCACATGCCTACCCCCCACCCCCCCCCACAGTGCACAACCCCTGGTGCTGGCAGCAGCAGCCAGCCACTTGGCACAGCACAGCAGCCAGCCGCTCTGCACAACACTGCATAACCCAGGGTCTCTACATGACGAATGGACCTGACCCAACCTGCCCCACTAGCATACAGATTTGGACAGGACCAGGACCAGGACAGGTAGGCTCCTGCCACCAGCCGCGGTTCCTGTCCAAAGCCATACAGTACTGGAGCAAGCCAGGCCGGGTTGGGTCCATTCAGCACATGGAGACCTTGGGTGAGGCAGCGCTACACTCCACAGGTTTGTGCCTGCAGCCACACCATGGCCCCAGTGGCCCCACTGGCTACTGCTGCCAACGCCACAGGGGGCAAGTGGCAGGTATGTGGCAGTCCCTCCCAATGCCACACCCACAAACCCACCCATCCCTCACAACCAAACACAAACCCCAAATCCCCCTATACCCACACCCTGTACACCCCCCCACAACCCCCCCACAGACTCACAACCCCCCACCACTCCCCACTCCTCTGCAAACTCTCCACCCCACCCCCCCAATCTCACACCCTGTGTGCCCAGCTGCCAGAAAGGATGGAACTTGCTGGCAAGAGCTGTGGCTACAGGGGCAGCTGTCCCTACTTCCTGGTTAGCAAAGGGGTCAGGAGAGCTCTGATTTTTGACCTTGAGAAACAGAGGATTGCTTCCTTCCTCAGAGCTCCTTACAGAAAAAAGCTGACCTTTCTGGACCCTGTCTGGCTAACCTACTGGAAAGACGAAAATAAATTTCATACTGTCATCCAACCAGCTTCATTTTTAAAAGGCCAAAAAAAACAGAGGAACTGCTCATTTTAAAATATATTGATGTGGCTTGTTAGCATTCTCCTTTTATTTGCTATCCATTCTATGAGATTCAAAATTCTCTTCCCTCCGCACGCTGTGGTCATTAACATCGTGAACTGCTAAATCAGGATTTGTAATACACTACAATTTTCTCCATCATCTGACATTTTGCAATGTTTGCAATGTCAATCAATTATTAGAGGTAACCCCAGTTTCAGATATTTAAAGTGAAGCAGTCTTTTCTTTCAGCTCATTTTTAAAGAGCATAATGTTTAAACAAACAGAACAAAAACAAATAACTCATGGATCTCATAGTACAGAAAAATATCATTTCATTATTGTTCAGAACTTAGCTTTGGAGCACAAAACCTATTACTGTTCCAACACCATTCTATTGTTAAAACAATATTTAGACTAAAAATAAAGAAATGCCCGTCAGATTCCTTTCAAACAATTTTTATTTAACCCTGGAGTAGAATTTACTTTGAACTGTCAGCAGCACATATCAAAAATTTACAATCAACTGAATCAAACTGCTTTACTGCAGAATAACAGTACCATATTGGTGCCCAGTAGCAAAGCTATAATTAAGGATCTGTCAGCATTTCCATTATAAATACTATTTGCAGGAGGTTTGCAATTCAGTCGTAAACACTGTTACAAGGCTAGAACTTCACATACAAGGTCTCATCTCAGCTGCAATTTACTCTTTAAAATGACGCTTTTAAATTACAGAAGTGTACAAAAAAGCCTTCAAAACCAGACGCCTTACTCTGTAATGCTACCACCTAGAAACATGATTTGAGGGGAAAAATTGAATCTATTTAGTCCTAATGTACTTTTGGTATTTTTGATTTTCTATATATACACATGGTAACTATTCTAGTATTAGATTTAATATTCACTTGACAGTAAAATACTAATCACTACACCCATTGAAAAAGCTATTAAGATGCACGCACGCATGCACATACACATTATACACTGATCCTGCAATTACAGGCAATCTGTAAAGAAGAAAAAACATGCCCTTTCTTAGTTTTTCTTTATGTATGAATGTGGCCTGAAATTTTCTGGGGGACCATTTAAAAAAAAAATCTATGCATTTATGCCATTAAAAATTTGGTCTGGTAGACATCATGGAATCCATTATATGGAATCTCCTTCACTGGAAGTTTTCAAGAATAGTCTGAACAGAAATCTGTTTAGGATGTTTTTAGAAATATTAGATCCTACATCTGAGGAATAGATTGGATGAAATAACTCTTGAGATTCCTTACAATCTTATGACTGGGTGGATACCTAGAAAATTTGGGACACTGCAGATGCATAAAAAAAGTTACATTGATAATACAGGCAGTTTCTATTCAGACTTCTTTTTTCTATTTGAGTTAAACAGCTGTTAAAAAGAATACTTCTGTCAAAGCTGGAAGTAGAGTTTGGGAGGCTTTTACGATTAAAAGGTTCATCCTTGTCTTCACTATCTTAGTTCACCTGTCTGGAGCCTCTAAAGGCTTGTCTAAAATGGTGCTTACCTTGAGAGTTACATGACTGGTAGTTCAGTAAGATTCACTTAGATACTCTTCAAACAATTTCTTAGCTTCCTTTACCTAGTCAACAGTCAATTTTGTAAGAACTCAACTTCAGACAAGCGTTAAGCCTGAAACTAACATCTAATCTACACTACAATATTTTACCAGTACTGAATGAACGTACATACAAAGCTCATCTGTAGTCGTAAACAGTGTTTAAGACTGAATTGCAGCAGTCCCCCACCAGCAGTTACACCACCTCTTCCAAGTGACAAGTTTCTGTCTATCTGGAAGATGGCATATTGACACTTCCCAAGGTTCACTTCACACTCTGCCAGCACAGTAGCCACAGGGGAATTGCAGAGAGCCTCCACAGTGCATGGATGTCATGTATACATGTTCCAGTGGCTCAGTGGCAGCAGCCTTTGCATTCCACCAGAACTTCTGCCAGCAGAACCAGCCAAGGGCAGAGAAGGCCCAAGAGTGCTTTTACCAGTATAGAAAAGCCAACCGAGCACATCTAGATGCTTTGAAGGGAAAGAAACATCTAGCTACAAAGCTTCACTTTACACCTAGGTAGAGGAAAACTAGGCTCCATGAGTGGAACAAGCAATCTGAACAAGTAAAAGTCACTCTTTTACCACTGTATCTACCTGCACAGTAGTGGCTATGGCAGGCACAGCTGTGTGTGTCAGAGATGAAACTACTTCACACCTCTGACTCTGCTACACTAGCACAATAATCGACATAGCTCTAAAAAGACCAAGAGCAAGGGACAAGTTGTGTATGCAAGTCTTGATGTTGATATTTCTAAGGTCTTGCCCACACTACAAAGTTTTGCTATACTGGCAAACCCTTCAAGCAAATTCAGCTTATATCATTAAAAGCGTTTCCCTGGCAGCATATAGTTATACCAGTTTCCTGAATGCAGTAAGTTACACTGACAAAAGGTTTTGAACTGTTCAAGCTGCAGCTCCACCAGGACTTTTGCCAGCATATCCATGTCAATAGGGATGAGATTCCACACATGACATACAAGACAACTAAGCTAGGAAAAAGCTTCTCTCTCCTTCCTGTTTAAAAACTCCACAGCTTTCAAGCCTCCTTTATATCTCATTTAAAAAAAAAATAGAGAGCAATTTCATTTTTTAAAGGAAAGATATAAAATCCACCATATTCATAATAGCAAAATGATTAATTTAAGCCAATATCAACCTGTGGCTATTCTACCATACATAAAATTCCACTTGTCGATATTGGCAAAATGAGTGCAAAGGATCCTCCCCACCTCGCTGAGGTAGAGCAATGAGATTCTACCCCTCCTCTGAGTAAAATTATATTATTTAAGTTAGCTTTGCGATAAACCAAACAAAAAAGCAATACTTGTAAGTCATAGATCACAACCAGACATTTAATTTATTCAGACATTTAATTAGACAAGGAAACAGTTTTTTTTAAACACAATATTAAAAAATAATAGGACTTCAATAAATTACTTACCTTCTTCTAGAAAAGGAGGAAACTGATGTAGCTGTGAGGTCTGGTTCCCATTCATCAGCAGGATCATAAAATACATCATCAGCCTTGCTACTACCATTACTCTAGGAGTGGGGGAGAAAAAAAACTCTTACTCATGTTATAAGGAAGAATTGAGTATTAATGAAATGTGTAAGTTATTAGTAAGGATTCTATTTTTAAAATACTCCAAAACTCAGTTCATGTCCTTTTCAAATTCCAAGTTGACTACTGAGTTAACTGAGGATACTTGGTTTTGAAACAAAAAGCTTCTCAATTTTTTGTCCAATTCTTAACACTTTCTTTTTACCCATTTTTGCTAAGCTTTATGCAATGTTGAAGAAATGGGTAAGAAAAAAGCTAAGCTTTATGCAATACAGATATTGGAGAGGGAAGATGCATATACATACATCTGGAGCATTTCTCACTGAAAAACAGCATAAACCATTTACTTTAGGGTTTTTTGTGACCCATTTGACAGCTGTCCACAGTGCTGAATGGTTCAAAATTCACTTTCACCTCGGAGTATATACTAATAAATGTGATAAGTAATAATCCTATAACTTCAATTCAAATTTTCTATGTACCAAAGAAATCTCATAAAATTAGCACTGGAAAGCTGAAAAAGAGAAGAACTGTTGAGCCTTTTTTACAAATAGTTTTCTTGAGAAAAGATGGCATGTGTCTGAGAACACAAATATGCAGTTACATGTCTAAGAGCTGAGAAGTTATTACTCAACTTCTGCTCACTAAACAAGTGCATTGCCCAAGGAAGAATTGAGTAAAAACTAGATACAGGCTTCAGGATTTTCTACACTCTACATAAAAATCACTTATACAACATTTTCTTGCTTAAAATTTGACAACTTATAGATGCTTCTCCTGTTTCCTAGTACAGGAATCAATAAACAATTTTATTTCAAGATAGGAAGCTAAATTTTTATGATTAATGAAGATTTTCTTCAAGTGTTACAAACCTCATAGAGTTCTTTCATTGCTGCTAGTTTATACTCAAACTTCTCCAAGCTCCAGAAAGTTGCAATTCCCAGCTTGAGATTACGAACCTGCACTTGAACAGAAGGCCCAGTGGCACTTTCTTTGTCTGTTCCATCATGTCTAAAATTAAAATGAAATCTTGAACCATAATGACCAGATTAAAAGATTTTTAAAGGATCATTCTTAAGGAAACGGTTTGCCCTACTGTAATAGAAACAGTATTTTTGAAAGAATTGATCTTATTAAACAATACCTCATGCCAAGGAGTCAATAAAAATAATGTTGGTTCTGGTTTCGTAAAGAAAAAAAAAAGCCTAAAAGGGAAAATATCTTTGTAATATAGTCAGCACCAAGGGGAAAATTCTAAGATGACAAGTACAATCCTGGCTCTTGATAAACCATAGCAGAAATCTGTAATGTTGACTTCTCTGATTGATGTAGATGTGAAGAGGGTAACATAGCTGTGCCAGCATAACTTCTAGTGTAGATGTAGTTATACTAGCAAAACTGTACTTTACTGATTATGATTAGTTTCATTCCAGTGGAAATAGTGGTACTATTGCTAGACTGGTACAAAGGCTACTTCACCTAGTCGTATTTATACAAAGATAATTTTGCCAATTTGGTGTACCAGAATAGGTCTGCTGACTCCTAGATAGATCTTGTTTTAGATGTAAAATTATCTTTTTACATTTGTATTTGATAATAAAATCAGTTTACTCACAATAGATTACAAGTTTAAAAAGGATAAAATCAGTTATAATTTTAGTTCAAGATGGGAAACTAATTTAGGGGAAAAGTTTGGGTTAACAGCATTAAGCAATTCCCCACCCCACCTCCTCCACCCCACAAAAGATCAACTTACTATAGCCAAAGTTATGTGGTTTAGTTTTTTTAAAATGCCCTACATTAAACTACATATTAATTGGATAACTTGAATACTCACCTGCAAAAAACTGTGTGCGCTCCTAATTTGCTACCAATTGTATTAGCCTCCTTGATCATCACAGACAGTTTCAAGGAATTCCAGTCTGGCTGAACTAAATACAAAATACATCATTCACATAATCAAAGATAGCAAAGCAAAATTTAAAAAAGCCACTAAAAAAAGGAGACCTCTAAAATAATTTAGTAGAAAACATACCCTGGATTTACGATATACTGATAAAATGAAAAGGCAGTTAACACTTTCACAGGATGTTTCAAAACTGAGACACCAGTTAAAAGCATGTCAAATATTTATACTGGACTGATTAGATACTAATACATTTTAATCTCCTCTATTGGTCTTCAGTCTCCCAAGTGCTACTTTCTGTTATTTCTAGTAAAGTTTATCCTGTGAGATAATGGAAAAATCTCTGATGAAGAGCAGTAAGTACATAAACTTAGTGGTTCACTGAGCCATACCAAATGTGATCATAATAGTACTCATAGCCCTGCCTCAGGCACAAGTCTCAATCACATCCCAGCTAATAAAGATCCTGCAATTTCAGTACTAATGGGACTAATGTTCAGTACTAAATGTTGGAAAACAATAATCTACTAGGATCCAAAATCACCAAAAATGTAGCAACCAAGGAGAGGTACTACACTGGTCTCACAACAATATGTAAATAATTCTTTCTGCCAGGAGGTATGTCATCTTTATCTGGTTGCTGGAAGACAAGACATACATTCATATGCCCCACAACAGGATTGGATGATGAGGTGAAAGTACATTACTCCTCAAACATACTTGTTTTACTTTTATCCCCATTTCCACGATTATGCTGGAGAGTTTGTATTTCTTTAGAAAGTTTCTGCTTTTCAGCCTCCAAAGCTTCAAGAATCTTAGCATGGTGAATAGTATGATCTTCTAGAGCCTGAAAAAGGAGCAGATCCATCCATTTTAACTTATTTTTAAAATAAGCAGAGGATTAAATTCCCCTCCCCATTTTGGTTTGTTTGGTTGACTGGTGTTTAGGTGTTCTGTAATCAATTTCATTCTGGTCTGATCCTTCCGCTGCATACAGTAATGAAACCTTTCCTGTATAAGTTCTAACAATTTTTTACTGCATACACTGAAATATCTGCTATTGAAACTGGTGACACAGACACCACTTGAAAAGCAGAGAAGGAGCAACTGTTTGGGAGCCTGCATATCAGCTGTTACAATCTAACTGTTGCCTACCTGATCCTGTAGCAATATAAATTGACTAAATTGTCCTAACTTTGACCCCAGATAAAACAGGGTAAAAGTTGCAGTGGTTCTGCTATATTTTTTCATTACAGAATCATGCAGACATAACAGGTAGACTGTAACAGGTGATGTTAGTATTCTTTGAAAAGTCTATAATTGTTGACTCTGTTCACAGCACAAGACAGCTGAAATGAAGAAAACATTCCCTCTTTCAATTAAGATGTTTAAATGGCTGTTTTTCATTGTACACATTTAAAAATTAAAAACTTGCACTGCCTTCCTGGAAAATAATGAAGGTGTGACAAATACGAAAATTTAACTCAGAACACGATGCAAAGGTGTTACATTCTAATAATTCTATTTAGTCAGAATTCTTCACTTAGTCTCCTTTCATGTTCAACTTGTGAAACAATTCTGAAAGTAACCTTGCTCACTGACATCTTTTTCTAAGCATGTAACATAAAAAAGTGCACCTGTTCTTGCACTACCACTTGTGGGGAGTTCAACATTTCCCAAATTTAGGACATTAACAAAGTGGTCGTCATTACATAGAAAAGTGATTCTCCACCTCAAGTGCTGCAGCAGATGGGGTGCCCCAAGTTCTTTTTAAGGGTGTTGCAGGATGCCATGCAGTGTTTGTGCTGTTAGGTGTGCAAATGTGATTCACAAAATAAACCCAGATTTCAAACAAGAATTCATAGTGTTAAAAACATTCTGACTTGCTGTGGTCTGAGTTCTTTACAAAAGAAAAATTGTTCTATTATTTTTCTATAATCAAACAATAAATGAAAACTAAGAGCTGGCATTGTCCCAGGGGTGCCTTAAGTCTAAAAAGCTTGATAACCACTGACATAGACTACAGATGACTTCATTACTGCTCATCTCCTAAATAGCAGTTGATTTAATCAGAGAACAGTTCCAGAGACTAAACAGGATCTCAGTCTTCATAAGATCATTTGAAAAAAACTGTTTTTAAAAGAATCAACAAAGTTATACAATTATTTAATGGCTTATTTAAACCTGATTGATTGGACAAAGCACATTTTAAAAATGACCTGTTTGGTGGCTAGTGTTTCCATTTCCAGGCGCTTCTTGTTGAAACACACTTCTAACTCAAGATGATGTTTTGCTTTTTCCAGCTCTTGTATTTTGCTTGCAGCCTTCTGGTTATTCATTTCTTGCATTTGTTTCCTATGAGATTCATCTCTCTAGAAAAAACAAAAAGACAGAAGGAAGGGTTCCTGGTAAACCATAAATTCCAACCTACCTAATCTATTTGCAAAAGATACTTTTTAGCAGCTATTTCTTTTTCAATAGGTGGAGAAATAAGGCCACTAAAGATCATTCACAGTAATCCAATCCTAACAACAGAAGGAGAAAAGGGGTGGCTACAGCCCATTCAAAAGCCTTGTATGCTATAGAATTGTTAGCATGGTGATATAGCTGTGATGGTCCAAAATTGTGAGAGAGGCAGTATCTTTTATTGGACTAACTGTATAGTCAGGATAGTTAGACAAGCTTTCAGACTTTGTTTTCAAAAGTTTGTCTAACTTAATCCCAACAATGCAGTTTGTCCAGTAAATATATATCACCCAAAAATCCTTGCCATCTATCCTATAATACATGCCTGTTATGTTTATTACTTTGCCAGCGTGCATTATCTATTGAAGCCAGAGTGTACAATGCTGTATAATACAGGGGTTATTGACTGCCAATCCTTGGGCTAGATGCAGCCTGCAGAGCCATGCCATACAGCCTGTAGGAGTCCCCACAGATCTGAACATTTAGTGGTAGGAGAGCAATAGCAACAACTGTTGCTCCACTGCTGCCAGACTTCTAAACCTGTGGGTAGCCCTGCTAGATCAATGTGCAGAAGTGGTCTAGGGCCTGATCCATGCACATGGGGACCAGCTGGAGACAGCCTGGGGCTATAGGAGGTAGCACAGGCCCCCATCTTATGAGGGGTCAAGTAGAAGTGGCACAGGACCCAATCCCATTACACACTGTCCAATTCAGCCTGTGGAGGGGTCCTGTACTACTCATCCAGCCTACTGCACCAAAAGGAAGTATCACTAATCTAACAGGATACAATAGATTCTTGCCTCAAGAAGCATGCAAATTAGCAATCCAGTAAGAACGATACAAAAAAAATTGAACGTGAGTGCACTATAGATTAAATGCATTACGAAATGGAGATGAGTTTTTCTAAATGTTTTACCTACTCATACAACATTTGAAATAAAGAAAAATGCAAATAAAATGGTTTAATTATTTCTGATTCAGCCCTATGCAAATGGAAGTATATTAAGCTAATTTGGAAGAAATAACTCTTATTCTAGAGTAATATTGTCCACACACATAGCATAGCAAGAATCTTATTTTACAATTACTCCTTTTGTACATAAGGGACAGAGCCTGGTATTCATGAAGTGAGAGGCTACTCACACAGGACACCATAGAAAATGACATGCTATATCTTTTCATTTGATTATGCAATAGCAGCTTACCAGTTCTGCTTCCAGTGATTTTATCTTGCTTTCATAAACTTTTTTTTGAGATAGGAGTTCTTGCTGAGCCATTTCTTTTGCAATTTGGATACCCTGAATCATTTCTTCCTTAGCTTTCAGTCGTGCCTCCTCAATTTCTGATTCAAGCCTAGAAGGATGAAGGAATTTCAAATTTAAATATTAGCTTTTAACCTGTCTTTTACAGCTCTCTCAGAGAGATTATATTATTCCTTCTGTTAAGAATATACTGCATATCCAAAACCCTTTGATCTTAATAGTGGTGAATTTTCTGTTTGTTTTAAAAGTACTGGTGTTCTGCAGAGATTCAGTTTCTTAAGGCAAAACATACATGTGATGAAAAATAGGGTAATCATATCATATTTTAGTCTCAACTGCTACATTTTAATCACATTTTACTCCAAGATTTGTTTTATTAAGAATCTTTCACAATTAATATCCACATGAGACCCACAAATAAACACTAGAATGGAAGAACTCAACATTCAGTCAAGGAAGACTGCAGAAATCAAGCATGTAGTCAAGGAAGGGATATTGCACCTTCTGTGGGCCAGTAAAATACCTTATCTCCAGGGATCCAGGTTTTCTGTTTGCCATGCAAAAACATGGATCTTCTCCTTTAAACACAAGGGACAGAGTTCCAGCATGCTTGGGGCTGAGGTCAGGAGGAAGGAAGGGGAGGGGAAGTAGGATACAGGGGCACACATGCACACATGCAGATGGCAGCCAGGCAGGGTATTGGAGAACAGCTCCCAAAGCTCCCTCCAGGTAAAACTATGGTGGTGGATGGCAGAAGGGGGCACAGGCGACAAAACAGAGGGAGATGTGCCCCTGTGCAGGGCTGCAGCCTACTCAGACTAAGCTCCAGGCAACTGGTCTCTGCAGCCCAGCAGGTGGGACCGCTACACTGCCATGGCTGCCAAGGTGAGGTGCCCCCTGCCCACCTGGCAGCAGTGGGGGCACAACTCCATGCCATTGTGCCTCACCTTGGAGACCATGCCCCCCTTCCCTACACACCCACCCACCCCATGCCCTACAGACTCACCCCCTTCCTCACACACTGGGAGGCTGAGGCCTGGGGCAGCAGGTCAAGAGTAAGGAGCACCAGCAGGGCCAGTGGGCTCTGGGTCAGGAGTAAGGGGCAACAGCATGGGGCAGGGCACCAGCATATCAGGACTGCTCAGTACCACAAAGCAGCAGGGAGGACAAGTTCAGCTGGACTCACATCCTGGTGAGTAAAAGGGGCAGGGGAGCTCTCATTTTCCATGATAAAAAACAAAAACAAATGTCAAAACGTATAGGTATTTAGAATTTATTTTATTATAATGATTGAAGTACTGGTAGGCTTCTAAATTGCTTAAAAATTGTAAATATATCAACAAAACATTGTATGCAACCAATACAGATAGATAGATCCATAGAGCGATACATAACCACACTAATCATATGCAACAAGTTGCACTGATCTATCCTTGTGGTAGAGTCCCATCAGCATCTTGGCCTTTTTGGCTAAGATCAAACATAGCATTTTTGGCACCAAGGACAGGGTGTCAAGATTGGCTCTGGCCACCATGGTGCTGGCCTAGTATTATAGTACCTCTTGACCCAGTGCCAGTTTGGAGGCAGCTGAATGGATGGGGCTCCTCTATAACAGCATCAGATGCGCCTCCCTGCACATCAACTGCAGGAAGAACTCTGTCCTGGATTCCAGCCTCAACATCCAGGGCAAGCAGGTAAGGTGCCTAAGGGACGGCAAGAGCTACATCTACCTGGGAACACCCACCAAACACTGGGCAAAGCAGACACCAGAAGAGACCACCCGTGGGATCGTGCAGGACGTGCACAAGCTGAACTTGTCCCTACTGGCCCCCTGACAGAAGACAGATGCAGTGAACACTTTCTTCATCCCCCACATCATGTTCATCCTGAGGAAACTGGTGGTCCCTAAGACCCCCCTCAACAAGGTGGATGCCGAGATCTGACAGCTGCTCAAGAAGTGGCTGCACTTCTCACTGTGGGCCAGCAACAAAATCCCGCATGTCCTGTTGGTAGGGAGGCACCAATGTGCCACATGGGAGACCTCTGCGATACCACAATGGTCACCCACACCTTCCGCCTCCTGACCTGCCGGCCCTGAAGAAGAAACCCCCAAGAAGACTGCAAGGCAGTCCACCAGACATGACCTAGCCACCTTCCCGAGTGGTTTGCTGGAGGGTGAGTTCAGTGGAAACAGCAAGGTCTTTACTTTACCTTGCTGTGAAGCCAAGCCCACAATGCCTTGTGCAACCTTGGGAAGCACATTGACTAAGCCTAGACCTGGAACAAGGAATGCCAGAAGCTGGGAGTACTGCTGTTCCTGACCTCCAACACCAACTGCGTCGTGACCCCACTACATGAGGACCTTCCTGGAACATTCTTGAAGGTCACCATCCGAGCCAGGTATGCCAGCAACCTAAGGGCAAAGCCTAGCCAAAGCAAGGTCTTTGAACTCACCTCGAAGTGGGATGTCAGCAACCATTTCATGCCTTCCTGACTGCATCCCCTCACTGCTGGCCCATGTTCATCTTGGCATCAATAATGACTCCAAGATACTTTTCTGCCTCTACACTGATGAGAGGAGAGTTCCCCAGCCTGTACATAATGTTGCTGGTTCTTCCTCCCCAAGTGCATCACCTTGCACTTATCAATGTTGAAATCCATCCTGTTCTCATCCGCCCACCCCTGTAACCTGTCTAGGTCCAATTGCAGCCTATTCCTCCCATCTAGCGTGCCCACATCCCCCCATATCTTGGTGTCGTCAGCAAATTTGAACAGGGTGCTTTTTACCCCCTCGTCCAAGTCACTGATGAAGATGTTGAATGGTGCGGGCCTGAGGACTGAGCCCTGTGGAACCCCACTGCCCACATCCCTCCAGGTCAAAAATGACCCATCCACCACCACTCTCTGGGCGCAGGCCCTCCAGCCAGTTAGCAACCCATTTGACTGTGTAGGTGTTGACACCACAGTCCCCCAGTTTTTTAATGAGAATGGCGTGAGAGACAGTGTCGAAGGCCTTCCTAAAGTCCAAAGACCACGTCCACTGCTACCCCTGTATCTAAGGATTTTGTGACCTGGTCATAGAAGGCCACCAGGTTGGCCTGACAGGACCTGCCTCTAATGAGCCCGTGTTGGTTGCCTCTAAGCATAAGCTCTCCCACTGGCCCCTTGTGGACATGTGCCAGGATAATTCTCTCAAAAAGCTTATCCAGGATTGAGGTAAAACTAACTGGCCTATAGTTTCCTGGGTCCTCCTTCCTCCCTTTTTTGAAAATCGGAACCACGTTGGTCCTCTTCCAGTCCTCTGGCACCATACCAGAGCACCACAACTGCTTGTAAAGCCATGCCAGGGGTCTCGCAGTGACCTCAGCTAATTTCCTCAGCACTCTGGAGTGGAGATCGTCTGGACCAGCTGACTTACATACATCCAGTCCCTCCAGAAGTTCCCCAACTAGATCCTCACTGACCCTTGGCCTAGGTGTGCCTCCCCTGAGGCCTCAGGGGGTCCCGGAGTGGGGGCTGATCCGGTCTCTGCTCAGGAACACAGAGGCAAAGAAGTTGTTAAATAGGTTAGCTTTGTCGTCTGGTGTGATGACCAGATTTCCTAGCGTGTCTTGCAGGGGTCCCACGTTACCCAGTACCGTCTTTTTGCCCACTATGCATTTAAAAAAGGACTTCTTGTTGTCCTTGATCTGGGTAGCTAGTCCCAGTTCCATCTCCGTCTTGGCCTTCCTGACCGCCCCCCAGCAGCCACGAGAAAGCTCAGTGTAGTCCTCCCTGGTGATGACCCCTCCCTTCCATTGGGTGTATGTCTCTCTTTTAGCTAGGAAGATTGTTTTGGAAATGTTTCAGAAAATTTCAGCATTTTGGAGCCGGGCTTGCAGGGAAACAGCTGCATGCTGCTGCTCTGCCGTGCGACTGGGCTCCAGAGGGAGCAGAGATCCATGCCAGGGGTCTCCTCACAGCCACTGCCCCAGCAATGCGGGGCTGCACAGGATAGGCAGCAGCATCAAGGAGACCCCAGCATGGTTCTCTGCGGAGCCAAGTCACATGGCAGGGCAGTGCTAGTCCCTGCAACATGACCTGGCTCTGCAAGGAGCAGAGATCTGGGGCTGCACAGGGCAGGCAGAGGCAGTGAGGAGACCCCAGCGCAGTTCTCTGCTCCCCGCAGAGCCGAGTTGCACAGCAAAGACCAGCAGGTTTGCTCATCGCTCTGCACTGCTTACCTGCCCCGCGACCCAGCGTGACAGGGATCAGAGATCCATGCGGGGGTCTCCTTGCCTGCACAGAGGGCAGCAGCCCTCCCCTTCTCCTGAATGAGCCACCCACAGCCCCATCCTACTCTCTGCTGGGGTCCTGCAGCCCCCGGCCCCAAGCCCCACCTGCCTGGGTAGGGCAGTGTGACAGTTGCAGCCTGTTCGAAACAAACTCAGAAGATTCGGCCAAAACAAAACAAGACAGTGATCCGAAACACCAAAATGAACCACAGTCCTCTGAAATGGCCAAATTCAAAACCGAATCAAAACACAGATGTTTTGCACAGCCCTAGTTTCCTTGTATGCAATTATAAGATAAGGGGCTTTTTTATGCTGATTGGAGAAAAAATAATCTTATTTTATATTCAAGTAAATACAGTATTAAAAATAAATCTTCATTCAGCTTTATCCATGTTTTTGATGCATTTTTTTGGAAGGGGAAAGCATTACATCTATGAAAGGTACTGGATACCACAGTCTACATTCCACAATGCCACCCTACAAAACACAGTATGCAGAAAGGCCACAGATCACCACACAAGTCCACAAAACCAGCAACAACCCTAGACACACCAAGAAAGCAAAGTCTTGCGCTCAGGAAGGAACAATTCCATGGACAAATACAGGCTGGGGACTGACTGGCTAAGCAGCAGCTCTGAAGAAAAGGACCTAGGAGTTACAGTAGACTATAAGATGAATATGAGCCAATAGCATGCCCTTGTTGTGAAGAAGGACTCCAATCTCTTCTAGAAAGATCTGCTTTGCCACTAACCTGCTGTACCTGCTTATACCTCTTCATTACCAGTTCAGAGCTTTCCTCCATCCCTCCAAGCAGACTGTTTGTATCTGCATAGAGTCCTTTTATTTATTTTAAATTTAGCTTAGCCTGTGTCTGCTTCTCCTTCACTGTCCAGATTCGGATTCGGCCAAATCAGGAAGATTCGATGCCGATTCAGAGTCAGCAATTCAGACATAGACACAGCTTTAAGAGTTTTTTCTACGTACCTTGAGGTAGCAGGTGTGGCTTGTGAATGCTGCAATGTTGGGGTTCATGGAGCATCCCACAGGAGTGCAGGGGGGCCCTCCACATGCTCAGCGGTGAACCCGCAGTGGTTCAGAAGCACTTCCAGTCCACTTCTGGGGCTGCCAGGGAGCATGCTGGGTGGCCCCCCCATGCCTGCCTGGCTTGGTGATCGACCGCAGGGGACCCCAGGTGCTACCCCCCCCGTAAGTACCAGTCACCAAGCCGAGGGAGTGTGAGGGGCCCCCTAGCGCACTCCCTGGCAGACCTGGAAGTGGACTGGAAGTGCTTCTGCTCCACTTCTGGGTCTGCTGCTGAGTGCACTGGGGAGCCCCCCACTCGTCTGTAGGACACTCTATGTGCCCCAGCACCACAGCATTCATGAGCCCCCGCTACCTAAAGGTATGTAGAAAAAAAACATTAAAGTTGTCTCTATGTTCGAATCGATTCAGAGAGACTAAAGGGTCCTCTGATTTGATTCAGATTCAGAGGTTCAGCCACTGAATCGGGCTGAATCAAATCAGGGACTGAAGCTTCACACAGGCCTAATACTTACTTCTCCTAAAAATGGAGTATATGTCTTTTACATATTGGATGTTTATATCCTTACATTTCATATTTCACAAAAAAACAGCATGCTGCCATAGCAGAAATAATCACAAAAAAGGCTGAAAGGGTCTCCTAGAGGTCTGCTAGTTCAGCTCAAGGCAGAATCATCCCCATCTCAACCACCAACATAAATATTTATCTAACCTGCACTTAAAAACTTCCAATGACAACCTGCCTAGATGATCTGTTCCAGGACTTCATTACCTGGCACAGATAGAAAGTTCTTCTCATTACTCAGTCTAAATCTCCCTGGATGCAATTTAAGCCCATTACTTCTTTTCCTGTTCTCTGTAATGCTCAGAAGACAATTGATCACTATCCTCTTTATAAGAACACTTTTTTGTATTTGAAGGCTGGATTGAACCACCCTTCCATATTAACAAAAAAAAAAAAAAAAAAGAATATATGTCATGTTTTCTAGATATCTAATTACTTTTGCTGCTTTCTTCTTCTTTCCCATTTTTCCACCTCCTGGGTATGATATAAAGTTTAATACTCACACTTGGACACAATGCTCCAGGTAAGGCCTTATTTGCACCAAATAATATGAAGAAGAATCACTTCCTGCTACTGGCATACAACACTCCTATTAATATAGACTAGGATGCTCTTTTGTGCACCTTATTTTCAGATTGGGAGAACCAATACTTACTGTGACCTTTGTGCAACCAGAAGTTCATTTTTTGCAAATT
This sequence comes from Crocodylus siamensis, assembly GCF_052110815.1. NCBI lineage: Eukaryota > Metazoa > Chordata > Crocodylia > Crocodylidae > Crocodylus > Crocodylus siamensis. The sequence goes on from NC_143399.1 coordinate 66,352,137, forward strand.
CAAAATCTTTTGGACCATCACTTGAAAGGGTCATTCCACAAGATAGCCTTTTTACTTTCTGAACTTCAACAGGATGATTAAACCTAAAATAATGGTCTCCACCAAGGATCACCCGATCACCCTGAAAAAATAAAAAAAATCTGTAGTTTTCAAATTTTACAATAAACATACAGTACAAGAAACTTGGGAAACTTTAAGAGATCTAATATTCTTGTCAAATTTAACCATTTCAGAGTGTTCTCAAAATCTACAGTCAAAGCTTTTTAACCACTGCTGGATGTTTATTAATATGCAATATGTAAACAGAGTTAATCTTTTGACGACAAACTTACATGATGCAGAATTGTTCGGTCCAAAATTTGTTTCCCATTAACATATGTCTTTGCTTCTCCCAGGGGGGTAATACTCACGTTACTGTGAACATTTTTGATAATGCTGAAAACAAGAAACATTTGTGACATCAACAAGCATTGTGAATTTAAAATAAAGTCTATAGACTAGAGCACATTATAGACAGACAGACAACTTATGGCACTCTCTCTACCCTCAGTCATTAATTTCTCTGCCACACACTCAGTGCAACATCTAACTGGCAGCTGCCACAGCCCTTCTGGCTCTGTGACAAGGGCAGATCTTTCACTACTGGATCCTGCACTTACCCTCCCCCCACAAAATTCAAGCTAGCCATTACCAATAGCAACAAAAATCAGAAATAACTGGCAGCAATATTAAGTGGAGACTGTATTGGGAGGGATGTTTGAGAGCAGCCCTTCGCACAGAACAGGAGGGCTGGGGTGTTATAGATGGCAACCTTTTAAAAATGGCGATGCTGATCCCAACTCCTAAATTATTAGGGGTGGCAAACTTGTGGCATGACTGCCACAAGTGGTCTGGGGCACCATACAACAGATCAGCAAGGGAGTAGAGAACACAGTGGCAGATAGGGAAGGGAGCAGAAAGCAAAGTAGTAGATCAGGCAGAGGAGAGGAAGCATAAAGCAGAGCAGCAGGCCAGGCAGGGAGCAGAGAACTGAGAGCAGAAGGCAGGAGAAGCAGATCAGGCAGAGGAAGAGGATTGGAAAGGCGCTCGGGGAAGCTGCAGGGTTAATTTGTGGCATGCTTGCCAAAAAGTTGGTCTCACTGTTTTAGACTGCTTTTTCCCCCCAGAAAAAATGATAGTCTTCACACTAATCATTCATTGCACCATATTCCTCAAGTATATTGCTTTATGACTGACAGCTTTCATTTCAAATCAGAAGTAACTTTAAGTATGAAGAGATCTGCTACTAAAAAAAAAATCAGAGCAATTTCCTGCCATCTGAACTGATTAATCAAATTACCTTTTATATATTATTTTTCACTAGTACATTATTTAGATTTTCTTGTTATATAACTGGTTCTAGACAGATATTCACATGGTAAAACAGTTCTACAACCTGGCCAACTCACAGAGAAAAGTTATTTAATTCAGAAATTTTAGCTATGATGAATAATACAGCAAGGAAAATATTGAAACATGGTGAAAAGAAAACTACAGCGGCATCTCAATTTTAGAAGACTACATTTTCTATTCACATTTTAGAAAGTTTATATATACGCTTTTCCTAAATCAAAACTGAAACTTTAAAGATGAAAGCTCCTGCTACCTGGTATAGTTGTCTCCTTGGTCAAAAGCCTCTACCAAGTGGCAAGGGCAGAGGGGAGCAGATGGAGGTGAAAGTGGGCATTAGGTTTCTATTTATGGATAATTAACATGCATGTTCACCAAAACATTTTCCACAAAAATCCTTAGTGAGGGCTAGCACTGTATTTCTCAACTTACAGATTCCTCTATGTATATAAAATACCACAAAACATTTAGTAACCTGCATATCTTCTGCACATTTAATTGTATTTTATTGTTTCTCAACAGGAATGAATCCATTAAAATGTTTTTGGTTTGGTATGGAGCAGTGACCCATAAACAAAATACTATTCTTCTGTCAGCTAGAATCAGCATTGTGCTTCAAATAAGAAGTGGACAATGACCAATTAAATACGATAGAACATGAAGACTTAACACTCATCGCCTCTTCTATATCTTTCACTATTTAGATCATCTAATCCTGACATCATAATTAATATTTTTTGCTTATTTTTAAAGTGTTACATTTCATTCCTGTATAGAACTGATAATAAAAAAAAAATCATTTGATATATTCATGTATTTATATTTTGCATTTCCTATTTTATGTTATGAAACAGCTCTCTGTAATATTAGTCATTCAAAAACATTAATCACCTCACACAAAGGAAATTGACTTCCTTTTTAGCTAAGATTGAGAACAGCAACATAATCCAGATGACTGGGACACTGAAAAATTCTGTGATCATTCCAAAAAAATGCAGGGAGTATTTTAATATTTTATAAAACTAAACGAAGTACTGATCAACAACCCTAATAAGTTCCTCACTTTAAGCACGTGGATAATCTTTAACTCAATGCAACTATATACAAGATTGAAGGTACATATTTAAAAAAACAGAGTATTTAAATGACTTTGCTCAATCCCTTGATTGAAGTCAAGTTGCATCAGAATTGTGTGACCTTTCCATTTAAAGTGAGAAGTTACAATACATAGCACCATACAAAAACATTTCTTTCAAAACTTTGTTCCCTAAACAGACAGTTTAGCTAGGCTAATTCTAAAGACAAACAAGATTACTATCCTGACAAAGATCAGATATACTTGAAGTAATTAACCGTTTTTTGGGGGGGGGGAGGGGGGGGAAGAAGGGGGGAAGGGAGGGAAGGAAGAGCAAGAGAGAAAAAGACAGTATCACATACCAGTGATCATCAGCAATCAGAACTCCAGAGAGCTGAATATCATGAGCTGAATTTGGTTTGTACTTTCCAACTGTAGTTTCTCCTTCTTTTATCATGTACAAGAGCAACTCAGAGAGCTGGGGATCCTCATTGAGATTGACAAGGTTTGGTAAACGATTGTCCATCTTGAATGTAATTCCTGCTTTCTATGCAATCAATTCAGAAAAAAAAAATTTGAGATTTGTTTATGTGTAATGATACGTATTTAAGAAATAAAGTGTGCATGCCCTACACATATAATTTTAAAGCACTAACCTGAAGAGAATAACTAATATTGACCACTCCCTGCAAGAGCTATGTAGAAGAGGGAAATTGATTCTTGGGAGAAACCTGATTCTTCACACTAAGGTGTTTGTTAGTATAAAACTTGTCCTATATAACCATAATTTGTATAAAACAGGTACCTGTAATTCTTTTGTTTCTTCAAATTTTCTTTTTTCTGCTTGTTCAAGTTTTTCTTTCCAGTCCCTTAGCATATCACAAACACATACAAACACAAAAAAGTTAGTTTAGAAAAATTAAAGTTACGTTCTAATAGAGTAGGAGAACTACTTTGCTATTTTTGCTACTTGACATTTCAAAGACATTCACGACCTCACCTTTGCATCTCTGCCATATCCTTGTCTTGCTGGTGTAGTTTTCCCCTTAAAGATGTTATTTCCTGCAGATAACGTCTGTATTTTTCAGGGTCAGTCTTCTGAGCATTTTTCTGAGCTGCTCTCAGTTTTTCAATTTCTGCTTTCAGTTCTAATTAAGAGACAGAGCAAAATTCATCCATTACACAAAATACTGGATGCTAAATTAACCAATGTTTAATTAAAAACAACACTGTATCCCATTTTATCAGAGTTCTAAGGATTTTATCCTAACATCTAGTGTTCCTTGGGATTTTGTCAATAGAAAACATCCCATTCACTCCTTGATTTGGGGAAGATTGGGAGTGTGGGTGGGAAGGGAGAAGAGAGAGCAAGAACACAGTTTTGAAGTTTATTTATTAATTTATTTTTTAAGAGAAATACATTAGTGTTTTATTACTCTGTACACCTGAAATTCAAGGCACCAAAACAGTTTGCAACTGGTTAGTCTGAAACACTTTAGAGTTAAAAAGTGTCTTTTATATATAGTTAATTTCTTGTTGGTAGTTAAAGTCTAGTATTCACTTGTCTATCATGCATTTCTCCAAAACAGGTGATAACACTGGCAACAGCAGCTGAAAGGAGCTGCTGCCACCAGAACCTCCAAGAAGCAGAGTCTGGGTGCTGTGCCACTCCAACCCCACTACATGCCAGGAGAGTGGTGGGACTGGCTGCACATGCCACGGCCCGGATTGCCCCCCAAGCCTGGGCCAAGGGACCTACCACAGACCGGATAAAAATCCTTGGCAGGCTGAATCCGGCCCACAAGCCATATTTTGCCCACCCCGGCTTAGGCATTAGTAGGTCTGAATTTCTTAATGCTAATTATTCAGAAAAAAAATTAGAAACAATATTAAAATGAATCTCTCTCAAATATGCAGTTGTTACAAGAAGGCACTGATTGGATATATTATAGACAGATTAAAAATGCATGCAAATAAAAAATAATCGCACTGATATCAGCCTTACCTCGGATTAATTTAGCATTCATGTCTTCGTTTACTTTGGCAATGTTGATTATCAAACAGGCTTGCTTAGCGTATCGAAGAGTGCTAAGCGTTTCCTCTACATAACTGGCAGCTGGGCTTATTGTAGCAATCATAGTAGTTTTTGAATTTCCACCTAAACTTTCCTTTAACAACCTTCATTAAGAAAAAAAATGAAATGGCATTTACTCCCAGTGCTGAAACCAAAATTTACCCCTACAGTTCATAATGGATTACATACTATATACATACAAATAAAAACAAACAAAGAAACCCTTGCGTTTACTATTTGGTTCAAGATGGTTTTCAAATCAACTAGAAGCCATAAGAAGAAGCAGGAAAAGACTCGAGATACATGGCCCATGTCTCAAGATATCTTAATTCCCTCAAAGTTAAGATAAACTCAACTACTTTTTTCTGTAATAAATGTGATATATTGTTTCATTCTTTATGACTCATAAGATTCTTACTGTCACACACATGTCTACAGCACCTCCACTGCCACCACTCATCCCATCACCAGAGGTGGGTCTAGATCTGGCCCACAAGGAGCCCAGCAGTTCAAATCAGGTTTCAAATGATTTTGACACTCTTGTTTTAAGAGTTACATAAATAAATCTCAGGTCAATTTTGAGCCAAGTACCATGTCAACTATTTTGTTTATACGTTTCTTACTGACAATACCAATTTAATACATGGAGGGGACTATCACCTGGATTAAAGATTTTTTATTAGTTGTATTAGATTTTAAAAATTTGTTCTTCTATTGAAATCTCATGCCAAACTACACTATCCCTGTGTCACGGAGTGGGTGCAGGGGCGGCCGTGATCCCACTAGCGCCCCCTTCCGTGTCCAATTAGGTGATTCAGCACCCTCAACTCGCCTGCCACGTCTTTGATTTTCTAAGTTCAGTAAGGGAGGCTGCCTTGTCTCACCTTGGACACTACTCCGCTCTATGCCCCGTTCCGATTGGGGTGCCCCAGTGCACCCCTGCCTTATGGGCGGTGCGTGCCTCCAAACCCCCCCTTTAGCATGCCCCAAGCCTCGCAGCTGTACTGGACGTTCTCCTGTCATATATTCGCCCCTCCTGGGCTTCTATTCCCCTCTCGCCCTCTCCCAGGCCTACTCGCCCCACCTAGGCTTCTGTACAGCTCTGTCGAGCTCTGTTCTGCTCAGCCCTCACTGGAGCCTGTGTTGCATTGCTCGCGCTTCCCTGCCCTCTCTAGGGGCTCCCGCCCCCTCTGGGGCCTGTGCCGCACTGCTCGCGCTTCCCTCATCCTCTCTGGGGCCTATGCCGCACTGCTCGCACTACCCTTGCCCTCTCTGGGGCCTGTGCCGCGCTTCCCATGGTCGGGGCTCAGGTGGCCGTAGCCGTGCCTGGCACCCTGACCCTCCCTTGGGGTCTCACACCCTACTCAGGCTTTACTCCCAATACTGCCCTGCTGGGCTGGGGTCGGGATCCCCCACTAGCTCCGGGGCTCTTTGCTGCCCCCTTTTTTGCTCCGGGGCTGGGCCAACGCGCCCCCAAACAAAGCTGAGCCTTCACCCTCACCCTCTGGGGCCTGTGCCGCGCCTCTTGTGCTTGTTGCCCCCCTCTGGGGCCTATACCGCACCTCTCGCGCTCATTGCCCCCCGTGGGGTCTCGCTCGCGCATTTCCCATGCTTGGGGCCAGGGGGCTGCAGCCGTGTCTGGCCCCTTGACCCTTTCCTGGGTCACTTGCCCCACTGGGCCAAATACCGCCCTCACGGGCTGGGGTCCGAAACCCCGCACACCGCGCCTCTCCGGCGCAAACAGCTGTGCCCCACTGGCACCACTCGCAGTGCCACTACTGGGCACCCGGGACCCCCAGATTATTGGGGAGCTCCCATGAGGCCTCCTCACACCCCTACAGCCTCACCCGGTCCTCCGGTATTAAACAGTAACCAAACCCAAAGCCAAACGGCTGTAACATAAACACAATAAGCCTCCAGGCTTGTAACTCCACTCAACAAACTATATGCCAGCCAGCTATAACCGATCATAAGCCCCCGAGCTTATAATACCAACTCCACTCTATGCTGGCTCTCTCTCCTACTTCCATCAGGGTTCTCTTTACCCCTGCATCATTGCAGCCGGTCAGAGTGGTCAGACTGCAACCATCGACCCGAGCTGCTCAGCTCTCCCGCAAAGCTCCCCTCCAGACAGCCGCAGGAGCAGAAATGCTAGCTAGGCTCCAGCTTGGGCTGTTTATAATGTTGGTCAGCTGCCCTCTTCTAGCCAGCTGACCAACATTAGTTGCCCTGGCAACCCTCACCGGTGCTGCCCTATTAATTGGCAGCTGTCCTTATTACTGTTGCTAGTAGCAAGTACCCTAGTGCTCTGCTACACCCTGTTATCTCCTCATCTAAACAATTTCCAGGTTTTTGAGTGCTGTGCAAAACAATACATCTTGCCAAAATGGATATTGGAAGCATACTGGGAAGGATAAAAAGCTTGCCTATAAAGTTATTTGCTTTGCTCCCTTCAGCACAAGGGGCATCTATCCCTCTATGTTTAAGTATTATCTCCCTCCAGGTTTATTGTTTGACTATTGTTAAAACTGCCAGCAATGGAATAATTCCATTATCAAAAGTTCTACTCTATCTTTAAAAAAAATCCTATTAGGGTACTGCCTGCCTGTACCAGCTAATTTAAAAATGACACAGATTATCCTGTTATCCAAGATGAAAAAGCAACAGCAGAAATACTACTTGGATGAGACTATAAGGACTGCTCAGTTGGACAGCAATTCATGTTTTTAAGGTTTTGCCTTAATCTTAGGGAAACCAGCTGATTCCCAGGTGATCCTAGAGAACTAACAGATGGGAAATGAATGAGTATTGCATCATTAGAAGAGGAAACCTGGGAATCAGGGTTGGCTAATGAGAATCGATTCCCACCCATGCCTTCACCCAAAGACTGTATTCTTGCCTCCTACCTTCCTCTGCCACTGAGACAATCTGGCTATCAACTTGCTATAAAACACTACAATGGGAGGAGAAAGAACCACCATGGAGTTAAAATGATCCGTGCAAAAAACAGAAAGGCAGCAAGGAAAACATAGACATGGAATAGAAGGTTGCTTGGTTTTCATGGGGAATAGTTACCATGCTCAAGAACCATGACAGGTTGTTCCTTCCAGACAAAAGACATATAACAAAGGGCAGAGACAGAGGTAACATTTGAAGCACTTCAGCTGTAGACAAATATATGGCCCTCTGCCACACTTCTAAGCTAGAGCACTTCAATGTCAACTCAGTTGCATACAGCAATATGTTCTCCAGCCAGGAAGCATGACACAGGCCTGCTTTGTCCCCCAAAATGTGCCCTGCCCATCCCTGCTGTCTCTTCCGGTTCCAGTGCAAAGGACACTCTGAGAGAGTGAAAGCAGAGAGTGTCTGCAGACAGTAGAGTGCTCATGGGGACACAACTTCACTCACCAGAATGCTCTGCCCCCCATGGTCTTACAGAGTAGAGCAGCAGGCTGCGGCAGACCCTATCTCATCCCCTCCCACCTACCAAAGCATCCAATGAAGAGCTGACTACCAGCGTCCACTCCACCTCCAGAGTGCCCCTCAAACACAAGTGGGAGAAGCGTGGAGCATCCGTTCTCCTGGTTCCAGTGGAAAGACACTCCAGGATAGCAGAGGTAGAAGACACAGGAGAACGCTTGTTGACAGTCTACCCCACTGAGTGGCAAGGGAAGGCAGGAAAGGAGGCTGGAGGATTAAGCCCTCCCTTCTCATACCCATACAGCATGCACATGTAACCAAAAACACTTCTAAAGAGTAGGGGGGGGTTCCTACAAGGTTGTTTTCGGAGCACTTTGCCATTTTTGAAGTCTGTCCAGTCAGCCTTTGAGGTTCTTCAAATGTTACATCTATCCATTCCGAGAAAAATTAGGGCACTGTCAAAAGGAAAAGTACTAGAAAACTGATTTCCTTATCTATAGAGCAGAAAACTAAGGTTCCATGCATTAGCCTTCAGGGTGCCCAGGATGTTTAAGAAATACATAAATAAACCATTCATGATTATATCAATTTTGCAAATGGTAAGAAAAGCCTATTGGACAGAGTGAGGCATTACAATGCCACTTTAGATGTTGAATCCACAGTCCAAGATACATGGTTTCCATTTAATATCTGGTTACCATACTGTGTAGTACAGGGCAGGCAGTTATTTCAGACAGAGGGCCGTTTACTGTGTTTTGGCAAGCCATTGAGGGTCACATGACAGGCAGCTGGGAGCACATAAATATTAATTTTCTAAATCTTTTAGGGGCCCCGTGGGCCAAATAAAATGGCCTGGCAGGCCGCATCCAGCCCGCAGGCCGCATTTTGCCCACCCCCGGTGTAGTGCCACTCAATATATATACATACCATGTAAGGACAGATTCCCGGTAAGGAACAAAAATTCTCTTTCCATTTTGAGTCTGCTCAGAGAGTGCAGAAATGACCTTCCCAAGAGTTAACAGTGACTTATTAATACTCACACCCTCCTATATAAAAACACAAAATAAAAATAAATTCACAGTATAATTCTGAAAATGAAACGCTTCAATTTATATTTTTACAGTCCAATTACTAAGACTAGAATGTACTAGACTGGCAGCATTATCTGATAAAGTAGCTTGGATCTAGTTGACTATATGACACAAGTACAGTCCCTGACAATACTACCTTATGGCAGATTTAATTAATTTACGTTGTCCTAATACTGGTGTGCATGTAGACTGAGACACTTTACTGTGTAGCTAATTAGTCAACCCCACTTTTACTTAAATGATATATTTTTTAATTTAAATTGTATTTTTTGTTAAGATGCTTTTAAAAAAATAAATCTATGTAGTTTTAATTTAAGATGTTAAAGCTGAAAGATATCATCATGGAATAGGGATTATAACTTCTAATTATATACTATTTAAGACAATATATTTATGTAATCTTTTTAGAAAAGTTTTATGAATAGGTCACAACAGGCCATAGACTATATCAGGAGCCCAATCTTACAGGGTTCCCAGAGGCTCCTGTATAGATTAGTAAAGTTTAAGGAAAACCACGGTACCCAATGGGACTCAGTGCTCAGTCTAGAAGAACCCATTAAGCACTTCTGCTTAGTTTCAGTTCTCAAACTGTGGATTTGTGTGTCTAGAGATAACATCCTTGTTAACAGCAGTATAGGGAGATAAGAGATAACAGACCTGATTACCTATCCATCAGCCCTATGGTCTCTCTGCACATTTGTGTACACAGAGTCAAGCCCTTACCTCTCTCTAAAAGTGAAAAGTTTCAAGAAGTTAAATGAATACAGGATTGTTGAGGGTGGAGTAGATCTGGGCAGAGAGGAGGAGTCTGAAGATAAATGCAAGGATTGAGGGACAGTAGAAATAAATGAGAAACATTTTGAGCAGAATATTCCAGAAGTCTTGAGGGATAAGTTTCTGAATATAGCCTCACCATTAATTTGAGATCAGGTGAGGAAACAGTAGGGTAGAAAGGAAAACCTATCATAGCAGTAGACTTGCCAGGCCATAAAAGAGAGAAGAAATCAAAGATAAGAAGAAATCTAAAAGAAAGTGAAGAAAGCCCTAAACTAATAACATATGGCTGCAGCACTCATTTGATGTCCTCCTAATATGGTGTGACAAAAATATCACCCAAATATCCATGATTAATCTAGTGAATTGAAGATAGTTCACCACCAAGTGACTTTCACAAGTATTTTTTTCAATAAGCTTTGGTAAATAAAATAACCAAATCATAGTTCAGTTTTCTGATGTAGCTGCAAAATTAATCTGAAAAAATATAAAATAAGTCACTGTTTTAAAATGTATAGTGTGTACCTACTGAAAATGAAACCTACATCTATCTCTGAGTTGTGAATATATGTATTAAAGTTACATCAAACAAGCATGCACTTTTTGTAAAAAACAATTATTAAATCAAGGCATCCTAACCAGTTATTTAAATCATGATTTCAAGTTGATTTAAATCAAATCCACCCTGCTGTAAATTACTTCATTAAGCCTGGTTCCAGATAGGGATAAGGCACTTAATTGTACATTGTGGGGGGTAGTGGTTTAAGAGTAGGTTGGGAAGAACACCTTCTCAAACAGATTTTTTTTCTTTTTTTGCTTCTTTCCATTTCCAAGAAATTAGATTGTTCAATAAATGCTCTCTCCTTTGCTCAGGAGAAGTGAATATTATAAGTTAATTACAGGAAATTTTCATCATAAGAGAAAACCTTAAACAAGCATCTAATAATTAAGCAGTTTTAGACCAGAACTAGGATGTCAATCAGATATCAACCCCCCCCCACACACACACACACACACGTAACAGACTTGCAGAGAACTGGTTGTTTCTGTCTATTAAAAACAATAATAAAAAAGTGATCATCATCGTAAAAAGAAAAACACCCACTATGGCAAGATTTACTGATTTACTTGACAGAGAAACAAATTATTTTCATTTCATAGCCTCGTAAGACTACATTCTTTAAGATAGCCCATTTTTTTACAAGATGGTAAATGCAATTTACCTTCAGCCTCTCCCCATCGCTCTGAGTTGCTGAGCAGCGTTCACTACCAGCTAGATCTATTAGATTTATGCGACTAGTAATCCTATGATCATGTTGCTCCTCTTCCACAAATTCTGTCTGGAGCAAAGAGATTACTGTTTTTAGTCTGGAAAAAATTTAATGTTCTCTATGACTGATCACCAAAACAAAAAAAATCTATGAGGAGGCAAAGTTCTACTGCACTATTCACCCTTAACAATAAACTAGACATCTATCCCTTTTACTCTTTTGGTGGGACAGCATCAGGTTAAAAAAAAGAAAAGGCCAACCTGTTAACTATGACATCAAGAGAGAACAAACCTTGGAGAGTTTACAATACCAAAACATTGCATAGTAGTACTTACTTATGCATTTATGGGTTATTTGGGTGTAGGAGGGGTTAAATATTTTGCTACCTCAGCTTAAATACTGCTAACTGTGTCTCAACTCCCTTTGTGGGAGGATAAAACTGATGGCTTATAGATGTGAAGCACTGTGCCTACTTGGTCTCCTTTGCTACTCTCATGCTCGTCTTCCATACATAGACAGATCACATAGTTAAAGGAGGATGCTCAAAGCCCAGGAAATACTGTACCCCTTAATGTCTCAGCAGCTCCTTCTTCACAGTCTCCAGATGCCCTTGAATTATCCAGTGTCTAACCCAAGACATGAAATAATAGAACCTCACTGGGATGTAACTATACAGAACTGTGTATTATAGTGTTTTCTTCTTTAGCTAATTTATATATTTCTGTAAATATGTAAAGCTTTGCGACACAGAAAGAGTTGCTGACCTGAAAAGTTTACAAGGACTCAGGTATTTTTAAAACATACATTTTAAAAACACTAATTAACACACCAAGACTACCAAATAAACCATATGTAGCTGCTTGGCAAGCAATACTTGCCTCTCCCAACACATTCTTTTCTAATCATACAAACTGAATTTTCCACCAGTAGATTACAAACATTGACTGGAAACAATCATCCAGCCAAGTAATACCTTAGTTTGTGTCATCACAAGGGTGAACACAGAGTGAGATCTAGAGCTCTTGTCATTCATCCCAGTGGCAGCTGTTGCTCTCTGTTTATTTCCTAGCTCGAGCCAACTCTGATGGAGAGAAGAGGTAGGATATAAAATAAAAGGATGCTGAGAGCAGCTATCTGAAGTTAAAAAAGAAATCTACAAGTCTATGACAAAAGTATATTGTCTAGAATCCTGTGAACTACCAAAAGGAAAAGTTAAGCACCCACAAAATGCTTTGGGTATGTAAATTAAGTATGATGACAAAAAGAGTCATCAACATTTTGGGCATTTTTATGCCTTTTTTTTTAAATGCGCTCTCACATATGAAAATTAGACTTGAGTAAACTTTTTGAGACAGTACGATATCTCAGAGAAAAATGGATGCACCAGTACTTCTACCTAACATTTAAAGAGAAATTAAAACTAGAAGTTTAAGTCTCCATACTATAATAGTCTGCTGGCACATGCCAAGTTGTACAGTCATGGTGCGTCCAGATGAGTGCAGTGTGTGGCACTGTAAACTTGCTTGCAGCGTCACATACCACATAGTCCGGTGTTCTCCGCGCTGCAAAGGGGTGCTGCCCAAGCATGCACTACGCTGGGTTTTTTTTTTTACCCTGAGATATCCAGGCGTTAAAAAAAATAAGTCACAGGAAAAAAGATGGCACAACATATGCATGGGCAGCGCACACTCCTGAAAAGCGGAGCCAGGCAGCTCAGGGCTGCACTCCACCGGCAGCCAGGCTTTGCACAGCAGAATCGCCATGGCTGCAGCCCTGGGAGGCTCCCAGGAGCCCAGATAAGGCTGTTGAGGGCAGCACAGTGCTGGCCCCAGTCACCTCTACCCCACCAGGGGCAACTTGCCACTCGCCAAAGCATGTGTGGTACAGGTGTTCCCCAGGAACAAGTAGCTGCAGCACAAGGTGCATCACTGCTAGTTGTCCACGGGGAACCAAACGTCCACACCCATCCGTACACACACTCAGGGTCAAAAGCATGTTTTACTTTTACCGAATCAGATAAAATATAGTTTTATGGACTCGACTTCAGAAATTCCTCTTCTACAAATGGACAGAAGTACAATAAAAAAAAAGGAAAAAGAAATCATGGGAAGAAAAAAAAATAAGAGAGAATTTTAATAACAATTACTAACCAACTGATTTTTTAAAGTTACTAAAGAAGTCTTACCTGGATATCAGAATAAGAACTGACAACATTCCTATAAAATAAAATAAGGAAAGTGCACATCAAATTAATTTAATTCTACACAATTCATTAGTTGTTTGGTTGTGAAATATTTTACTGGACTATAAATGTACATATTAAATGCTCAGTCCTGCCAAAGCTTGTGTTCTTGTCATCACTTAGCAGACAAGCATCTCTGCATACCTTTCTAGAAGGTTTCCATGGGCTAAGATCCTGACCAATCATACTAGGGTGCACAAATATGTCTGCCTGGAGTCTCACAATAAGAAGCACCAGATTCCAGGCTGATACACTTACTAAAGTTATAATAGCTAAGAAAGACTTACGCTGTCAAATCTTCCACATATGGTCCGAACACTGGATGTTCTCGCACACGAAGCTGTTGAGATTAATTGTTAAAAAAAAAAAAAAAAAAAGATCAGTTAACATATATGAATTGGTCATAAAACTTTTGTAAGACTCCCTTAAAATATGAATTAAAAAGTAAATGTGTGCCATAGTACAAGTTTTAGTCATTCCAAAAATAGTCCTCTAGAGTAACAAATTACAAAAATGATAAAGCTTCAGTGTTGCAGGGGACATAACAGAAAATGAGTTTCCTATAACAAGATGGACCATGCCAAAGTCAGACATAAACTGGGCAACAGATTGTTGCTTAAAGGACAGAACAAAATATACAAGAAGAGTTGCACAAAATAATACAGAAGTCCATTATTAATTTATCATAAAGACTCTAGACACAGCTGTGACTGAAGTTTTCAAAACTACTGCGCATTTAGTGTTAAGCAGAAATTTAGCCCAAGTCCATATATGAATTCTGCCAATAACTACAGCCTACCTTGCCTTTTTGAGTTTAACAGAGCTAGAAGGTATTGAGAAAAAACAGAATGAAATACTACTACAGTAACATATGCTATGTATTCCATTTCCAGCCACATAAGTGTTACCATTTCTTGGCTTTGGCCACATACAGACATTACATTTCTACCAGGAGAATTATTGCTCTCCCAGTTAAAATTACCAGCGTACAAACATTCGTTAAATTTCTTGCAGAGGAAATGTGCACCATCTACAATAAAGATCTTTCACCTGGATGCCTGGAAAAATCTCCCCTATAAGAGTTTCTTTTGCTAGAATGAGATAAAGAAGAGAAGGGACAGTAGCTTCCTGTGTGCCTTCCCCAGACAGAGCATATTCCCTGGAGGCTAGAAAACCTGTACAGTTCCTCTCAGAAAGATTTCTGCCACTGAAAAATTTCCCAGACATTTTCAGCAGTAGAAATGAGTACTTGTCCTTTGTCTATGTCCTTTGTCCACTCTTTCTCCCATTAAAACATTTTCCCACCCCTTCAGTTTTATTTATTCACTGTCTACCTTGTATCTCTATTTGTGGTATTAAAATCTCTGCTTCTGCAGGCAACAAGATTTCTATATTGCATTCCTTCTCTTTCAAGTTTGTTTTGCTTTTCTTTCTCAATTTGCCCAATGTTCCACTGCTGTCCTCTCTCCCTAGATCCATGGCAAAAAGTGGTCCAGTTTTATATTTATCTTGATGTAAATTACAAGCAAAAAGAGGCACTGTAATTTTTATCTCTGTGTAACTAATCAAGACAAATACTAGGTCAGTACTACGCAACTGCTGTCTACTAGGGACAAAATGAAAGTGACATGTAGGTTGCCTCCAGTAAGATTTTACACTGAAATATCTATCTTGAGTTGTCCATATCAGTTCAGACAAAGTCTATATGGTTTTTGCTTTCTCTGAAAAGACAGAAAAAGAGTAAATTAAACAGCTGGATCTTCATCTGATTAACTGTCATATCCCCAATTATTTCAACAGAGCTATGATAATTTACACAAGATGAGGTAGCAATTGTGCAGTTCAAAATTGCAGCATCTCACAAACAGAAAAGTTGAGCCCTGCAACACAAACGTTGCATTAAGTTGTTATGGAAATTTCTTAAATGCCATGATTAACACATTCATTGTGCCGTAAATCTAACATGCAGAGGGTCTCCTGGAGACCCACCAGATTAAAAGTCAAAATGAGGTTGCCTCCCTTTTAATTCTAAGCTTTCGGCCAAATTTCAATTGGACAATACAAATGCACACAATGCCCCAGCCAGCCAAGGAAAGGCCCGCCCCCGTCTCCACACATTGCAGACCAACCCCCCAGCTGAGGCACCGTGAATCCCAGCCATCCACTCCCCAGCTGGCTGGGGCACAATATGCCTTGAGACAGGGGAGCAGGTAAACCTGGGCTGGCTGTTCCCCTGTCTCTGCATGCCTCTGCATGGGGACTCTGCTGCAGGGAGTGGCTGGCTGGGGAGTAGGGTACCTCAGTGCTGGGGGCTCCAAAGCACAGAGACAGGGGAGCAGGTGACCTGGGCTTCCTGCTCCCCTGTTTTTGTTTATCCTGGCACATGCCACTTCGGCATGTTTTCTGCCGCATTTTTTTTCCAGGGTTTTTTTTTTTATTTTTGTTTTTTTTGCAATCAGGAAATTCCAGTAGCACATTTTGACCCAGCAAAATTAGCATCATACACATGGTTCAATGTGCAACACATGCAGTTTTTGGTACCTCAAAAAGATTTGGAGCATTACAAACTGCATGTGCCTGCATGTCTGGATCTGGCCCTATGAATTATAGTAAAAACCAAGTTTGGGAGACTGTAACTTGAGTCAGTTCTCACCCCCACATCTGGGCTTAACCTTGACTAGCTACAGTGAGATGAAAGTTGCCTGTGCCTTGTCTTCAAGATGCCGCTTGATCAAACAAACACCTTCCTTCAGTGAAAGCAAGTCTTAGCTTGTCTATGCTAGAATTTTAAGGTGTGGAGTTAAATCATGTTACCTGACCCAGTCAAAGACCACCTTGAATTCTAAGACAAGTTGTCCCTTAGCACAACTTAGCTTGTGTTGTTAAGGGTATGGTTTTAGTAGGTGTTAGCCAGATTTAACATCACACCCTTGAACAAGGCAGCAGCCTGACTTAAGTCTCTGCTCCTCCCCAGTAAAGGTAAAGGTTTTCCTGCAAAACCCCACAACATAAAAGTGGCAAAGGACATTAAAAAAAAAGAGAGAGAAATAGGAACCCCAAAATTCATAGAATGAGAGATGAGAATATATTACAAAGAAAACCATTAAAATTACACTGTTGTGGGGAAGTATTTATTTCAGCTATGAACCTAGTTATCATCTTCAAGCAGTTTGAGTCCAAGAGATATCCAAAGAGATCAGCCCTTTAAGGCAAAGCTATCCAACTCCTGTGAGGCCACAGTCATACCCTATATGGACTCCTGGGCTGCACACCAGGTGGGCTTCCCTCAACAGCCCCACAAGCTGTATGATCATCTGTCCTTCACCCTCATATCCCCCACAGGTTACAGACTCTCTGGGCCCAGGAAGAGGGAGGCAGTGGGGACAGGAAGCTGAAGCTGGGAAAAGGAGCCCAGAAACCGTCTGCAACAATACCAGGAGCAATAGGCGGCAATGGCCAAGCACGAATTAGACAATTCTGCTTTAAGGAGAATTGCTGGGTAAAGGAGTAAAAAAAATTGAGATCAGAGTCCTTGGTACCGATCCCATCCATTTCTGTCTGTCTGCCTGTCATTAAAAATCAACCTTGGTTCTATTTTTGTCTTCTTTCTATGCAATGGCACGAATAGCAGTAGCTTTGAAGTAAACAGATTAGTAATAGCACATAAGTGCACAGACCCCCAAAACCAGTGCCTATCTGTTCATTTTGTTATTTTTAGCCATGCCATAGCAGAGGAAAAAAAATATATAGCTTAGTACTTCCATCTAGACACCGAGTCTAGACACTACACACAAAACTAAGAGATTCTTCACAGCAGGATCTATCATCTTTACTTGCAACTAATTTTGTAGGAACTTTGATAAAAAGGTAAAATACTAACAAACAAGAAACCCATGAGCCTACCTCATAGCGTAGATGCATTTACATTTGCTTAAGAGAAAGTTTACTATGTTCTTATATTTAGAACATGAGTTCAACCGTAGACTAAATATTAACAGATATAATCATTATGTATATTATTGAGAAGTAACTTACCGGTTGTTTTTTCTGTCCATTTTCAGCTTTAAAGACAAGCAAGTCATGAATTTTCTCATTATAGACCTCAAAATAACTCATTTCAACATGGTATGAAATCTAAATAGAAAAACAAATAAGTTATCCAAATAATCTACCACCATTTTTATTTGTTATCTTCAGTTCATAAACTGAATAGGAGTAGTTACTACTATGCACCACTGTTACAAGCTTTTCTGCTGAAGTGATCTTCCAGCAGGAATAAGATACTATCTAATCCAAGGATTTGTGATTGCTGAAGTATAAGTGTATAAACTTACTAGAATTCTACCCACACCACAGCTTCTCTTGGCTGTGAAATGTCATGCTTTGAAAAAAACATTAGGTCTCAGAGAAGTTAACATTGTGCTTTTATTACATAAAACTATGTGCTCTTAAATCCTGAAGGAATCTCTCATTCCATTATGAACTAAGTGTTCACAGCATGGTACATATAATACATGAAAAGAAAGGTTTTCACTTGGTGGTGCCAACACACTAAGGTGATTTTTTTTTACCTTCCCTCAGAAAAGGGATGTGTAATTTTATAGCTGATACCCACATAGATCTTAATCTACTGAATAATGATGTTCTGTGGAGACACAAAAACATTTCCTTTAACTCCTACAGTTGTTTCTGGTTTATTTATAAAGTGAATTGTGTTTCTTAAAGAGCAAAGACCACTGAAGTGAAAAAAACAGGGGGAAGGATCAAATGACTTCTCATAAGAGAATAAACAAACAAAAATAAGCATATGCAAAGAATTAGCTCTTGATATCAACTTTTTATTTATTAAAAACAACACTGATGCTCTTTACAAAGAAATACAATGGTATCCTCCTTGGATCCTTCAGTGTGTAACAGAGAATTGTAAACTGATGAATATACTTTGTAACTATGAATACAGATACATTTGTGTTTAAAAGACAATAACTAAACACATTCTAAAGAGTTTAGATGAAAAATATATATAGGTGTCAAATTTACTGAAAATTCATTACCATTTTATAGCCCGTTAAAAAAATTCTATTTAATATTTAGTCACTAAAGACATGTTCGCATCCTTTCTGACATTTGAGAGAGGCATTTTAAGTGCTAGTATCAAAAAAGAAATAAAGATAACCTTCAGCTATCTGTTTTACGTCTAATATCTTCTTCACTGCAACAAAATCAGATTTCAAAAAATCCTAAGGATCATTTATGCCATTTACAAAGGACTGTAACTTGTCTTTCTAACCACGGGAGCATTAGTTATCTTGACTGTCTCTCAAGCTCTTTGATGTAAATTAAAAGAGGTCCAGTTCCAAAAAAATACCACTCCCTACAAAACTAAAAGGCATTCAACTGTAGGATAGCTTTGATCATGGTAACACAAAAACAAGAAAAAAAATCACTCAAAAGTTTCTATAACAATAAGTGCATGGTCAATAAAACTAATCAAATCCACTTCTCTAGACAGAGTACATGCACAAAGTATACATACACTGAGCTACCTTCTCCACATACTTAACACATAATTCATCTTAGGAGGCTGAGTAGCTCTGGTGACCCTGACACTAGACATCCTTACAAAGTTTCTCCAGGAAAACTTCTGAAGGACATAAGCCTTCTTTCCAATTAACTGCAGTTTTAATTTAATTGATCATTTCTCACTGGCTGAATTTCAATCTGAAGATTCGATGCTGATTCAGAGAATCAGCGATTCGACCACAGAGACAGCTTTAAATGTTTTTTCTACATACCTCGAGTTACCAGGCGCAGCTCATGTTTCCTGTGATGCTGGGATGGATGGAGCATCCCACAGGAGCATGGGGGTCCCACCCCCATGTGCTCAGCATCAAACCCAGAAGTGAACTGGAAGTACTTGCGGGGTCTGCTCCCTACTGGGGTCTCTGGCGCACCAGCTGGAGGAGCTCCAGGCCACAGTCCAGAGACTGCGTGCCATCAGGGACTGCGAGCAGGAGATGGGCCTGGCAGTAGGAGTCTTTCTCCCCCGGGAGCCGCAGGATAGAGCACCGTCTCCCTCCACGACTAAGGAGGACTCTGGGACCTCCCGCTCTGCCCAGTCAGGGGCATGGACCAAGGTGGTCAAGGGCCCCAAGGCCCGCCGCACCAAGGCCCCTCCCTCGCCGGAGCTTAGCAACAGGTTCGCACCTCTTGCGGCCCCAGCAGAGCCTGCTCAGTTGCCGGCTCCCGCAGGCAACCCAGGCTCAACCATAGTTATTGCCCCCGCTCTCCCCAAGTCAAAGCAAAAGGTGTTTGTTGTGGGAGACTCCATCCTGCGGGGCACTGAGGGGGCAATCTGCCGCTCCGACCCCTTAGCCCAGGAAGTCTGCTGCTTCCGGGGGGCCCGCATCCGAGACATTGCAGAGAGGATTCCGCAGCTCCTCCGGCCCCCAGACCACTACCCCATGCTCCTTATTCATGTGGGCACCAATGACACGGCTCAGAGCACCCCCAGCCAGGTCATGAGGCGCTACAGGGAGTTGGGAGCGGGACTAGGGGTCTGGGAGCTCAGGTGGTGTTTTCGTCCATCCTCCCAGTCTCGGGCTATGGGCTGAGGAGGGAGAGGAGGATCCACGCAGCGAACCAAAAGACTGAGGAGCTGGTGTCATCAGGAAGGCTTTGGCTTCCATGACCACAGCCCGCTCTTTGGCGAGAGAGGCAGTGAGCTGCTGGGAAGAGATGGCCTCCAACTCTCTCCCCTGGGGAGGAGACTCTTCTCAGCCAGGCTGGCTGACCTGCTCCACCAGGCTTTAAACTAAGCCTGCTGGGGGATGGGGAGACTACTGCCACTACTGGCCCGCTGAGCAACCCTCGCAAAGCCAGCAGACCAAGGCACTTAAGGGAGCCCACCCTGCCCCAGCCCTGGCACAATCTGTGGGCAAGGCAAGAGCCCCTAAGGGCACACTTGCCTGCCTGTACATTAATACCAGGAACCTGGGTAACAAGCGGAAGGAGCTTGTCCTCCTGCTCAGTGCAAAGAATTATGACGTCATTGGGATAACAGAGACCTGGTGGGACTCCACCCATGACTGGACCACGGGTATAGAGGGCTATACCCTGTACAGGAGGGATCATGTAAACAAAAGGGGCGGGGGTGCAGCTCTCTATGTGAAGGAAAGCTACATGTCCCTGCAAGCTGATGCTGGCGACCAGCATGGACAGTTAGAGACCCTCTGGGTAAAAATTCGTGGGAAAAACGGCACAGGGGACACAACGGTGGGAGTCTACTACAGACCTCCCATTCAAAGTCCTGAGCTTGACCAGGAGTTCGCCCGGAAACTGACTGAGGCCACTTGCTCCAGGACCTTGGTTGTCATGGGTGACTTCAATTACCCGGACATCTCGTGGGAAGATCACTCAGCAAAATCCGAGCGGTCGCAAAGCTTCCTCTCGTGCGTGGATGATCTCTACCTGACTCAAGAAGTCTATGGGCCAACGAGAGGCAAAGCGCTGCTCGATCTGGTACTGGCTACGGGGGACGACCTAATCGGCGACCTAATGATTGATGGGAAGCTGGGGGACAGCGACCACGAGCTGATCACCTTCACCATCCGCCGTAAAGCTAGCAAGTCAGTCAGCAACACAGAAGTCCTTGACTTCAGAAAAGCCGACTTTGACAAGCTCAAGAGGCTTGTCTATCAGGCCCTCAGGGACCATGACCCCAGGGAGACGGGAGTTCGAGAAGAGTGGTTGCTTCTCAAGGAAGCGATCCTCAATGCACAAGCTAAATCTATTCCAACACGGAGGAAAGGCAGCAAGAAGGCACAGCAGCCCCCCTGGCTCTCTAGGGACCTAGCGGACCTCCTGCGGCTAAAAAGGAAAGCCTACAAAGGATGGAGGACGGGATTCACCTCCAAGGAGAATTATTCTGCACTGGTCCGGTCCTGCAGGGAGCAAATCAGGAAAGCCAAGGCTGCAACTGAACTCCAACTAGCTTCAAGCATCAAGGACAACCAAAAGTCCTTTTTCAGATATGTGGGGAGCCGGAGGAAAAGCAAGGGCAATGTTGGACCCCTGCTAAACCAGATGGGGCAACTGACCATGGACGACCAGGAAAAAGCCAACCTATTAAATAGGTACTTTGCGTCAGTCTTTCATCAGTCCCACGGGACACCCATGCCTGCTATGGGACAGGGAGATCCGGGTGTTGGGGATCCCCTACCCTCCATAAATGCTGACCTCGTGATGGAACATCTTGAGAAGCTGGACACCTTCAAGTCAGCCGGCCCTGACAATCTGCACCCCAGGGTACTCAAGAAGCTGGCGAGCGTCATAGCCCAGCCCCTGGCATGGATCTTTGAAAACTCCTGGCGCCCTGGTGTAGTGCCTGAAGACTGGAAGAAGGCCAATGTGGTGCCGATCTTCAAGAAAGGGAGGAGAGTGGATCCGGCTAACTACAGGCCCATTAACCTGACTTCTATCCTGGGGAAGATCTTAGAAAAGTTTATTAAGGAGGCCATCCTTGATGGACTGGCCCAGGCTAACATCCTAAGGGATAGCCAGCACGGGTTTGTTGTGGGTAGGTCTTGTTTGACAAATCTCATTTCCTTCTACGACCAGGTGACCTATCACCTGGACAAGGGAGAAGAGATTGATGTCATATATCTTGACTTCAAAAAAGCCTTTGATCTGGTATCCCATGATCACCTCTTGGCCAAACTGCCCAGTTGTGGCCTTGGCTCCACCACAATCCGCTGGCTGGGAAACTGGCTCCGTGGTCGGACCCAGAGGGTTGTAATTGATGGCAGTCACTCATCGTGGTGCCCTGTGACCAGTGGGGTCCCTCAAGGCTCTGTCCTTGGACCCATACTGTTCAACATCTTCATTAATGATGTGGACATTGGAGTCAGGAGTGGACTGGCCAAGTTTGCCAATGACACCAAACTTTGGGGCAAAGCATCCACGCCAGAAGATAGGCGGGTGATCCAGGCTGACCTGGACAAGCTCAGCAAATGGGCAGACGAGAACCTGATGGTGTTTAACACCGAAAAATGCAAGGTTCTCCGCCGTGGGAGGAAAAACCTGCAGCATCCTTATAGGCTCAGCAGTGCTACGTTGGATAGCACCACAGAAGAAAGACTTGGGGGTCATCATTGACCACAAGATGAGCATGAGCCTGCAATGCGATGCTGCGGCTAGTAAAGCGACCAAAATGCTGGCTTGCATCCATAGATGCTTCTCGAGCAAATCCCGGGACGTCATTCTCCCCTTGTACTCGGCCTTGGTGAGGCCGCAGCTGGAGTATTGCGTCCAGTTTTGGGCTCCACAATTCAAAAAGGATGTGGAGAAGCTTGAGAGAGTCCAGAGGAGAGCCACGTGCATGATCAGAGGTCAGGAAAACAGATCTTACGATGACAGGCTGAGAGCCATGGGACTCTTTAGCCTGGAAAAGCACAGGCTCAGGGGTGATCTGATGGCCACCTATAAGTTTATCAGTGGTGACCACCAGGATCTGGGGCAACGTTTGTTCACCAGAGCGCCCCAAGGGATGACGAGGTCAAACGGTCACGAACTCCTGCAAGACCGTTTCAGGCTGGACATAAGGAAGAATTTCTTTACTGTCCGAGCCCCCAAGGTCTGGAACAGTCTGCCAGCGGAGGTGGTTCAAGCACCTACATTGAACACCTTCAAGAGTAAATTGGATGCTTATCTTGCTGGGATCCTATGACCCTAGCTGACTTTGGGCAGGGGGCTGGACTCAATGATCTCCCGAGGTCCCTTCCAGCCCTAATGTCTATGAAATCTATGAAATCTAATTCCAGTCCACTTCTGGGTCTGCTGCCAAGAGCGCAAGGGCCTCCCCCACGCCCACCCCAGTTCAGCGACTGGCCGCGGGGGGTGGCCCCCAGACCCAGCCGAACCAGGGAGTTGCACTGGGCCACCCCATGCACTCCCCGGAGGACCCAGAAGTGGACCAGAAGTGCTTCTGGTCCACTTCCGGGTCTAGCAGCCCCCCGCACTTCTCTGTGGGACTCTCCATCCGCCCCACCATCATAGCTTTCACAAGCTGCCTGGTACCTTGAGGTATGTAGAAAAAACATTTAAAGCTGCGCCTATATCCGAATCGCCAAATCTTTCTAAATTTCTCCGAACTGATTCGGAGGGTTCTGATTCGATTCAGAGAGATTAAGGGGTCTCCCAATTCAATTCAGAGATTCGGCTACCAAATCAGGCCAAATCTGCACTGGATTGAATCAGGGACTGAAGCTTCGCACAGCCCTAATAGACAGATAGATAGGTAGAGGAATAGAGACTAGCCAACTGCCTGTAAAAAAGGATGGGGGGCGCGCAGCCAGGGACAGTGACCTGCATCTGGCCCCATTCCCCAACCCCACCTTCAGGGCTGGGCCCACTCCCCTTCTACCCCCTGCCACTTCTGATCCAGGGCCGGGGCCAGACTGCCCCCCACTCCATCTACTGGTCCCACACTCCCACTCTGTCACCGCCACCTGCAGCACTGAGAAGGGCATGGCCACCGTTGGCCTTGCCCCCCCATCCTCTCTGTTGTGGCAGCCTGCAGGGAGCAGGGGAGAAGGGATCAGCACTGCTGGCCTGCCAGGGGATGGATAGGGAGAGAGTCCCAGGGCCAGGCTAGCTCCCCCCACCCTCGCCCTTGCGACTTTGGGGCTGAGGCCACTTCCCCACCCCCACCTGGGGAGGCCAGTGGGGACAGAGCCCCATGTCCAGCCCTGTGCCTCCACTCCACTCAGCCAGCCCCAGCCCCCCATTCAGGCCTGACCCTGTTCCCCCACCCCACCACCATCACTTTGAACCCGACCCCATTCTCCCCCAGCCATTCAGATTTGTACCCTGTCCTCGTTGCAGTGGCCCCAACCCCATTCCCCCACCTCATGCAGGTAAGGGGTGCTCTCCTTTTCCTCCACTCCACTACAGGGCCGGGCCTGGCCTTTCCACCCTCCCTGCCACCATTGTTGGGCCAGGGCCAGCGGCAGGGCCGCCCCCCCCACCCTCTCTGCTGCCATTGCAGAGCCCTGTGCACCCCCCCATACCCTCCGTTTTGGGGTGGGGCCAGGCCGGGCCCCTGTCCTTCCCACTGCCACTGCCACCTCCAAGGAGCATGGGGAGCACGACTGCTACACTGACCATGCCCCCCAGTTCTGTCTGCTCCGTTGTTGTCTCCTCCAGGGAACAGGGCAGGGGGGGCAAGGCCAGCTGTGCTGGCTTCTCCTCCCCCCGGCTCTATCCCTTGTGTCCCCACCATCATGGCGGCACTCAGCTATGCCATCACCGCCTAGCCAAATGCTGTATTCACACTGTGATTGGTTGTTGCCATCAGCCAATCAGAGTAAGAATAAAGTGTTATGCACAGAGAGACAGACAGACAGACAGACTACAGGTTTTATAATATTAGGTAGATTTAGCATTGTAGAGAAAGAGAGATAACACACAGCAGATCATGTGCACTGATGTTGCCTCATAAAAAGTCTAGAACACAGTCTCCAATCACGAAGGTTGACCTAAAGGATGAAGTGTTTTATTGTTAAGAAGAACAATGGATCAGCCATATAAACCAATGATATGCAGAGAATTCACTGATGTTCAAACCACTGCAAGTCTGTTTCCATTTGACCCACTTGGTTACCAAATCAAAATATATGTATTACATACATGAGTATTCTAAGAAACAGTGGGACAAAGCCTGCATATTTCTCTTTGTACTTTCTAGGACTTTTTCCCTATTTTCCTTTAGGTCATGAGTCTAGCTTTGAGACCCTTGTAATTTAAAGAATGCTCTTTCAACTATGGTTTCATTGGATCAATGAAATGTAAGTGCATGATAACTATTTTGGTTAAAAGAAAAAACAGAAGAAAAGAAAAAAGAAAAACACTCAATTATATTTGTAGAACAGGCTTGAAAGATTGTTCTTAAATAATCCCAGAATTTTATAAGAACAAAAAAAAATAAGATAATTTCACAATATTTATAAATTGTTGATTATAATTAATAGTTATTACAATTTATAGTTGTTCTAGCTTTGATTCTATGTCTTGATTCCCTGTTTCCTATTATGTTAATGTATTTAACCCAAAACGCTGTAATGGTCATATGTACAGCAAAAATACTATGCACATATTTCATTTTATGTTATTCCCACTTTGGGATCATAGGATAGTATACGTTTGCTTGTCTACAACTGTGGGGCCAATCTTTTCAAAAGGTGTGCCACTAATTGGTCCCGGACTCTTACCGACTGTCATTCTGATCCCTTTCCCCTATCTAATCTGCTGCTCTGACTTCCTCTTCCTGCCTTAACTGCTTCTGTACTGCCCCCCAGATCCGCCACAGGCCACACACAGAGGCTGCCCATACTGCTTGTAGCATGTGTGTCACAAGCTGGCCATCCCTGGTCTAGACAACATGCTTGTTAGTTCTATGAGCAAAAATAAGATTTAAGATGCAGCATACTGAAAACAAGAAGTAAGCCAGGAGTGATGTATAAAATAAAGAAAAAAGAGAAACACCCCCCCCATAAAACAACAAATCCTTGATATCAATATACTAGCTACTTTTTAATTCAATACACACACAAAAGAAATAATTCTGAAGAAATACCTTTTCTGTATCTGTTTGTCCAATTTGAAGGAAAAGATCTTCACAAAATCTTGGAATGATTCCTGGTTCTTCACCAAATCCCATCATCCTATAATTAGGAAAGTATATATTTTCATATTTTTAACTCTTTAAAAGAAGTTATTTGTATTTGTCTTCCCACTGTAAATATTAACCATGCTGCAGTTAAAAGACCATTACAGATCCCAGTTCTCTTTCTTAAGTATTTAGTTACAGAAACAAATTAGAGGACCATTTAGGATACAGATGGATAAAAAAATATTGCTTTACAATTGTGACTTTACAATGCTAATACAAACAGATCAGTTTATCCCTCTGCTTCCAAAGTGAAGTGTTTGGGCTTCCTTTGAAAGTCTGCCTATAAAACCCATCTTCTTGAAAATATTCATATAAAGTTTATTTTTAATTACATTAAGATATTCACACTAAAGATATTTAAAATATTTTTTTTTAAATCAACGTCTTATTTATAAAAATAAATAGAGGCCAGCTTGTTGAACTTTTAAAAAAAGTCACCATTTTATTCTAAAAGAATTCAACACACTTCACTTTAAAGCAATTTAGTTTCCACTTCACTTAAATTTCAGTTCCACTAAAGATACCGAGGAATGGTAGACAACAAAATTGCCTAAATAAAAACTAACAAAAATACTACAAACAAGATAACAATTTTGTCTGCTCAGGTCAAATAGTAAATACTTAAAGTAAAACCAGTTTTGCACAATAATGATGCCATTGACTTGTCAACAAAAGTGGATTTAGACAGAACTGATTTTTTCTTTTAAAGTTTTGCAAATAATATTTAAGATAAGTATAACTGAAAAAGAGTAGCTAAAAATATTCTTTTTTCAGCTTATTTTGTGCATTGACAGAATTTTGTATGTCAATTGCAAAGACTGCAATAAACCCATAGTAGTTGTATATTTATTTCTGTTTTTAACACACTATATTTTCCAGCATAATTTTTTCACTTATACCTGGCCAAACCACAATTTCTTTGCCAAAACCAACTGCTCAAACCTGAATTATGTTTTCATTGTCTAGTCAACTAAGCCTTCACCATAATGCAGTAACTTTTCTATTAATATCTGTCTAGCTCTAAGCATCTTAATTTCTAGTCAAACGTTACATTTAAAGCAGATATTCAAAACCTGAATAAATAAATACATTTCAGTCTAGTTTCTTCTAGCAATTGGAGGCGACTTATTAAACCAGCTCCTGAAATAATATTTCCTCTGAAACTTACGTATATGATTTTCCAGAACCAGTCTGTCCATAGGCAAAAAGACAAGTGTTATATCCTTCAAAGGCTCTTTCTAGCAAGGGTACTGCCAAAGTCTTGTATATTATCTCCTGACTTGCAAAATGTGGATGACACTTGTCAAAGGACCAGAATGAAAAGTCATAAATAAAGCTGTAGGTTTGTTTGGTGTCTGGATGCTGCACAGCTGTCTCTGGGCCATTCATAGAAACCACTTGGAATGATATTTCATTTTTTTCTCTGAATAAAAAAAGACCAAACAAACCAACATTAGAAACTAAGGTGGTCACCTCAGTCTTATCTCTTTAAGAACTGAGGTGTTCTATAAGCAACATATTGTCTGATAAAGAACTGATTCATTCAGGAAGGAAGAAAGAAGAAAGTTTCACCTAAACAATATTCAAAGGTCACTGCTCTACCAGTAGTTCCCTGTCCCCAGCCCTTGACTACATTTTTTTAAAGCATACTTTAAAAAAAATTCAGATCACATTATGTACTAGCTTATTAAAAACATACAGACTATTGGTTATTACTTTGAAAAAAGCAGTCCATTGAGCATATACTAGAACAAAAGTATGCATTTATAGTACCCAAAGAACACCCAAAAATAGTTGGCTCCACACCTGTTACTGAAGGGTCGTACTCGCACAGCTACCGTCACTTTGCTGTTTTCTACTTTGAAAGCATCATCCTTAGTGCAAGGGATCTGAGTTGGGGTTTCTTCTTTAAGTGCAACAGCTGGCACATGTGTGTTATTCACTTCAGCTCCTCCACTTCTACTTACAGAAAGAGAATTAGAAGCCCTCATTTGCTTTTTCTCTATAACTTGATGGCAAGGTGTCCTGTTCGTCAAAGTAGATATGGCTGGACTTTTGGCATTCTGAGATATCCCACACTTGGATATTACATTAATTCCTTCTGTGGTGCCTTTCCAAGGAATTCTTTGTCTTCCTAAATAGCCATGTTTTGCAAGTGAATTTTGTACCTTTTCCTTCCCAGATAGTTTATTAAAATCTTTTTCATTCAGCTTTATACCTGGTGTCCTGTTAATGGGCTTTGTTGCTATTAACTGTGCTGATTTAGGGACTTCATATTGAATCTGAGCATCAGCAATATGGGTCTTATGTTTCAAATATGTACAATTACTGTTTCCACTTGAACCATTAACATTAGCAAGGACATCTTTATTTTTCAGATCCGTGTGTATCTTTACATTTGACTGACCTTCAACTAACCAAAGTCCTGGTTTAATGTGGTGGGAGTCATCGGTACAAATGCTTAAGGGAAACACATTTCGGCTATTTGCAACTTTAGAATCAGAAGTTTCTATCCTGGGTATACTTTCTTTATTGATTTTACATTTCTCTGTTGATCCAGTCCTCAAACGTCGCTGCAGTGTGAGTCTTCTGTCCACCTGTGAGACACCAGAGTCCTGCATTGCATTCTCATTGAAGTCATCATCAGTAGAAATGGTTTCTTTGCTTGCCCCAGTTCGTCTCTGGAGTGTGAACCTACCTTCAGGTTTAGGTGCAACTGTGGTAACATTTGCTTTTTTACAGGCAGAAATCACATAGGTCCTATTTATTTCTTTGGTCTTATTCAGAGACAGTGAGAATGTGTTATCTTTTTCATTTTCTGACACATGTCCAAACCTGTTGCTTCTAGAGAAAGTACTTTGTGGAGCATTCTTTTGTAAAGCAGTACAAAATGCATCAGTACGACTTCTCGTAGGGAGTGTATAAATGGACATTTTTGCTTCACGCAAGTTTTAAGATTAGGATCTAAAATATACAGCCCAAACTTTGCCTGCAAGATTAAATTAATTTTTAAGTTTCTCTTCTCTCTGCAGCAGTGAACTTTGTTCCTATGGAATCTGTAATAGCAAAGCATCAAATTCTGTTATATTGTACAACGTTAGCTATTTTAACTAAATCATGTACAAACCCGCCTGCTACATGCTCGCCTGTTTAAAAATAAAGCAAAAATGAAGGAAAATGTTGTTTGATTTTTCTCTCAACTAATTAAAACAACGTAACTAAGTAAAAGCTCAGTGGCCAGGAGATTGTACTTTACCTTACTGAATGCGTTTCAGGCCACCACTGGAAAGTGCACTATCATGATCAAATTTGATTTTTTTTTTTTTTTAAACAATATCTTTCTGAGAATTAGACCCAACACCGTGAAAAAGTTCCAGCTGGTACAAAAAACACAGCATCTAACTCTAGTAACATACAGAAGCTTATCACCCAGTGATACATATAATGCAATTCAAATTTGCTTGGTTTTCATAGCCCTCGATAAAATTAACACTACAGCCACCAGAGAAATTGCTGCTCTCCGGACCATGTTGATCAACAACCGTATCCCACTGGAAAAATACAACAGAGCACCAAGACAAGGAATATTTTGCCTACTGCACCTTCCAGAGGGCCGGGACCTGAACTCTGAAAGACATTTATAAGACTATCTCAGCACCAAGTACAGATGAGATAAGAAGTAAGATGCAGAAGAGAATTCTCTCTCACCACGAGGGTAGTAAAACACAGGAACATGTTACCCCAGAGAGGTGGTGGAAGCTCCATCCGTGGATGTTCTCAAGACCCGGCTAGACAAAGCCTTGGCTGGGATGATCTAGTTGGGGGTGATCCTGCTTTGGGCAGGGCGTTGGACTAGATGACCTCCTGAAGTCCCATCCAGCCCTAATTTTCCATGATTCTATGATTTCATAGTTTGTAGGGTCGGAAGGGACCAGAGCAGATCAAGTCCAATCCCCTACCGTGGCAAGAAAAAGTACTGGGGTCAAATGACCCCAGCAAGGTGTTTGTCTAGTCTCCTCTTAAAGACCCCCAGGGTAGGAGCCAGCACCACTTTGCTTGGAAGTTGGTTCCAGATCCTAGCCACCCTGACCATGAAGTAGCGCCTCCTGACGTCTAGTCTGAATCTACCCTCTGCCAACTTGTGACCGTTATTTCTAGTCACTCCTGGTAGTGCTGGGGGAACAGGGACTCTTTATCATTAAAAATGTTATTGTTTTAATAGGTGTGGCATTCTCTCTTGTCTATGTCCATACTTGGTGCCGAAGGAGCCTTCTCCCTTCTGATGATGCCTGTCAGAGTTTGGGTCCAAAGGCCTCCTTCTCGTACGCTTCTAGGATATGCTTAACAGCAAAAGGGTCGGCTATTCCCGCTGTGTCTCCTACAGCCTAGGGCAGGAAGGCAGCCTAAGGGAGAGCAGGGGGGGCTGTTTCCCAGCGCCCTGGGCGGCGCTCAAACCCCTTTGCCGCCGTGTACATTGTACAGCTGTTAAACAGACCCGCCGCACGCAGGCGCCGCAGGGAGTCAGCCCTGGGGGCCCCTCTGAAAGCACCTGGCACCACGAGCCCGAGCTGCAGACGCCTTGAAAGCGAGACGGCAGCAGGACTGAAGCACCTTGCAAGGAGCTGGGGGGCCGGCACCGCTCCCTCACCGCTCCTACCCCCTCCCCTACGCTCCGCGCCCGCTTACCTCTGCTCCGCTGCAACCGGCCGCCGAGTTCCAGCGCCTGGTTCGAATGCGCCGCGCCGCCCGCGATTGGCTGCAACCGACGGTGACGTCACGCGCCGCGTGGGGAGGTGGAGGAGCAGGGAAGGGAGGCGCCATGCGCCGGCGGGGGGGCCCAGGCTCAGAGGACAGCGGGTGGCGAGGACGAGGGCAAGGTGGGCGGTGGGCCGCAGCTCCGCATTGCCGGCCACGCTGTGCTCGGGGGTGTTGATCCTCAAGGCAAATGGATGGTGCGCCGGTAACACGCTCCCCTCCCCACGGCTTCCCGTGCGGCCCTCGGCTCCTTTCGCCGCTCCCACCTCTGCCGCCTCCCTAGCTCTATGCCCTCTTCATCCAGGCTGCGTTGGGCATTTGGGATGCCTCCAGGCACTGATTCCCGAGGCCAGGCTCCTCTGTCCACCCGTTCTCCCAAGCCCCTTGAGAGCAGTTTAAGATTAAAACAAGGTCAACGCTATTTAAACTGAAAAGCATACTCCTTCCTGCATTGGTGATGTGTAGGGTGTGCAAGTGCACCCCCTGAACACGGCAGTGCACCCCGTGTGAAAAGGTGCCACTGACACTGTGGGCAGTCTCTGCTTGCCACTAACACCACTGGCAGTGTCTATGAGTGATCTGTGATTGCCGGTGGCATCTGCAGGTGTTTGCTGACCACTGGACAGTGCTCGCCACCCCCACTCCCATCACCAACAGCTGTGGGAGCTCTCCGCTTGCTGCCACCACACTCCTGCCACCGTCAGCCTCACCACTGCCTGCAGGAGCTCCTGTGCCTTCCCCCCCACCCCAGCTCTGGAGGCACACAGCGTTCATACTGAAAAGCATACTCCTTCGGGAATAGCTTCAGTGCTAGCTGCATATTTTTCTGCCTTCCTCCCTCCCCAAGCCTTAAGAACAGTGATCTCAGCAGCTATTTGACACTTGGCTCCCATTTCCCAATGGTCTTGTATTGCACCCATCAGGATGGACCGTCTGTCCTGCCTCTGACTAATGCTGCAAGCTCATATCATACTAACAACTGCAGAGCTGTGACCAAGTTATGGCACTACGCGCACTCCGGCAAGGGCACATGGAGCCTGTGCCCCCAAATCAGTGAGGGTGAGCTGCTGCTGTGGGCTGGGGCCAGAGCAGCAGTGAGCTCTTCTTGGCAGGGGGCTAGGCTGGGCTGCAGTCGGGGCTGGTGGCAGCAGTGCTGGGAGCAGGGCTATGGGGGAGATGGCTGCAGCCACCCCAAAGTTCACAGTAGCCCCCAGCACAGCCAGGCCCAACCCCCTGCTGGGAAGAGCCTGGCACCACCCCAGCCCCAGTCGAGAGGCAGTCTGCCCTTATCCTGCGCACAGGTCCAGGCACACACCACCCATATGCTCCCAGGGTGCGTGCAGCAGCAGGAGCCACCACCCCCTTCCCACACCCCCTGGATGAGCTGCTCACAGCTCCGTCCCACGCTCCACCCTGGCTGTGCAGTGCCTGCCCCTGCCCCAACCCCAGCCCTACTCCCTCCCTCACTGCTGGGGCCTCGATCTGCACCCCCCTCCACTCCCCTTCCCTCAAACAAACTTACAAGCTGGACCCAACTGCTCTCCACGCTGTCAGTCTGTGCTCCTAGATTTCATTTCATAGACATTTAGGCTGGAAGGGACCCTGGAGGATCATCAAGTCCATTACCCTGCCCCAGGGTCAGGAAGTCAGCAGGGATCATAGGATCCCAGCAACATAAGCATCCAAATGTGTCTTGAAGGTATTTAAAGTGGGTACTTGAACCGCCTACGGCAGCAGCCTATTCCAAACCTTGGGGTCTCAGACAGTGAAAAAGTTCTTTCTTATGTCCAGCCTGAATCGGTCACAGTGGAGTTTGTGACCGTTTGATCTTGTCATCCCTTGGGGCGCTCTGGTGAACAGACGTTCCCCCAGATCCTGATGAGCACCCCTGATAAATTTATAGGTGGCCACCAGATCACCCCTGAGCCTACACTTTTCCAGACTAAAGAGCCCCATTGCTCTCAGCCTGTTGTCATAAGGTCAGTTTTCCTGACCTCTGATCATGCGCATGGCTCTCCTGTGCACCCTCTCAAGCTTCTCCACATCCTTTTTGAATCATGGAGCCCAAAACTGGCCATAGTACTCCAGCTGCGGCCTCACCAAGGCTGAGTACAGCGGGAAAATAACATCCCGAGATCTGCTTGAGAACATCCCAAGGTCTGCTTGAGATCTCCTGGCCTCCTGCATGTTATGCTGCGGCTGGGTGCACACACAGGGCATTTATCAGTAACGTTGTTGGACATGCCAGCCAGAAGAAGCCAATTGCTGATGCTGTTAATTTTCCTTTCTATCAGTGCCAATCCAATATGGGACCAATGTATTGGTTCACCTCTAGTCATCAATTGCACTGTTCAACCTGTTCATAGTATCAATCTCCCAGATTGCTTTCAATAGTCACCGGGAGATTGATGCCAATTGCAGTAGGCTCCCAGCCAATCCAGGAGGGTTGGCAGCTTCCAGCCCCTAAGATCTATGAATCTATGACACTTGGCACCCTACTAACCCCTTGCTTTACTCTGAAACTATGTTATGGTCGTGGAGTCATGTTTTTGTGAAAGTTGTGCTATTAGGGAGTCTTAAGGAATTGGACAGAAAGTATTAAAAACAGTAACTGGGTGAAAAACTGGTATTAGTTTTTTGTAGCAAAATTAGTAAAAACCATGTGCTTTTCAGTCAGAAAATTTGAATGTTCTTTCAGCAAGCTATTGCAGCACCAAAAAAGCAAAACATAATGTGCATCTGTAATAGCTTTTTTCCAGATATGAGTCTAGATTTTATGCAGAATATTTTTTCTTCAATTAGAATGATACGTAAGAGAGCTTTCCTGCAAATATTATCAATGCTGGTCTGAAAATCAGCCATTAACTGACATTTTGAGCCAGCTACTATACCCTATTCTTCTCGAAAAGTAAGCCCACAATCTTTTTTTATATGCTTGAGTTTTACAGTCCAAAAAGTAAGACCCTGAGTAATATTCCTGAACCTGAGTTTTTAAAAAAACATCATGCTGCCAGCCCAGTATTTTGTCTGTCAGAAGATTTCAGTCTGTTTTAAAGACTAGCACTTTTTTTTTTTTTTTTTGGGGGGGGGGAGATTTTTATGACTTACAATGAATTACAATTCTTATTATTACTTGGTACTTGGCAAAGGACTAGCTAGAAACAGGTGTGGCCAACTATAAATCAAAATTGTAAAATAATTTAAGCCATTTAATATCAGTTTCTATGGGCACATCTACACAAGATGTTTACTGCAGAGATAACTATCTCTGCAGTGAAGTCTCAGCATCTACACATGCAGCCCTATTAGGCCGCAGTAAATTAATAAATGCCGCCATAGCATAGAACTTGTAAACACAGGTACTATTCTACGGTAACTTTGCTAGTGTGCTGCAATACACATGTACACCCTGACAGGGGAGGCTGGGGCACAAAGGTGCTTCAGTGCAAGGGCTGCCTGCCAGCTAGCCCTGCACTGGAGCACCCTTAGGCCCTAGCCAGCCCCTCCACAACATGCTGATCTGGTTCAGAGAAGACCCAAGCTGGCAGGCTGGCCCCCTGGGCTCTGCCAGCCAGGGCTGCTCTGAGCCAGCTCAATGTGTTGTGGTCCCAGACACATGTGTAAACGCAACACCCAGGAGTATTGGGCTAATATCATGTGTAGACATGCCCTATATCAAGTTTTATCCTAGGGAAATGGCCAGGAGACAAATAGCAAACCTGCAAAATGAAGATACAGTATTAAAAATAGCTGAAACTATAGCAGGGCTGTTCTGATTTAAATAGAGGGTCCCATCTTAAAATCAGCTCCTGGTAGGTCAGTGGTTCTCTTTAGGAGAACTTTTTAGGATCAAAGCATCATTCATTAGACGCAAGACACCCTTTAGAAAATGCCAACTCTTAGCTTTTACTCAGTTATTGACTACAGAAAAATAACAAAGCAATTCTTCTGTTGCAAAGAACTCAGAAAGACCATGTCCTGGGAAAGGACATACAAGTAGTGATAAACACTCACCCTTAGCAGGAGACACAGCCCAGCAGGGGCAGAGGGAAGAGCCCATGCAGCTTATTAGCCGCTTATTTATTCACTTAAGACCGGCTGGTGACGTAAGCCATGAACGCCAGCCAGTGATCATAAAAATGGCAGCCAACGCCACGGAGCAGGAGGGAAGTGGAGAGAAAGGACCCCAGCCAGCCCGGAGGAGACCCCTACCTTGGGTCTTGTAGGACCTGGCAAGCCAGGAGCGAACAGAAGCAGTGGGGAGCAGGGCAGCCTGCCGAGAGTCAAGAGCAGGAGACTGTCAGGCAGCAGGAGCTCCAGACCTGAACCAGGACCTAGGGAAGGACTGAAGACTCTGCAGGATCCCAGGTGGGAGTGTTGGACTGGCCGGGATGAGAGCAGCACCGCCAGAGGGAAGGACCATGAGGGAAGCTCCAGAGTGGTCACAATCGGGGGAGATATCGCCACCAGTGTCAGCTGAGTTGACAGCAGGGTGGGAGGAAACCCCAGGGACAGCTGATGCCCGGGAAAACATCCCCGAGCTGAAGTAGGGGTGATCGAAGTTACGAAGCAGGGTGTGGGCACGCGAAGGAGCGACCCTGTTTTTTAGTTACCGCTAAAGAGTCGACTTTATGTTTCCCCGTGTATGAAGGGGTTGAGAAGAGGGTCTTTTTCATTTCCCCAGGTAGGGGGACCAAGGGTAGTGCCTCGGAGGATTTTCTTTATGTTTCCCTGGGAGAAGGGGTTGGCAGGAAGGAGGAAGGCGGAGTAGGGTCAGAGCCAAGAAACCAAGCCCCGTGTTGGCTAGGAGGCAAAGTAGGTGGCCGGTAGAAGAAAGGGACTCTACGAGAGGGGCCAAGGCCAACGGGGAGACAGTGTGCACTAGGTGGAGTGAGGCCAGGGTGTAGGGGTAGCAGAGCCCCGTGAATGACTGTCGGGTGAACCACACGCCAACAAGTGAACCAGGCGACCGACCCTGTCCGCTGAGAAACCAACAAGTCATGGCAGGCAAGAGCGGGGTCAGCAAGTCATGGGGAAGACACCTGCTCGGCCAAAGACGCCAGCCCAGAGAATGCCCAACGTGCACCATCCGGGCAAAGGCCACTAGAGGCCCGATGGTCACAGACCACAACAGGTCAGAATGTTGTTGACAGTATAGATTCCTATTTGAAATCTCTGGGTTTATCTTTTGAGTCATGTACAAGTGTTTACATATTTAAGGGTGGTAATATTGTGTGGCACACTGCAGTACCCCTGAAAGGATCTTGTGAGACCTTGGTTGAGAAACAATGTGCTAGGTACTGTGAATATTGTAACAGTACTAGAGGATGATTGTTCTACTGTTTTCCTATGTACAAAATGCTGCACTAAGTATAGTG
Organism: Crocodylus siamensis; assembly: GCF_052110815.1. NCBI lineage: Eukaryota > Metazoa > Chordata > Crocodylia > Crocodylidae > Crocodylus > Crocodylus siamensis. Next base: position 66,388,336 of record NC_143399.1, read on the forward strand.
CAGTAAAAATAGGAAACCTGCATTGAAAGCATATACAAAAGTGTTACTCTACCTTTTAATCTATCCTCCTTAGGAATAACAATCCTTCTCCCATTATTCTTCTCTTTTACCACATCCTTATAATCCAGTTTTGCTTTAAAGATGTTTTACCGTTGCTTCAAAGTGAGCAAAATTACCAAATATTCTTCCATGAAATTTTCACAAGAAATAATCCTAAATTGTTCTCTTATACCTGCTGAAAAATATATAAGATTGATCAAAACATAAAAATCATCAAAACATTCAGCTCTCTTTAATAGGGCAGGTAAAACAGCTGGTACTCACAAATACTGGTATTCAAACAAGTGAAACTAATACGAGCAAAGGAAAAAAAAATCCAGCAGAGGGAGACAAAAGGAAAGATAAAGTATAAAAGAAAACAAGAAATGACTGTGTCCCTCCAATCGATAAAAAAATCTTTAATGGCAGCAGCGTCTGAAAGACAGCACAAATCTGAAGGAATACAGAACTTTAATGTAAATATTAGCTCTAGTCAAATGGAAAATAGCATTCAAATAAAAGAGTTCAAGAAGGTGCCCAAAGTGCTGTAGTCACCTTTAAATGGACACCTTCATATTTACATACATGACAAATACTCACTAATGGGAATTAACTAGTTATTTAACTAGTTAAGAAGTTAAAGAAATGGCTAACTTTTAACTTTAACTAGTTAAAAAGGTTAACTTTAACTTTTTAAGTTAAAAGTTAAAAAAAATTGAAATCCAGCTTCCCCGGAGTTTTTCCTGACACAGCCACTCTCTAGGACTTACATGGAACAATATTTCTTTATTGAAACTCTAGGACTTCTTATTTGAGAGAGAGAGAGAGAGAGAGAGAGAGAGAGAGAGAGAGTAGTGCACCGTCCTATGAGATATGGTCTCTTAAGAAGTACAAGTCCCAGAGTTCCTTAATTCATGCTGACATTTTCTGTGCATTTGCAGAAATCAACAGGGTAGCCAGTTGGCTGCAGGAGAGGGAACAAGCACAAACAAGCAGAGACATTTATCTCAGTAGGAGTGGGAGCAAGTAGTGAGGGTGAAGCAGATGATGACTTAATAAATTTTAATGACATTCAGAACCAGCAGCCCAGGGTCCAAGAAGTTGAGAATTACTTCTCATCCATGAGAAACTTATCTGAGATGTCACCTACTATGAAAAAACTATTCGTCCGTTAGAATGCAAGCATCCCCTCAACTTTAAAGCAAGGGTTTTTGTTAACTAGACAAGGACAGCAGGCCATACTGGGCTTAATAAGCAGCTTGCCCGCACGTTAGCTAAAAGAACACATGACCAGAAGCGGGGAGGGTTCTGGACATATAAACCAGAGCCAGAACCAGACTAGGGAGTCAGGCCCTGGAGGTTGCAGAGGAAAGCCTGACAAACTGCTGGGCTTCCTTGGGGTTACCAGTGAGACTGGGAGCTTACGGGGATATAACCCAGAACTGGGGTTTACAGAATGAGTGCTGCCATGAGTGTTTGCCTGGCCTGAGGTATGCGGAAAGGGTTCCCCTCTTGAAGGGGCAGTGTCCTGTTTTCCCTTTCTTTCATGTGGAAGGGTCCAAAAGGGAGAGTTTCTGTTAAAGCCAGGGGGCTTACCTTTCAGTTCAGACCAGTGGTTTGGGTCAGGACTGTCGGGGGTAGTTTTTAGGAGACCCCATTAGTGTATTAGGGGCACATGTTCGTCTCAAGTCTGGCTGGAGGCAGACTCAAGGCAGAATGAACAAGCAAAGCCCAGAGCAGGGCAGAGTTTGGAGCCAGGGGGCTCAGTGCCCAAAGTAGGATGGAGCCTCGGGCCAGGGGTACAGCACCTGACAGGGCAAGATGGAAGCTGGTGCTTAGAAGCCAGACCCAAGACAATGAGCCTGGGCTAGAAGGCCCATCTAGAGCAAAGGGGCAGAGGCTGAGAAAGTTGAAGCTCCAACAGAAGAGTGATGATAGGGTGACACCACGAGGCTTGAAGCATGGTGTAAGGAAGGACTGGAGCCACAGTTTGCTCTTAAGGCTACAGGTGACCTGCAGTCGTGTTGGTGGCTGCAACGATGTCAGCAGCAGGGTGGGTGCAACTGCCTGCAGATGCTGCCGGCAGTGTCAACTGCGAGGGGGTGCCAGCCAATCTCGGGGTGTACGTGCACTCACATGCACCCCCTACACATCGCCAATGCCTCAAGGAATCCATTTCTAAGCACTTGGAGAAGGTTGTGATTAGGAAGAGTCAGCATGGATTCAGCAGGGGCAAGTCATGCCTGGCCAACTTGATTGCTTTCTATGATGAGATGATTGGCTCTGTGGATGTGGGGAAATCAGTGGATGTGTTATACCTTGACTTTAGCAAGGCTTTTGATATGGTCTCCTACAACATTCTTGCACACAAGCTAAGGAAGTATAGGTTGGAAGAATGGACTGTAAGGTAAATAGAAAACCAGCTGGATCATTGGGCTCAAAGGGTATTAATCAATGGCTCAATATCTAGTGCTCCAGGGTATCAAGTGGAGTGCCCCAGGGATTAGTCCTGGGGCTGGTTTTGTTCAGTATCTTCATCAGTGACCTGAAAGATGGGATGGAGTGCACCCTCAGCAAGTTTGCAGATGGCACCAAGCTGGGGTGAGTAATGGATATGCTGGAGGGTAGAGCTAGGATTGAGAGAGACTTTGACAAATTGGAGGGCTGGACCTAAAGAAATCTCATGAGGTTCAAAACAGACAAATGCAAAGTCCTGCATTTAGGACAGAGCAAGCCCATGAACCAGTACAGGCTGGGTACTGACTAACTAAGCAGCAACGCTGCAGGAAAGGACCTGGCAGTTACAGTGGACAATAAGCTGAATATGAGTCAACAGTGTGCCCTTGTTGCAAAGAAGATTGATAGCATACTGGGCTGCATTAGTAGGAGCATTACCAGAAAATCAAGGGGAATGATTCTTCCCCTCTCTTTGGCATGGGTGAGGCCACATGTGGAGTACTGTGTTCAGTTTTGGGCCCCACACTACAGAAAGGATGTAGACACATTGGAGAGAGTCCAGCAGAGGGCAACAAAAATGGTGAGGGGGATGGGGCACATGACTTCTGAGGAGAGGCTGAAGGAACTGGTCTTATTTAGTCTGGAGAAGAAAAGACTAAGCAGGGATTAAATAGAAGTCTTCAGCTACCTGAAGGGTGGTTCCAAAGAGGATGGAGCAAGACTGTTTTCATTGGTGGCAGAACCAGGAACAATGGTCTCAAGTTGCAGCAAAGGAAGTTTAGGTTAGAGATTATCCCTCTCTTTCAATAGGAGGGGGTATTAAAGCAGTGTGGAACAGGTTACCCAAAGAGGTTGTGGAATCTCCATCCCTGGAGGTTTTTAAGACCTGGATAGACAAAACCTTGGCTGGGATAATATGGTTAGGCATGGTCCTGCTTGGAGCAAGGGTTGGACTAGATCATTTCTCAACCTGTGGGTCGCAAGAATATATGAAAGGGTCGCAAACAAACTTAAAACATGGATCAGTAAACTTTAAAAATGGACTCTCCTTTAAAGGAGAAAAACATGGGAAACTGACTGTTTTCCTGCAGGCTGCCAGGGCTCTAGCCTGCAAATGGCTGCTTGGGGTCCTCTGCCCCACATTCCCCCACCCCCTCCCCTACACACTGGCAGGCTGGGGCCTGGGGGCAGCAGTTCGGAAGTGAGGGGAACCGAACCGGGATTGGCCAGTATTTACAAATGGGTCCTGGTACAAAAAAGATTGAGAGCCACTAGATGACCTCCTGAGATCCCTTTCAATCCTAATTTTTTACAATTCTATGATTCACTTTTGTTAATGTTAGTTTCAAATGTGTTACCTAAGTCCAGACTTTATAAACTTAAAAGATATATATGTATATAAGTTGTATAAACTAAAAAGCTATGCAAGTTATTTTGCTGTGTTTCATAAGTCACTTTTATCACTGTGTGGCTTTAGTAGGAATGCAGCTATCATCTGTCCACTCAGTAAACAACCACCATGTGATTAGTCTTTCCAGATGAAAGAGGGATATTTCCTCAAACCCCCATTTTCATGTATCATTCCAAACCCATCCACATACCTACACAAGTTTACATAATTCACAATTCCATCTGCATTCTGACTCACTCTGAAAAAATGTCTACTACCAGAATATGGTAAGAATAATGTTTTCTGTATTAAATGAGACTTGAGTTACACCAACGTTCCATTCTATATATTAGGATGGGCACATGCTATTTTTTCCATGATAAGCTTGTATTTTAAAGAATGTGCCTGGCCTTAAAGAATATTCATAACAAATGTTTGCAGACTTGGTGAAAATATTTGCCATGCTTCATTTTAAGCACATATAATCCTTCTGAAGTCTATGTGCTAGATCAGGAGTAGGCAAAATACAGCCCATGAGCTAGATCCAGCCCGGCAGGCCATTCTATCCGGGCCCCTCAAAATGTAAAAAATTTATATTGATCTGCCCCAGGCTCCTGTCAAAGATGACAGGATTAAGGGCAGTAGGACCCAGGGGAAGCCATGGCAGGCTCCTGTAACAGCAGCGCCCGCCCAGCCCTGCCCCCCAGCCAGAAGCCCCTACCTAGCAGAGGCTTCTGACCTGGGACCACTCCTGCCTCCCTGCAGTGGAGCAGGAAATTCAGGTAAGAACGTGGGTGGCGAGGCAGGGGAGGAATATGGGGATCACCCCAGTCCTCAGGGGTAGGCCGGCTTCTGCTGAGCCCCACGGTCCAGCCATGCAGCCAGGAGCCACATGGTGCCAAAGTGGGTGGTGGGCGGGCAGGAAAGTGGGAAAAGCTACAGCAGGGGTGGGAGGGAGTAGAGCTAAGTGGGTATGGCTTGCATGGTGTCCTGGGGCCAGCACCAGTGGGGCCCAGAGCAGGGTGGCAGGAGTGCCAGGCGCAGGCTGGCAGGGATCTGTGGAGACGGGCTGGGCTGTGCCAGCAGGGAGAAGGGGGATCCAGCCCAGCTCCATACGGCCTCTGCCAGCTGGGACCCCATGGTCCTGCTGTCCTGCTCTGGGCCCTGCTGGCGCTGGCCCTGTGACACCAGCATGGGTCCCGCGCTCCTGCCCGGCTGTTGCTGGCTTCCATGTGCCCATTTGCTCCAGTCCCCCAGCCCTGCAGTACAGGCAGGGTGAGCACACACAACCCCAACCCCATGCTCACTCGCCTGGACTAAACAGCAGGAGCGGGGAACAAACTAGTGCTCAGTGTGGGAGAAAAGCAGCCCCTCCCACTCCCTGTGGCCAGTGCTTCCTGGTGCAGCCACCCAGGGCTGTCGTGTGCCTCCGGCATGTCACCGCTGCCAGTGGACAGCGGGCACAGGCAGCCCCACATGGACTGCAAGGGGCTGTGCCATGGAGCACTGGCGGCCGGAGGGGGAGGCACCGCAATTGTCCAGCGCTGAGCACCAGTTTGTCCCACGCTGCAGCTGCTCAGCCTGGGCCCTGCACCGACTCTGGGCTCACAACAGCAGCAGCTGCACACAAGCTGCTGCTTGCGGCAGAAGAAAGTAGCCCCCCCTCACTGCCAGCAGGCAGTGTTTGGTGCGGCTGCTGGGAGTGTTTGGCTGCAATGCAAATCCTTCGCTGCCACTTGTGAGCTCCCCAGCACGGCTGTTGCACACAGCCACTGCTGCTGCGCTGGGCTGCTCACAAGCGGCAGTGAAAGATCCACATCGCAGCCAAACACTCCTCGAGGTGGCGCAGGGCCCAGGGCAGTGAGCGAGCACACACAGCACAGTAACAGCCAGGCAGGAGTGCAGGGCCAGGCTGCCAGGGCTCTGTGGAGCTGGGCTGCACTGCACCAGGAGGGAGGTGAGGGAGACAGGCTTGGGTGGAGGCAGAGGTTTGCCCACAGCTTGCCCGCCCCCACACCAGCTGCTCCTGCTGTCCCCAGCACTGAAGCTGGGATGGCCAGTCAGCAGGCAGGGGAGGAGTGGGTAAATGGCTGCAGTGGGCGGGGGAGAAGGGGCAGCGAGTGGGGTGCCCAGAGCGCAATAACAGCTGGGTGGGAGCACAGGCCCACGCCAGCAGGATCCAAAGCGGGCTGGCAGGAGTGCAGAGCTGGGGCTACCTGGGACTTTATGGAGCTGCGCTGGCTCCCCCGGCAGCCATTTCCCTGTTCTCCCCCCACCCACCAACCAACCAGTCTGCTTCAGCCCTGGAGATGGCAGGAGCAGCTGAGGCATGGTGCTGGAGCAGTGAGTGTGGGGGGCAGGGAAGTGGCAGAAGGGCAACAGTGGCAGATAGGGGGAAGTGGCGGCCAGTAGGAGCATGGGGCTGTGCTGGTGACCCAGTGCCTGGGGCCAGGAGTGACAGGGGCACAGTGCCTGGGTAGCTGTGCCTGCTGCAGGGGGGGCTGTCAGCAAACCTTCCCCCTCTACCCAAGCCACAACCCTCCCCAGCCACCCTCCCCCCACAAAACCCACAATATACAAGAGTAGGACTTGATTTTAAGCTATGATACTATCACCTCCATGTACACCACACATACACACACACACACACACACACACACACACATACAGGTAAATCAAGACAAAAATATTTTTTGAAATGAAATTAATGAATGTTGTAATACACGTTTGATTTTCACAATATAATTTGGTATTTTTCTAGTTGCAAGATGGCAAGCCCCCCTGCTGAAAGGAGTACTTCCAGGGGGCAAGGGGAGGGACTTCCGGTGGCAAAGTTCACAGCTTAGGGGGTGGAACTGCCAGTCCCAAGATGGTGACCAGGGGGTGGGGTACCTATCTAGGGGTGGGGATACCCATGCAGCCTTCAATGGCTTGCCAAAACTCTGTGAGTGGCCCTCCGCCCAAAATAACTGCCCACCCCTGCGCTACATTCTTAGTTACATGAACAGTCATTGTTCACCATCTCAAACTGAGTGGTGATGATTTACACAAGGTAGGATCTGGCCAGGTAAGCTTATGCTTAAAATTAGGCATTTATATAAATGTATAAAAGCTCAGAATCTAGATCACCAGCTTAAATCCAGCTGAGATCAAGTGTTATATATGCAGAAGTGGATAAATTACAGAAACTGGTAGCCCCCCAAGGAAATAAATACAAATGTTATTTTTTTCAATAATCTTAATCAATTATAATAATTTTACTAGTAACACCAGGCACTAAGGGAAGTTCAGCCATTAATGTGATTTTTAATTTAGGCTGTCATTTTAAAGCAGACACTACTTTAATTCTAAACCAACCAATGTATTTTGGAGGTATAAATAAGAAACAGATATTTTTCCACATTAAAAAAAATGTAAAAATATGTACCAACCATCATGTAAATAAACATTTAATTTTTTACTGAAATACAGAACTTTAATTATAATTACAAAAAATTAAATTTTAGTAATAAATAGTCACATTAATTACTTCTGAGGATTACTTTTGTCATGTTTCCTAATAATGTCCATAAGATTATCACCTGTTACAACACTGTTCTGTAACTGTTTAATTCTCTGTTGTTCTCTTCTCTTTTGGTCATGAAGATAAGGGGAATTTAGCAACTGTGGAGGAAGAATGGTGCCAGTTGGTTTTACTCTCTTCACAACATCCCAGAAAAGCTTCTTGCTGTTGTTATTTATAAAAGTAATTGCTGTTCCATTGTGACCCAATCTCCCTGCTCTTCCAACCTGAAAATGAAAAGTAACATTTAATGTAAATTAGCAATATTAATGTCTCCCTCTAAATGGGAGAAATTTGCCTTACTTATAGCGTTGGTCAGACAATTGCATCAGCTCCATAAATGGCTAAGCCAAAACTCAATATATGTAGAGCTAGCATACCAACAATGTAAGAATCCACTGGGATGCATTAATAAGACCGAAACCTGGTTAAACCAAGTACTCATGGTTGTACTGTTCTTTAACAAGCGACTTGCACAATACTTAAGACAGAGACATATTTACCTGATGCACATATTCATCCATACTCGAGGGCATATCAAAATTTACTACCAGTTTGACATTGACAAGATCAAGCCCTCTTCCAAGGACTCCAGTGCTTACTACAACTTCATACTTCGCTTGAAATAATCCCTGATAAACAAAAGACCAGAATTACATTTATCCTCTGGAGGTACAGGATGCAGCATTATAACTTGCCCAACAAGATTATTCAATTGCTGAAGAAAAATAATGCCCTACTAGGGTTTGGCAGCCCATAGCCTGGGGAATTTCAGCAGTCAGCAGGCTTTGACATGAGGGATTTTCATAGACATTAGGGCTGGAAGAGACCTCACAAGATCATCGGGTCCAGCCCCCTGCCCAAGGAGCAAGAAGTCTGCTGGGGTCAAATGATCCCAGCAAAATAAGCCTGCATGGCAACAAAGATAAATGACTGGTGGCAGTGGCAGCACTAAAGGGAGGAACACTGACTGGCTGCAACAGTGCTGGCCAGATTGGAAATGGCCCATACTTGAAGCTAAGCTCCAATAAAACACATCCCCTCCCAAAAATAAACCACTGTCTGCCCCTGCCCTTCTGTGTGCTGTATTTCATAAGGGTCTACAGAACTACAATTTGGAAATTCACTGAAAACTGCTTGAAAAGATGTTAAGAGCAAAGAATAACGACAGTCAAAATGAAGATAACATTTAAATTCTCATTTCAAACCAAGCAATAAATATTCAAGAGTATATTAATAAACAAATCAATTTTACTGCCACTGCAATCTGTGCTTTTGTTTCAGTTCTCCAAACACTCTACCAGTCACTGTGAAAACACAGCAGTAAAAGGCAGAATTAGATCCTGTTTCTTCTCCCTAATAAACAGCATTCTGAAGAAAAAAAAATGTCTGTAGTTTAAAACAATTCCAAACTCCAAATTTTGTGTACTAGTCTGAAGCTTTACTACAAGATAGTAGATCATGTTAAGGTGGCTACTTTACTAACTCAAATTGATCATCTTTTTTAAATAAAGCAGAATATTTTATAGTTACACAAAGCTTTCTGACTTGGTTCAAACCTGCAGTATAGTAGTTCTTTCGGTTTGGGACTTATCCGAATGTATGGATATGGACTGCAACCCTGTGATTTTATGAACAGCATCACTCAGCAGATCTGCTCCTAACTTGCAGTCTACAAATACCAACACTGGAGGCTTGAAGAGTTTCTGATCCTGTAAAATTAGAATACATTTAATAAAACTTCTTTAATTACAATTTGTTACTGGTCAACAGCAACTATTAATTTCTAGTTATTCATTCACTCTAATATTTGATACATTATATTGCAAGAAGCACACTTACATAAAGCAGCATATTTACATAAAAAAGGATTTCTAAATTCCAAGTAAGAAAGAACAAGACTTATGCCATAATCCTGTGGACGTGTATGCGTCAAGATACACACAGGAACAACTGTTTGTAAATCAATAGGCAATATTTTCATAAATAAATTGCATTTTAAATATAAAAGTATTTGTGACATTAAAAAAAAAACAAAAAACGGTTCTACAGTTCAAGGGAAAAGCTGGAAAAGCCTGAAATAGTGAAAGGATTAAGGTCCACAAGGATTTTTCTTGGATTTTTTGGAAAAGTTTCATTAGATTGTGGCCAAAAAAAGTAAGTTAAGGCTCCTCTACAATCTTTCAAATGGCATTTAAAATGACAAAGTACTCCTGCCTTTTTGTTTTAATAGGCACCATATTAGAAACATTTCTACACTCAGTGGGACTGATACCTGCTGTATGTCACCCCCCTCCTCTCTCATTCACAAACATCCACTTGAATTAAATAGGCAAGACTTAAAACCATCTAAATTGTTATACACAACAAGAACAATAATAATAATTTACAAAGTAATATTTACAAAATCCAAATTCTATACTTACATTTAATATTTCAAATAGTTTTTTCTTCTTAGATGGTTCTTCTACCCACAAGATAATCTGACGAACATTGGCACATGGCAGGTTCTTTTCTCCAATAGTTATTCTCACAGGATGCTGAAGAAGCTGATTTGCCAACTGCTCAATACCTACTGGAATTGTGGCTGAAACCAGTATGGTCTGACGATCAGTGGAGGTGTTTTCCAAAATATCCAGCACCTGTTGCTGGAAACCCATCTTTAACATGGTATCAGCCTAAATAAAGATATTAATTTATGACAGCGTGATTGTTCCTAAAAATCTTTAAGTAAACAAAGAGCACCCTTAACTGCCAGAAAACAATTAGTGTGCTGACCCTGTCATCTCACTAATATGAGCTCTCTTTCTGGGGAGTCAGAAGACAACCAAGAACAGACACAGACAATCACTGGACCTGTTCATGCTGATGTGGCACCATGGCAGAGCCTTTGCTCCAGCAATCAGTAATGGACACTAACTACAGCCTTCGGTGTGTGTCAATCAGGTATCTCTTACATAATACATTTACTTTTTAATACTGGAAATAAATACTTTGCATATTTAATGGAGTTAATCAAGCACCCCCACTTAAACTACTTATAAAGATATTATGTCCATGATCCAGAAAATCACTAAACTACATGCTAAACATCAAGCACATGGCACAGTCATATGAAGTCACTGGATCTACACATATTTGAGTTAAGCACTTGCTTAAGTGTTTTACTGCATCAGGGCCTGTATTTTTAAGTGCTACTATATAACTGTACTACTAAGAGTGCTTTAATAATTGCCACTTCTCATGAGATTTTGATAACATTTGCTTCCAATTTCAGTATTTAAATGCATCTAAACTTACTTCATCCACAACTACGATTTTTATATCATGGAGCTGAACACAGCTTTGTTTTAAAATATCTAAGATTCTTCCAGGTGTTGCTATTATAACCTGAAAGAAGAAAGCAACATAACATTAGAAAAATTAAGTTAACATCAGTTAAAAATTGTGTGCAATTTATATGTCATCTTTGAAAATATACTACTATATTTTACATTAACATACACAAGCATTTGAGGATACAAATTCAAGATGTAAACCATTATTATCATGGACAAATGACTATTATGGGCAAGTTAGTGAAGGATAGCACATTAATATAATCATAAACATTTTTTTAATTCAAGTGTCAAGGCAAAAAAGAACTGAAACTCCAGAGTTTCAAGTACATGATTCTCCAAAATTGTGTATATCTGAAAGTCAATTAAATCTTTAGTCCTCTAACAGAATTTATGAATGCCTGTGTACTGTGCCAGAAAAAGAACATATCCTTCAGTCAAGTAACTAATATGCTTTCTACTGTAAATTATATTTTTTCATTTAAGAAAACAGAAAATGTTACTCTTTGAAAGCTGCAAAATACATAAATATATTTCTAGATTTCAAAAGCTTGTTTCCCTGATTTAAAAAAACGTGTTTCCCCAATGTGTAACACTCAAAACAGGTACATAAAATTATTTTCATTTATACAGTATTGAATATTCTATAAATAAGCAAGAACTAATCTTTACTTGTAAGAGATTAGATTCACTGTGTAAAATATGCACTTCTTATTTAAGTCAAAGATTGAGTCTTCAGATAGTTTTCACATTCTGTGCACAACTTAAAAAGAGCATTCTTCACAAGACTCCTTCATATAACAGTTCTTACCTTAACACTTTGTTTAAGGCGATGAAGCTGGGGCGGTAATGGTAAACCTCCAACCAAGAGAACTGTCCTCATGTTTGGCAGACCTGTCATCAGCTCCTTGGTTTGTTTCTCTATCTGAATTGCTAGCTCTCTTGTAGGTGTCAGAATAAGTGCAGATGGTGTTTTAATCTAGAAGACAAAGAATGCTTCTGTCCAAGATAGAATTATTTCTTTCTTAGGCAAAAACCTCTCAACCCAAATCTCCTTATAGTGAATACAGTTATATAGCTAGTGACAACATCCTTTCACAGAACAAAGTCAGGGGTTGCAGCTGTAATTCTACCTAGTGAAGAAATCTATCCCCAAAACATTCAGCCTCTACAAACAAAACTAAATGTAACTGTGCTTGCACTGTCACAGTGTTGTTTTAATTTATCGAGTTATAGAATATGTGGAACAGCTTATACCAGTGGACAGCAATTGATAATGGGTCTTAAAACGTGGACATTTTCAGCTGTGGGCAACTATCGCTGAGTATTTAGTAATGCACTGAATTATGTACTGCAAAAGCAAAAAAAGGGTTCATGCCTCTGGCTTAAAAATGTAAAACAGAAAAAAAGAAGAGAAGTATTATCTAAGCACGTGACTTGAATTTTCTCTCATCCCTAAAACCTACATCCCTCTGTGCCTCTGGGCAAATTATTTAACCTTTCACCTCACTTTCCTCTTTGCTTAAAATAAAAATAATCAAACATATCTCCCTTCCTGACATAAGCGTTATTTTGTAAGGTGTTTTGAAACTGAAAATTCTACAACAGTATCAGTAATGTCTGTGGAGGAAAGTGGACACCCGAGGCCCCAATTAGAAGAACATTAATTACTTTAAGGCATGTGAACAGTCTTTTTCGGTACCTATCCACGTGCCCAGCACGTTGGAGCAGACTCAGTTAAACACTCCAGCAGCCTCGGCGTCACATATATTCAGTACCCCCATGCTTCAAAATGGTGGTGGGGTCACTTTAACTACAGGTTGTCAAATGAGCTTTAATTAAAGCACCTCTGCCACAATTTTGAAGCATGGGACACTGACTATACAAGACGCTGCAGGTTCTTTTATTAGAGCAGCTCCCAAGAGCCACTCTAATTAAAGTGCCCCACCACCACCCCAAGGCCTTTGTAAAGAGGCCCATTGACTTCAGTGGTACAGCTCAGATGCTTAGTATGCATGTGCTTCAGTACGTCGCTGAATACAGCCTAAACCAAACTAGTTAAAAGAAAATAAAACAACCCCAATATTAATCTAAAAGAGATATAATTCTCATTCACTAAGTCCAATTTAACCAGCTCTGACCATCAGTATAAAGCAGGGGCGGGCAGTTATTTTGGTCGGAGGGCCACTTACTGAGTTTTGACAAGCCATTGAGGGCCACATGACAGGCAACCCAAGGCAGATTAATATTAATTTTCTAATTTTTTTAGGGTCCCCGCAGGCCGGATAGAATGGCTTGGTGGGCCGCATCCAGCCCTGGGCTGGCATTTTGCCCACCCCTGCTATAGAGCAATTTTTGCTCAGTTCAGAACTACTTTACACTGCCCAATGGTATAGCAAGCCCTTAATGTCAGTGAAAATAAGTCCCAGAATTTACATTTTCATAAAACATCAAAACAGATTGTGTCACTTACGTGGTTTAACTTTATTTTTATTTTTACCATTTAAAGCTTTCACTTTCACATGCTTCAGATCTTCCTTTAATTGCTTTCCTTAATTTTGAAGAATATACCAAAGAAAGACAGCAGCCCAGGAATTAACACTAGAAAACAACACTCTTAGATGTATCATTATTTTTCTCCAACACTAGCAGATAACAGAACCAGGAATTAACTAAGCAGAATTATCTTGATTACTATTTGCACAAGTATGACAACATGCTGAACTGTAATTTCATTTATTTTACAGTATAAATAATACAGCTAAAATAAGAATGTCTACAATTGTCTAATTCTAAAAATAGTATTTATCTAGCTTGTCTTCCCCAATATTAGCAGGAGCAGACTATTTACAAAAAGAAAAATCTATTTTACTTGGTAGACTATCGTGTTTATTCAAAATACTGCTTACCATTAAAAAAAAAAACAGGGGGCTTTATTAATCCATGTAAACCTATACTGTCATCACCCTTTTGCTTTATCCTCAAGAGGCCCAGGACAAAACAATAGCCATTCCATGACTACTCCTAAAGCTTCACGGCTACAATAGCCATAGAGTGTGTTGCAATATGCCTATAAAAGGTTGCGCTTCATCTGATACCTCACCTTTGACCTTACCACCATGAGTGACCCTGCTAGGAGTACAAAACTCCTGACAGTGTTGCTCTTAGGGTCATCAATGCATGCAAGCCTCTCCACCCTGTCAAGGTGGCAGTCCATGGGGCGGGAAGAGCAGTCCAAAAACAAATACCTCAGCAGTAGAGCAGGTGGATGAAAAGGGCATGCTTCTCAATGGCTATGAGGTAGATGAAAGCTGCAGTGGAAAAGTAACCCCAGTCTTGGATCTCCTTGCCACTAGACACAAGTTTCTCCACCATCAAGATCCGTGTGGTTGCCAAAGCGCAGTAAGCAAATCACATGCAGGCTTCTCCCACTGGATCCATCATCTACCACAATAACCAATTACTAATACCCATAACCTCTACAAAGTCCTGCAGTGATGGATGAGTGGCGACAGGGACAGATGAAAGGATTGCTGGGTGTTCCTAGTTATAGATCCACATACACACAGCAGTCGCACATTGGTTGATTCACCCTTGGAATGGGACAGGAGGGTGACTTCGCAGCTGTGATCATGACTCAGCAATCCTTTTTAGGATCCCCTCTGCTCACCCCACATGGGGAGGGAGCTAAAAAAATGTGCCCCAAACATAGGTGGTCCCACTTTATCTTACCCACCTGGATAGCCGCTTCCAGGGGAATCACTCAAACTGAAGTAAAAATACGAAAATGTCCTTTGCATCCTGGAACGTATGAACTCTGCTAGACAACCCAAGCAGTGACAGACCTGGACACAGAACAGTTGCTGTCGCCCAACAACTCTCACAATACAGCATCAATATCATTGCTCTCAGCAAAACCAAACGTGCAGATGAAGGCCATCTGAGGGAGGATGGGGTGCCTATATGTTCTTCTGCAAAGGGAAACCTGCAAACAACAGGTGAATACACAACACTGGTTTCACCATTAAGAACCAGATTGTTAGCTGAATGACCAAATTCCCTGATGGTATTAACAGGGAATTTGGCTTATGATTCTCCACCTTCAACTGACCAACAATTCATTTGTTATTATCATCCTTGCATGTGCCACAATGCTGAGGAAGAACAGAAAGAACAGTTTTACACTAACCTTGATGAAATCCCGACTATCATCCCAAAAGAGAATAAGATCCTCCTCCTTGGAGATTTCAGTATGAGAATTGGCCAAGACTTTAACATATGGAAGAGAACCATTGAGAAGGAAGAAGTGGGCAAGGCTAATTCCAATGGCATCCTCTTAGTCAGTAAATGTGCAGAGCATGACCCTTGTCACTACTAACACTATCTTCAGACAACGTGACAGGTACAAAACAACACGGCAACACCCCAGGTCGAAAATATGGCATCTCCTCAACTAAGTCATCAAAAGAGCATGCGATATAAAAAACATTCATATCACATGTTATGAGGAGAGACAATGACTGCTAGACCGATCTTTGCTTAGTGAGATGAATCATGTCCACTAGAGTTGCACTGAAACATCAAAAGCAACCCAAATCAGTCCAAAGAGAGTACAACATCAAATGCCTTCAGATACATAGACACCAAACAAATCTTAGAAAGAAACTCACCAATCTTAGGACTGAAAATGATTACACTTGTGTTAAGGAAGACTGGCAAGTTCTAAAAGAGACCATGCATGAGGTTTACACGGAATCATTTGGCTTTATCATCCAATTCCGTCAGGACTAGTTTGATGAAAACAATGCTGAGTTCAAAGACCTTCTCAACCTGAAGAGAAAGCTTTCTGTGACAGGCAAAATCATCCTACACCCAGTCAGAAGCAGGGAATTTTTTGACAGCTTAAAGCTGAAGCCCTGAGGATGATTCAAGAAATAAAATTAAAAAATGATGGGAAGAAAAGGTGAAAGAAACCCTACATGTATTGACAATCATTGCAGAGCTTAATAAAGGCAATCAAAGCTGTGTACAGACCAAGCTCTAGCAGATTCACCTCACTTAAAACTGAAGAAAGCAGTACACTCCTCAAAGACAATGAGTCCATAAAAAACTGCTGAAAGGAGCACTACCAAAAGCTCCCAAATTGAAAACACATCTATCCCATAGCATCTAATAAGGGAAGCACTTGCCAGTCCACCAACCTCTGAAGAATTCACAAGGTGCTAAAACAGATGACGAAAAACAAAAGATCTTCAGAGTTGGTGGGGAAACTATGACCACACATGATCTGGAACACTAAGGAAACTCCTGCTGACCTAAGGAATGCCAATGTAATTATTTTTAAAAAGGGAGATAAGACTGCCTGTGAAAACTATCAAAGTATTGCCCTCCTCTCCATCCCTGGGAAGAGCCTCACTCAAATTCTGCTTAACCAACTGCTCCCTCTTGCTGCAGAAATCCTTCCTGCATCTCTCTGCAGCTTCAGACCACCAAGAGGCACCATGGACATGATTTTTGCAGCCCAGCAGATCCAGGAAAAATGACAAGAACAACACCAGGAACTGTATATGTCCTTTACTGATTTGACCAAAGCCTTTGATTCTGTTAACCATGAGGCTCTATGGACGATCTAATCAAAGCTTGGCTGCCCAGGGAAAATTATCACCATCTTAATACTCCTTCATGACTACATGACTGTCTCCACCTTATACAGCTGCTCCACTACGGAACCCTTTGCAATTGGAACTTGCGTCAAGCAGGGCTGTATGATTGCCCACTTTTGTTTTCGAACTTTCTTGCAGTCCAAGATGCTCATCCATGACCATCTTCCATATGGCATGGAGTACAGGATGGATGGGAACCTTTTCAATCTCCCACCTCCATGCCAAAACCAAAGTTACTTCAGCTTCAATTGTGGAGCTTCAGTATGCCAATGACTGCACTGTTGGTGCACACACAGAAGACTGTCGCACAAATGCCAGTGTCTCACCGATACTACCATTAGTATGGAAACACTGATTATTCAACATCAGCTGCAGTGGACAAGGCACTGCATGAACATGCTTGATGCATAGTTACCAAAAAAAATGCTATACTCCCCATTCAGCCAAGGACAAAGGACATGCAGAGGCCAGAGAAAAAACTTCAAGGACACCATCAAGGCAAACATTAAGAAGTGTGACATTGATACCACAACTTGGGAAAAAAGTAGCCTGGGACAGGGCTACGTGGCGATGCCTTGTGAGAGAGGGTACATCTTACTTTGAGGAAAACCAGCTCTCTCTCCCTGGAGGGCAAAGAAATAACAGAAACAGAAGAAAAGGAAACAAGACTGAGAAATCCATGGTCCGACCCTCCCTTTAACCACCACCTGTGGCATTTGCCAGAGAGTCTGTGGCTCTAAACATCAGCCTTTTTAGCCATCAATGGACTCATTTACAACCCTTTACTTGACCCATGAGTGATAATCCTCAATCATGAGGGATCACCGCTGATGACAGTAAAAGGTAGCTGAGAGAGAATACATTGCACTGGCATAGTCAGTGACTTAACCAGGCTTAATTCTTCCCCTTTACAGCCCCCAAAATAATTTCTAGATTTGTGCAAACATATGGTTAAGACACTCAGTATCTTCTCCCATTTGAAGGAAAATTCTAGTAAGATTCTGGTGCATTAGGAACTGTCCAACCCAGAACTGCCAGCACTACTTGAAAAACTATTCTGCTTCCATTCCACTCTCACCCATAATAGCCTATAGTTACTATCCTAATAGCACAGTGACAAGTAAACTAAAGTTTCTCAGACGGCATAAGCAAAGTCATTGGGCTATATGTACGTCATAGTATGTTAAAAACAAAAAATCTGGTTATAGACAGGTGAATTTAAACCTATAAAAATATTAGTGTTCAAAGAATGATCTACATTGAAAATTTATCATCTGGCACCTTGGAACTGAGGCATATAATTGTATGAAAGATCACCCAGCACTTCAAGATCTGCAATATGAAACATTATTCAGTTATGAAACATTGAACAGTCGGTTAGTCTATTTTAACTTAACTTGTATGTTAATCCCCAAGATTAATACTCAAGCAAAAACTACTGAAATGCATACTGAGCTACACATACTGGCCACCTCCCACTAGTGAGGGTGTAGGAAGCAATAAGCACAGAAATGTGTTTCAAATGTTTAAAAATATCTTATTCCCTGAAGTCATCTAGCTGCTTAATGACTGTCTTAAGATATCCCAGGAAGATTAATCTGTGAAGCTGAATGAATGCCAGAAACCTCTTTACCACCCCCACATATCTGATGGCACTGAACAATGAATGATGGGATATCAGCTGCAATTGCAAAGTACCCAGAAAGTTGAAAAAACAGTTAGGAAAAATATCATAAATGTACTTTGAGAAAGTTACTTCTAAGAACAAAAGAAAACAATGTATCTGCTAATGCCAGTGAACAAATTATATTTCCTGTCCACTAAACTAGAAAATGTTAATTAGAAATATAAAGACCCTTTAAAATGCAAAATAAACCAATGAGCTTCACTAGAGATTGCTGCAGTTTGTAAATTACATTGAGGGCTCTGGAGTCATTATACTTGGCCAATTTGTTCTGAAAATATACCTAAACTTTCATTACCTCTTCCAAAGCTTTAATAATAACTGGAAGCAGGAAGGCCGCTGTTTTTCCTGATCCTGTGTCTGCACTGGCCACAATATCCCTTCCCGATAGTCCAACAGGAATCATCTGCATCTGGATAGGGGTTGGAACTTCATAGCCTGATTTCTTTAAATTATAGTTTAAAATTTCGGGAAAACCACAGTGTTCAAACTCTATAATAGGTCTTGGAACACCTTGACCCAGAACAGCAATACCTAACTGCAGTTTAACGTTCTCAATTTGGTCCTCCTGTAGACTTAAAATAAAGGGATGTTCTTTATAGACATAAGGGATGTCAAGCAAAGTTTCTTTTTGAGATTCAGGTTTCATAACCCCATCAGATTTTAACCATTCTTCTTTTTCCTTAACATGCAAAAGGTGTTTGGCTTTGCATTCCAAGCTACAAACATCTTCATCTGTTTTATCACAGATATATTCCCCATACCGACCACAAACGATACATATAGGTTCTCCAGGTTCTGCCCAACGCTGAGATTTGCTAAAAGATTTTATGGGTTCTTCCACATTAGAGCCGTCTCCATCAGCATTTTGGTTGCCTCCTCCCAAAGATGTATCAGTAAGGTGAAAGTCTGAACATGGAGAAGTATGTGGCTTTGCGCATTCTTCTACTGTTTTACATAAATGATGTCCAGAAGCAGAAGTTTCTTTAATAGCTGACTTAACATCATTAAAGTCTGTAACCTCCTCTAAGTAGGGTTCTCCAGACAAGGACTTATTTTTCTTAGCAGTGCAGCTTTTGTCATCGTCAGCATTCCTCTTGACTTTGAGAGACCTTGGCACAAACATTGTTCTATAGTCTGTGAAGAAAAAAACTGTAATTATTAAAAGTGCATTGTCTTAGCGGTAATAGCTTAACCAAGAAAAATAACTAAATGGCAAGACACTGACTCATCATATCCCATGTACCCAAGAGTTAGTTAAGAGTTGCTTTAACTCAGAGTGCAGTACTAAAAGCCTTAGGAGCCAATACACTTGATGGTTCTTTGCCTTTCTATAACACCAGAATTGAAAATATTTATGTCCAATAACCTTGTGATGTCATCCGGATACACAGTACTAAACTTTCCACCTTGAACATGAAATTGATTCTTATTTCAAACAGCATGACACCCTATTATCTGCATTCCCATTACCTAATCACATTCAGACCAAATTGCCTACTAGGAATCTGACACTTCGCACCTCATTTGGCACCTTCATCCTAATTACCATCCTTCTATCCCTATGGGTATGCTTAAACTGTAATCCAAGACTTCTGCAGTAGCCTAAACTTCAGGTGCTGAATATTTACTAAAGGTGCACCAATATATTGGTCCATATCATATCAGCACTAATAAAAGAAAAAAAGACATTATTGGCAATTGGTTTTTGGAGGACCTGGCTCACAGTGTCATGGATAAATGCAACATGCATGTGTATAGCCAGTAATGCAGCCTGGCAGCTTGGAGAGCAACCTCCTGCTGATAAGTCTGTGGAGGGAAGGGGCATGGCAAGGTATAAATCGAGGCCCTCATGATGAGGGAGCGAGGCTGGGGCTGGGTAAGGCAACACCCAGCCGGGCCGGGGGGCAGGGTGCAGGTGGCTTGTCCAGGTACACAGAGGTGGGCAGCTCCCACCGCTGAGCGCACCCCCGGGGGAGGAATGGGGGCACATGCCCCCCATATTTGTGCACAGAGCAAGGGCAGGCTGCCTGCTGCAAGCTTGGGGGCTGCACCAGCCTCTTCCTGGAGTGGGGGTTGGGCCGAGGCTGCACTCAAGGCAGCTGGGGGCAGGGTGGCAAGCGGTGGTGGGGTAAAGCAGGCAACCTGCCCCCACCACACCCCATTCCTCCTTACAGAGTTACCAGCCAGATGCTGGTCTCCAAGCTGCCAGGATGCATATTGGCAATCGGATCAGTATCAGCCAATATGGCTGGTTAATAATCAGCCATCAGTATTGGACAAAAAAATCCTTATTGGTGCACCCCTAGTATTTAGGCTCATCCCATCCCCCTCCCCTGTAAGCATCTCATGCAAGGGCTCCCCCTGTTCCAGCCGCTCTTTGCCCTCGCCTGCAGGGAGCAGGGGAGGAGGGCGGGCAAGGCCTTGCCCCCCAATCCCATGTCCCTGTCATCATGGCAGCGCTCCACCGCCACCAGCTCCTGTTCGAACATTTGTTCACATTCTGATCAGAGCATGAATAAAGCACGACAGACAGACAGACAGACAGACTTAGACTTTTATAATATTAGAATGTATAACTGAAAATAATTTATGTGAAAAAATTTTGCCTAGATTTTATTCACCCTATTGGGCTAGTTGAATACAAAAATACATATGAACTTACAGGTTTTAAAAACACTATTAACATGCAAAACTATTTTTAAAAATAAGGACCATGTTATAAAATAATTATAGCCAATATATGATTTTACCTAATGTGTAACATTATCTAACATTTCCATTAGTAGACGCTGTTTCAATTGGTTATTACTTTGCCAAAGTTTTAACAAATGCAATGAAATTTTGCATTCTGATTGTGTGCCTCAAGTTGACTTTTTTGGAAAGTTTAGTTGCTTCCAAGACTGGGGTTACAGAAACATGATTTGTTTTCCTTATAATCTGCTTAAAAATCAATATAATTTCTTAAGAAGCTGAAACATCACTAAGGTCTAGAGCAAAGACTTTAAATTTGTATAAAATCAGTTATAGACAGTCTTGTATTACCTATCCACAAGGAACAAAACCGAATGAGTTACCTTATTTCTGGCATTCCAAACTTTTTTGATCACGCACCCCACCAGTAAAAATTTTTGAGCACGCACCCCAAATATATGTATATTTATATTCACACACCGCTATCAGTAAAAAATTTTTAAGCACGCACCCCCAATATATGTATATTTATATAAATAGAAATAGAAATAGAATTTCTAATATTTTCTTCCCACACCCCAATGGATCGTCTTGTGCACCCCACTTTGGAGACCACTGATCCAGTGCTTGCACAAGACTTAAGTTTGCATGCACTATCTAAAATTCTGGTACTCTGAACTTTCTAGTTATCTAGTGCTTGACTTCACTCCATGATCTCTTAAAATTTCTGCTTTGGCATTTTGTTTCAAAAGTCAGACAGTCTGTATGCCTATATGCAAAGCAAACAGATATGTTTTCAA
The DNA here is from genome assembly GCF_052110815.1 of Crocodylus siamensis. Lineage (NCBI taxonomy): Eukaryota > Metazoa > Chordata > Crocodylia > Crocodylidae > Crocodylus > Crocodylus siamensis. The sequence goes on from NC_143399.1 coordinate 66,409,963, forward strand.
AATTAATATTTTGTATGCCGACCTACATTTTATTTACAAAATATTATTCTCTTACTGTAAAAAAAAAAAAATCCAGTGCATATGCAGAACCTTATGCTTACACACCTCAAAGCAGTTTAAGTAAATCTTACAATACAGACATCAGATAAAGGACTCTTTGCCCTAATTCTATACAACCGGAAAAATGTCTGCACAAATAGTTTAAATGAAGTTGTGAAGGTCAACCACACAGTGAATCATTAACAGAAATGGAAACAAAACCTCTGAATATTAATTCTTTAGTGGCATTTAAACCAATTCCTCCTCTATAAAATCCCTTTAAAGCATATTAATTATTAAGGAAACCTATACAACAGATGTGTGCTGTCAGCGGTAAGTAATGCTATACAGCATAATGACATGGATAGAATACTCTGTCCTTTAGCTTGAAAATCTTTTCAAGTCAGCCACTTTTTTCATAAACAGCGTCTGTGTTTTGACAAAAGCATGATGTTTTCTTCCAAAAGACCTAAAATTACATGCAAACCCCAAGGTATTTCAGATGAAAACCAAGTGATTTCAGCTAGGATATCTTGGGCCTCATGGACACTGCATTTCAGTACCTGTGTTGCCAGGTGTATGATAATTATTGTATTTGTACAATAATTTCAACCATTCTACAACGTACAATCAATAATGGTAAAAGTATTCAAAATGAACAATAATTCTGAGGCAGTTAATTGATACAGCATTTGTAAAACCCAAGTCACTCTCAGGGGTTCTTAAACAACTTTTGGGTTATGTTTTTTTTTTATTAATATATTTCATGTTCTAGGTCAAATCAGTTCCAAATCCTATCAATTAAGCAGGCAGAATTCAATCATTCCAAACACCATGTACAACCTACAACCAGCCAGCATCTTCCATCCCAGGCTCTCACCCCGGAACTTCAGATACTCCCAAATCCATTGGCAGGCATCCTACATGCAGACCCAAGCCCTGGAGGTCTTGGGATTCAGTTGCCCCCACACTTAATCTTAGCCCACACAAGGCCGAGAAGCCAATCTGGTCTACACTTGATCTGAGCCAAAAGGCCAGACTTTATTATTATTATTATTATTATTATGGAAAATGTTTCATGTTCCAAGCCAAATCAATTCCAAATCCATGAGTCATTCAAGAACCCTATATGGCCATACTACCGGCAAAATTCCATCCCCCCATTCCCACCCGGGGCTTCAGATGTTTCCAAAGCATTTGGCGGGGTTCCTACAAGCAGGCCCAAGCCCAGTAGTTTTGGGATTCAGATGCCCCCACTTGATCTTAGCCCACAAAAGGCCAAGACACTCAATCTGAGCCAACTTTTTTTTTCTAAGAAATTTTTCATGTTCCAAGTCAAATCAAGTCCAAATCCATGAGTCAGTCCAGAACCATAAATGGCCCTACCACTGAAAAACATCCTCTACTCCCACCAGGGGTTCCAGATGTTACCAACATCTTTTGGCGGGCATCCTACGTGCATGCCCAAGCCCAGAGGCTTGGGGTTCGGATGCCCTCAAGTTTCACTTGCCCTCAGCCATAGGGCCACAGAAGCAAGCTAGGGAGGCGCTTCCCATTTCCATAAAGCGAGCTTTAAGCCCCAACACCTCGGCGGGTACTAAACCACACCAGCAGAGTTATCCCCAGGAATGCTTAAAGAAATCTGCCTTCGTGAACCCAGATACATGCCGTTGCCCCTGCCAGGTAAGTATTTTGCCGTCAGCAATTTCTTGTGAGTGCTTGCCTCAAAATAAATGCTTCAACTTGGATGACCCGGTTCTCACTCACTGACCCTTAGTGTGCAATAGAAACTAAATAAAAAGACTAATTTGCATTCTTATTTGCATATTGGTCTACATAATTTCTAGTGTATGATAGTTTTTTTTCAACAAATAAGAGGATTTCGAGGTTCGAATGCAATCGTTTCACATTTAAGACCTGGCAATGTTGCTCAGTTCCCTCCCAGCCCTGTGATCCTCTACGGCTGGGGAGGGAGGCTGCATCTTTCAGCATAAGCAGCCCACGCCGGCCCAGCCGCGCTTCGGCCTCCGCGGCCCGTGGCTGCCCCCCAGGTCCTTTCCTGCCCCAACCCGGGCGCCGGCCTGGACTACCAGGCCGGCCCGCGGCCACGCACCCACACCGCAGAGGCAGCAGGGTGCCCCGGAGGCGCTCCACACGCAGGGAGCGGTTGCTGGGGAACGCAACGTCACGTAACGTACCGGGAGCGTCCCGCCGCCCCGCACTCGGCTGAGAAAATGGCGGCGCCGCCGCAGGGTTGAGTTGCCAAAGGCGGCGCGGGCGGCGATAGAAACCAAAGTGTGCTGGCAGGCTGGGAACGTGACGGGAAGGGACGCGGAGAATAAGGAGCAGGAAAGTGGCGCGGGCGGGCCGGCGCAGAAGGGGAAGGGGGGCGTTTCTAGAGATCCGTCCGGCTGCAGCTTCCCATTTTGTTTTGAAGCCTTCTGTGTCATCGGTTTTTTAAAAGAAGAAAGGCTGGGCCTTGAACCGCCGGCGGATAAGGTGGCCTGGTAACAGCGGTTCCCAGGGCTACATTTAGTAGGCTGTTGGGATCTCTGCTTGGAGGACGCGCTGCCCTGCAAATTGCCCTGAGCTGGCAGCAGGTCGCTGCCCCAGGCACGGCCGGCTCCAGAGACACCGGCTTTACAGGACTCCCTGTTTTACTCTTCTCAAGTTTTTCAGTGGGCTGGTGCTGACTTTACAATTGCTGCTACAATCTCTGTAACCAGCGGGCAATCCCTCTAAAGCCTTTCCCTGCAGTACCCCAGCTCAGCAAGCTGTCGCTCGCCCATATTTAATGTATTAATTTCTACGGCGTGTAAATCTCCCCATGGCAGATGAGGTTCTTAGGGTAAATCCCATATCTTTTATTAGACCAAGTCAAATAGTTGAAAATTTTTTCTTAGCAAGCTTTTGGGCACAAACACCCTTCGTCATTATCAGGCTGAGGAAGTAAGGGTGTTTGCACCCAAAAGCTTGCTAAGAAGAATTTTTCCAAGTATTTGAGTTTGGGTTAATTCGATATCTTTTATTAGACCAACTCAAATAGTTGGAAAAATTCTTCTTCTTAAACTTTCGGTCACAAACACCCTTTTCATCCCACTTCCTCAGTCTGGCAAAGGATGTTTGTGCCTGAAAGCTTGCTAAAGAATTTTTCCAACTATTTGAGTTGGTCTAATAAAAGATATTGGATTTACCCAAAGAACCTTATCTGCCTATGTCCTTAGACCAACACAGCTACAACCTACACTCCTGAATCCCCCCCATGGAGAGCTTGCCTCTCTCTTGCTGATTGAACCAGCAAGGAGAGCCAACCTTCCCAGGAGCTCTGAAGAGTCAGGATCCAACTTTTGAGTCCATAATCCAGTGAGGTGAGGGTTGTCAGAAGAGGCTGGGAGCCTACAAATTCATTTTACAATATTCCAGACTAATAGTGTGTACTAATAGATCCCCTTCCAATTTGGGTATTAACACAATAATAGGGTAAGGGTGATGTTCCAGCTGTGATGGTCCAGAAATGATGCAAGAAGTGAGGATTTCTAAGGGTATCTTTTATTGGTTGGTCCTAAGAAATCCTTGCCTTTCAGACGTTAACAGGACAAATTCTTGCAGCGTCCATTCATAAACGTCTCCTCCAAATTTGGGAGTTTCTTTTTAACCCCCAAGAACCCAGTATTAAAAGCAGCAAATCAAACTAGTACCTAGGTTAAGGGCCCATCACCCAGATCCTGCTTCACCTTCATCCCCAATAACCAGAGGTATTAATATGCATATGCAAATTTACTTCAGTAGACTAGCCTACTGTATGGCTGTTGTGGATACATTACAATTATTACAGCTTTCTGTTCGGTCAGAAGCTGACCAAAATTTCCATCTATTGACATTATTTTTCTGTAATTGCCAGTCTTCATCAAAATTAAGCTGAAGAGCTTAACAGGCTATGATTCTGATTTGTAAATCATTTTGGAGCTCTGTAATCAGTTCCTGATGCTTGTTGCTGACAGTAGTGACTGAGGTTGCTGACCACTTCATATTAGGTACTACCTTTATTTTGTAGTGGTGAAGTAATTCTTATCAGCTAGAGATCATGCTGAGATCACCAATTACATGCATATGCAGGAGGTTCTTCTGCTGACTGTCACTTGGGGAGAGGATTAGCAGAAAGTGATGCTTGCAGAATACCCAGGATTAATTCATTTTATAGGAACTGTTGTATGTATGTATGTGTATGAAAGTAATCTGTACTTTCAGGATGACAAAGTCTTGGAATGGAAAATGTTACTGTGGATAACTAATGGTGTATATGTGTTTTCTGTTTTTGAACTAACGTACCCTTGACTCAGATTTCCTATATTTGTATACAGCATACCCAATGTCTTTCATCTGAATGCATTTTCAAAGATATCCAAGCAGTGTTGTACAATTAACATAATGCAATGGCAAATGATTTTAAAGGTACACAATTCATAACAGTGACAAGAAATAATTTCATAATTAAGAATTTTGAATATAAAAATAGACCTAAATCACTCGCATTTTACATATGATGGAACACCGCAGAAATATTCGGTATGTGTAGACCTTAAGTGAATTTTGGATTTGAATATGTTAATAACTCAGTAAATTTTTGTATTCAAATTATTTAAAGTCTAACATAATTCTGCTTCAACAAGCTCCAGATATGTTATTCCACCCAATCTGTTTTGCAAAGGGAAATGAAAGTCATGATAATTATAATGGTTCTAATCTACAGATAAATTCAAAGTCCAAACATATAGATTATGCTGCCCAAAATCTATTCAACTGGGTATCAGAAATAGAGTTTACCAGTGAATTTCTACTTACACCATTAGCATGATGCATCACATGGATGGAGTTCTCTGTTCACTCCCTGGAGTGAGCTGTTAACAGCAGGTTTGTTTACAACCATTTCCATCTTCTTTTCTTCTCTAATTCCATCTCATAAAACCACCAGAGCTCATGATCTCTTGAGAGTACACTGCATGCAGAATTACCAGATAAATTCAGTGGGAGTTTGGGAGTTAGAGCACTTGCAGATCTGGAACCTTTACTCCCACACTCTCAGTTCTCACCGAAGCCTTTCTACCTATGACTCAGGCCTGCTCTTTTGTTTCCATCTCTTCAAGTGGCTTATGCTCTTATTTTCCCTGTCTGATGTTCTATGGAAGCAGTGAATCCCCCCGTTCCTTGCTTCCTTTTTTTTTAAACTCATTTCCTGTTCAAAATAACATTTTCTTAAGCAGGAACTGAGATCTTGATTATATTTACTTTAAAATGGGTTGAAAGCATCTTAAATATAATTAATCATAGATTCAGCCATACCCTAAGATGTTACATATATGACACTAGAGGTGTGACTTCTTAAATTACCTCAAAGCCCGTCAAAGAGCCACTGAGGTAGAGATCATCCTCAAATCAAGGGATTACAAGAAGTGTGACTCTTTCCAAAACTTATTTTTTATTTCCACCAATTGATTTTTATAAGAAAACTGCTAGTTTTAAACACTCTAGCAAAGAAATATCCTGCTGAAGCCCAAAGAACCAAATGTATCCTGCTCTCAAGATTTGTCTTTTTTTAAAAAACATACACAGGTTCTTTGTTTATTGCAGTTATTCTGTCATCAGATATGATGGAAGATGTTCTGATTTCTGTTTTCAGGCCAGAGAACCCAGTAATTCTCTCTTGGATAAACATTTATCTTTTAATGTTTGTCAGCATATATTCCTTCTAACCTGGAGCTGTATGTGAATCTTCCTTTTCATTTTATACTATTACTGGGGATGACAACAATAGTGCTGCATTTAATAAACTGCTTTGCATTAAATTGATAAAAATGACTGGTGGTCTGGGAAAGGTATCCAGCTAATTAACATCAAGGCTTTATTTTTCTGGAAAGGCATCTACCATGGAAATTGCCAAGCATCCTAACTTACTGATAACTTTAAATTTGTATCTGATAACTTTAACTGTTACAGAGAACTGAATTTTAAAGATATCTAATAGCAACAGCAGCAGTAGCCCCTCATGTGCTGTTGAATCACTGGAAGACACAGGCAAACTCCTAAGCTTGACTAATATTATCTGTACTGTGCTTTAAAGAAATTTCATGTTGTTGTTGTTTCCAAGGCCTGTTCCTACCGTTTGTTCTGAGATGCAGGATACAGGAAGTCTGCTTTATACGTCTTTCAGTAAAGGGAAGAAAGAAATCTGTGGGCATTTCTTTTCATTATATGGTGATTCGTTTCTGCTTGCATGACTTTTCATTTTTGACTCTAGTGTATGATGTTTCATGATAGCACTAATGCATTTGTAATTTGAGCATTTTTTAGTTAGATTTGACATTTTTTACAATGATTTGTAAGATATAAATACACTATGATTTTACAAATAAAGAATCTCCCACCAGGACTCCTGCCTACATTTTATCCACATTAGCAACTTCTTTTTTCCCTGTGTAACAGGGAGCTGGGACTCTCTGTTACTCTAAGAGAAAAGCAGCCCAGCCAGACAGGGCACAGCTGCTACAGGTTGTCATAGTAACCCATCAATGAGACCCATTAGCGGGCACCTGCAGGCTGCCCAGTGTAGTCTAGTTTCCTGATCCAAAGGGGGCAAGGCCCTAGGAAGCATACAGCCCAGGGCCTGAGTTAGCAAGGCAGTCTAGCCCAGCAAGCTGCAAGGGTAGGAGCTCCTGGTCAAGAGAGGTACAAGTGAATACTAGATGGACTGCTGTGCTGCCTTGGATCACAAGTGAGGCTCTTGGGAGCTCACGGGAGTATAACTCAAGAGCTGGGAGGTTATCCTGGCAGCAGAAGCAGGGGTGGATTAAGATTCATTGGGGCCATAGGCCTGGGCCCCCGACCCGCATCCTGCCCCACGGCCGTGGGCTCCACCCCGCCTGGTACAGCAGGAGCAGCAGCTGGAGAGAGACATGCTACCCCCGAGTCCTGGGGCAAGAGCCATGGCCACCCGTGCCCACAGATCCGTGCTGGAGCTGGCCTGCTGCCGGCAAGTGCAGCGTGGACCACTCTCCAGAGGCAGCAAGTCCCAGTGGCCATGCACTGCACCATGCCGCCGGTGGCTCCAGCCGCTCACAGGGTTCCAGCGCGGTCATGCCCCGCTTGGTACCCAACAGCCATGGTCCACCCTGTTGTTCATGCCCATTCTGGCCAGGCTGCCAGTTTTGTCCGTGCCAAAGCAGGGGCCCCTAAACCAGGCCCAGCTGGCCTGTGTGTTAATCCACCTATGCCATAGGGAAGAGAAAGCTTTCCCTTTTAAAAAGGGACCAAGGGCAGCTCCCCTTCTGTTGATGTTCCTGGGCCCAGAGGAGAATGTTTATGTTATAGCCCAGATGGGGCTTGTTGTTTAGAACCAGTGGTTTGCATTGGGACTGTGATGGGCAGTATTTGCAGGTCCCATTAGTGTCCTAAGGGCATGCAATCACCTTGAGCCCTGCCAGGGCAAGGTCAAGGCCCGAGCAAGTGCTGATCCCAGAGCAGAGCAGAATGTAGGGCCTGGCCCCCAAGAGGGCAAGACTAGAGCTGGTGCCTCAATATCAGGTTTGCTACAGAGGGCCTGGGCTAAAAGGCCCAGCTACAGGAAATGGACAGAGGCTGAGGAGGCCAAAGGCCCAGCAGAACAGACTGACAGTACAATGATACCTGTGAGGCTTGGGGCATGGTATAGGGGAGATATAGAGCCATGTAATTAGCCCTGAAGGCTATAGATGCTCTGCAGAGGCATGGTCAGGGTGAGAGGGCCTACAGAGCCTGAGGGCATACTTGAGACCAGTGGTGTGGATGGGAACCCCAGTGAGGAGTTAGCTGGGCTAAGGCTAATAGTAAGGCACAAGGCATGTGGGCAGCTTCCCTATTAATCCCATAATTACATCAACATGTGACAGTTGAGACAGAATGGGGGACACCTTAGAGGCAAAGTGGAGCATGGTTGCAGAGCTACCATGGGGCAGCATAGCTGCCCCTGGGACCCCAATGTGCTACAACTGTGAATGGTCTATTATTTTGTTAATGTTCTTCGTTGTTAATGGTCTAGTGCTTATGTTTCCCCATCACTCTAATACATATAGAATCAAGAGATAAAAATGAGTCAGAAACATTTTAAATCTTTAGTTTTTAATAAACTCTGTTATGTATATAATTATTCAAGCTACTTAGAGACTAAAAGAAACTGAATACTCAGCTAATGTTCTGGGGGATTATGTTACTAATCGAAAATGGAAACCTCTACCACTCACAGCTTGGGTAATTACCTACAAACCGATTTAAAATTTTTCACAATAAAAATGTTAAACATGCTTATAAAGATGCAATTGTTAAAACATTTTTTTACTGCTTGAAGAGGTTAACAGACTGGAATAAAAGGGAGGTGAGAAACAATAAGGACACATTTAATTTTTCTCCTAAAATGATATTTGTCTAATCCAGTTCCCAAAAGAACTGCTAAATTCTCATTTTAACTAGGAATTTGTATGTTAACATGATGATGTATAATGGGATTCATGTTCAGGGGATATAATCAAATACATACTTAAGATTTTAGGTCAACATTGACAGGAAGAGAGAGGCACTTTTGGCCTAGTATCTCTCATGTATCCCTTTATATATTTTTCTTGGTTTTAAGTGGGGGGGGCAGATTGATCCCCCCATGGTGAGGGGGGGAGTAGGGCAGGAGCAGGGGCAGGCGCTGCACAGTCAGGGTGGAGCACAAGGCAGAGCCATGAGAGTGCTTCATCTGGGAGGTGTGGGGGGGGCACTTCCTGCCGCTGCACGCACCCCAGAGAACATCTAGGGGGCACATGCCCCCCGCAGATCTGTGCATGGGGCGGAGGCAGCTGCTGCTGCAGGCTGGACTCTGCACCTAGCTGCCCCAAGAGCCTAATGATGCCATGTGCCTGCTGCAGCCAGGCAGGCAGGGGACATACACACACGCACACAAACATAGACACACGCAGGCACAGATGCGTGCACACACACGCTGACAGACACACAAAGATGCAGACACACACGCCCAATGAAGTGTGTGTGAGAGGAAGGGGCAGGGCAGGGGAGAGGGAAGGGGCTGGAGTGGGGCAGATGAAGAATAGGGTGGGGGGCACAGTGTGTCTCTGTGCTTGCTCCCAGGAGCAGGGTGGGGGAGGCAAGGGCAGCAGTGTCCCTCTGTGAGCCACACACATGCTGCCTGACTGGCTGGACTGAGGGGGGCATGGGGGTTGCACACAGCAACTGCTGCTGTCCCACAACACCACTACTGTGCCCCGTGCCGCTTTCCCACAGCCGGTTGCATGTACAGCTCCGCAGGCTGCTGACGGGTGGCCTGCAGAGGGTCACTGCTGCCCTCGCTCCCCAGGCCCTGCTCCTGAGAGCTGGCACAGAGAGAAAGCTGAAGTGGGGGTCAGGGAGGCACCGCGGTATACTGTGTGGGGCCAGCGGCACCCAGCACACCCAACCCCCAGGTAAGAAGCAGAATATGGGAAAGTGCCTGGGGAAACGCCATCAACGGACCCCAGACTGCACTCCATCCCTGCCCACCTGCGCATACCCCCTAAGTATCCCTGGGGGTATACATACCCCCAGTTGACAACCCCTGGGCTAGGAATTGTACAAATATATGTTAATGTTTCTGCCTTATGCTAATCTGAAAAGACCACTTACTGCCCTCCTTGTAGGATAATGAACAAAATTACAAACATTTCAGATCTACCTCTTTTTATAAGAGTTTAGTGCCAATCTACTTACATTTGGATGGCTGAGCAACTCATCAGAACAAGTAAAGAGCCATCCCATCCTTAGATGAGGGAGGGGTTACATAATTCAGAATTAGTGATTGTGGGGGACCAGAAATATCAGTAGGTAAGGCAATGCAGTCATAGGGATAAAACAAGGTAACCAGAAGGAAACATTGAGGTGGGGACACTTGCCAGTGCTAACTGCCCTGAGAAAACATCCATGGAATTCAACAGATGCTGACAGCCATGGATACTGAAGAAGATGTCTACTGGGACAGTGCAGCTTGCAGGTGGTGGAGTGGGCTGATCTGAAGCTCACTTGATAGGAAAGGGCCCAGGCTTGTGTCCTATAAGCCCTGAGCCTGAGCGGGTCCAGTAGTCCAGCCCTGAGATCATGCTCCTGACAACAGAGCAGCAGGGCTCCTGAACAGACTAAGAGGAAGCAACTCTGCAGGCCTGGGAACAAGGGCAGGTAGCTAGGGAAGAGACATACTTTTTTGTACAGGCAGGTAGTCTTGCTAAGCCGAGAGGAGGCTGGGTGCCTGCCAGAGGACACAGATGCTTTTTAGTAAGTTGCACAGGTGTTTAGCATTGAGCCCTGCTGAGGGCAGCCTCAAAGCCTGCTTAGAGGACCGGTAGCCCAGAAGGGACTTAGAGTAAGTCCCAGGGTACTTACCAGGCTGCGCAGGTGCTTTTAATGGAGTTACACCAGTGTTTAGCCTTGAGCCCTGCTGGGGGCAGGCTGAAGACCCACTTAGAGAACCAGTAGCACTGGGGCTGAGTGGGGCCCAGCAGTGAGTGCAGGAGTCCAGAAAGTAGGGATCAGAAGATCCAAAAGCCAAGACCCAGCAAGGGCTGAGAGTTGGATCAGAGGATCCAGGAGCCCAGAGCTGGGCTGAGAGAAAACCGGACCAAACGAAGTCCAGAAGCCAAGACAGTGACCAAGAATTGGAACAGAAAGGTCCACAAGTCCAGAGGAGGGCAGAGAGCTGGATCAGAGGGTCCACAAGTCCGAGAGGGGTAAGAGGTAGACCAGAGGGCCAATGAGCCTAGACAAGGGCTGCACGTGAGGCCAGCAGATCAAAGAACCCGGAGTGTAGCATGTAAACTGAGTTATGCTAAGGCTTTTAGCTATAATCTAGGCCTTCCCAGACCTAAGCAACAAAACTGAACTGGGCGCCTTCTGGGGCACTGGGAAATATGAGTGCTATGATCGGGCACTAGGTGAGCAAGGGACAGCAGCTTCTCTATAAGGAATGTAGCTGGCACAGTGCCAGGGGATTGGTGCACTATAGAAGGAATGTTTGGCACAGAGCCAGAGGATTGGGCAATTTGGGATAAGAAGTTACAAAAGTGATGGGCAAACAAAGGAACACGTGTGTGTGTTCTGTGTTACCACCCTGGGGAGACAGGAACAACCTTGATCTTCTTGTTTGAACAACAAGGAATCCAGAAACCAACATCCCACACACCCAGCAGAGGATCTGAGTTCGCTGCTGTAACTCCTAAAGGAACTGCTTGCCAGGTCGTATTGCAACGAAGAATACTAGTAATAAGTTTAGGGGTTACTATTAAAAGTTCACTTGATACCAACTTGGAAGAAGGGTCATGTCAATCCTTGGGGGTTTCTGGTAAAAGAAATCCTAGAGGCAGCAAGAGAGGGACTGCATGTGGGACCAGGGTGTCTGAGAGTCCAGAGAATGGACTGAATTCATGAGTCCAGAGAGTCTGAGAGCGCAGGGAATGGCTCTGTGTGGGACCAGAGTCTAAAAGTCCAGAGAGAGGGCCTAAGAGCCCAGAGAGACGGGATGAGAATATTAAGGCAACCCAGACAGGGGCTAAGTGGAACTAACCTCAAGTGACATTGAGTGATAACACCTGTGGGGTGTTGTATAGGGGAGGATTGAGCTATTCAATGTGCCCTTGAGGTTACTAGTGTCCTGCAGGGGCACAGACAGGCCAAGAGGGCCAATTTTCATGTGAAGGCCGAGCTGAGAAGGGGTCTGGGAGGGACCCAGTGGTGATTTGTGAAGACGCAATCTCACTTCAAAGCTCGTAGGCAGACTCCTTTACACTATCTCTAATAAGAACAAGGTATAGCAAGAGATTGATCAAGGGAGGGCTGCGTCAGAGCCTGAGTCAGGCAACAGCCTCATGGCCACTAGGGGGAGTCATACCTGCCACTGTGGCTTGGTCCTGTAATGTCTACCTTATCTGCAGTAAAAGCACTTTATCCAAGTTTCCTCTCATTGCTGTTCTGAGAGATCCATTTCCAAGAGAAAGAACATAGTCAAGTCATTTATCTACTAGGAATTTGTCTGAACTTAGTAACTCATTTCAAGAGAAACAAAGAGCCTTCACATCTACCTGTACTAAGTATTAATTTACTTTGCCTGGTTTAATTATATGCCCACTGGAAAAAATTACAGAAGCACTATTGTGTTGTTAGTTAATTTCAGCTATGAATAAATTAGACAGTCTTTTGAATAAAAATCTGAATGATTTTTGTCCTCATTGCTAGGATTTCCAGATTGTCTCAAAAGGTATTCCCTGTATTGTATATTATAATATGACTCCTCTTTCTGTTTTCTGTATTTGCTAAAATACCTCTAGGGTTTCAACTTATTTTTCTTGTCTTGAGCACTGAGTGACTACGAAAGCCTACTGTAAATGAGCAACCATGATAGCCTATACTGTAAATGTCTATTATGATGTGAGGGTTGCAAATAAATTACTCTTTATATCTGAAAAAGTGAACAAAGAATTGAACAAATACAGTCCTTTCATACTTTTAGCACATTCTGCCTCTTCAGAGTAATTTCTAAAACAAGTGTGAAGCCTATAAAATGTAAAAGCACACAAAATGGAGAGAAAAAATGAAGTGGAAGGCAATATGAATTAGCTGAGTTATTTTGAAGAGTAGAAGCCTATGAACTCTAATCATAATTAAAACTACAAAGAAATGGATACTTACAGATTAAAGAAATGAAAAATTATTTCAAGCACAAATCAGTAGTATAGAAATACTAAATCTAAAGTGAGACAAAAAAAATTAAACAAGTAGGGATCATTTTCTGTCAAAGATCTTGACCAGATTGTACAACTTTCTGTACAGTAACGCAGAGGACAAATTTGGACCCTTGGATTTCTCTTTTTAATAATAATCAGTTTCTCCTTTGCCATGAGTTCTACTATGAATATTTTTCAAGAGTATATGCATCAATTCTTCCTGTCATAAGTAATAAATAATTCAAAGTAAGATGAGAATAAATGTAAAACAAAACTGATAAAAAATCTGTTTCCTAGGAGTGCTGAGTTCAGAAGCTGTTGATGATTAATACAAACTCAGAGTTTATATAATAGGCATTTCAAAGACTTGCTTGACTATATGATGGTTAAGAGTACTCCATGGTTTATGTCATGATGTGCATGAACTCCGCATGCCCCCAGAGGCTGGAGGGGGCACGGTGACTGCCTGCAGGCAGTGGTGGCAGTGGCAGGGACATTGCAGCGGTGAGTAGGGAGCTCCTGTAGGCAGTGATGGCAGTGGGAGGGAGGGGGAGGTGGCGAGCACCAACCAGTGGTTGGGGACTACCCGCAGATGCTGCCCTGCCAGCAGCGGCCAGCGCCAATTGGCAACCTCCCACAGATGCTGCCAGCAGTGTCAGCGTCAGCAGGAAGGGCAGTAGTGACAACCAGCAACCGCCTGCAGGCACTGCCGACAGTGCTTCTGTCAGGGGGGGTGCACTGCCAATCTCAGGTGGGTAAATGTGCACCCCTACGCGTTGCCAATGATGTTGTGTGTGCACTCACACACATACATGCACAGATCTATACCCATTCCTCCAAGCAATTTTTCATATGAATGACTTTTGAACTATGTAAACCTCAAAAACCATCTCAACTAGTTCTTGCATTGGTGTTAGATTCTGCAGCTCTAGATCCAATAATGTTAAAAAAAAAACCTTAATATGTTCTAAAATTAATGCTAGATAGTAGAAGTGAAACTGATCCCAATCTAAAATTATCTATTTTTCCAAGGTGAATGGATCCCAATGCCAGAGTAGACTGTGATGAGTCATTCCTTTACTAGCAAGTGGTAATAATGTCAAACTTAAGAGTTAAACAATTAGAAGATTAAGTAAAATTAAACCTTTAAATATCTGTTTTCATTGCCTATGCTGCTTGTACACATGTTCATTATAGGAACACAGAAGCTTCTAGGTTGCATCAGAACAACAGTTCACTCAGCTCAGTATCCTGATCTGACAGGACACAATACTAGGTGGCTAGAAGAACCTGGAAAAAATTAAATGTGGGACAATCACGATATGCCCAGCCAGAAGGGAAACTTTCCTTCTGAACATCCTCAGTTTTGCTTATGTCCTGAAACTAAAGAGTTTACCTCATTACGGTATTTTTTTTTTTGTGCACAAATTGGATGTTTTCAGCCATGAAATAATCTAATCCTTTCCTGAAACCTACTCTGCTGTTAGTGATATCCAGTAGTAATAAATATACTATAGGTTGCTTTGTAGAATAAACACATTTCCTTTATCATTTTTTATTTATTGCCTTTCCTTTTTATTGACTAGCCCATTGTTCTTAGAAACATAGACTCATCAGGGTCCTCATAGGTCACAAAGTCCAGTCTCCTGTGTGTATAGGCAACCTGTCCAAAAGCATCCACAAGAATGTCTACTTTAACCCCTCTCACAACACACAGACATAAAGCACTCAGGAAAAAAATATGAAAAAGGACAAATGGGGTGTACAATTTATCTTCTCCACAACGCTAATCATTTTATATCTCTCAGTCACGTATCCTCTTATTCTTCTCTAAATCTGCGTTCTTCAACCCGTGGGTTGTGACCCAAAAGTGGGTCATAATAATATATAAAAAAGAGTTGTGAACAAACTTTAAAGAATGGATCTACAAACTTTAAAAATGGATTCTCCTTTAAAGGAAAAAATTGTGGGAAACCATGGGTTGCCCTTTGCAGGCTGGCAGAGTTTCAGTCTGCAAGGGGCTGTTTGGGACTGGGGGGAATGGGAGGAGGGTGATCAGGCAGAGGGCACCACATGCATGTGCACATGCACACATGTATGTGGCAGCCAGACAGCATAGAGAGCAGCTTCCCACAGGTAAGTCTATGGGACAAGGTGAGGAAAGGGGTGGGGGGCATAGATGATGCATCAGGGGGTTGGGGAGGGGCACAGGTGATGCTGCCTGCCACCCCATCTCCCCTCTGGGCTAGTCATGGCCTGAGGGGAGTGGTGGCGGCAGCTGAGCTATGGAGGTGGGGTGGATCCACAACCTGGGATGCAAGCAGCTGGCTGTGGAAGGAGGTGAGGGCAGTGTGGCCCCACCCTGCTGCCTATTATTTCTCATGCTACTAGCAGTGTGACTGGCATGGGGGTCTTGACAGTGGTGGCAGCAATGAGTCTCAGCACTCCATTCTGCCCTTCCACACCAGGTCCTCTCTCCTGGGCTGCAGAGGCAGCTCCTGCCTGTGCCTGTCCAGCCAGGCTGCAGTACCATGGGTGCAGAAATCTGGTGGAGCAGTGCCCCCCCACCCCACACACACACCCCTGCCCCACACACCAGGGCCTGGGGCTTGGGGATGGGGTGCAGCGGATCAGGAGAGAGGGGCATCAGCAGGGTTGAGGGGTGGGAGGCTGTGGGTTGGGAGTGAGAGGCACCAGCAGGGCCAGGGGGCTGTTTTCTACTTAACCTATTTACTGGGTCAGGACTGGCAATCAATGTTTACAAATGGATCCTGGTACAAAAAAAGGTTGAGAACCACTGGTCTAAACTAAGCAGTCCAAATGCCTTTAATATTTGCTACTAACTCTACTTGTGTAAATAGTAGGGGTTTTATAAGTCATATAGAATAAAATGCTCCCTGGGACTTTTGTGGGGGTGGGTAATTGTACAATAGCCCACTTTTGTGAAATTACTAGAAGTCTTAATTTTCTACAGGAGTCAGGGTCTCTTATCAGCCTCCACCATATTAGCATATTACCTTCCATGCCAAGTATTAAAAGGGCAGTAAATTTTGAGCTTAAAAATAGTTTGCCTATTTATTTGTTCTATATTATTATAGTTACTGTTCTCCACAGTTTTCCAATCAAGAAAAGGAAAAAATACCCCAGAGGTGGGTACAACAAATGCTGGCCTCTCTGTTAAATTCAGGAGCACAATTTCAGACTTGGGGTATGGGCAGGTGTTCGGCTTTAGCACTAAGAATTTCCAGTTCTTAGCATTAGGAAGACAGGGGATATACAGTAGTGGATCCAAAAACAGGGAAAGAGGGATTATGTCCCTCCACTTTGGCTGTGCCGTGCATGACCAGTGAGCTATAAGGTCTCTAGCTGGTCAGCACAGAATCTTGTCAGAGCTCCACGTGTGACGTGAGCTCTGAGCTCACCAGTTGAACAGGGCTGGGTGGGTCTGGCCAGAGCCTCTGCTATTACAGGGCTCTGAAGCCTGAATGGTTAATGCTACTTCTATTTGCTCTTTGCCCCTGAATTTAATAGCAGGGGAAAAAGAGGGAGCAAGATACAATGGCAGCTCTCAAACTCTTGGCTCCAAAGCCACTCAAAAACAATGCAGGCAGTCCTATGCTGAGCTAACATGCAACATTGCTGCACCCCCTCAGGCTGTCAATTGCCCTTGGAGAGGGAGAATGGAGTACTGTGGGATTCTGAGGGTACTACAGTCCCGCATTGCACCTTGTGTAATTGAACAGGAGATACATATGACACCAGAAAATAGTGAAGTTGCTGTTTGAAACAGCTAACAGTTTGTGGCAGAAGCAGTAAGATTTTTCTAATATAAACTGCATCAACACCTGTATGCTTGTCTTTTATGCTGGGAATAAGGCACAACTTACACAGCTCTAAATTAATTTTCTGACACAAATAAATTAAACCTATGAGACTTGCAATATTCTATGATTGAAGTTGGTGAGTTTATCCAGATATATTCCTGACGGCAAAATTTTGCCCACTGAATAGCAAATGGATTGGAAATGCACGTTTGCCTAAACTACTTCCCTGTAACTAAAAGTAAAATAAGTGTTGAGGGTTGCACTGTTTACAGCACCTAGAAAATATTACATTTTGCTCTGTCTTTCTCACACACACAGAAGTATCAGCAACATTTTATATTAATGGATATATATTTTGTGATCATATAATGACAGACCTATTATACTGTATTTGCAGGATAAGATGGAATTGAGACTGCTATAGGAAATTCAGCTCTGTTTTTTCTGGCTTTTGTGCATAGAAAGTCTACATTTAAATGTAGTCTTCTATGCATCATGTAACATTGATTTGATTATTAATGAAAATCAATCCTTAGTTGCTTTCTGTTCACATGCCAGAAGTCCTATACGAGTTTATTACAATAGGCAGTTTGCTCTTTGGAGAGATCTAGACCTTGAACAGCTAAGAGTGAAGTTCAAAGCTTGATCAGTCAAATAACAATACTGACAGTCTATAGTCACCAATATTTCACTTTCATAATCAATGAATTACACTCAAAATGAACAAAAATAGGCTATTGATTTTGATTCCCAGCTAACAAATGCATTAACATTTTATTTGTAAAGGCATTTTCCCCTCTCACCACTCCAGATTGCAAGAAGAAACAACTGTGAATTTTCCCAGCTGCCCAGACTAGAATAGCTTTTCTTCCCTGACAAAAAACCCTTGACTTTGCTACTTTATACCAGCTCTGACTCCTTCACATGGCACTGGTAGTCCTTCCTTCTCTCCTAGAGGCACCATATGACAACATATTGCTATACTTAGAGCTGGAGCATACGTGCATACTAACACCCTGGCTAGAGACCTGTGCAGGCAAGCTGTCCAGCCCGGGGGCACTACAGGCCTGGGTCCTGCCCCGTCCCTGTTCTTTAATTGACAACTTGTCCTTTCCTCTGCCTGGGAAGGAGGCAGACTGTCAACAGACAGTCCCCTGTCTTTTAAACTGCTTCATGTGCAGTCCAGATGGGCTACACACAGCATAATTTAAACCTGGAGGCACAGTGACACAAAACCAGGGAGAGCCTCTCTGGCCCTGGTTCCTGGCACTCTGGTTTTTAGATCACCACATGTCCCATCCAGCTGGACAGCATATGCAACATTTAAAGCCTATGGGACTGGGAACCAAGGGCAAGATAGCTTCTCTGGCCCTGGTTTCTGGTCCTTCAGGCTTTGAAATTCCTGCCTGTGCTGCCCAGTTGGACAGTGTAGGCAGCAAAGGGAAGCTGGGGGATGGGGAACTGGGCTTGAAGGCATTCTCCAGAAGCCCAGTTCCCAGCTCTGCCAGCTTTGAAAACTGCCTTCCCCTCCCTGAGCCTGGTTCCCTGTGCCCGTCTTCCCATTGCCACCCATGCTGCCCAGCTGGCTGTCTCCAGTCTGTGGAAGAAGTTGAGTGAAGTGTACAGGCATTCATTCTTGTGAAAAAAACTCTCACAAGGGAAATCTTCCAAGTATCAAACTAAAAGATCTTTCTCCCAGGGGGGATGTCTCCTGTGGGAAAAAATGAATGGTGGGGGAAGAGGGGAGGGAGAGCAGGTGCATGCATGGTAGGGGGAGGCTTCCTTCCTCTACCTACCCCTGCCCAGCTGCTCAAGGAGGAAACAGAAGTTTTGTGTTCTCCTCTTTGTGACAGCCCCACAAAGCTAAATGGGATGTGGGCAGAATCACCCAAAATTAACCCTTGCAGGTTCCCTATGGCACTCTGCTATACAGCACTCCTGTCTGATAGTACATCAAACAAGGATTACATTTTCATGTGACTGGCCATTTAAAATGCATTCTACAGCTGTGAATGTTTGTTGTGTTCTGGCTACAGAGCACTTTCAGGGGCCTCACTACATGAAAAATATAACTTCTGTATACACCCTTGTTGTCAGTGGTGGCAGTGATCTCTCACAGTCAAGGATAATCACTTCCACAGGTCAAGTAAAGAGTTGTAAATGAGTCTGTCGATGGTTAAGAAGACTGATCTTAGAGCCAAAGACTCTTTGGCAAATGCCACAGGTGGTGGTTAAAGGGAGGGTTAGGCCATGGATTTCTCAGTCTTGATTCCTTTCATAGATGCTATGGTCGGAAGGGACCTCAACAGATCATTGAGTCCGAGACCCTGCCCAGGCAGGAAAGAGTGCTGGTATCAGATGACCCCAGCCTTCTCTTAAAGACTCCCAAGATAGGGGAGAGCACCACCTCCCTTGGAAGCCCATTCCAAATTTTGGCCGCCCTTACCATGAAGAAGGTTTTCCTGAAATCTAGCCTAAATCTGTTCTCTGTCAGTTTGTGACCATTGTTCCTTGTTACTTCAAGAGGCGCCCTGGCGAACAGAGCATCCCTTGCTGCGTCCCCCTAATGAATGTGTAGATGGCCACAAGATCACCTCTCAACCTTCTTTTGTGGAGGCTGAAGAGGTCCAGGTACCTCAGTGCCTCCTCATAGGGCTTGTCCTGTAAGCCCCTAACCATACGAGTGGCCCTCCTCTGGACCTTCTTTAGTCTATCAACATCCTTCCTGAAGTGCGGCGCCCAAAACTGGACGCAGTACTCCAACTGCGGTCTGACCAATGCCGCATAGAGGGGAAGTATCACCTCCTTGGATCTATTTGTCATGCATCTGATGATACATGATAAAGTGAGGTTAGCTTTGCTGACAATTTTGTCACACTGACAACTCATGTTCGTCTTGGAGTCTACTGTGACTCCAGGATCCCTTTCTGCTTCTGTGCTGCTGAGAGGGTCACTTCCCAGCCCGTAGATATGCTGGATATTTTTGCGCCCTAGGTGCAGCACACTGTATTTGTCTTTGTTGTACTGCATCCTATTGTGCACTGCCCACTTTTCCAACCTGTCCAGGTCTGCCTGCAATCCCTATGCTTCGGAGTGTGCACTTCACCCCACAATTTACTATCATCCACAAACTTGGACAGAGTACCCTTCAAACCCACATCCAAGTCACTGACGAAGATATTGAAAAGTACAGCTCCAAGGACTGAACCCTGTGGGACCCCACTACCCACATCCTTCCAGGTTGATACTGACCTGTCTACTACCACTCTCTGGGTGTGACTGCTAATCCAATTTGCCACCCACTGGACCGTAAACATCTATGTCACAGCCTCTTAATTTATTTATGAGAATAGGATGTAATACCATATTGAAGGCCCTGCTAAAGTCTAAGAAAACAACATGCACCTCTCCTTCTCGGTCTAAGAAAGCAACCTCCAAGGCACTGCTGGGATGTGAACCCAGGATCTGTTGGCTTACTAGACAGGTGTTTTAACCAACTAAGCCACAGTACCCCTTTGGTTTCCTTTCATTTCTGTTATTTTACTGTCTCCAGGGCAAGACAGTTTTCCTCAAAGTAAGACGAACCTTTTATCACAGGGTCCAGAGTGGGGCTGGGAGACTGAGGAGCCTGACAACCCATAGAAGGGACCAAGTGAAAGATCAAGGGGCCTGGGGACCCAGAGAGGGTAAGACATAAGGAAGGTGCTTGATGCCCAAAAGCTTATCCAATAGCTCTCCCAACTCTACAGTTGGTCAAAAAAAAGATATCACTAAAAATCCTTCTCCTTTGAATCTTAGGATTTCCTAGGCTGATATCCTGGTCTAACTAAAACCAAAGGCTGCTCAAATTGACTTCAGAAGAACCAGGCTTTCATGGTAAATATCCATCTTCTCATCATAGATAGATGATGTCCTGGTTTTAGTTATGATATTGATTGAGGTTGATGTTTTTTTCTGAATTTGCTGAATGAAAATAGGAAGTCTTGCATTTGTTAAAATAAAATGATAATGTAACAGGAGCAAAGCAATCTTATTACTGTCTGCCACACCTTGATATATTTCCTGTCGAAAAAATATAGTGTGGGAGGCTGCTTTAGGTATGCAGCCCTGATGTTGGGGTCTAAATATACAGCTTCATCATTCCCTACGCCATGTCAATCTAAACCCTCAGATCGTAACAGCACTGGTCAGTCAACAGAACTTTTAGTTAGGGCTTGCGATAAATGTTGCCCTGAGGGGTCAGACCAATCCTCAGGATCTCAGTATTGCACTGTTAGGAGGGTGTGGTGTACAACTGCACATGCACACATAAAAATCAATTAAGCACACACTCACTAGTTGCATACACCCCTATTAGGCATACACACCTCACACTACCAGCTCAGGCACATACACTATACACCCCAAAAGTTAGACAAAAGATCACTAATTCGTGTATAATGCACACAATGCCCTATTATATATATCTATATCTATATATCTCTGTCTCTGTCTCTGCCCTCTATCTAGATATATATATGTATAGATATAGATATACGCACACACAAACACCCTCACACTAGCAACTCAGATACACACATGTTCAAAATAATTAGTCTAGATTCACACACACTATACACACCAAATGTAAACAGAATCAGTTACCATTTACCATCACCTGCATATTTAATACACATCTGTGGATTACTAATTCATATACCACGTACACACACACAATGATATCTATATACAGGCATACCTCAGAGATATTACGGGTTTGGTTCCAGACCACTGCAATGAAGCGAATATCGCAATAAAGCGAGTCACACGAATTTTTTGGTTTCCCAGTACATATAAAAGTTATGTTTACACTATAGTGTAGTCTATTAAGTGTGCAATAGCATTATGTCTAAAAAAACAATGTACATACCTTAATTAAAAATACTTTATTGCTAAAAAATGCTAACCATCATCTGAGCCTTCAGCGAGTCGTAATCTTTTTGCTGGTGGAGGGTCTTGCCTCGATGTTGATGGCTGCTGACTGATCAGGGTGGTGGTTGCTGAAGGTTGGGGTGGCTGTGGCAATTTCTTAAAATAAGACAACAATGAAGTTTGCCCCATCGATTGACTCTTCCTTTCACGAAGATTTCTCTGTAGCATGCGATGCTGTTTGATAGCATTTTACCCACAGTAGAACTTCTTTCAAAATTGGAGTTAATCCTCTCAAACCCTGCCGCTGCTTCATCAACTAAGTTTATGTAATATTCTAAATCCTTTGTTGTCATTTCAACAATGTTCACAGCATCTTCACCAGCAGTAGATTCCTTGACTTGCTCGATGCAGGGTTGCCACAAACCTTCAATTTGTAAAAAATGCAATATCTGCAAAGTACAATAAAGCGAGGTATGCCTGTATGTGTATTCACAAATTTACACACATACCACCCACCTACACATACACACAAGTGAGTTCCTAAGTTGGGTGTTGTGATATGTATGTATGTATGTATGTGCTTGGTGTACTTGGGATACCTGGAGAAAGGTTAAGGTAAGAAAATAGAAGTGTAGGGGATTAAAGTTACCAAGACCAGGATTAGAACCAGTAGACTACAGGGGCCTGGGCTGAAGAACTGAGGCTCGGGGGTTAACTTTAGGTTAATTGATTAAAAGACAACACCCAAAGCCTGCAAAACAGGGAAGCATGCCAGCACAGAGTTTGGGACTGGAGCCAGAGCTATGGGGGAGCTGAAAAGGTAGATGGGGAGAGGAGGGGAAAATGGTACTAAAGGAAACTGTGGGTGTTAAAGAGGGGCTCTGGGTGTTGGGAGCCAGAGGATGGCTCTAGGGCAGATAGAGAAGTTGCAGAGAGCAGCAGTAGGTGCTGGAAGCTGGAGAGAACTGCAGGACTGCTACTAGGAGCTGGGGGGAGGCCTGAAAACAGAGAGAGCAGAAGGAAATCACAGGAAAAGCAGCAGCGACAGCAGAAAAGCAAGGAGAGGCTAAGAGATGGCAGAAAAGGGGAGATGGAATTGGGAGGAGATGGGGAAACTAGCGGAGAAGGTGGGAACTGGAGATGTGTGTGTGAGAGAGAAAGAATGATGCTGGAATTTAAGATAGGGAAGGGACTGGGATTCAGTAAAACATGACCCAACTTGGGATCGCAAATGACAGTGGTTTTATTGAACAGGGGAAATGGTGACACAATGCCAAATTGGTTCCCTTGTACCCACACACCCACCCACCCACCCACACACACAATGGCAGCAGGGGTTAGGGAGGCTTGGTGCAGAGGCTGAAGTCCACTGAAGTCCAGGAGGAGAGAGAGACAGACGGAGAGACAGAGTCCAAATTGTAGGAGGAGGTATGTAAGTAATACCTACCTTCCAGGCTGGAAGGGGTCCTTGTCCAGTAGTTATTATCCAGAGGGGGTCGCCAGCAGGACCTCTGGGGTGGATAGGTGATGTGAAGCTAGTCTGGTCCGGATGGAAATGGCGTTCCCACTGGGTCTGTCTTCACTGCCCCTCTTTATAGGGGCAGACCGTGTGTGACCCTAGTAACAGGAGGCATGCTCAGGCAAGGGTCAGCCCCTGGCGTACTTAGTATGCATGCTCCATGCAGGGATGTGCAGTTTCGGGTGTCTGTAACGGTGGAGTACAATGGTAGAGTTGCTGGTTCTGCAGGGTCTTTTGTTTTTCAAATGCTGGGTTCTTGTCTCTGTTCCTGGGTGAGGTCTGTAGTTCCTGGATGAGTCAATGCGAAGTGATGGCCCAGTTGTTACAGGCCATTCAGTAGAGGCCTGCTACCATTGTTTCTCATTCATCCGGGAACTAATTTACATGGGAGGGGTACAAAGAATCATATTGTTGCAACATGGGATCCCCAGGCAGAGGACAGAAGCTGGAGGCTTTGGTTCACTTACAAACACAGGCCTAAACATACAATATCCATATGAAACAATAAAAAAATCAATACAAAAATGATAATAATATAATATACAACAGTAAATCAATACAAATCTAATAATAATACAATATAAAACAGTGGATATCCAAAACCAAAAACTTGTTACCAAAATAGAAATGTTTAAAGCTTATCCGAAGTTTGAGCTCACTTATATTTATCTATAGGAAATAGAGAGGGAGAGAAAAAAAAAGTCAGAAATGGTTGGGGAAGGGGAGCGAATGCAATAAAAAAAAAATTGGGGGTTTTGCTACAATGGTCTTGTCTACCCTCTGAGCTTAGGTGCTCAGTCAAGGATGATTACCAGTTCTCAGGTCTCATTCCCTTCTTTTATTAAACTGCCAACAGTTGTTATCACTCATCATAATGGCAAACCAAAATAGTAATGTACAATAAGGAGTTGGTATCCTTCCACCAATCTTCCTCTTTCTGGGATTCCCCTTTATACGACAGCCTCTTGTGGCCCTGCCTGCAGTGTCCCGGGGTCCCTTAGCTACAATCCAGGCTGTAGTAAAATGAAAAATCACTGGCCGCCCTTAGCCACCTGGTAATCCCCAAGTATGGTCACTGTCTCTTCAGAGGTACCTTTTCATGTTGTTATTGCTTAGAACATGGGTCCAACCCCACCTCTGCCAGCAACTGAATTGTCTCTTTGCTAATGTTGCTCACAAGGTACAGTCCTCCCTCAACTGGGGCCTCACCACCTGGCTCATGTCTTGCCCCATGTTCAGAGATTAGCTCCTTGATTACAATTTCTGCCTGAAACCACCTCTTCCAGTTTCTTTCTGGTCTCCTCTCCAACAGGTCTGGAAAGTCTCACACTGTCAGCACCCCTAGAAGCGCCAGCAAACTGTCTTTATCCAGCATCACCTGCTGAACTTGCTCCTCCAGTACTTGCCCACCAGTGCCTCTGTGCCAGCACAGGTAAGTATCATCCCCAGTTCCAAGCCCTGCCCTGGGCTTCCTTTGTTCCCCAGAGTCTTGGCATCCTTTTAAAGTTTTGCGCGGCTCCAACATCATTCTGCAGGTTTAAAGGGGCAACGCTTGTGTTTACTGTAACCTTGCCTAACTTATTTTCCATCATCAGCTCATTTTCAAGCATCGGCTCAGCCTTGCCTAATTCATTTTCCAGCATCGGCTCATCCACCAGGTAAGTGTAGCAGGAGCAACCTCTGACTCTTTGAGGCCAGGGGAAGAAACAGAGGGGTGCACTGGCATGGATGCACCCACATTTCAGCATGGTGGACATGCTGAAAGACTCTGAGGCCTTTTTTATAGTCCCCAAAGCAGGTGAGAAACTCCCTGCTTCCCCACTGTGCCTCTGCATGTCACCTCCCCTCTTCTCCCACCCCTCCCCCACCTGCTGCTGCAGTTTTCCTTAGTGCCCTGGGGTTGGAGAAACTTCAGAGCCTCCCACCAGCTCCAGCTGGGATGTGGGGCTGGGGCTCAGCTGGGACAGTGGCAGGTCTTCCAGGAAGGTCTGGGCGGGCTGGGGGAACCCACCCTCCACCCATTGCTGCTGCTGTTGCTGTTGCTGTCTAAGCCGTACAGCCTGTCTAGGGCTCTGGAGCTTTCCCTGCCCTGGGACAATAAAAAATTATATTTATTAATTCTGAACATTTAAAACATATCGCCAACAGGTTTGAGTTCCAAAAATGGGCAGACAGCAGCTGTTCTACAGTTCCTGCCTCAGAAGTCACTATTCCATGGGCATTAGATACTATTTCAAACAGAAATGATAAGGGCAATAATTATTTCTTACAAATTGTAAAGCAGTAATGTAGGGTACCTGAGAACATGACAGCTACTCTTGGAGAATTAATAGAAACCATTTTTCCATTTAATATAAAGGAGCTATGATCTTGCTGAAACAAGAGCTCATGCACAATCTAATTCTTTTGCAAGGTATGAAGTTGGCTTCCCCTCAGTCAGTAAGGATTGATCCTTATATGTCAGACATCTTTCAACCAGCCTATAAATATCCACTACTCCCCTGTCCTCCGACTACTCCTACTCAAATAATCATTGAACAAAGACCTGACTGAAAACCTATCAAAGTCAACAAAGCCTTTATGTGGACTCCCAAGAGCTTTGAATTAGGTCCCAAATTCTCAACAAGAATCATCCATGACATGCTATTTTCATTTTGAATTATTAAGTCTATAATAAATTACACTGCAAGGTAACATTTCCTCAATAAGATAATAGCACTATTAACTTTTGCTCCCTATAATGTATATCTGGCAAATTTTAAGATTTCTACATCCATCAAATACACAGTCTTGGAACATTTTAAAACAGTTGCTACTGTTCCCACTTAGAGAAAGAAGTCTTCTACAGAATTAAGGCAAACAGTTCAAAATTAACTTCCTTTATTCCAACCAAAATTCAAAGCCTCAGAGAAGATTAATACCTTGTTCCATATGATGGATATCCTTTCAAAAAAGGATCAGCTTTTACTTTGTCAGTAGGATAAAAATATATATACAGTCATTCTTTTCATTAGTTTGAATTATTAACACATCTTTTGTGGATGTTACACTATCAGTATTTAGGACTTGAATTCCTCTCACTTGCATTAGTGTAAAACTGAAACTGCTCTGTTTAAAGCAGGAGTGTCAAACTCATCTGGCCCATGGACTGGACGAGGGTCACTGGGTCAGTCTGCAGCCAGATCAAGACCGTGCACTGAAGCCAGCATGCTAGCCCTGTACTCCAGGTCTCAGGGGCACAGCCTCTCATTGTAAATAATGGTGACATCAAGGCATGACAGATGAGTCAAGGAGGGGACACTGAGAAGTTGGAGTGGGGCAGAGTTAAGGCAGCCATGAGGGGCATCACAGGCTGCCTCAGGGACCCATCTTATCACAGTTGGTAACTTGGCTGAGAAAGCTGTGTGTAGGGAAGAAAATTAATTTTCCCAGAATAGAGGAAGGAACCCTTGGAACAGGAAAACAAAAAACAAAAAAACCCGGGTGATAGTAAAAACCTGAAACCCAGTGAATGAGTAAGTAGGCAAGAGGAGGCTAAAAGGGCAGGAGAAAAGTTAACCCAGTCGAGGGCTGAGAGATAGGTGGAACTATGGCTAAGACAGACACCACCGAGTAGCAACTGTTGGGGCTTCTAGCACAGCAGCATGAATAGAGTAAGGAACAGAATAAGAGAACCTATCAGCAAACCCAAGGGACAGAGGAGTTGGGCAGAGCACAACTCAGTTAGGGTCAGCCAAGCCAGGACTTGGTGCAAGTAGTACAGTTATTACACATTTTGGGTGGGGATATTAAACCCCTGAAGCAACCAATTCTAGAGACATAGTAAAGTTGGGTAGTGGAGCAATAGAGTCTGTCAGGACAGCTATCCACCAGAGAGTTGAAGCCTGAAGCTGGCTGTAGCAGAGTCAGCTATGGTTGAGCCTAACACACTCAAACAGTTGAAACATGAGTTGCTGGAGGTCCAGCTGTTCTGTGATGAGGCAGAGGAGTGACAGGAACACTTCTGGTATGAACTTGAACACCATAATCATATGTAACATCCCCTATACAGAGAGAGAGAGAGAGAGAGTGTTGATATGGGCAAGCAGGGCCTGTATCTGGGGAAAATATATAAAACCCTATAGCTTCATTGGCCAGGGGAAGCAGAGGATATTTTAGGCCAACTGGTTGAGAGAGACTGTAGTGTGGTGCTCCCTAACTGGACGAGCATAGGTGGCAGAAGGCCAGGGCTAACGGGGCTTATCCTCCACAAATGCAGGGCAGTGCATAGGGCCACAAGACAGCCTGGTCACGGGTTCCTGGTGGCTGCAGCAGGGGTGGGGAGGGTCACGCACACAGTGGAGAAGGAGGGAATGAGGCTGGGCTGAGGCCGGCATTGCAAGTGGCTTATCCAGGGAGTGCGGCTCCCACCACTGCACACACCCTGGGGGTGCCACGGTGGGTGTGTACCCCCAGATCTGTGCATAGGGCGAGGGCAGGCTGCCACTGCAGTTTGGGGCTGGGAGCTGTTCTGGGCTCTTCCCAGTGTGGGGGTGGGGCTGGGGCTGGGGCAGGCTGTGCTTGGGGCAGGCAGTGGCAGTGCTGGGAGGGAGGCTATGGCAGGGGCTGTAGCCACCCCAAAATTCACCATAGCCCCTCCAACCCCCTGTTCCCAGCACTGCTGCCACCCCCCCCCCCCCAAGTGCAGTGTGACCCAACCCTCCTGCTGGGAAGAATCTGGTGCAGCCCCCAGCCTGAGTCTACAGTGGTAGCCCACCCATGCCTGCGCACAGATCTGGGGCACACCCCCCCATGGTTTCCCAGGGTGCGTGCAGCAGCGGGAGCTCCCCCCCTTGCCTATGCTGGGTGCCCCCCTAGACAAACCATTAGTGGCTTCATCCTGCACCCTGCTCTGGCTGTGCTGGGCCTGGCTCTGTCCCACTGCCATGGGGGGGGGGGGCAGATCTAGGCCCCAGCAGTGAGGGAGGGAATAGGGCACAGGCAGAAGTAAGGGCTGGAGTGAATGGGGCCCCAGCCGGGCCGGGTCATGGGACAAGTGGAGGCCCAGAGCGCATGTGGCCCTAATCTGTGCGCATGGTGGAGGCAGCTGCTGCTGCATACTATACTTTGCTCCCCACTGCCGCTGCCCTGGGAGCATTACAACACCATGTGCCTGCCAATGCTGGGCTGCCCCACACCCCCTGCTCCCTCCACAGCAGGATGCCCATGTCATTGCATGGCTCTTGGGGCAGTGGGGTTAAGGCTTGTAAGTTACTGTTCCCAGTGGAGCTGTGACCCAAATCACCTGCAGTCCAGGTCTAGAGTGTAGTCTTGGTCTTTCCCCCTTGTTATAGACCAGCTGAAAAGGAATTAAGAGCCAAGAACTGAGATGCTTGGAGGAAGCGGAAACCTGCTGTTGCCTGAGATGCCGGCAAGGGGAAACCCATTGTTTTCCACGTTTTTCTCCTTAAATGAGAAATCCATGTTTTACCACCATTTTTGTGGTGAGCAGAAAACCCAAATCCCTGTTTATAAGGCAGATATGAGGAGTGGGAGAAGAGCCAAAGGAATACTGACACCCTACATGGGGAGCTTGTCCAAACCAGTCAGGAGTTAATGGAGGCTTACATTCAGAGATAGAGGCTGCAGGATGAGAAAGCCAGCTAAGAGATGCAGTTTGAGGTGCTCCAGCAAGCCTACCTGCACTCACCAAAGAAAATCAAGAGGACTCAGGGAATGGATGAGCCAGGAGCTGTGAAAGTTGGAGGCTGAACTTACCAGATTGAGTAAAAATCATGCTAAAAATGGGAACACCTCATGCAGGAGGCTAGGAGCAAGGAAGAAATGAAGAAACAGATGAAAGGGTGGAAACCTAGGACCTGCAGATACATAGAAGCCCTGAAAAGGAGAAAAGGGGAGTGCAGTTCTCATTGGAATTGCACCCAGGTAATGGAACAAGAACAGGAACAAACTTTACAAAATATTAAATTCACCTCATAATTCCCCTGCTAGATACCATAGTTACCACCTCCTGTAAACTCTAATGTCTAGCTCTATTCAGTAGGTATATTTCTTGGCCAGTGGAGCTTAAAGTTATTTTATTGTAAAAAGCTCAATGTGCAGTGACTTGACAACGTACAGTAGCTGAGTGAAATTAAGTCACGTGGTTTGCTTTTCAGCAGAGAGCTAATAAACTTCCCTGTTTCAGCTAAAAATACTTATTCAGAAGAAATGGGGATCATGGTGATAATATCCTGCACTTTCTTCATGCTTCCATATCACAGGATATCTAAATGCTTTACAAACATTAGTGATCAAGAACATACATCCAGTTCTGTACAGTAGAACCCCATTTTACATGTATTCAACTTACCCCAGTCTCATGTTTACACAAATTAATATTAGCACCCAAGCAGAAAAATACACCCCAAGATGTGCATTATTTACATATATACGTGAGACGCGCAGACCAAGTCAAATGGAGTCACATGGAGCTTGGGTTCCTAAGCAGGATTCAGGATTCAGCCTGTGTCGCCATTGTGTTCAAGATGAGTGCTTCTAATACTGATTCTACAAGTGCTTCTGCCTCTACAAGGAAAAGGAAAGCTGCAAATTTGGAAGAAAAACTTGAAGTTGTGAAGAGATATGAAAGAGGTAAGAAGACAAAGGAAATTAGGTGTGCTACAGGGCTCAGCAGGTCAACTCTCTGTACAATTAGGGACAACGTGGAGAAAATTAAGGAGTTCTGCAAGAGTGCTACACGTTTATTTACTGCCTGTGTTTCATTAACAAGGTCAGCCATCATGAAGGAAATGGAACGCATGTTGACAACATGGATTGAGCACCAGAATCAAGAACACATAAATCTGACATAAATCTTATTCCTCAATAAGAAAACATTATTAGACTGTATGTGTATTAAGGGCTTAGAGCTAGCAGCAGAACGGCCTGCAGGTGGCTGCACTCCCCAATCAGGAATTACCTGGTTAGCAGGGGGCTGCCTGACTGGGAAGAGGGTTCAGCTGCTGGCAATAAGAGCAGGCCTGAGGAGGGGAGCCAGTAGTTTGCTGGTTGCAGCTATGGAGAAAGCAAAACCCAGTTAGAGCAGCTGCTTATGATGTCCTTGGAGGTAAGGGCAGGAGCTATGGGGATGACAGGGTAGACTGCCCCAGACAGGTGGGCAGTCCAAAGATGAGACTCAGTTTTGAGATGGCCCCCTGTCATAGTATGTAAAGAAGACACGGTCCTGCAACTAACAGACAGTATAGGCAGACTGCAGTGCCTATATGGAGCCCCACAGAGACAGACAGACATTTTGTACATTGCGAGGCTGAAGCCAAAGCGGCAAATTTAAAATTGAGTGAGAAGAAGAAATGGTTTGAAGCAATAAGTAATTGTCAAGTATGCCTCATTTACATATTCAAACTAATATTCAAAACATTTAACATTTAAAATAATTTTTTTTAATTGTCTGGGGGGGGGGAAAATTAGGAAGCATTATTTTCTGACTGATCCTTGTTGCAACTGTTGGATATGCCACAATTTCAGTTATAGTGAATGCATTTAATCTGTGAAGTTCTATGAATGTAAAGAATCATAGTTGTGTATTTTCCAAAATATTACAAAATGTTACAGAGCACTGAAGTGTAAAAATGAATTCTCTGCATGTGACAGTGTTGCATATTTTTTTCTGCTTTTGCTCATAGAAAAACTAATTAAATTTAACATGTTGGAATCCTGATGACAATCGCCAACAGCAGATCTGACTTTAACTCCATTTTTACTTGGCAGGACTGCAAATGCAGAGCTGAGATACACAATCTCTCTGCCTAATGTAGCATTCATTATCACATTGGGCTCATAGACTAGCCAGGGCACCAGGGACATCACAGGTCAGAGCACACAATAAGCAGCAAATTTGTTGCATAAAATGAGGACTGAACTGGATTTCATGCAATGGGACAATATCTTTTTGGAACATAGGTTCCCACCCCAACCAAATTAGTCTGCAAATAGTATAAAGTCAACAACGTTCTCTGCTAGGAGAGAATTCTGCTGGATTGGTATACAGCTATAGTAGAGGGAAAGGCTCCCTACATCCTGTTCATGCCCCCGTCTCAGTGCAATCTTGCAAAATAGGAATTTGCCTTAACTTCGTAATTTTTCCATCTAAACAGACCTTACCTGTTTCATCTGGTATTTTCCTCCTCCCTGATTAAACAAACTTAGTCCTTTTATAAACAAGTTTCTGGCTGGAACTTTCATGGAAAGTGAATTAAACATTGGTTTATCATAAGCATTCAAGACGGCATGCTTTCAATGAGTATTCATACCAACTTAAAGCTTAACAGTCAACAAGGTAAGTCATTATATTCCCTACAATACAGATACAGAAATAGAGGTGAAACAGCATTCAGAAAGTGTCTGACTGAATCAGAATTAGACCACAAAGGCTTTTAACTCTCACTGGGCGTGTCTACATAAGATGCCCAGTAGCCTTATAACACTGCACAGTAACATACCAGGCAAAAACCATGCTAATACACTACTGCACAGTAGTATTAGGCTACTGCACATTAAGCGTCACTAAAAACCCATGTACCAGTGCTACTGCACAGCAGCACAAGTTACTGTGCATTGATTTAGTACGTGGTTAACCAAATACTCAACTTAATACACAGTAACTACGGCACAATAATGAATGTATAGACATGTCTATAGTTGTGCGTATTGCATTACTCACATTATTAGCATAAAGGATCTTTGCCTGAGTAAGCACATGTACAAGTAATTGCTTTTTGCATTTCCAGTTACCAGGTTGGGAGTTTATATAATTGAGTGTTCAGATAAATGGAGCTCAGGGCATAAAATGCAAGCAGAAATTTTCAAGTATATAGTAGTAATTTCTAAATCATATTTTTAAAGTGTAAAGTCAAGCTGTTTACACACAGGTCCTTTGGTTTCATTATTAATATATATCATACCATGGTCAAACAAAAAAAACCAGCAGCTATACAAACCGTTGCAAACAAATGAAAGATGTAGATTGAGGTAGTTAACTTAGTCTGAAGTCAGGCAGAAGGCAGAGTAGCTAAATCAGAGATATGTAGCATTAGCTTTTGTGAGCCCAAGCTCACTTCATCAGATGCTGTGAAATGACAACTGAAAGTAATTGGTGCATAAGTCCATAGTCAACATAAGCTGACAATGGAAATTTATACTTTACAGTAAATTTGTGGCCTAATATTCATGTTTCATTAAGGAAAACATGGTTTTGGTATCCTTATTGACAATACCACTCCCTTCCGGATATCTAAGGAAAATTATCTATGCATGCGTGAACATTTTTTATTTTTATTTTTTAAATGGAGGAAGGTTCAGATTGAAGCCCAGAAGGCTATCATGTTCACACTCTTCCCAGTGATAGACAGTGGGCGCATCTACACATGGGCCCAACTACACAGTTGTTACTGCACAGTTATTTAGTGCTTGCTGCAGCAAATACAATCAAGCACCTACATTGAACACCTTCAAGAGTAAATTGGATGCTTATCTTGCTGGGATCCTATGACCCCAGCTGACTTCATGCCCTTTGGGCAGGGGGCTGGACTCGATGATCTCCCAACGTCCCTTCCAGCCCTAATGTCTATGAAATCTATGAAATACTAAATGACTGTGCAGTAATCACCGGTACTCCGCAGTCCCAGCAGCACGTGGGTTTGTTTCTGACCCAACTGTGCAGTAGCAGCAGCATCATGGCTCATCACCCACCAATGCTACGTTGCCATAGCTCATTGCTACAGCGACAAAGCTTCTTGTGTGAATGTGCCCAGTAATTGAAGTAGCCATGTTAGGGAGGAGCAGACAAAAATGTGTTGCATACAGTAAGGGTAGAGGACTTTAGAAAATACAGAATACTAAAATCATGTTTTAAAACAATGTCACTCGGAGAAAAAAATGATATTTGATGCTTAAAACATGCAGTAGTTCTCAAGCTTTTGAACAAGAAAATTAGGAGACAGTTTTGCTGGAAACAATTCAAGAAATGACTCAGTTACGAGTACGCATTTTCAACTACATGATTGTTTATTTTATACAATAATTGAAATGATACATACTGATAGGATTCTGATTTCAAAGGGTGAACAGTATAAATGGGTCAAAACCTGAGACACCTCTTTGACTAATATTTGCATCATTCTTCAGCAGACTTCTTAACATTTTGTATGTAAATTTTGTATTTGTGTATTTGCTACTATGTCAAAGTCTGGCTGCTCACTGTATACAGGTATATGTCAAATTTTGGCCTTAATAGTACATGGTACCTTATCTCAGGGTTTAGTTAGAATCGTAGAAATGTAGGACTGGAAGAAGGAACCTCAAGAAGTCATCAAGACCCCTCATTTCCTGCATTCAAGCAGGCTTAAGCATCTGTAGACCAGGATTAAGCATCCATATCCATAGACCATAGATCCATAGAATAGATCTGTATTCTGTCTGATTAGCTCTACTGTTATGGAGATTTCACAAACTCCCAAGATAACCAACTTCAGTGTTTCTCTTTGCTTATATAATTAGTTTATCCTTACTATCTAACCCAGTGATTTTTTTTTTTTTTTTGATTTTTTTTTTTTTTTTTTCAACTGGGGCTCCATGACTGCTGCCCCTGTGCCAGGGGGTAAGCAATCATACGTCCTCCCTCCTAATGCTGGGAGGGTCCCATAAATAAAAGACTCCCACACCTGCTCCCTGGTCCCCAGCACCTTTTGTCATGTGAGCCCCCAGCAGTGGGTTGTGGTGTGCGCAAGCAGGCAGGTGACCATGGAGATGTGAGCTTCACTTTTCACCCCATCCCATCTCCCAGCCCACCCCACTCCTCCCATGCTCCTGGCCATGGGCCAATGTAAGGGGTGCACAAGCTAGATTCTAGGTCAGTGATTCTCAGCTGGGGTGCCTCTAAATTTCTTTAAAATTATGAAAGGATGACAGGTTGAGAACTACTGTTCTAACCTAAATTTCCCTAGCTTCAACTTAAGTTGATTACTTTTTGTCCTAATCTAGAAGACACAGAAAACAATTGATCATCGCCCTCTTCATAATAACATTTTATACATCTGAAAACTTAATCAAGCTTCCCTTCTCCCCGGCCTTTAAAAACCCAATTCTTTCAACCTTTCCTTACAGATGGTATTTTCTGAAACTCTTACCAATCATGTTGTTCTTCTCTAGACTCTCTAATTTGTCTACATCTTCTTAAAATGTGGTGCCCAGAACTGACACAGTACTGCAATTCAGGCCTCACTAATGCTGAGTACAGGAAAATATTTATCTTAAATGTCTTATAATTCCCCTGTTAATAATCCCGAAGTGAGAGATTTTCTTTTTTGGCACCAGCATTAGATTGTTGACTCATCCAGTTTCTGGTTCACATAGCCCCCACATCATTTTCCACAGTACTTCTGCCTAGCCAGTTATTTCCATTTTTTTTTTTAATTGTACACTGAATTTTTCCACTTAAAGTGTAGTACTTAGCATTGAATTTCATCTTCTTGATTTTTAGAACATTTCTCATTTTATCAAAGTCACTTTGAATTCAACTTAAGATTCTAACTTTACAGTCCTTATTGAGTCAGAGGTTGCACATAGATCGAAGAATGAAAAATAGTCTAGCAAGTCACAATTTTTCCCAAGTCCTTCCTTGCAAGAATAAACTGTTAGAACTCTTTTTGTAAAGCAGAATTCTCCTCTTTGTGCCTATTGAATAGCATCCAGGGGCATTTATACACATACCTTTTAGTGCTGTGAAGTGTGGGAGATCCAGTGCACGGGAGCAAACTCAATTAATTGAGTCTGCTCTGCATGTAAGCTGATGCGCCCAGTGCTGCGTTGCATGCATTTGTATAAATGGTGAAACGTGCATCAGCTCTGGCAAAATGGTGGCGGCGCATTTCTGAACTAAAACATCTTCAATGTATTTTAGTTTAAAAGTGCACCACCGCCATTTTCTCAGCACTGACGTGCATTTCACCATTTATACAAATGCATGCGACAGCGCCAGACACTTTCAAAAGTACTCGGTGCTACGTCACACATGCATCTAAGAATTCTAGCTATACAGGTCTCTTTTTCTCCTATTTACTTGCAGAACAATGCTGGGCAAGCAGCTTCAGTGTTCTGCACTATGAATAGAGAAGTGTTTCTTAATCTTTTTATACTTAAGGCACCCCTTGTCAGACTTAAGGCACTATGCTTAAACTTGAGGCACCCATCAGAAAGTGCCACCTCTTAGTTTTCACTTGTATTATTTTTCTGTAATCAAAAAACAGCAATTCTGTTGCAAAGAACTTGTAAAGACCACAGCAGGTCAAAATGGGTTTACTGTTATGGTTTCTTTTTGAAATCTCTAGATTTATCTTGTGAATCATGTTTTCACACTGTTGGGGAAAACCGAACAGAATGAATTGGGCCCCAAGGTCACGGTGGGCCGGGGTGGCAATCAGATACGGACAGGTGGGATTAATGGTGTAGAGTCAGGAGATACGGACCCAGAGCGGATTGAAAGGCAAGAGGATTTATTTGACTTACGCTTTTGGCGTAGGCAGTGAAGTCTTCAGTTACAGTTAGGAACGTACAAACAACAAAGGGGTCTGTTGGCCCACAAGGTTCAGTCCGAAGACCTAGTCCCAGGGCTGGTCAACAGCTCATTAATGGGGAATACACCCAATAAAATGAAAACTGTAACGCATGAACAATGAACTACGTGACGCCAGTCCAAGGTGATGGACAATCGAGTGGTCGAAGGAGAAAGCCGAGGTCGGAAGCCAGGAGGTGATGCAGCGGAGACGTCAGGTCAGTGGAGTGAGCCGAGTCGTAATCAGTGAAGGAAGCCAAGGTCGATGATCCGGAACCGGGTTACAACAAAGTCCAAAAGGGTGATCCAAAATCGTAGCTGTTAGTCAGGACCAAGGTGAATCAGAAACCAGGCAAGCGTAGTCAAAACCGTGATACAACGAGTAGTACAAAATACCAAACAACAGAGTCAAAGGAGGAGATCGATAGGCTCTAAAGCCTGACTGAGAGACAGTCCCTGCAACAGCAGCCTCTGTTCTCAGCTAACACGATCTCCCCCCGAGGGTGGGTTCACTGAACTTTTATATGAATTTGGTAGCCAATCAGAACCCTCTCCACAGAGAAATTTCTAGTCAGATTACCTCATGTCAAGTTCTGACTGAGCATGCTCTCAGTCAGAAGCTGACACAATCTGAGCATGCGGGTAAAGTAGGTCAACAATGATTGACAGGTCCGCAGGTCCCCCAGGGGGCAAGGGCTGGGTGAGCCTTGGCACTTTCCACTCACAACGTCAAACCGCGCATGTCAGTCCAGCTCTTCTGTTTTGGCAGCATATACTCAAAATTTTGCTCTGACACACACCAAACAGTGCATGGTACCCTGAGACACCCTTGAAAGAATCTTGAGGCAAACCAGAATCACTGAACTAGAGATTGAAGAGGCCTCCATTGTAACAGAGTGGAGGCTTTATTCTTCTTTACTCCCTGGTCCTGCATAGTGAGGATTGTGACAGTGCAGGTCTTAAATGGTCTGCTGAAAGTAACCAAAGAGTCATGTTCACAAATACAGGCATACCTCGGAGATATTGCAGGTTCGGTTCCAGACCACCGCAATAAAGCGAATATCGCAATAAAGCGAGTCACACAAATTTTTTGGTTTCCCAGTGCATATAAAAGTTATGTTTACACTATACTGTAGTCTATTAAGTGTGCAATAGCATTATGGCTAAAAAAACAATGTACATACCTTAATTAAAAAATACTTTATTGCTAAAAAATACGAAATGAGCAAATGCTGTTGGAAAAATGGCGCCGATAGACTTGCTCGAGGCAGGGTTGCCACAAACCTTCAATTTGTAAAAAAACGCAATATCTGCAAAGCGCAATAAAGCAAAGTGCAATAAAACGAGGTATGCCTGTAGATGGAAAAAGGCGCTAATTTTATTTACAGACCACCTCCACTCAGGTGCTCAGCAACATCATGAAAGCTATTTTAAATATATTAGGGCAGAGCACCAAATTAAGGCCTGTGGGTCAGAACTGGCCTGTGAAGCATTTGCATTAGGCTCTCAGCAGCTGGAGAGGACCAGTCGCACAAAACAGCAGGGATTTTAGAGGAGGATTTCTCAGTGTCCTTCTGCCGGTTGTGTAGTATTTCTCTCAATGCATTCCTGTGTTGTGCTCCACCTCTTCCCTGTGCAGCCTCCGCGATGCCCCTGACCTAGCTGCTCTCTACCCTTGCTTCTACTTAGCATTCTCTTAGCAGGGCCGTCCCTGGGGGGCAGGGAGCGGGGCGCAAATCAAAGCAATCACCCTGGGCCTTGCAGTCTGTGAGGTCCTGCCGCAGCTGCTGTGCGCCACCAGCTCCATGCTCCAGTCATTCGTCATCCTCCCCTCCCCTGCCCTGTCCAGTCGACACCCCCCTGCTCTGTGCTCAAGCTGCTTGCCAACCACTGGCCTCACACGGGCTGATATGCCCTGGGCCCCACACACCCTAGGGATGGCTCTGTTTCTTAGCATGGCCTTTGATTAAGAGAATAGATAGTACTTGGTAGTGACAGTAAATGGAGATTGTTGGCAGAGGAGCACAAGACAGCAAGGACTGCTGGAGCAGCAGCAGGGATTTGGTGGCCTGCTGTGGCCCATAACATTTCCAATTCCTGCATTAGGTAATAAGGAAGGAGCAAACATGTCACCATAAAATACCTGGGAGAGGAGAGAGGGAATATTTTCAATCATTTCTAAAAGAAAAGCAATAAAATGAGTTAGAAGACATGGATAGATGATGAGGTTTGTCCTATAATCCCCACAAAAAATGGTTTCTTTACACAGGAGTCCAATAGGATGAGGCTCAAGAAGGAAGTCTCAAATATAGCAAAGAACTTTAGAACAAAATGCTCTGCTTCTATTTAATTATTAACTCAACATCCTAAATTAAAACTTAATAAAATATTAATCTGATTTACATTAACTAATTTGAAAAAAGATGACATTGTGTTGGAAAATAATGGGTGACGGATCTACTGGAATTAATTGTTTTTTCTGTGCTAAGCCAATGACCTGAAAAATAAAATGTATTGACTGAAACCTATTTCTGCCTGTTGTCAAGTATAGATTATTTGTCATGCTTCATTTATTTTTAAACATAATTTGTACATAATAGTAAACACCAGATCTGTCAGCTTCAGAATCATTATTGTTTTTCTTCTGTAAGACAATATTTTTCCAGTAGTACTAGAGATGTCACTAATTCATTAAGTGGCTTCTCAAGAGATTATTTTATTGGCAATTACATTAATATAGTACTTCTTTTATCATTGTATGATTGTGCCATTATACAAGTCTATGGATTTTTACCTTAAGAGCAAATAGTGGTAAAAGTTTTTGTTAGTAATAGAATCCAAGGCCTGTAGGCTGCCTTATTGTTTTTTTTCATTGGAAAAGTGCAATAGTCTACTTATGTTTTAAAAGTTTCAAATAGGCTTGCTATTTGTATTAAAACTCAAACAGCCTATGTACTGGTTTGGATTCTTATACAAAGGTGAAATTTATTCTTAGATAACACACTTACTGAAGTTCTCTTTTAAAAGTAACATTCCTTTTTTGTTTCTTTGTTTGTTAATTGTTAAACTTTGGCACATAAGACAAGGCCTACATAATAGAAAAAAAGAAAACCCTAGTACTAGTTTGTCACTTGACTTCTCTGGTTTTCTCTAGGTTTAATTTATAATTTGCTCCAGTAACGTCCCTATCCAATCATATTGTTCTCTAGGAGAGTGAAGCCTTTTTAAATTAAACATACTCACTGATTAATTATGGGTTCATGGTCTACTACATTTCAGTTGCATTAGATGGAGACTACTAATAGCAGCACAAAAGTAAAGATTTATTAGTGAGAGACTAAAATAAAAGATTTACATTGCATGATTTGGAGTGGATGGGTAGTAAACATCTTTTTATTCAATAGCAATGGAAACAGATTCTTTTCTTTTGAAAGCATAAAGTAATAAACTCATAGTGGCTTGATTTAGAAGGCATGGGGGAGCTGGGGGGGGGGCACTGAGGGTGGGGGTAGGGAAGGTGACATGAATCCTGCTACCAAATTCTTCCCCAGCATTGATCTCTGGGGCCAGGTCCTGGCCACTGATCATAAAGCACCTGTAAATTTGCCATATCTGATCCCAGCATATGGGATCCTTAAATGGCAAAAAATGGTCATAATAGTTCTTACACAATCATCACCAATGCCAAAATAATCATAGAAGCATAGAAAATTAGGGTTGGAAGGGACCTCAGGAGGTCATCTAGTTCAACCTCCTGCTCAAAGCAGGACCATCCCCAACTATATCATCCCAGCCAAGGCTTCATCTAGTAGGGTCTTAAACACCTCCAAAGATGGAGATTCCACAACATTTCTGGGTAACCTGTTAGTGTTTTACTACCTTCCTAGTGGGAAAATTCTTCCTAATATCTAACCTAAACTTGCCTCGCTGCAAGCTTGAGACCGTTGCTCCTTGTTCTGTCATCTGCCACCACTGAAAACAATTTAGCTTCATCTTCTTTGGGACCACCCTTCAGGTAGTCGAAGGCTGCTATCAAATCTCCCCTCAGTCTTTTGTTCTGCAGACTTAATGTGCCCCAACCCCTGAACCACTTTTGTTGCCCTCTGCTGGATTCTCTCCAATTTCTCCATGTCATTTCTGTAGTGGGGGCCCCAAAACTGGACACAGTACTCCAGATGTCGCCTCACCAGTGCCTAAGAGAGAGGAATAATCATGTCCATTGATCTGCCAGTAACACTCCTACCAATGCAGCCCAGTATGCTGTTGGCTTTCATAGTTTCATAGTAGCTAGGGTTAGGAGGGACCTGAACAGATCATCTAGCCTGACCCCCTGCCACAGGCAGGAATGAATACTGGGTTCACAAGACCCCAGTTAGGTGATCATGCAACCTCCTCTTGAATTTGTCCAAGGTAGAGGCAGGGACCACTTCCCTGGGAAGTTGGTTCCAGATTCTGGCCACCCTAACTGTAAAAATATTCTGATCTCTAACCTAAACCTATTCTCCATCAGCTTATTACCACTGTTCCTTGTCACCCTAGGCGGTGCTGAGGAGAAAAGGGCTCTACCTATTTGCTGTTGATCTCCCCGATGAGGTTGTAGGCAGCCACCAGGTACCCCCTCAGCCTCCTTGCTGAGGCTGAACAGGTTCAGGTCCCTCAGTCTCTCCTCATAGGACCCATCCTGCTGCCCTCTCACCAAGCAGGTGGCCCTCCTCTGAACCCTCTCCAGGCTGGCCACATCCCTCTTGAAGTGCAGCGCCCAGTACTCCAATTGTGGCCTGACCAAAGTTGTATAGAGGGGGAGTATCACCTCTCTGGACAGACCTGAGATGCATCTTTGGATGCATGACAAGGTATGGCTGGCCTTGCTGGCTGCAGTCTGGCACTGGCGGCTCATTTTCATCTTGGAGTCAATAATGACTTTCTGCCTCTGTGCTCTCAGGAGGGGAACTCCCCAGCTTTTACGTATGCTGTGGATTCCTTCTCCCAAGGTGCAGCACCCTGCATTTGTCTACGTTGAAACCCATTCTATTCTCCTCTGCCAACTTTTATAGTCTGTCTAAATCAGATGCAGATCTGGGCTTTTTGCTAGCGGTACACCCAGCTGGCCACAAACGAACCATGGGTGCACGGCCTGGAGGGAGGCTGGGGTAACCCAGATGCAAGAGCGAGAGAGGGCACCGCCATGCGGCGGGGTGGGCGGCCCAGCAATGGACTGATGCTGCCAAGAGAAAACCCCCAGCACTGGGCAGGAGCTGGAGCAAGATGTGGTGGAGCTCAAGGCTGCCCTGCTGGCTGCTGGCAGTGAAGCGGTGTTGTCCGAGAGCCTCCAGTTCTTCAGAAAGTGCCTGTGTGACTTGGCGGAGAGTGCGGCCCATGGAGCGAGGATCCATGCCTGCTGCCAAGAGCTGGCCGAAACAGATACCCCAACCTGCTGCTTCAATCTGGAGTGATGGCAGGCGGCGAGCGAAGTCTTAGATCACCTCAAGACCCCTGACAGCCAGAAAATCACTGACCTGGGTGAAGTACTTGAGCATGCCGTTGCCTTCTATCATGACCTGTTTGTGGCTGAGCCATTCTGCCCTGAGGCCACATGAGAACTCCATGTGGACCTGCCACGCCTTTGTGCCCTGGAGGCCAGCAAGCTTGAGCAGGTTACCTGCTGAGTCTTTTACAAGACTTTCTGGTCTCCTCTTGTCCCTTGTCCCCTGCACGTTTTCCAGGAGAGCCTTGCCAACAAGATCTTCCCAATCAGCTGCCACTGTGCAGTGCTCACGCTGTTGTCCAAAAAAGGAGACCTTGGCTGCATTTAAGAACTGGCAGCTGGTCTCCCTGCTGTGTGCAGACTACGAGATTCTGGCCAA
Organism: Crocodylus siamensis; assembly: GCF_052110815.1. NCBI lineage: Eukaryota > Metazoa > Chordata > Crocodylia > Crocodylidae > Crocodylus > Crocodylus siamensis. The sequence continues at coordinate 66,451,503 of NC_143399.1, forward strand.
AGCGCTGGTGACCCACCTCTGCACCATCATGGCCTCCATCACTGGGCCTGAGCAGAGCTACTGCATGCCCGGCAGAACCATCCAAGACAACCTGTTTCTGCTGCGTGACCTACTTACAGCCAGCAGTCTCTTCAGCCTAGACATTGGCCTCATCTCTCTGGATCAGGAGAGACCCTTTGACTGGGTGGACCTCACCTACCTCTTTCAGAACCTGGAGGCCTTTGGCTTTGGGCCCCTTTTCACCAGGGCCCTCTGGGTCTTTTATCAAGACACTTCCAGTCTGCTCAAGGTGAACGGGTATGCCCCATTCCCCACGTGCAGAGGCATTCATAGATTTCATAGACATTAGGGCTGGAAGGGACCTCAGAAGATCATTGAGTCTAGCCCCCCACCCGAAGGGCAGGAAGTCAGCTGGGGTCATAGGATCCCAGCAAGATAAGCATCCAATTTACTCTTGAAGGTGTTCAATATAGGTGCTTGAACCACCTCCGATGGCAGACTGTTCCAGACCTTGGGTGCTTGGACAGTAAAGAAATTCTTCCTTGTGTCCAGCCTGAAACAGTCTTGCAGTAGTTTATGACTGTTCGACCTCATCATCCCTTGGGGTGCTCTGGTGAACTAATGTTCCCCCAGATAAACTTATAGGTGGCCATCAGATCACCCCTGAGCCTGCGCTTTTCCAGGCTAAAGAGCCCCATGGCTCTCAGCCTGTTGTCGTAAGGTCTGTTTCCCTGACCTTTGATCATGATTTGATCAGGGCTGCCCCCTGTTGGGCATGTTTTATGCCCTGGCCATTGAGCCACTGCTGCATGCGCTGTGGTGCCACTTGAGTGGTGTGGCATTGCCATTGGCCATGGGCCTGTCCATTGCCCCTCTGCTCTGGCCACCAGCATATGCAGATGACGTGACCATCTTCCTTAATACTCAGGAAGACGTAGAGGCCCTGACTACCAGCGAGCCTATGAACGTGCCTCCTTGGCCTGTATCAACTGGACCAAGAGTGATACCCTGCTGCTTGGCATGTGGATCAGTGTGATCTCCCCCAGATTTGCCAGGGGGCCTCACCTGGTGCTGCAAGGGCCTTAAGGTCCTGGGCATATTCCTAGGGTAACTGTCCTTCATGGTGTGCAGCTGGGACAGCCTCAAGGAAGGGGTAGAGGTCTGCCTACAATGGTGGCACTGGCGCCTACCCAGCCTCTCCTACTGTTGACATGTTCTCATCATGAACAACCTGGCAGCAGTGACCTTGTGGCACCAGTGCACCATACTTGATCCACCACAGGACCTACTTGAGAGACTCCAGCGCCCCCCTGGTCATTCTTTTTTTTTTTTCTTCGGGATGGGTGCCACTGGCTCTCACGAGCTGTCCTTTTACCTACCTGTAGCTGAGGAGGGCCAGAGTTTGGTTGACCTTACAAGCAAGGTGGATGCCTTTTGCCTGCAGGCCCTTCAATGACTCCTGTAGGGCGAGGAGCGCCTACCTTTGGCAACAACTGGAATGCCAGTTTCTGCAGAGGGTAGGGACCCTCGGCTTTGACCAGGAGCTCTTCCTGTTGGACCTCATGGTTTTGAACTGGGCGGTGCTTCCAGCTTTCTACCGCGGCATGGTACGAGGCTGACAGGCTATCTTCTGCCTCTAGCCCCAGGCCCATCACCTGCAGTTCCCGCAGCTGCTAAGGGAACCCCTGGTGCACAACCCAGCTCTGAGGCACCCTGTGCTGAGCCTGGCCTCTGCCACTCTCTCCTGGCCATTCTCATCGAGGCATGTGTCCTCTGCCTGAGCCATCTCTTTGACTCCGCTCGGTCGGCCTGGCTTTTGCCCGCAGCCTTGACCACCCAGCTGGGCATGCGCTCCATCCGCAGCATGGGCCATCTCCTATGTGACCTCCAGGCTGCTCTCCCATTGGAGGCAGCAGCCACCCTGGATGACCATCTCTGGGCCGGCCAGGTCCCCCGCACCGCAGATGTCCTGAGTGAGGTTTTCCCCCATGCTGCCAGTCACCCCAGCCGTGGCCAGCGAGTTGCCCGGCAGACCTGGCATCCTGCTGATGCGCCCTGTGCCTCTTGACAGTGACACAGGTTGCCCCTTTTGCTTTTCTGTCACGTAGAAGCCTATATGCTTGGGTGGTTTACATCCACCATGCCCAAGTGCTTGCGGGCTGCCCCAATACACCGTGGTGACAGCACCTGGGGCTGCCAGATTCCTCGCTGGCCCACCTGGTATGGCGCACATTGTATAAGCTGCCAACTGCTAAGAAGACTGGTGACCTGCAGTGGCGGTTACTGCATGGCATCCTAGCCACTAGCACGTTTGCATCCCACTTTGACCCAGCCGCCTCGACGGCCTGCCCCTTCTGCCTGGGGGGTGTTGAGGAGACCCTCTTTCATGCCCTCTTCAACTGTCCCTGCCTGCAGCCACTCTTTGTCACCCTCAAGCTGCCGCTGCAACCACTGGGCAGGAACCTCTCAGAGACCACCTACATGTGCTCCTACCCATACTGGGTGGCTGAGAAGGGTCCCATCTGCCTGGCCAACTTTTTACTGGGTCAGGCCAAGATGGCCGTCCTCAAGAGCTGCTGAAACCAGCTTGCCAGGACTGGCTCAAATGATACCTTGTGGCTTTTCCGCCTCTGGTGCAGGCGTGCCTCTCACTGGAGTTTGAGTATGCTGTGCTCTGGTGGGCAGTGCCCGCCTCTGAGACACACTGGGCCCTTGAGGAAGCTCTGTGCCATGTGGAGGATGGCTGTCTCAAATACGCGCTCTGATGTCGTGACCAGTCTGGGCAACTGGGCAGGCTCGGTGTCAGACTATAACTTCCAGCTCGTGCCACACCCTGGGCCCTCACTGGGATGCTTTTTTGCTTTCTTTTTTGTGTGGGAAGTTGAAGGTGTTGACACGTGTATGATTGGATAGGTAGGAATTATTTATTTATAGATATGACTGTGTGGCCAGCGTTCTGACTGCAAAATGGCATGTAAGACATGATGTGGAATGTAGCGAAGGTGTCTGTCACGGTGTGATGTGATGAGTGCAATGACATGGTGTTCTTGGTTTGATGGTAATTTGTTTGTTTTTGCTTCGTAAGTGGCCAACCTTTTTGTATCCCTGAACCCCTGAGTAAAGTAGCTAAAAGTCAAAGTCCTTCCTTTCCTCAGGATCCTGAATTCTATCATCTTCTTGTCACTGCTGCCCAAGTTGCCATCTACTATTAAATTCCCCACCGATTCTTCCTCTCTGTGAGCAGCAGGTCAAGAAAAGCATGGCCCCTAACTGGCCACTCCAGCACTTGCACCTGGAAATTTTCCCCAACACTCTCTCCAAAAATTTCCTGGATTGCCTATGTGCTGCTATTTTGTCCTCCCAGCAGATGTTGAACTGACTAGAGTCCCCCATGAGAACCAGGGCTTGTGATTGGGAAACTTCCGCTAGCTGTTTGAAGAAAGCTTCATCCTCCTGGTCTGGTGTTTACAGCAGACCCCACCACAACATCACCCTTGTTTCTCTCTCCCACCCCTCCCCCTGCAACCCTATCCCAGAGACTTTCAACAGGTCTATCTCGGGTTTCATACTGGAGCTCTGAGCAATCATATGACTCTTTAACATAAAGTACCACTCCTCCTCCTCTTCTCCCCTGCCTGTCCTTCCTTAACAAGTTATACCTATCCATGACAGTGCTCCAGTCATGTGAGCTGTCCCACCAAATCTGTTATTCCAATCACATCATAGTTCAGTGACGATGCAAGGACTTCCAATTCCTCCTACTTGTCTCCCAGGCTCTGTGCATTTGTGTACAGGCACCTGAGGTAACTAACTGATTGACCTGATTTCTCAAGAAGAATGAGAACATGTCCCCAGTTGCTCATTCCTGCTTGCACTTCCTCCAGGCCACCCACTTCCCCACTTACCTCAGGGCTTTGGTCTCCATACCCCAGTGAGCCTAGTTTAAAGCCCTCCTCACTAGGTTAGCAAGCCTAAGAAGATCCTCTTCCTACTCTTGCTCACCTTTTCTTAGCAATCCTTCTTCCTGGAACATCATCCCATGGTCAAAGAATATCAAAGCCCTGCTGGAGACACCACCTGCACAGCCACAGATTGATTTGCAGGATGCAACTGCTCCTGCCTAGGCCCTCTCCCTTGACTAGAAGGATCGAGAAGAATACCACAAGCCCCATCCCCTTCACCTTCACCTTTGCACCTAGAGCCCTGTAGTCACTTTTGATCTGCTCAGGGTCTCCCCCAGTAATATCACTGGTGCCCACATGGATGAGCAGCATGGGGTAGTAGTCAGAGGGTAAGTAAATCCATGAGACTATCTATACTTCCACAATTACCAGCTGCTAGAATTGCTGCGGAGGCCGCTAGTAGCTGTCATAAATAAAAGAGACTCATCCTTCTCTGCTTTGTATCGGGGACTAGCTTGGTAGCCAGACAGCCCCAAAACAGGCTGTAAAGGCATACTTTCTGCCATCCTTCCACTGTCAAGTTGAGAGCCATTTGACCATAACGGATGATCTAGGTCATTGACTTCTAATTGCATCAACTTCACCCTTGGCATATAGAGCATTCAATGTACAGCCTTGTAATAATTTCCCAAATAGCTTAAGTGGAAATAATTTTGTCCTAACAGATTCACACTGAGGATCTCTGAGTCTCATTCTGGATATTTATTGCATATTTTACATTCACTTCATATGCAAAACCCCCCATCCATATCAATAAGAGGTCTTTCCACAATGTGCACAAATGTAATAAAGGTAGAAGAGAGAAGAATTTTATTCTTAACAGTTTACCAAGAAATTACACTTCCCAGCTAAAAAAAAAAAAGCTTTTCTAAAGGTTTATGGGAGAAGATGGCACCAAATATTTGTTATCATAATCAGATTATAGCTTCCAAGAGCAATATGCTTCTATCGCTTGTTCATGGAAACACACATAGCTAGTTTATCAAAAACAGATATCATAATCTACATGAAAAATAACCTCTCTTAGTTGGTTAAATATCAACTTCCACTTCAAAAAGGTCCCACAATCTAGAATAATTTAGCTAATGTCAATAGAGCTTCTTCAGGAATAGCTGTGACCTAAGATCTGCAAATCTTCAAATTTGCAGATTCTGCTGAATACTTTGTCACAAGGACCTGAAAAAGGAAAGGAAAGTAAAAGACATGAAGACTACAAAAAGGGTTGTGGTCTGAAAAAATGAAGGACTAGTCAGGGCAAAACCAGTATACTACTTATCCTAGCCTGGAAAAATGAAAGGGAAATTCATCCCTTCTAATTCTGTGGCTGGAAGGACCATAAGTTTGAACAGAAATCTTTCCCTATTAAATTTAATAGTGTTTAAAGTAAATTCTGTAATACCTTATTGATTTTATTTGTATCAAAATCTATAGGATTTTTTCATAAAAGAATCTTTCTAGACTCAACAGTAGATTGTTTGTAGCACCAAGAACAGATTAACAGCTTACATGTGAGAAATGGAAATAGGCTTCCAAATGTGAATTTTTAATGTAGATGCCTGAATCCCTGGCTTTTGCCTGTTTGTCCAGCTTTGTTAACAGGGAACATTACCAGTGTGATGTTAGAACAAGTTTGTAACAGATACCAAAAGTGTTATAAATATAAACTCAAGGAAATACACTATTTTAGTGTTACTTTAATGAAAGTTTCTCTGTTATCCAACACTCTTCACCCAGAGGAAAAATGAAGGCTGAAAGGATGTTAACACTTACTGCCATTAAATACAAAACCAATGATTTTTCAACTTCCCTTGCACATCTTCAAAGAGTCCCTAAACATTGGGAAGCTTGGAACTTCATGGCTATGGTTTCCAGCTGTGCACAAGGCTTAATCAATTTCTGTTGCTCCTATCATTTTTAACCATGCACTTGGAATTTTTTCTACGTCAAATTGTCAATAAACAATTCTCATACAAAGAGCAAAATAGTTTCCGAACATGAAAACATATTTTCTATTATATGAATTTAAAATAAAGAAAAACATGCTACTAAGCATTACTCATTACAAAAACTATTTCAGTATTTACTTCACCTATAAAGCACAATCTGCACATTTATCAATGAAGACATACTAACATTCTGTTTTTTATATTTATGTTTTCTTTACATACATCATAGCAATTTTTTGTGGCAAATAAAAACAATTTCACAAACATCATGACTTTTCTTGTCTATAAAAGGCAAATAACATTCAGGGCCTTAAATATTTTAAGGTTGCACTAGTCAAAATAACTAAGCAAAAGAAATAAACAGAATTTAAAAAATATAACAGCTTAGATGCTTTATTTCTTTATCACATTTGTTCATGGTATTTTCAGTTGCTTACTGCAACTGTTGAACAGAGAAACCTCAGTGTTTCATGACATGTAAGTCTGTGGCTCAGTTGCATGCTCCTTGACTGCAAAGATTTGGAGCTGGATGAATGGATTTGTTCTTAAGAACTTCAGTCAGTCCACTGAACTATAAGCTTGTTGTAAGAGTGTGTAGGCATGTCCTTGACTGCATTTGAAGAAGCACAGTATTTATCAAAGTATTTAAAAGAAAAGGAACATCTACAAAAATGCAGTAGGAGTGAGCCATGTGTATTTTTTTTAAAGACTGCTACTATTGTCTTCTAAACTTTTTAACAAAAGATTACATCAACAGCATACATTCAGTGGGAGAACATTTTCTTTAATAAGGTACCATTACCAAAGTTAATAGTTTTCCTTTACAGTAATTTTGTTTGTGCTGCTCTAAGAACAAAGTGTAACCAAAAACTTTTCCAAAACATCCTAGTTTACACCTCAACTGCAAAAAACATTTTGCAATAAAACCTGACCCAAAAGATCTCAACTCAAAAGCATTTCCTTTACAAAATTTAAAGCAGTTTATAAATACTTTGGCTAAGTATTATATGGAAAGTGTTTGCCAGTTTTAGGTGCCCTGAAGTGGTTTTATTACTTTAAAGCAAACCTAAAACTCTATAGTTTTAATTTGTTTATGTCCTTATACAATCTTTATTTTCTTGGGGTATTAAATAAAAATTAAAATATGAAAGTGTAAAAGAAGAGATCTGTATACACAGCACAGGATTTCCCCCTCCCTCCCCACCACTTTTTGGAAGGTTTTTAATTATGATCAGTTCAAAAGACATACCTGGTAAACAAATCAATGGATTAAATTAATCCCTGGTATAATTCAGATAACTCCAGTAAAGCTACAAGAACAACACATGTAGTTTATTTCTGTCACAAATTAAAGCAACATGCCTATAAGCAATCCTAAACATAGATATACAAGTAGTCACATGCATGAAGTTAAAAATAAGGTATATTCATCCATGTTTACAGGGCAAAGCCTGTCTCGCTCAAAGGTGTTCCAATTTATTGCATGGCTGAGCATTTTTATAAAGTTTATTGGAACAAAACTGATTAAGGCCTTGAGCAACACTAGTGGCCAATTTGGATGTCAAAGGAAAGAGAGATGGAAAAAACACTTGTTTGGTCAGAGTAGTTTTGTAATGCTATTTGCCAAGGCAGTATTGTTTCCTCTAGTGTATTCTAGAGTGCTTTCTCCAGCATAGCTTTCAATCAGTAATGAACTACCACTTTGTTACAGTTAATCACCAGTCAAATCCATTCATTAATTGAAAAAAAGGAAAGGTTAATCAATAATGCTTTTAAATTGAATTTAACTGAATAACTATTGCATATATTTTACATGCTTTATGTATAAATGTATAACTCTATATTTGTAAGCCCTGACCTTTCTCCCCTCCCCCGCTTTTATTTTTTATTTTTTAATTTAAATATAGAAACTAGGGGTGCACAGAGAGATTTTGGGGGCCAATACTGATAGCTGATTTCTAAGGAGGCATATCTGCCAATACCAATATGACTTCTGATAAGCAGCCCCAAAGCTTGAAGAGTTGTGTCCAGCTGGTAAGTCTGTTGTGGTGGAAGGGTAATGGGGAGAGAAGAGGCATGGGCGGGGTGGGGAGCAGATCAAGGCACCCATGGTAAGGGACAGAGTGGGACTGGGGGCAGGCATTGCCCAGCCAGGACAGAGCAGGGCGTGAGATGGAGCTGTAGATCAGGGGGCACAGATAATGGGAGGATGGCTCCTGCCACTGCGCACACCCTGGGATGGCACAGAGGGGCATGTGCCCCTGGATCTGGGCAGGGCAGGCTGGGGCCAGGGCTGCACTGGGATCTGGTGGGGACTGGGCCAGGCTGTGCTCCGGGCAGGCAGCAGCAGCACTGGGAGAGGGCCATCCCAAAATTTGCCATAGTCCCCCCCATACCCCATTCTCCCAGTGCTGCTGCCACCCAGACCCAACCCAGTCCCTGCCCCTGCCATGTGCTGGGAAGAGTGCCCCCCTATGTGCCCCCCCCAGTGCTGCTGCCACCCTGCCCATGCCCCACGCAGATCCGGGAGCATAAGCCAGCCCCCCCTCTGGTGCCCTCCCGGGGTGCATGCAGCAGCAGGAGCCACCCCCTCCTCCCCACACAAACCACGGCTCCATCCTGCACCCCGCCATGCCCTGGCTGAGCAGTGCCTGCCCCAGCCCCACTCCCTCCCTCACCACGGGAATCTTGATCTGCCCCTCTCATGCCCCTTCCTTCCCTCCCTCCCCTTCCACCATAACAGACTTACTAGCTGCACACAGCTCTCCAAGTTGCTGGGCGGTGGTCCTCACTGCCCACATGCTGCACTGTGGCTATGCATACGCATGGGCATTTATTGGCCAAATTATCAGCCACATCAGGCCAATATCCAATACAGTCAATTTTCTTTATATTGGTGCCAATCCAATATTGGACTGATGTATCGGTGCACCTCTAATAGAAACAGAACTCTTAACACTGGAGTAATACACAAGAACTGTACAAGCTTTAAGTTATTACATGTTTACAAAGGAAATAACATATAATTCTTATAACTTAGTATCTATATTATCAATATCTTGTTTATATATGTAAATATAACATTTAGTAATGCTCAAAGTAGAGGGAGGCTTACAGGGTGGCTTACTGGCTACAGAGTGGCTTACTGGGTGGTGAATGCACACACACCTGGAGCTGCCTTCACCCTTTCATAATATAGGAAAATAAGAAATAGACCATATGTGGATTATGTTTGGTCTATTTAATGTACCAGAATTACTATTTTGGTCCCTGAGTATCTTTTATATACTCTCACCCTGAAATTAACTTAAATTCCTGATGCTTCTACACCCAAACCTTCATTATATACCCAGTCCAATTTCCCTATCATTTGGATCCTTTAATGATGGTTATTTTTATACCTTTTAATCCTTTTCTAAAATGTGAAGATTCACCCTCTCCCTCTTTTTAATCCCTACCTCTTCCATTTCTCTTGCTTTTTAACCCCTTTTGCTGTGACATTTCTGAATGTAGGAGCTTAAGTTTGCAAACATTTAAGCATATGCTGTGCTCCAGTGTTCCCAAAGAGTGCCTGAAACAGGACTGAAAAACTGGTGCCAAATTGGCTTGTCGTCTTCTTCCCCTGGTGATCCCACAGTACCAGGCAGCATCCTGTTGGGTCTGCCAAGAAGATACAATATGACACTGCCTGGCACTGCATAACTGTTGCTCTACTTAGGGCACTACCTCCTGAACTGGAAGTAATAGTCAAGTTCAGCATGCTGCATATGCTACAGCTGAGCAGATTGCCTCTGCCTCTCAGCAGGTAGGCAGCTACCGTATCCTGAGATGGAAGGGACATAGCTGCATACAGGTGGCTCTGTACCTGTGTGAATTAGTTCTGAACACTACCAGGCCACACTAGTGCAGCTCCATTAGCTAGAACAAGAACCTACTCCTGGTTTCAGAGGCCTGTGATGTATGTGGGACTGTGTCCCAGAATCTGCTCATCAACATTTGCTCTCTACTTAGGTTTCACTTTGTGCCACATGCACAGAAGCTTCAGTGAAAAACTGTGATGAAAGGGCTGAACTCCTTATTCAACTTAAGTACCCAAATTGCCTGGTGTTAGTACTTGGTGTTCTCAATCAACCAAGGCTCCCTCTGCTAATCTGTCCAGTGCTCCACAGTTTGGGTAGCCGTGCCCTTTACTGGGTCTCTTCCTCTGTCTTTCTGTTGTAATTAATCTATGAGAGCATGCAGTGGGTAGGCTGGGGAAGGAGTATAGTGGGCAGGAGAGGGACATAGAGGACTGAACATCAGCAGTGCCTAATCTGTAGAACTTAAGATAGACCTCCCTGATATTAACTGCTCTACATGCAGCCCCCATTGGAAGTTATGGGGTGGTTGTTGGCTATGGAAGCTGTAAGAGCATGAGTGCAGTGTGGGCTCCCAAAAACTCATCACCATCATGGGAGGCAAGGGGTTTCCATGCAGGTGGTGCTGATCATCCAGACCTTCGGATTAGTAGGACACAAAGGCCTGCCCTGGGCCATGGTGATGGTATGGGGAAATTGGGTCCCCTCTTGTTAAGCAGTGGAATGAAAGCAAAGTAACCAATTCAGAATCTTGCTTGTAACTGCTTGTCTAACCACATAGTGTCAAAGTGATAGTTATATAAGGCTTTGCATTTTTACACAGGCTCTTTTCTATTGTGTTTGCACAGCTAAATCCTGTTTTTTGACTGGGACCTGTAGGAGTCATCATAACTTCTAATATAATGACTCTTATCATTCCAAATAGTAATTCTTAATGCTTAACTCTTGCGGGAACTGGCAGCTGGGTTCCTATAGCAATGGTCAGGCTCTCTGCCAGTGCTGGCTGTTTTCAGAATGGGAGGGGGGAAACGCAGCAGAGGGAGCTCATTCTTGGGGCTTCCCAGCTGGTGCTAAAGGGTGGGGTGGGTGAATTGGAGCCCCCCCCACCTCAAGGGGCTTCAATATACTTGTCTCATCTTCCAGGGGGGGCTGAAGGCCCCCCAGACTGAACTCCCTCTGCTCCCTTTCCCCATTCCCATTCTAAAAACAGCCACAGGTTGGGAGCTCAGCAGACACAAGTTACAAAAGATGCTACATTTTGTAACATGTTTATCTGATATGTCATGCAATGAGGGGTCAGATTTTCACCCAACTGGCCATTTTTTAAAGCTGTTTGTGACCATGCACATGTGTTTGGTCAGAGCTATAAATTGCTTTCTTTGGCCAGATCAGGCTAAAATTGTCACTTCTTCTACATCCATAGCGCGAATGACAATTTGGATGACAATTTCAAATGCCAGCTTAAAACGTTTTACTACTTTCCAAAACACTCAAGGAAAGACTGTATTGTATTATGACACTCTTTTGGGAATGGAGCCTCATATTGACATCTGAAGAGGGTGGAACTTGGTTTATGAGCAGAACCTGAAAGGATGGCACTATTTATTTTATATCGCTATGTATGGACCTGAAGTAACACCAGTACTGCATACTGTTATTCTCCTCTCTCAAACATTGCAGAGAATCAGAGAGTATCCAAATGAAACGTGCAACCAGAAACATGCAATATATAAGAATAATTGGAAGTGAATCAGGAAGCATTTCACTAGGGACAGAATATGAAACATCATCTCTAAGCTAAACAACTTTGAGGTTTTCCTCACACTACAGAATAATAATCACATGTGCATGACATTACAGAATAATCTTACAGTTGGAGAACCCTGGGAGCCAGTGGCCTTGAGTTCTAGTCCAACTGTACCATTAATTGATTTGACTTTGTGCAAGTCATTTAGGTCCATGTTTTCAAAAATGTCCATTAATTCTGTGCATCTCAGTTTTTAGGTGTTCAATCTGAGAGAGGTACCTTAAACTTAAACTTTAAACTCTCTGTGTGTACATTCTATCATCTCAAACTTGGAGTCATTAATCCTTAAGTACCTTGGCAAAATTATTTGAAGCCTCTGGATGAAATGTTATAATCTAGTTAATTTAATTAGTTAGCAAATGATTTTGCCAATTTCCCACTAACAGGAGTGGAGATATAATGTTGGATTGCCTGTGTCATTTGAAGACAAAAAAAGGATGTCAGCAGAAGAACCAAGTAGGTAACCAAGGAAAATTTGGTGAGGGTGAAACACAGAACCAACAGAACCAGGAAGAGAAAGCAGATAATAAAAGGTGAGAAACCATTTAGAATGGGATTAGTGAGGTCCATCTTATCTTCTATCACTATACTAAATCTAAATTGCTGCCTGACTTGCATTTTACTTAAATATAAAAGCAGATGCAAAAATTCTGTTCTTAGGTCAACCTATATAAAACGTATTTGCTTTTGTGAAGCTATTCCAGATTTACAACAATTTAAATGAGAGTAGAAGTTGTTTCATTGGCTAGGTTGTTACTTGAACTACATGCCTGTGTGGGGTAGAAAGGGAAATATGAATCCCCCTCAAGCTCTTGCATGGGAGACTCAACTCCCACCTTGGACAGGTAGATAGGGAGGAACTGGAAAGTGCAGAGCTGGAACTTTGCAGAAAAAATGTAAGAAGGGATACAATTATGCATCTTAAAAACCTTTCAATGTACATTTTTTCCTTAGGCTATTCCTGTTGGTACAGCTTACAATTCTTTCCTTGACAAAGTCTCTAGCTAAAGATGCAGGCTCACCCTGTATTGTTGTTTTTACATATAATAAATAAATGTTTCTAATAGCTGCATTGCAGCTGTTAAGACAAAGACTTTATTGTGGGGGATTATGTACACGAGTCCCCAGAGCCATTCTGATTGACTCAGCTAGAATGCTGCCAGGTTGGGACTAATCAGTGGGGGTTATGACACTTTATAATAGAGTGTATCATACTTACTTCCTCTCCTATTCACAGGTCAATGCTAAGGCATTGGCTTAGCCCTGCCTTTGCTTTGATCCCTTTGCATCACTGATACCAGTGACAACACAAGAAATGTGATCATCTAAGGACCAGTATCATAGCTAGTCCCTGTACAGGTATGCTCATAACACAGAGAAAATAACTTTTTATACTATAATATACCCTTGGATGTCCCTCACAAGCCCAGCCAGCAGATGACTATATGAGAGCAATTAGTCAAGTGGTCACAGGATGAAAAAGTTCCTATGTATTTGTAAATATGGAGAGATTTACTAGGAAAAAATGTAAAATGTTTTCTGAGCTGAGAGAGCCACAAATTAAATATGTCCTTTCCAAAAGCTGTCAACATACTAGGTATTTTTAATACCTTTATTAAATTAAAATGAATAAAGGTATAGTGACAATAGTTGATTGCCAGCATAACTATTCTTTCCTAACTTACTAGAACAATAAAGAATGTCACACAGATAAGCATAATTACTGACAACAGCAAAATGGGCAAGAAGTGGTCCCTACCTGAGCACAAGTCCCACTGAAGTAAACATTCTCATCAGAAAGGGCATTACTGAATTAATGACTACAGTATCTGATACAGGATAATTATGAACTATAGTATTCACTGTTATGGGTCAGAGTCTTTGCTGGTGAAAATGTTGCAAGTCTGTTGACTTCAACCAGAGCTGTGCAGAACTTTATATCCTGGCTAACTACTAAGCTTGAAAGGGTTAATGGGCTTGACCCTTGAGGTTCATTAATGCTATTTGGCAGATCATTTAGGTAATTACTTGAAAGCTAAGTGTAACAGTAAGAAAGAAAGGAGTGAGAGAAGGGACATAATATAGGAAAGTAGGTAAGCAAAGAAATGGATATCTGAGAACAGGACTGATGAAACTATAATTTGGTAGGTTATATCTTTGTAGAGGTTCCCACAAGAAAAATACTTTATTTGTGTTATTACTCCCTTTAGAGGAGAATCTTCTGAATCATGGCCTTGATTCAACAAAGTGCTTGAACACATACTTAGCTTTAATCACTTAAGTGGTTTCACTAGCTCCAGGGAGACAGTGCATGACCCTAAGGTTTAGCATATGGTTAAACGCTTGGCTAAACGAGAGAAGCAAGTTTTTGGTAATATCTTTAAGTGGACTAAATGCCTAGTCGGGAGATATGTCAAACAAGCTTCTGGACACTAAGGCTGCTTATAGATGTAGGGGTGGGGGGAAAAAAGTAGTGCTTTACCTTAAGCTCAGCTGGCACTCCTCTACACTGGGCACAGCACATGCCCACAAGAGGCATCACTTTAGCTGGATCTGTCCAACATCTGTATAAATTGGGCACTTCGGTGGGGCATTTTGCTGCTTTTATCTAACAGCTAACTGAATCGGCTATTTGATAAAAGCACCAAAAAACCCTGATGAAGTGCCCAATCTATACAGATGCTGAGGAGCCAGGTTGAACTAAAGTGCTGGGGTACTTTTGTCCATGTCTGTGAGCACCCAAAGGGTTTTCCCTCAGGTCTGGGACGAAGGAGAAGCAGCCTAAGACAAATACTGAGCAAAAACAAGTCACATTTTTATCTGGCATTTAGCTTAGATCAGAGGATGGCAGCATTTCCCAGAGTGGGGCTAGAATGACCCAGTTTAGGTCTGAGGCAGGTGGGTACTTGGACCTGGCCACCTCTGCCACTTTTCCCTGCTGCCTGGCTGCAGTGCGGTAGCAAGTGGGGAATAAGTGGGGCTACTGCCCAGCTGGGATGGGGTGCAGGATGGAGCCACAAACAGCTAGTTTGGAGGGGCACAGGGGCAGGGGGAGGGTGGCTCCCATTGCTACACACACTCCTGGGCAAGCATGGGGAGGATGTGTGCCCCACAGATCTGTGCACAGGGCGAGGGTGGGCTGCTGCTACGGGCTTTACCCCCGGTGCCAAACTTCCTTGCCACTGTACTGCCTGGCTGAAGCACAGTGCAGGGAGATTTCCTCCTCTGTCAAAGTCCTGAACATCTGACTGGGGAGCAGTGCAGGTGCGTTCCCCTCTGCTGAAGCTTCAAGTGTTCAATTGTGGTGCAGGCAAGAGGCCTCTGTCGCTGAAACCACAGCTCCATAGGCTGGATCCAAAGTCGCCACAGGCTAGATCTGGCCTGTGGACCAGAGGTTGCCAACCCCTGGCTTAGGCTATTTCTGTTTATTTATGAAAGCATGTCTAACATCTCTACCACCTGAACAGCTGGTCCAATAAAAGCTATTACAAAAAAAAAAACTGCTTTTTTCATATTGCCTGCACAATCACAGCTACAATAGCTCTTTAACTCCACTTGTTAGATCAGGACATATAGGTGCCAAAGAGAGCTCTTAATTTAATAGCTGTGTAAGAGGTTTTTTTCTTCAAATACAATGTTATTTAAATAAAAATAGATTTCGTAAATGGATATTTTTCTAAAATATGCTGAGATAAGTATTTCTTTCATTAATGTATTCTACATGGGTCTTAGGAATCCTCCAAAAATAGTATGAGAACATAGTGCTAAGAACCATATACATACTATATTTACTCGCGTGTACCTCTTTTCCAAAAATTAGTTAAAGTGGAACATGTGTCTTAAACAAGGAAATGCAAGGAGCAGAGTAATCCTTATCCTCTCCCTGACCCCAACAACACTACAGCTGCCTGTGTTTTTCCCTGTGAAATTACTTAGCAGTATTTTTCAAGGAAAGATTTTTTTGCCCCCCACCTTCATTCTGCCTTTCAAAAACAAGTTGCATTTCTTATTTGGGGTACGTGGTTTGTGAGAAAATATTACATAGATATATAATACATTTACATGTATACCTTTTAGAAATGTTACTCATAAGTTTTGTATATAACTAGTTAAGTCAGCCAATTTTTATCTAAATAGGATGGTTTCATGAATAGATTTCAGCATAAGTTGCTAAAATTCGTAACGTACCATTTACAATAAGCCCTAACACCATCAGGGGAGAGATCTGTCTAAAAGTAGATACTATAGTGATTTTAAACATACCTGTAATTGAAAATTTTCACTTTTACTTGTCAAACCAAGAAACAGCTATTTTTATCTCTGCTTCCTGAGGTAATTGTCAACAATAATAAATATTACACCACTGTTCAGTAGAATAAATGCAAAAAAATTGAAAAAACTACCATGTTTTTTACAAGATATTTTTTGGTCCCATCCCCTCACTTTCCTCCTCACCCCTGTTAATGCCTTGCTCCTCCATGACATCTATTAGACAGCAGTGAAATTGGTTGCTTTATAACATATTCTCCTATTCATTATGGCTTTGATCCAGAAAACTACTGGGCATTTTCACACATGTTCCAGGGCGCTTTGATTAGAGTGGCTCTCGGAGCCACTTTAATTAAAGCGCCCAGAACATCTCATGTATCAGTGTCCCTGTGCTTCAAAATGGTGGTGGGGGTGCTTTATCTAAAGCTCATAGAATCATAGAGTCAATGAGTTGGAAGGGACCTAGACAGATCATCTAGTCCGACCCCCTGCCATGGGCGGGAAGGAGCACTGGGGGTGGGAGGGGTCATAAGACCCCAGCCAGGTGCCTATCCAGTCTCCTCTTGAAGATCTCTAGGGAAGGTGAGAGCACCACCTCTCTGGGAAGCCTATTCCAGGCTCTGGCCACCCTTACTGTGAAGTAGTTCTTCCTAATATCTAACCTAAACCTATCCTCCCTCAGCTTGTGGCCATTGTTCCTAGTGACTCCAAGGGGGGCCCTGGTGAACAGACTTTCCCCGAGTCCCTGCTGGTGGCCCCAGATAAGGTTGTAAGCAGCCACAAGATCCCTCCCCCCTCAGTCTCCTCTTGCAGAGGTTGGGGGCCTCTCAGCCTTTCCTCATAGGGCTGGCCACAGAGGCCCCCAACCATATGAGTGACCCTCCTCTTGACCCTCTCCAGGTTCCCCACATCCTTCTTGAAGTGCGGTGCCCAGAACTGGACACAGTACTCTAGCTGCGGCCTGACTAGCGCTGCATAGAGGGGGAGCAAGACCTCTCTGGACCTGTTAGTGATGCCCCTGTTGATGTATGACAGGGTGCAGTTGGCTCTGCGTATTTCTTTGTCGTATTGGCGACTCATGTTCATCTTGGAGTCAATCTTGACTCCAAGATACCTCTGCCGCTGAGAGGGTCAAAAATTCAAGAAGCCATCCCTGGGTGGGCTTGAACCACCAACCTTTCAGTTAACAGCTGAACGCACTAACCACTTGCACCACAGAGACAGTGAAATGCTTGTTGAACAACCTTAATTAAAACAACCCTGCCACCATTTTTAAGCATGGAGATACTGACAAATGAGATGCAGAGGCTGGCTGGAGCACGCTAATTAGCATGCTCCAGCAGACTTGACTAATTGAATCTGCTCCAACATCCAGTGCATTGGAGCAATCACCCAGAACAAGTACAGGCACCCATTTACCCCAGTAGGAGCTGGAGCACATATAAAGGGAAAAAAACCCCCATACAGGTAGTGCATTCCCACACTATTAATAAAACCTGGTATATTTGTTTCATTCCCTCTTTACAGGTCAGGAAAGATTTACAGGCTCATAAATATTTATGGGCATGCCCCTTCAATTGGACATAATCCAGTGGAAAAATATTCATGAGATAATGTAATATCCCATCTTCTTTACATTTAAAAACCCTGTTAACTGATGTAAACCTCTTATATCTGAATACCAAGTCTAAAGAATGGAGTCGTATCTAATCTGACCTTATGAACTGAGTAATAATAAAACTATATATAGCAGCTGTCAAACAAATTGGTAATACAGCTGCATTACATATTTGCACATGGTGTGTTTCAGATGTGATAGCCTTGACTCCCCGTCACTGTCTCCCCCTAGACATTTTATCCTTTATGCTGACTTTCCTTGAATTTTAACTAGAAGAAGTGCAGTCTTAAGGCAGGCATTGCATTCTCATCTTAATTCATATAGAATGCAGCATCTGTTGAAGTGAACTGTTGCTCATGAAAGCTTATGTAGCTATAATTCAGTTAGCCTATAACATACAACTCTACCTTCTGCCTGACTCCAGACTAACACAGCTAACTACATCTCTCTGATTATAATTCATGTAAATTTGTGCCCATTATTTGGAAAAACAATTTGCATGTCTAAATCCTGGCTTTAGGGACTGAAAATAGACCCTGTTCGTTCAGGCTCTGGATACAAGCTGAGATCTACTGCACATATTCGAAACTCTAGGATACTGGAGGTAGGGATCTATCCAAATCAAGATTGCGTGGATTTCACAGAAATTGCAAAATTGGATGATCTCTGCGAAATCTGCAGGGAGAGGGGAGAGAAATACTACAAATAAAATGCTGGCTCCTCAGTGGGACCCAGCAGTCCCCCTAGCTGTGCAGCCATACCTGGGGAAGGGGGGAGGTGGACTGCCAGCATGAACAGGCAAGAAGGCTGCCGCCGCCACCCCGATTGGCTGAGAGGGCTGCCTGTTGTGCAGCCCGACTGTGCTCTGCCAATCAGTAGTGAGGGGTGGGGCACCATGCCAAACAGCCATCTCGGACAATTAGTGGCAAGGGGTGGGACCATATGACAGACAGCTTCCTACACCAAGGCCCCTCAGCCTATCAGAGGCATGGGGGATGGGGCAGCCATGACAAGCCCTCAAAAATGGTGGCCAGCCCCATAATCTGCCTGCAAAATTGGCTGACCACCTCCTCAAGTTGGGCAGACCCCTATCTATAGAGCAGGGGTTGATAACTTATGACCTATGGCCTGAATCTGGCCCATGGAGCCATCTGATATGGCCCATGGATGTGGGGCTCTGGCAGCAGTTGCTTTCTTGTGCTGCTGTGGGGAGAAGTACTAGCTGAAGGTGCCTTCCCCAAACCATTGCATAGAAAAGCATGGGTGACATCTGGGTCATAGTACCTGCCTTTCTTTGACCTGAACTAGATCACTCCACCCACAGCCTAAAAAGGCTGCCAAATGCTGCTGTGAGGTATTCTTTCCCAGTTCACAGCCAGCCAAACAGCCAGCAGAATATTTTGAGAGATGTCTTTTCTATTAAGAAAAGATAGAGAACACTGGAACTGATGAGTGCCACAAAGATTTGGTGAATTACTTGAGTGTTGAAAAGAGGGGGAAAACAAGCCTGAAACAGAATATTAGAACAAAAATGTTGTGTTAATAGTTGAACAGTGCTGTGACTTTGACAACCGGAGAGAAGAGGTCTGAAGAATGCTTAGTGACAGAAGTAGTACCCAAGAGTAAGAAAGAGGAAAGCGGTCAGAGAGCTGGTTAATGTAAATGATACGAAACTGAAGAAAAGTAAATTGGCTTCATGGGGAAAAAAGTAACTCAACAAGGGAGAGTGAAGGAGGTAAAGTACAATGAGAAACCCATCCAGACTAACTTGTTCAGAAAGGCATGGGCATGCCTAGGCTCCAGTCAGCTTTGTGTGGTGCCATGAATGGATGGACTTTCAGGGAATAGGGGTACTAAATGGAAAGGAATAAATTAATGTAAACACAAAGAAAAGAGAAAGAACAGGGGGAGGGGTCACTGCTGAGAGATGGGAAGGTGGGTTGAAGAGATCAGAAAGAATAAACCGAGAAGCAAAGCTATTTTACTGAGGGACATAAGTGTTGTTAAAGCTAACCCAGATAATGAGATCAGAATCCAGAATCTCTGTTGAGACCACACTTAAAACAATCAGTCTGTGGATGATTTCTTGTTCTGCAATTTCGTGTTCATTTTTTTTAAGTCATGTGGTTAAAGAACAGCTACTCTGAGGTCAGTGATGGGCTGTCTAGGGAGGTTTAAGTGTTCTGTCACAAGCTTTTGAGTCCCTTTGGAATTGAAGCCAAATAGGTGTCCATTCATTCTTTCATGTAGGGATTGTCCCATCTGTCCAGTCTGGGCAGCAGAGGGACACCATAAGCAGGCGATGGCATACATGACATTGGTAAAGGAGCAGGTGAAAATGCCCTGAATGTTATAATCTGTGTTTGTTTGGTTCAGTGATAACATGGGGACAGCAGCAGCAGCAAGCAGAGGAAGGAGCAAATGGGAGGGAAGGGGAGGAGAAGAGAATGGAGGGGAGCTGTTGTGGAGCATAGGAGGGAGGGAAGGGGTTGGCAAAATTGTGGGGAGGGATTCTTACCTGATTCAGGGACTTAAAAAAGTTGCCAGCAGTTGCTCCTGTGATCTGGTCTGCTTGCCCAGTTGGGAGGGGACCTGGAATTAGGAGTGCAGCCACACCTGTAATGCTGGTCACATTATTAGAAATTAGGAGTGCAACCCACCCTGGCCGATCTTTGCCCCAGGCAGAAGATCTAGCCCAGCCTGCCCCCCACCTCCAACCACTGCTCAAGAAGAGCTGGGCTGGGCACATGTGTGCCTTCCTTGCTCCTGTATAGCAGCAATGGTGCCCTGCCCACCTGTCTGGCGCACTATGCCGTTCTGCCTCCCCGCTGGACTGTACCGGACGCCCCTGCCTGCCTGCCTCTCTGTCTGCAGTAGCACTGCTGACTTGTGGGGGGATGCCAAAATACAGGTTCACCCAAGGCACCATTTTCCCTAAGACTGGATCTGGATCCACATGATAATGTCACTGATTTACTTCAGGTAACTAGATCAGTGGTTTTCAACTTTTTTTCATTTGTAGACCCCTAAAAAAACTTTGAATGGACGTACGGACCCCTCTGAATTGTAACTGTGGATATTTACATACTTTTTTTTGATCAATCATAGTGATCTTTTGCAGACCCCTTAGACATAGGCTGTGGACCCCTATGGGTCCGCAGACCACAGGTTGAAGGCCACTATTCTAGGGGGATGAAAAGGCAGCTGTGGAGGAAACAGATGTCAAGGTCTGTCATAAATATATTGAGACTTAGCCATGTTAGCCTGGAGTCAAGAAGAAGACAGGGTAGATTTGTAACTTATTTGCACTTTGGTTAGCCCTACCTTGCCGTCTACATATATTGGCAAACTGGGGGCATGTAACAGGGAACTCTAACCCTGCTACTAAGAGGCAGGGCTGCCCCTTTAAGACCCAGGGCTACACAAACACCAAGCACCAAGAGGGTAGGGGTTAATAGCCCAACTACCCTGCCCGGTCAGTTGACAGGAAGGGAATAAGCCTCTGGGCACATATAAACCCCAGGGCCGAGGCTGGCAGGGCGAAGGTCTCTGGCAAGTGGTCAGGGGAAGAGAGCTCCTGCATAGCAGAAATACCCAGAAATGCTCTGGCTGCTGGCCAGACTATTGCTGTAGCTAATGAGGATCCAGGAGGCTACAAGGTACCCAGAGCTGGAGGGGATACTCAATGCTTGAGAAGCAGTTTGGGGTTTTTAAGGAGCCAGAGTGTGGCTTATAGGACTTCTATTATGTTATAGCCTAGGGGCTCATATTTATGTTATTGTATGTTCAGTGGATTGGGCTGAAGCTATTTGGGGAGGAGGAGGCCTCAGTGGGGCACACTACAGTGCAGAGCCCCAGCTCCAGGGGGGCACAACAACAGGGGGTGATCAGAGCCTCAGTGCCCTAGGGCACAGATCAACATTTATACCATCTGCGAAGCAAGGGCCACCATCTAGGGAAGGTTTGGAGAGGTGGATAGCGACCCCTAGCACTGGGGTATTAAACAGGCAGCCTCCCACCTAAGTAACATCATAATATTTCTTCCATCAAGGCATGGCAGGAGAGAGAGGTGGGTGGGTAGCTCAGAGACAGAGGGTCAGGCCCCTGTTAGACAGGCACAGGAATGGACCCCGTCACAGGGGCCAAACATGTGCCTATGATGGTGCTGTTCATTTGTAGGTACAGCAAGTCTCTAAATCTAAAACAATTTTGTTCTAAAATATTTTATTCTTTTCTTTTTAGTACCCCTGCTCTCTAAGTTCATTCATAGCATGTGATGAAGTAGGCTGTAGGGGTCTTTTTGAACGAGTTAGGTCTTCAAGCTGCTACCCTGCTCTACCTGTTGCATAACTTCAGACTAACAGGTCTAATTACCTCATTCCGTGTTTAGTGAAGCAAGCTGTTGTGCAGCACTGTTGGTATTCATGAAGGGGGTTACTTGACTACATAGATCTGAGTAGCAGGGGAGCTAACAAAGCTCTATATTCTCCATTCTAGTTCTTTTGAAGCTAGGGTACCTTCTTTTTAGCAGGACCGCATTCCTAAATAAGGATAAGGCTGATAGTATAAGACAGAGGTTTTCAACCTTTTTTACTAAGTGTACCCCAGTGGCCGGACGCGGAGTTGGGTGGTGCACAGCTGGACCCAGAATCGAGGGGTGGCATGTGTCCAGACACAGAGCACAAGGTGGTGGATGGCAGCAGTGGCACACAGAGGTGCTGCTGCCCTCCCCCTGTCTCAGCCCTGCTCCTGGGAGGTGGTGGTGCAGGGTGGTGGCACTGTCCCTGCCCACCCATGCATACTCCCTAAGGCCTTCCCAAGTACCTCCAGGGGTACACGTACCCCAGCTGACATCCCCTGATATAGGATCTCTAAAACTTTGCTCATGCCTGGAGTCTCAACTTTTATTGCAGTCTGAAAAATGAGTTAGCTAGAAATAAACTGTATGTGTGATTGTACATCCCAGGTTTCTATTTATTTATAGTCTTGACCATTCATGGGACTTGGATATGTATAATTTCTAGTTCTTTTGTTAATACAAACAGGATAAATGGGACAAGCTGGCTTTTGAAAGGTAGGGAATAAAAGAACTAGTAATAATTTGAATTAAAACTATAGAAGCTTGTTTTCTAAAATATTTTTGATCAAGAATAGATGACACAAATCAGGAAAAAGCTAAAGGACTTAACTGTAAGATTTAAAGTCAAATATGTGCTTAAGCACACATCCTGAATAGAAAATGTTTTCCTGAAGCATGACCCATATATTGCTCTGGTATTCTTATTTGTAGAACACGAATACCTCTAGGCCTCAAACAGGATCATGGTCTCAGGCTGACCAGACACATAGGAAGTGATGATATTTTGGTTCTTGCTTGCGATGTTTGGCTTGGGAACTCCCTATACCAGCAGTTCCCAATCTGTGGTACGCATACCAACAGTGGTATGCAGACAACCTGTCAGTGGTATGCATTTACTGATTTATTATAATTACTTTGTACATGTAACCTCGTGTGCCACTCACTAGTATGTCTTCCTCTTATGGGTTTTTTGGATGCCACCATCCCCTTAGTGGTTGACAGCTTGCTATTGGGTTAGATGTCTCGGACGGTTCCCAGGGGTTCTCTCCTGCCATGTCTTGTCAGAATGAGTTTGTTATTGCGAGAATGGTTGTTCCGCCTGCCTTTCTTAGTTCCCTCATTCAATCTGCCATCCAGTTTCCCGTTTCGGGGCTCTGCCTCCCCTACACCCTGCCTTACGCCAACCATGGATGTTGGTTTCCGACTGCCACTAGGGCTGGTCATGGTACAGACTTTGTTTTGCCCTTTTAAGTTAGAAAAATCCAGGTCAGACAGTGCCTCATCCAGACTTTGTCCGTATTGTAACTGGCCTGCGATTTTTCTACCAGCCCCAGGTTACCTTGCTTCCTGGCATGCTCTTCCCTCTCTGGCTTGCATCCACTGCAGCTCACGGATCCGTCTCTCCTTTCTCTCCTCAGGTTCACTGTTGTCCCAGTCCTGTCCATCTTTGTCTGGGATCCACAGCTCGGTTCCAGGTAAGTAACTAGGCTCTCCTAGGCTTAGTTTATTTTTGTCTGCCCCTTCCTGGGGCTACCACCACCTTCCCTTGGTGGGGCTGCGATCAGCTCTGGGCTGCTCTGGGCCCACCAGAGGACTCACTTCTGGTCCTCCCTGTTCCTGGTCTGCTGGGGTTTTTATGAAGGGGGCTGGCCGACACATCGGCGCTGGCACACTGGCATAAAGCAGGCCCATGCCAGTACTGGTGCTAGCCCCAGCTCTCCTGAACTCATCTTAACTTTTTTTTTCTTCCATCTTAGGTTCAGCAGGTTTTTTGCTGTGGCCCTGTTCTCCCCACACTTCCAGTCTGTGGCAGCGTCCCATCTGCTCCACTCCTCTCCAGGTAAGCCTTTTTTCATGGCGTTGTCTCCACCACAATACAACAAAAATTTGCTGGTGGTACTTAAGGTTGTATTGTTTTAAATTGGTGGTGTGCAATCTGTCAGAGTTTGGGAACTGCTGCCCTATACCAACAAATGAACAGCACTGCCATGGACATATGGATGCCCCCACCTAACATATTTATGACAGACCTTGAAGTCTGCTTTTTTTTTTAGCTGTCCTCTCATCCGCCGATATACCTAATGAATGTGTCATCAGTGTACCCTGTATGAACACATCTGAAATTTTACCAGGACTTTAACAACTTTTATCTGTCAAACTTAACTCTGTAATTTTTCACCCAACAAATTAATTTCCTACACACTACAGTGAAGGCTTGCAATGGCCAACTGCCACAACATTGCACTGGAAACCAAAGGACCACCACAGCTACCTTCAGGTCACCAGTTCTCATCCTAAACATACTAGGTCCATCATCTACCTACAAGCTCTACAGTACAACCATATCTGCTCTGATCTCACCAACTGGGATACATGCCTTTAAAGATCTGAAACAGAAATTCCTACATTTTACAATACAACCCCAAAACTGTAGCCTCTCCAGTCAACAAAGCCAGATCTTGTGCTGACCTGCTATGATACCAACCCTAGAATAAAGGCAGGAGAGTCCCTCTAGTTATCACCTACAAAGCCCAGCTTGATCACCTCAGACACATCATTAAAGACCTCTAACCCCTCCTGGAAAAGGATGATTGTCTTAAAATAGCCGGGGGGGTGGCGATGAAACTGTCTTGGCTTACAAGTGTCCCCTCCCCCCAGCATCTCTGAAACAACAGCTTACTTAACTCCCATTTTCATCAAGCCCTCCTTCAGACCCAAATGCCAGCTGTGCCCCTTCATCAACACAAGCCACATCATCACTGGACCAAACAAATACAGATTTAAACATCCAGAGTTCTTTAACCTGAAACTATCAATATCACATAAGCTATTCTGTGCTTATAGTGTCCCTCTGCTATCTGCGTTGGGCAGAAGTGTGATCCCTACTAGAAAGAACGAATAAACCAATTGGCTATCAGCGGCAGAAAGACCCAGAAGCCTGTGGCGAAACACTTAAACCTCCCTGAACACTCCTGCCTGACCTTAGGAATAATTGTTCTTAGGCAGCAAACCTTTAAGAACAGATTTGAATAGGAAATTGCACAAGAAACCATCCACAAACTGGATTGTGGTTTAAACAGAGTCTACTAATTCTTATCCTGTTACCTAGATTACCTTTTGTGACCCCTTTGTTCTAATGGGTTCTTTGGTTATATGCCTCTCCCAGCACTGCTCCCCTCCCTCCTCTTCCTACCTTTTGTATTCAAGTCACACTCTCCATTTTATGCACTGCTCTGTAGATGTCCTTTCATAGCATCTGATGAAGTGAGCTCCGGTCCATAAGCTTTCTGAAGCTAGTCACTTCATTAGATGCTGTGAAAGGACAGGCACATTACTATATGTATAAATATTTATCCATAAGGTGCAAAACTATCCTGCCTTCTAATAACATGGTATTAGCCTCTTGTTTCCAAGTAATAACTCAGTGAAATGTAACTAAAATTCCTTATCATTATATTAAATATTACAATAGCATTACCTACTACTATCTCAGGGTCCCAGGACAGAGCCTTGAGGGACCTCACTGGTCACAGGGCACCACGATGAGTGACTGCCATCAATCACAACCCTCTGGGTCCGACCACGAAGCCAATTTCCCAGCCAGCGGATCGTGGTGGAGCCAAAGCCACAACTGGGCAGTTTGGCCAAGAGGTGATCACAGGATACCAGATCAAAAGCTTTTTTGAAGTCAAGATATATGACATCAATCTCTTCTCCCTTGTCCAGGTGATAGGTCACCTGGTCATAGAAGGAAATGAGATTGGTCAAACAAGACCTACCCGCAACAAACCCATGCTGGCTGTCCCTTAGAATGTTAGCCTGGGCCAGTCCATCAAGGATGGCCTCCTTAATAAACTTTTCTAAGATCTTCCCCAGGAAAGAAGTCAGGCTAATGGGCCTGTAGTTAGCCGGATCCACTCTCCTCCTTTTCTTGAAGATCGGCACCACATTGGCCTTCTTCCAGTCTTCGGGCACTACACCAGAGCGCCAGGAGTTTTCAAAGATCCGTGCCAGGGGCTGGGCTATGACGCTCGCCAGCTCCTTGAGTACCCTGGGGTGCAGGTTGTCAGGGCCAGCTGACTTGAAGGTATCTAGCTTCTCAAGGTGTTCCTTCACGAGGTCAGCATTGATGGAGGGTAGGGGATCCCCCTCACCCAGATTTCCCTGTCCCATAGCAGGCATGGGCATCCCGTGTGACTGATGAGAGACTGACACAAAGTACCTATTTAATAATATCTATTTAATCCATAGATGCTTCTCGAGCAAATCCCGGGACGTCATTCTCCCCTTGTACTCGGCCTTGGTGAGGCCGCAGCTGGAGTACTGCGTCCAGTTTTGGGCTCCACAATTCAAAAAGGATGTGGAGAAGCTTGAGAGAGTCCAGAGGAGAGCCACACGCATGATCAGAGGTCAGGAAAACAGATCTTATGAGGACAGGCTGAGAGCCATGGGACTCTTTAGCCTGGAAAAGCGCAGGCTCAGGGGTGATCTGATGGCCACCTACAAGTTTATCGGGGTGACCACCAGGATCTGGGGGAACGTCTGTTCACCAGAGCGCCCCAAGGGATGACGAGGTCGAACGGTCACAAACTCCTGCAAGACCGTTTCAGGCTGGACATAAGGAAGAATTTCTTTACTGTCCAAGCCCCCAAGGTCTGGAACAGTCTGCCAGCGGAGGTGGTTCAAGCACCTACATTGAACACCTTCAAGAGTAAATTGGATGCTTATCTTGCTGGGATCCTATGACCCCAGCTGACTTGCTGCCCTTTGGGCAGGGGGCTGGACTCGATGATCTCCCGAGGTCCCTTCCAGCCCTAATGTCTATGAAATCTATGAAATCTCCCTCTCCCCCAATTACAGTAATCATGGTAGTTGCCACAAGGATTTTGTATGGTCACTCATGGGGGGTAGTCTGTGCGTTCATCACTTGAACAGACGGTCCGCAAGACTAATTTGTGCCCGTTACGTAGCGCACGCATAGGCCAAGCGCATTGCCAGCCTACCAAGACTTTCTGTAGCCTCCCTCTTCCTCGCCAAATGCTCGTCAACTTATCTCCTGCATCTGCCTGAACTGTCCCCTCTCGGCTTTGACAAGCGCCTGGTGAAGGCAGGGTAAACCAATGTGGGTGGTCAACTCCTGGACACAAGGGCCACCTTTTCTACTCAGGGCCCATGCCACATCTACCTGCTGAGCTCTCAGCCCCGAGCCTTGGTGCTAAGGCAGGGCAGCAGATGAGAAATAACCAGGGGGAACCATTGTAGCCACAGGTATGGGGGCAAAGCCCACTCCCAGCCCAAGCTCCCCAGGGGCACCAGCGGGCCCCATACAGACAACCCCCGCACGCTGCAGGACACAGAGGCGGGGCTTAGCCCCGCCACCCTCTGACGAGCGCTGGCCCGCGCCCCCTGCCTTGGCCGGGGGTCAAGAATGGCCCATTGTGCGGCCACGCAGCCACGTGACCCCCAGCTCGGGCCCCGCCCCGGCCTCGGACTGAGGGAGGGGCGCGGGAAGGGGCGGCGCGCATGCGCGGGGCAGCTTTTCCCAGCCAGTGCGGCAGGCGCGGGAGGAAAACCGCAGCGGCGGCGGCGGCAGTGGGGGAAGTGCTCACGGCGGCGGCCGCCAGGACCCGGGCACTTGGACGTCTCTCGTGTGGCCCTGTAGCAGCAGCCGCCCCGTCCTCGTCCTTCTCCTGCGCCGCCGTCGTCTCCGCCTCCTCCAGCGGCTGCCGCTGCTGCGGGGGGAGCGGTCCCGGCGCGGGCGGCTCCCCCGGGGCGGGCGGGCGGAGACAAAGGAGGCGGGGGCCGGGCCGGCTGCGGGCTGCTGGGCGAGGCGGAGCCATGTAAAGGCGGCGGCGGGCGGCCCGCGGGCGTGATGGGGGATGCGGCGGACCCCCGGGAGCTGCGGAAGACCTTCCTGGTGCCCGCCATCAAGCCCTTCGACCACTACGACTTCGCGCGGGCCAAGATCGCCTGCAACCTCGCCTGGCTGGTGGCCAAAGCTTTCGGCACAGGTAGCGGCGTCTGCGGCTCCCCCCATCCCCACCCCCCTCTCCCGCACTGCTGGGGCCGCCGCGCCCTGGGCTGCCCCCTTCCCCCAGTGACAGTTGCCGGCGATAGAAAAGATGGTGCTTCCCCGCTGGAGCCGGCGGGCGGGGATGTGCCCGTCTCGCGTTGACGGGCGGGCAGCCATTCGCATCCCAGCCCGAGCCGGGCCCGGTGGGGCCCCCTCGCACGGCCCACACCTCTCTCTTTGCCTGCCCGCCTGGGCACGAGGGGGTTCGTATGAAGGCCTCCCTTTCCTTGCCGCCGAACCTGGCCCTGGAGGGATACCAGCGGCACCCTCCATGGGGAAACACCCCCAATCCGTGGGGCGGCATTTTGGTCATGCGCGGCTCTGTTGTCTCTTTGTAGCGGGTGTCTGAGCTGGCCACGCTCTTTCGCCTGGTTTTCCGCTGAAGGAAAGACTGCGTGGCCGCCAGCCATCATTTTATCCCTCTTCTCTGGAGAATAACAGGAAAAGGTTCCTCCTTTTGGTAGGAGCCAGGGTGTTGTTGGATGTTTTATCAGGGTTAAAAGGCATGTCTTTATGGTGCCCCTGGGGGTGGATGGTACTTGACAGCAGCCTTTACGCACACAAGCGTGCACACGCTCCAGACTGACTGAGCGTTTATATGGGTAATGCTCACTATCACAGTGACCTTCTTCAGTGCACAAAGAATTTAGTGGTAAACTGTTTTTCAAAATAGTTTCTGTATTTACAGTTAAAGCTTTCCTTGACTGTTGCCCACCCATGTAAGACAATTTTTCAGGCGGTGCCAAGCAGTTTCAAAGAATGAGTTATCAGTTTCAGAACTTAAATTTTTTTTTATTATTATTATTATTATTATTATTATTATTATTATTATTGTCAATAAGAACCTGAGGGCTAGGTAGCAATACAATGGAAATTCCTCACATTTGCTTTTTTTGATGAAGTAATTACTCCTCCTCTTAGGTGATTCAAGCCTGATGGCTTTGGTTTTTGGCAAAGATGTTTTTAGCATAGTTTAGACCATGACAAAATACAGTTGCACACATGAAATACAGAATACCCATGGTCCACAAATTCAAGTATGGTAGGGCCTTATTGGCAAATGGTGTGACAAGTTCACTGTCTTGGGAAGGTTAAAATATCTTGGTTTATATTATCCACATTTGGATTCAATATGTGCAGGAGCTTGCAGAATACTTTTCCATTTAACTTGTTTTAAAGAGCCTGGTCTAAACTGGATTCCTTTCCTTTCCTTTCCTCTCCTCCTTCCCCCTGGTTATTATCCTGCGAGCTACACAAGCAAATGTAACGATCAGTTTAAAACCAGTTATTTTTGCTTTCCTCTCTAAATACTCAGCTAGTATCAATTAATATAACTACAAGAACCAGAGGCAAAAATGGAATATGCAGCCCTGAACTGTTACATAGTTCATGATAATTATGTGGATGGATTAAAATCAGTGTTCTGGGTGGTCATGGTTCTATCAGCATGAAAAATATTTTCAAGCTGAAAGAAGTGGTTGTGTGTACAACTTGTTAAAGGAAGCTTATGCTTTCCAAATATTTACTTGGATCAGAACTGGAGAATTGACCTTTCCTTCTAACTGTTTCTTCTAGAAGAAAGGAAAGGTATTAAAGCTTTCTTTGAAATGCATTGCATCCCTTTCTGTATAGAAACGGTTTGGTTTTTTTTCTACCTACTGCCATATGAGTGTCATACACAAGAACGACTGAGGCATGGTTGGTCTTGGTTATGGTTGACACAATAAATATAACTTTGTGTCACTTCAAATTTTACATGGAATTTTTTGTTCTAAATCCACAGCAAGTATTAGGCAAGTAGTATTTGCAAGCTCTCTATTCATGCTACAACTTCTAGAACTTTTCTCCAGGAAGTTCTTGTGAGTTTCAGGGAATATAAAAACATCTTCAGTGTTTACTTTGAAATGTATACTGCTATCATGAAAATGTTTATTTTGGGTCTACTGAATCTGTTTTTGTTTTAGGAGCTTTGGGTCCTTGAAACAAAATGCAGGTGACTCAAGAATAGGTTGGTTGGATTATGATGGAAGAATGTGTCCTTCCCCGAAGGACTTCTGAATCATTCTGTGGAAGCATCATATAGTTTACCAAAATGAAGGAATTAATGCTATCCTAGTTAGAATTCTGTCTAAATGACTGATGATAAACATGGTGTTACAAATTCAGATGCGTTATCACTGACTTGGATGAGCTTGTGTAGAGATAAGAGTAGAAATAGGTTCATAATGTATGTCAGCATGGATAAAAGTGTTAGTACAACAATAAGAGGTAAGGGAAAATGTAGTTTTGTAAAAAATGTATCTGACACATGAATGATACTTAAAATAATTTTAAATATAAGTTTAATGCTTCAGATGTATGCTTCCTTTGAGTAGAATTTTGTCTGTCTCCATCCAGCTCTAATGATACTTGAAGTTTTTTAACTTACTACATTAATTCATAGTCTAAATTCAATATAGCTAGATGCCTAGCAGTAACAATTAAAATGTAAGAATATCCATTATCGGCCTGTGATGCTCTAATAACACCATCAGCCTTTTTAAAACCTGTTAAATGGAAAGCTGCTTTTAAATACTTTGGATTTGTGAGGAGGAAGGAAAAGTGATTATTTTGCTTTTGTTGGCTGTTTTACTGCTGAGTGTGTGAACTATGTAGCAAGGTTCAGAAAAATAGAAAGGTTTCTGTAACAGATGAATGATTTGATTTAGTTCTTGAAATGCTGAGATCATGTTGCAATGCTCCAGTAATGTAACAATTGATTCATAAAATAGATTCTTATATCCCATGCATCTAAGAAATAATCCAAAATTTTCCAAGATTCAGTAGTGCCATAAAAAATTGTTGAAACATTAACATTTCCAAATCTGTGTAATTAAATATACATCAATTTTAAGTTTTAATTTAAATCACTTTCTTTAGAACAGCTTGTATGAAAAAAATACTTTTGAAGAGTGTCTCTGATTCTGCTGTATAAGACATTTTTATATAATATGAGAGGAAGTGTTTACAAGTTCAATGTGCCTGGATTTAGGGGTGTTTGTAGCAGCCAAATGACACGAAGCACATAGAATGTGTACTTTAATTATTATTGTTTTTTGGAAAGGTGTTAAAAATCTTGGTATTGGAGTGGTAATGCTTTGGATTTTTTTGAGGGCAACCTCTGAACTTAAATCTGCAGATGATGACTTGTATGGAAACTTCATTGACTACAATAGGATTACTTGTAAAATTGCAGATTATGGGAATTTCTTTCAGTTTAGAAAATCTGCTTTTATCACCCAGTAGTTGAAATCTGTTGAAACTATTACTTGTGAACCTCAAAGCATAATAGGTCTGACTAATAGAACTAATTGAAATAATGGGTAATACAGTTGTATAAATATCAGGGAAATAAAGCAGCAAATCTGTCCTACTCGTATGCAGAGGTTTTCTTAAGTGTGTGAACATAATTTATTCTCTTTGGTGATTCTGCTGGCTATAAAAACACAAATGCAGGGTTAAAAGGCTTGAGTGTGAAAATTCTTACAAGAGAAATTTGGAATGACCTTTTTCTTCTGAAAAGTTCTGACATACATTTAAGTTGCAAAAACAGTTTTAGAATCAACTTAAGACTGAGCCAAATTCATCCTTGGCATAATACAACTTGTTTTCCTCAAACTAAGAGATGGTTAGCCATATTAGTACATAAGGTGCCACCCTTCTCTATCTTCTGTCTGACTTCAGGCTAATTGATTCAGAGTGGCATAAGTTTTTGCAATAACGTACTTTGTCAGGTGCTATGAATAAATGGTGTTGTCCATTCATGGCCTCTGAAAGTCCATACCTATGAAAGCTTGTGCATCTCCGAACCAGTTAAGGCAGGGTGGCACCTTTTTAGAGATTTACCTTCTGCCTTTCCTTAAGGTAGCATTAGTTATCAATCTTCAAAGTGGCCTCAAAATTAATTTTTGCAGAATTCTTATGTAGACGCAACTGCCGTGTGTGTAGTGAGGTAGGATTGCCATATCAGTTTGACAAAAGGAGTTGCAATTATGAATACTATCTTTCGGTGTCTTGGAGCTGTTTTGATCCACAACATATAATGGTCTTTCCTAGTAGCTGTAATTACATGCTTAATGACAGCAGAAAAGTATGGAGCCCTGCTGAAACCTGTATGAGTAACCTCGTGGTAGAAAAACAAATGTTTGGGATTTCTCTGAGGGAGAATTAAAAAAAAAAAAAAAAAAAAAAATCAAAGGACTTTCCTTTCCATTCTCTTAAAAGTTCTCAGGCAGGTTGAAGCTGCCTGGTCAATTCCACTGAAGTCTACTGATGTCTAATAATTAAGATTTTCTTAATGTCCTCTTCCCACCCCTCTTAATTTTTTTCCCTTTTGAAACAAGACAAGTAAGAGACTAAGTGAATATGGCCGTCTTAATTCTGATCCTTTTATTAACCTCCTTTAAGATAAACTGTGGGACGAACACTGAATGGTCAGGCTGCTATGGCAGGTTGTTATTTGGACTTCAAGCAGCAGTCCAAAAAACATTGTTAGTAATGAACTTTTTTGTACTATGTGTAAATAAGAATTAATTTTACAAGTAGCTGACAGCTATTCCAGAGGCAAGGAAATTTTCAGTGAGCAGATCTGGATAATATTCCATTAGGTAAGTTGATAGATCCATTTACCAAAGGAGGAAGCTATACACTATGTCACTGAATGAGCATCAGGTTGATCTCTTCATGGAAGTGGATGAATAAAATTTTTTCAAGAACTTGAAAAAAAAAAACCAAAGTCTTTATGGTAGGGTCTTGTCCAGTTACTAGGTGAAGAAGGGAGCTTTTTTTTTTTTTTTTACTATGGGATAGAAGTGCCAACAATTGCCTGAGGTAACTGTTCTTATGTGAAGTATGTTTTAATTGGTCAGGACTTCTTGGAGACCCTCCCCCCAGCCTTGGCTACTTGCCTGCAGCTGAGGCTCTGGTGCTTGTTGGCCCAGTGGCAACACCCTCAGTTCTGGCTTCAGTCTGGTCCTGGTGCCAGAGCTGCTGCCACTTCTGCAACCATTGCTGCCTAGCTGGGTGGGGGCTGGAGCCAGCATGTGCTCGAGCCCTGGGTCAGAGTGGGATTGTAGCCCTGATGGGGAGTAAGCGGGGGGGCGGTATTAATGTGGGGTCACTGCCAGGGAACAGGTAGGGCGGCAAGTAGCGGGAGAGGGCTGGCACTGGGGGAGACGGCACAGGGAGCAAGCAGCAGAGGAGCAAGTAATGGGTACCACAGGGTACAGGTAGTTGGGGGACTCAGGTGGAAGGGGGGCAGGCAGCAAGGGAAGAAGTAGAGAGGGGGAACATTTGGCAAAGAGTCGGGCCACTTGACTGTTCCTCAAGTCTCCCCTCCTCTTCCATCGCTTGGCTTCCTGCTGCTGCTTGCCACTACTAAGGTTAATTCCATAGTTATCTCGAAAATCATGAGATCCTGAATGAATAGTCAAGTGTTGATGATGTAGATGCTAAGGGCATGTATGGATGTTCAGAGTCACCTTGGTCTGGACTAGGTATTGGGGACAGCTGCTTCCCATAGACTTGGTGTGGAGAGGAGGAGCAACCATCAGCTGCTTCCTGCCAGCTTCTCACTCCAGAGTCCTCTATGTTAAGAAGCAGGCAGAATCTGCTCTCTCTTGGGTTCCCAGATGCTGGGAGCCAACTGCAGGGAGTGTTACTGAGCGTGCTGCCTGCTCCTTGTACTAGAGTCTCTTAGGGGTCTTTGCTGTGCTGCTCCAGGCCTCCCTGTGAATAGGAGGACTGGTGCAGCTCATACTTTCCCTAGTCAGAGATCACCCTGGTCTCAGGAAGGCGCTTAGGAGCAGGGGAGAGGGAGAGATTGCAGACTGAGCGTTCATACTGCACCCTCTCCCGGAATCGCTTCTAGTTGTAGAAATTTTCCACCACTAGAATTGAACGTTTGTAAGTGGACTAAGGTAAACCATCAATAAAAATGGCCTTGCAAAATAAAGTTACCTGCTTTCATCTTCTGGTTGTGTTCTTGAAAAGTTGCTGCCAAGGCCAATCATTTCATTGGTTTTCCTAATTATATAAAGGACACATCTTTTGGTGAACTTCTTTATGAAGCAGTAATCAAAGCAAAAGACAGCAATAGGAAATCTGTCCGTTCATAAAACTACCAAAAAAACTGTTGTAGAGAAACATTCCTTTTGGCATATTTTTTTTTTACATGCCTTTGCGCAGGTTTCATGGACAAGAAATACTGGGGTCACTGGAACAGTTACTTTACAAAATAGGACTTGTACAGTTACAGAGTGGGTGGACTTCCTTTCCCTCGGCTCCTTGAGGAGGTGGAATTTAAGACGCTAGTTGTTTGTTGTCTTCTCCTTGGAGCAATAAATATTGGAAGCAGGGTGTTTCGGTTATGCCAGCAAAATCCAGTGAATTCCTAAATCCAAATTATATTGGTACCTGCTATCAAAGAATTCTTATGGATGTTACCAAGTGATTAAATCAATATTTCATCAATTGTCAGTTCTTAATGGTATTCAAATCAGTGTGTTACCAGATGTCTTTCCCCGCCCCCCAAACTGTTTGATGCAGCACCTAAGCACTTTCTTGGAAATGGAGAGATCATGGACTTAAAGGTGTTTGACTTTAATCAGGTGTTGAAGGCACTAGGAGTAGTAACATTGTTCATGTTGGCAACAGTTATGAAGGTGACTATTCAGCTTTGTTTCCTGGACAGAGGTCTACCTAGCTTCAGTACAAGGTTGATTCAATTTAGTGGCAGACTAGTTAAACAGAAAAGTGATCTCACTTCATGGAGCCTGCATCATTTTATCTTCTCTCCTTTTTAAAGGTTCTTGTGCCAAAGAGGTGAAAATATCATCCCAGTCAGATCCACACTACTAATCTGCTCCATATACTAGCATTATACAGCCCCGCAGGAAGTGTTCCCTCCAGTCTGGACTGATGAGCTTAAATCCATTTCCTTTTCTATTTGGGGTAGCTGTAAACACCTTGTAAGAACAAAAGTATGAAATATTTCCATCAGCATCTTGTTCAAAGTGGTGGGGGGTGGTCAGTCTTGGTTGATTTGAAAACAGGGCAGAGACCCCTTTTTTGATCATGAAGGATATTATAAAACTCTGGTTGTTTCTGTTCAAACTCCAACCTTCTAATTTAAATGGTTGCTATATAGTAATGACAGAATCTCTTCCCAAAGAAAAGTGTAATTTGTTCAGTGTGCGCCAGGATTTGGCATAAATTAAATTTCTGATATAGGCTGAAATAGACCAAGTCTAGATCAATGGTTCTCAATCCTGTCAGATTCAAGGTACCCTAGGAAAATGCCAGCTCCTTGCTTTTACATGTTTCTTGACTGCAGGAAAGAGAGAGCAGTCCTTCTGATTACAACAGACCTGAATATTTTTGACACTAAGGACTGCTCTTTTAAAATCTCTGGGTTTATCAGGTGTGCACATCTAACACTGAGCTAATACTTAAGGATACTGGGAAAAGATGCTTCCTGCACCACAGATTGAGAATCACTTTTCTAGAATAGTCAGTAATTGTGTAGAATAATTTTAGTTTTAATTTTCAAGTTCAGCCACTTCCAAAACCATCTTTTATTCATCTCTTTGCTCATAGGAATCACACCCTAGGAAGAGGAAGTCCCACAGTTGGGGTTTGTCATAGTCTGTGACTTCCAAGATCTTGAATCAAATGCATCAGTGAAGCATATATTGAACTACTTTGTTTGTAAATGCTGCTTACAAGGACAAATGAACTTGTAAGAGGCTACAGTTGGGGTGAGGGTGTAGGGGTAGGAATGGTTGTATTTTTCCTTTTCCACTCTCCTACTGCCTGTTTTTCTGAACAGTTTTTATACAGGATTACATAAATGTATTCATTTAGAATATTCTCGGGGCTAAAAGTGCTGATTCTTAGAATAAATTGTATAGCTGAAATGGTAATATTTATCCAGTTGGATGTCTGGAAACTATTTTTAAAAAAACTTGTTTTCCAAGAAAATCAAGCTACTTTTCCAAGGAAAGTGTAGCCTCTGTTTACTGTAATGCAAGTCACTTTTTCCAAGGAGTATTTCTCTTTATCCTCAATTCACTTACATGATGACAGTTATTTTTATAAAGTTAATATAAGTGGAGGAAGCTTATGGTAGCTACCTCTTTCCCTTCTTTAAGTTGAAGAATAATGTAACTAATTTTTATATTCTGAGATGTTTGCTGTTTTAAAACTGCTGAAAAATTAGAATTAGTGGTGGGTTTCTTGTTCTTCCTCCACAATTTCAAAGCATGAACTGAAAGAAGCTGTTGAATTGTCATTGTGCACCTATATCAAAAGTAACATTTAGATTATTTTATACTCTGTAGGTACTTGGTAGGAAAAGAACATGGGATAGAGTTGTATGTTATTTTGTGTTCATTTTAGCTGAATTTCTTTGAATACTTGCTGTCTGAAGCTTCCCTGTGCCTGAGAGAAATATACAGTCTAGGACAGTGGTTCTCAATCGAGGTGCCTTGAGATCCTTTCAAGGGTGATGCAGGGTACCTCCCAGTGTTAGCACTGTTAAGTGTGCAATCATGATTTGTAAGATAAACCCAGAAATTTCAGTGAGAGCCTTGGTTTCAAAAACGTTCTGACCCATTGTGGTCTCTGAGTTCTTAGCAAGAGAAAGATTCCTTTATTTTATGCAGTGAAAAAACAAGTGAAATAAGACTTCTCAGAGGTGCCTTGATTCTATCAAGATGGGCGTCAAAAGGTTGTGAACCATTGTTCCTGATATGCATGTCCTTATCTGTAGATGGGGACCTACCTAAATTGCTGTGGAAGTTTATGGTGTTCATCTTGCTTTTTTGACGTGCCCCCCACCCACTTTTTTTTTTTTAATTATTATTATTTGCTGCTGAGTGGCTTGGAGACCAACTGCAGCAGTAATTGCCTCTCGCCACTCAGTGGTGAGTGGTGAGGGGGAAGGGAGTGCATAGTGAAAAGAGCTTAGATTAAAAGTACCACTGTGCTACAAACTTCCTCTGCGATTTTTAGGTAGGTCCCTTTGCAAGTGATCCCATTTAAGTGAAGGAATATGTAAAGTTGAGGGGGTGGGGGTTGTATGTTTGTAGAATCACAGCTCAGTCCAGTTTAAATTATGTAAGAGAAATCAGATGGAACAATATAGCTAATGTCATGTCATTCTGTGGCAATAATACAGAGTATGAATAAAGAAAGTACTGTGTTGAGCTTGCATGTTAGTTTCACTTAGTCTTCTCGCAGCCCAGAGCTAGCAACATTTTCACATCCAACTTTAAGATTTAGAAGTCTGTGTTTGTGTTTCCAGAAAGGTGTGTCTCTTGCCAGTATGTCAGTCTAGTCTAATGAAATGCCTGTGAATTTTGGTATTGGTTTCAAAATAGCTACTTTTATGGCAGTCTACTATAGCCAGGTATTCCTTCCCCTGCCACCACTCCCCTTCTGTTTTTAAATAATATTTTAACTCCAAAGCTTGACCTGAAAGGCTTTTGGAGAGAGAAGAGGTGGTTGAGTGGCGGGGACCATACCTTTTGCAGAACTTAGCATTAGATGCCTGCTTGTTGTGCTTGCTTCCCTCTTCAGACCTGATGAATGCATTGCGTTTGAAAGTTTGTTAAACTTGATTCCAACATGCAGTTGATCTTATAAAAAGATACTACCCTCAAAAAGCCTTGCTATATATCTAGCATAACTGAAGTTATGCTACTAAATACTTCAGGAATACCACTCCTGCTGTGAGCTCCATGCAGGTGGCCCCTCAGGATCTATAGTGGTCCATTAACTTCCCTGAAGCTTTATCTGAGCCTAGAACTCATTTCAAGTCATACTTATAAGAAGAACAATAGATTGTATCTATCCAAGAATTTTTTTTTTTAGTGGTTTTTATTGCCTTCTCTGGTCTCTGAGGTGGCACACAACCTTCATGAACAGATATATTTGTTCTGTCACCCACAACTACCCAAATGTGTGAGTGCAACAATTCCTTGTCATAGCTTGTGCTGTCTCTGTCTGCAGCTTCTGTAGAGGAGCTCCTGAAGAGTATATTTCCTGCTGCTTTGCTCTGGGTCAGGCTGGGTACAAGCTTGTAGATGCATGTCTGCAAGTGTGGGAACACCATGGGGGTTCCCCCTCTGCTTGCAGACCCCTGCCCAAGGCACCACATCAAGAAATGCACACTCAGAATATCTCTACAGGATGATTTTCCCAGGATTTCTCTGGCCCTGCAACTGCATGCATGCCCTGAGGGTTGTAGGTGACTTTCCCTGCCTGCAGATGCATGGCTTGACTTTTGGGATACAGCAGGCATGGTCACTGTCCCACTGAATTGGGTGCTGGGAGCAGAAGAAGTCTGGCCATGCAGGACAATGGCCCTGGCAACATCTGTAGATGCCAGTGAAGTGGGTTATCTGTCCCAGAACACATCCCAGTACAGCTGATCCCACACCCAACATTACATCTATTTATACCTGTAGTGGTCAAACTTTAAGCTCTTTGGGCCAGATGAGTAGCATGAGACAGGTCTGCAGTCCAGATTGAGCCCTGGAGCTTGGTACCACCCATACCAAGCCCTGCATGTGGGATTGGGTGGCTGATCCAGTGTACAAGGAGCGGGTCTCCTGACAAGTATACAAATGTAGAAGCAGAGGAGTGGTGGTACTGTTCCCTTACTGCCAAATTCCAGACCTATGGGGAGCCCCGTAGAGGTCAGATGACATGGTACTGTGGGCTGGATCTGGCCTGCAGGCCAGCAGTTGAGCACCCCAGTTTATACCCTGAAAGAGTCCTCTGAACCCAGCCCAGGGTTGGCTTGTAGAGCAAGGAGAGAGCCCAAGCTTCTTCCTACTTGAGAACCTGGCCTTGCCTTCTCTTGCCTTCCCTGCCTGATTATTACCCTGATTCAAGTAGTGAGCACCCAGTTCCACTTCTAAGAGAGGAACTTGACCTTCTGTTGGGGAGACCCGGTGCAACCACAGTTCCAAGCAGTACAACGGACACTTTCTTCATTAAAGGTATTTGTTGGAGCGAAGGCCAGCCAGCCAGGTGTTTTACCTGTACAACCCTGAGTGACCAAAGATGCTCAGCTGTTGTTAGTTTGTTTGTTTGTTTGTGGATTTTTTGGGTGTCTTTTTTTCCTAGTCTCTCCACCTCCCCAAAGGTACTCTACTTGTCTCACTCCCAAGACTCTCGTAGGCAGGAGCTGTCAAGCTGCTTTTTTTTCCAGCCTGCTCTCCCATTGTCATATTTTTTCTCCTGGACACTTGAGATGAAGTCTGGTCTCCTCCTGCATAGAGCCAACTCTGGCACTTAAGCCTTCATTCTCTGTACACAGGCTGATCAGGGAAACTGAGCTAAATGATATTATAACAATATAGATATAGTTAACATGCTAATATCATAATAAAACACATAGCCTGTCATAGCTATCAATCTGTGTTGACTATCAATTGTCTTATGATAACTGGTCTGTGAGAAATGGGATTATTCCAAGGTGGTTTCTATGAAAATCACTTGTAATGTGGCGGCATATTTATATGAGCTGACTTTTTTGTGTATGTTCTCCCAGCACAGATCACAGAACTATTTGAAATCATTTTGTCCTTTATTTTCTTTTCCTGTTCATAGAACAGTTAATGTTTTGCATAAAAAAAAATATATACTTTTACATTTTTGTGTCTGCAGTTCTCTGGGAATGTTTCATATACTTTAGAGGCTCAGAAAAATTATGATGTTATTTAGCCTATGGACCAAACACATTCCAACTTTCTAAAATTGCAAAGGGATCTGTTCTTATAGAGTCCACCCAAATCAGTTCACTATGAATTGTTGAATCCAAAGTGTTTTCTTCATATTTATTATCAAATCTCAGGGATCATAAAGGCCAGTGGGAAGGTGGGATTAATTCTGTGATACCTTGGGATTTGGAGTATGCAAAGGTTGCACCACTAAAATCCCATTGAAATATTCATGTGAGTTTTGGAAGTACAAGGAATGCAGGTTCAGGTACGGCTTAACTGTGTTCGGAAATTTGTTTAACTTAAATCTGTATTTTTCCAAATTGGAATTGAAAGATGCTGACCACGGGCGATGACCCTGGTGAGGGGGCTGCGGGTGCTCGACCACCTGGGCAACAGCGATCATCGCCTGCTGGAATTCACCACCCAGCGCAAGGTGGCAAAGGCCTGCAGCAACCAGAAGCCCTAGATTTCAGGAGGGCGGACTTCAGTGAGCTAAGGAGGATAGTTGGGGAGGCACTGAGGTCCTGAAGGGGAGCCAGGTGTCGAAGAAGAGTAGTTGCTCCTTAAAGAGATGATCCTTCAAACCCAAAGGGAGATAATCCCAACACAGATCAAAGGGGGCAGGAGGGTGCAAAAGCCCCCATAGCTCACCAAAAACACACAGGAATGTCTCCTAACTAAAAGGGAGGCGTACGGGAGGGGCCATCACCAGGGAGGACTATACTGCGGTTGCTCGGGGCTGCTGGGGGCAGTCAGGAAGGCCAAGTGAGAGACGGAACTGGGACTAGCTACCCGGATCAAGGACAACGAGGAGTCCTTTTTTAAATACATAGGGGCCAAGAAGAAGGTACCAGGTAATGTGGGGCCCCTGCAAGACATGCTAGGAAATCTGGTCATCACACCAGACAACAAAGCTAACCTATTTAACAACTTCTTTGCTTCCATTTTCCTGAGCAGGAACTGAATCGGCCCCTTTACCAGAACCCCCTCAGGCCCCGGGGAGGCACACCTAGACTAAGGGTCAGTGAGGATCTAGTCGGGGAACTTTTGGAGGGACTGGATGTATTTAAATCGGCTGGTTTGGACAATCTCCACCCCAGAGTGCTGAGGGAATTAGCAGAGGTCATTGTGGGACCCCTGGCACGGCTGTACAAGCACTCTTGGTGCTCTGGTGTGGTGCCAGAGGACTGGAAGAGAGGGCCAACATGGTTCTGATCTTCAAAAAAGGTAGGAAGGAGAACCCAAGAAACTATAGGCCAGTTAGTCTCAACTCGATCCTGGATAAGGTTTTTGAGAGAATTATCCTGGCACATGTCCATGAGGAGCCAGTGGGGGAGCTTATGCTTAGGGGCAACCAACACAGGTTCATTAGAGGCACATCCTGTCAGACCAACTTGGTGGCCTTCTACGACCAGGTCACCAAATCCTTAGATACAGGGGTAGCAGTGGATGTGGTTTTTGTGGACTTCTGGAAGTCCTTCGACACTGTCTCTCACCCTGTTCTTATTTAAAAAACTGGGGGACTGTGGTGTTGACACCTACACAGTCAAATGGGTTACTAACTGGCTGGAGGGCTGCACCCAGAGAGTGGTGGTAGATGGGTCATTTTCAACCTGGAGGGATGTGGGCAGTGGGGTTCTGCAGGGCTTGGTGGGGTTCATCAGTGACTTGGACGAGGGGGTAAAAAGCACCCTGTTCAAATTTGCTGATGACACTAAGATGTGGGGGGATGTGGGCATGCTAGAAGGGAGGAATAGGCTCCAATCGGACCTAGACAGGTTACAGGGGTGGGCAGATGAGAACAGGATGGGTTTCAACACTGACAAGTGCAAGGTGATGCACCTGGGGGGGAAGAACCAGCAGCATACCTACAGGCTGGGGAACTCCCTTCTCATCAGTACAGAGGCAGAAAAGGATCTTGGAGTCATCATTGATGCCAAGATGAACATGGGCCAGCAGTGTGGGGCTGCAGTCAGGAAGGCCACCCACACCTTGTCATGAATCCACAGATGCATCTCAAGCAGGTCCAAGGAGGTGATCCTCCCCCTCTGTGCAACACTGGTCAGGCTGCAGCTGGAGTACTGCCTCCAGTTCTGGCCGCCACACTTCAAGAGGGATGTGGATAACATGGAGAGGGTCCTGAGGTGCGCCACTTGCCTGATCGGGGGCAGCAGGGAAGGCCCTACGAGGAGAGGTTAAGGGACCTGAACCTGTTTAGCCTCCACAAGAGAAGGCTGAGGGGGGATCTAGTGGCCTGTTACAAACTAGTCAGAGGGGACCAGCAGGCATTGGGGGGAGTCCCTTTTCCCCTGAGCACTACCAGGAGTGACTAGAAATAATGGTCACAAGCTGACAGAGTGTAGATTCAGACTAGACATCGGGAGGTGCTACTTCATGGTCAGGGTGGCTAGGATCTGGAACCAACTTCCAAGTGAAGTGGTGCTGGCTTCTACCCTGGGGGGTCTTTAAGAGGAGGCTAGATGAACACCTTGTTAGGGTTGTTTGACCCCAGTACTTTTTCCTGCCAAGGCAGGGGGGTCGGACTTGGTGATCTGCTCAGGTTCCTTCCAACCCTACAAACTATGAAGCTATGAAACTGTAAGATGCATGTGGTCTGTGTCCTGCACCTGTTTTTTGGGCTTGCTATATAGTTGATTCTGACTTGCTAAATCATATATGGTGGAGGGAATTGGGGAATTACTGTAGTTTGCATGAAGGAATTGCCAAAATGACCCCCCTTCCCTCCCTCCCCCCCCCCCCCCCCCCCCCCCCCCCCAAAAAAAAATAAAAATAAAAAGGGATTCTATTTATGGAAAATTTATAAAATTGTTATAACACTTTTCCAAGTATAGAATCTAATTCTTAGGGGTTTGCCTTGAATTCGTCCTTCCCACTGCTCCAGCATGGAAAATAAGTTGGGGGTGGGGGGTTAATAGCCCCCTTGCCTTGTCCCCCCCACTTACTGTCAGACCCTGCTCTCCCTAAGCATGTGGAAGTGAGGAATAAATTTGAAAATGCTGACTTGTGAATGACTACAGATATACTTCATTGTAGACAAATCTGCTACAGGTACCCAAAGACCCAGTTCATCCAGAACTGATGTGTTTTGCCCTTTTCCTTTTCTTTTTACAAATTCCTGCAAGCTATAGCATGTACTCTGTAAACACAGTTTTGAACAGCTTTTTATTTCACTTGTATCTAATACAAACTATGCATGATACAAGTGCTGAGCTGTGGGGCTTTAGACTACTCAGTATGTGTGTGTATACTTCAGACACCCGTTACAAAGGATCATGTGCTAATCAGCTGCCCAGCTCATGACTGAAACTGGGTGCTCTTGTTAAGAG
The DNA here is from genome assembly GCF_052110815.1 of Crocodylus siamensis. Lineage (NCBI taxonomy): Eukaryota > Metazoa > Chordata > Crocodylia > Crocodylidae > Crocodylus > Crocodylus siamensis. The sequence goes on from NC_143399.1 coordinate 66,494,732, forward strand.
TCCTGGGGTTCTCCAAAAAATTATATGCAGATGAGGTGCAGGGCTGCCTGGTTTGGATCTGTCATGGAGAGTAGGCCATACTAATTGCATGCAACGGATTGAGAGGGGGCCTACAGAGCCTCTCGCATGCATAGATTTTGGTGATTTTTGCCAGACTTTTAAGACTGGTGAAGAAATAGAGATCATTGGAAATGCCAAAGAAAGGCACAGCTCAGTTTTAGGAGTAAAGAGGAAGTTGAGACATGTATCCAACGTAGTGGCTCACCATGAGTTGCCAGATTCAGTGCTGAGAGCGCCTGAACACATGGTTCTGCTTAGTGGCTAGGATTCGGAACTGATTTTTGCTAATTCAGCCAGAAACACAAAATTAAAAAAAAAAAAAGTATTGGCTGCATTTATCTGGCTTCTACTTTCTTTGAATCATTTAATTTTAGTTGATTTATTCCTGCAAAAAAATGTCTGTTAGAATAAAGCAGCTCATATGCAGAGATGCAGCTAAATCTTTTGATAGACCCTGTCCAGAACAGGACCTTGTTTTGAACTTATAAGACTTGAAAACAATCTAGTCTTTATGTATGCACGTGTAGTTGTTCGCTTTGACATTCTTTTGGGGTTTTTTTGTTAAATTTAATCATTTATATTGTTCAGCTGAAGAAAAATAAAGCCTACAATAGTGCATTAGTAAAAATTAGGAAAAAGCACTAGTATGTAAGATCACTGATTTTTACACGAAGTTCTCAGATAAAGCTAGTTAAGACGGAGAGAGAAAAGTGGGTGGAAACTGCTGCATATGAAAGAAATGGCATACATTTCACTTTGAGAGTGGCTGCAGATTATAGTCATTGCAGGCTGCTGTCTCTATTTAAAAAATGTTAAATGGGGCAGACTGTCCATATCTGTAATTAAGTTACAAGACTGAGGGTTAAGAAGACTTTGTCCTAATTCAGAAATGATCTTTGTCTTGAGGGGTGGGGAGTGTTTGTTTGGTTTGTTGGGTTTTTTTTAAGGTGTTCACTGTTAGACTACTGGAATGAAATCCTGGCCAGATTAAAGTCAATAAGAGTCTTTTGTGATTACTTTGACATTGGTGGGGGTCATAACTTTTTTCCCACAGGATTTCAAAAATGACTCTTTCCTGGCACTTGGAGGAGCTGAACGCACACTCTGCCTGTTGACTTCATTAGTAGTAGACGATTTTCTCCTCATAATCAAACTTTAGTAACCAAAACCGCTTCCCTAAAATTAGAGGCCATATCAATTTTTTCCTGATGCATTAAATGGAGACAGTGCACTCATTTTTAATATATTTAGCTTCAGAATATCACTAAAGTTTGTGAAGTTTTTCTTTTAGAATGAAAAACATACCAATCTACCAATATGTTTTTTATGCTGTTTGAAATTCTGTTGTATCTACATATCCTAGCTTCTGTTGCCTTGTAGTGCCTCCAGACTGGTCACTGCATAGATTTTTAAAGTCCACAACACATTACTTGTATTACTGTACTGCCATGAAACCCTAGTCATGGACCAGGATCCTGTTTTATGTTTTTTAATGTTGTACAAATCTAGCTTTAGGATCTCTAGGTTAAAGCAAGAGATATATCTACAGTAAAGAAATGAAATGAAGTGGTATTGGTCTTTGTGATAAGCAGTAGTTCCAGCATAGCAGCTGTGTCTAGCTGATAATGTTTTTTTTGGTAGGCATCATAGCAAAAGATTATTAAGGAAGATAATGAAATAGGTTTGCAGATATTTACAGGTATTGCCTTCCAGTTATGAGGGTAGGTGGAAGAAAGCACAAAGGTACTTGTTTGAAAAATTGAGTAGTAGGTAGGAAAGAGTCCATCACTGGTTTTTTTTTTAGAAGTGAGATGATAGAAGGTAGAGGTAAAGTACCTTGAAAGTGAAGTTAGCTTAAAACTTAAATAGTATAGAGTGGCAGGTGGGAAAGGAAGGAAGGATAAAAATAAGAGGCTGGAGACAGTCGAAGGAGTACATGAAACTAGGTAATAGTTGTATTGCAAACACTTTCTGATAAGAAATTAGAAGGTTATTTGTAGAGCAGTGGAGAAATGCTAAATGTTCAAAGTGTGTGGGTATTGTGAGGGTGCTTACACATAGGATCCAGTAGTTCTCAACCTGGTTCATGCTAGGATTGTCTTCTATTTAGCAATATGGGAAGGATCTGGTGGTGGTGGCAGCTTGCCGTCTGTGTACAAGTTCTAGCTTGACAAAATATTGTAAAGGCCTAGGAAGGATTTCCAGGTATAGAGGAGAGCATAGGAATATAGCAACACTTGTATAGGTCAGAACTGGATAGTAGTTTGGAAGAAAAGAATGGTTTTTTGCAGTTATTTCTAGATAATGGCTATGACAGTTGTTTTGTCTTCAAACCTCTTGCTGAGGCAATCTTGACATGAGCTATTTCTCTTATTTGTCTGTGGACCTAAGTCACTATTTTCTATGAATTAATAAATGTAACAAATGTACTGGATACATTGCAGGAAAACCAATTTACAGGTGAAACGTATTGGTGAACTTGATATAAATTTGTATGAACTTACATTTGTGGTAGATTTTTCTGTCAACACAATATTTGAAGTTATTAGATTTAAACATTTTGTATGTACATACACATGTCTGTATTGGGTTTCAAAGGTAATCACATTTTCTTGAATATAAAATGACTGTATGTAAGATGACCTCCACAATAAATAGATTCTATATTTGGATAATTTATAAAATTGCTATGGTATAGGGTCTAATTATGGGAGGTTTGTCTTGGGTTTGTCCCCCTTCCACTGCCTCAGCAGTGAAAATAAATCTAGGGGTTCAGGTAGCCCCCTTCCTCCTGTTCTGTGACACCCTGCTCTCCCTGAACACATGGCAGTGAAGGGCAAATTTGAAATCCCGACCTTGAAATAACACCCACAGTAATTTGTATGCAGGGAAACACAGGTACCTGTAAACTTTGTTCATTGAAAATTGATGCATTTTTTTTTAACCTTTTTTGGAAACTGCTATAAGTTTTAGTACAGGTATTCCATAGACACACTTTTAAGTAGCAGAGCTATTTCAGTTTACATACGGTAGAAACTATGCGTGATCTTATTCCAAAGCCAGAACGTTTATGATTTCCAATGTAGCTCATTGGGCTGGGCTCCAGCAGTCAACTTCATTTCAAGCACCTAATCTCTACAGAAGCTGTGGAGCCAGGTCAAAATAATGCGCTGGTTCCAGCTGGCAGTGACAGCCTGGTGTCATCCCATGTGCAGATCTGGGGTCCCATGTCCCTTGGGAAGAGTCCAGTGCAGCCCTCCTTTTAAAGTGTTGGGAGGATGAGGCCATGCAGGGCAGCCATGGGGGCTTCTCCTACTGCTTCCCCTACCTGGGGAGAGGCAGGCACAGCTGGAGGAGCTGTGGGAGAACGTACAGCCTCCCAGCTGTACTGACTCTCCCCAGCTGATCCAAATCTCTGAATTAGCAATGAAACAGTATTGAAACTCCAAGACAGATTCAGACCAATTGAAACAGAACAGTGATCCAAAACACCAAAGTGAATCACTGTCTTTCTGAAATGGTGATATCTGAAACAAACAAAATATAGCCATTTCGCACAGCCCTACTGGCCCAACTTGTTGCTGGTAATGGGGGCATGCATGCAGCAAACTGGGCCAGGGCTCCAAAGACCCCAGGGGAGCTGTCTGCAGCCTCCCTGACTCCTGCTGTAAGCAGTCCCACCTGGCTACCCCCCCGCCCCCCATGCTCCAAGACTGCAGGGCTTTCCACCCTTTCCTCTGCTTGCCAGTAATTTATTTTTTGCAGCGAGGTCACCATTTTTCACAGAGCCTATCCAAGTTCGCATTTTTCACCCCCCCAGAAAGTACAATCACAATTTGGGGTCCCTTTATTATAATAGTTTTTGCCCCCAGTTTTGTGTAAAAAACCTCTATAGTACATGATACACTCTTATGTAACTTTTGTTAACCCCGAAGGCATTCAGATTGATGCATCTTATTACAGGGAAGTGTTAGTGTCCCAGTGTTTAACAAAAAAGGGGGAAATTCTCCATAATTCTTCAGCTTTTTCCCCCTCTTCTTTTATTTTTAATAAATTGATTCTATTAAAATATCTGTAGAAATGTTACTATTATGTAATAATTAGCTATTGAATTTTTATCATTTGGTAATATTTAACTTTTGATGTGTAGCATGAGTTTTTTTTCTTACTGGGTTCTCTCAGTCTGACTTTCAAGGTGTGGATTTCCTTCCCCCCCCCACGCATGCTAAAATTTACAATTTTTCCACTTACATAAAATTATAGAATAAAACAGAGTTTTGTGTTTAAACATAGCCATTTGACAGACGTCATCTTGCCTTTATGTGGCTGAGCTATAAAACATGCTGAAAGAAGTGGAAGGTTTGTCCATAAGGTTGGAAAAGTCAAGACGTCTTGAATTGATGCTGCTGTAAAACCACAAGCTGGCCCTGTTACACTTTGCTTTGCAGCATGGATTTTTCTCAGGACCTTTTCCCACCAAGCTAGTATTTATGACTTATTCTCTTTAATGCTAATACTTTGATCTGTAGTTTTCACTAATATTGAATTGTTAGCTCCCATATTCTAAAGAGAGATTCCTACCACAGATTTTATTTCTCTCCTCTTGTAAAGTAATTTTGGATTGTATGTGAACATGCTCTCTGGTTAGTCTGTGTATTGTGAAATATTTATATCTTTTTCTTCAAAAAAAAGTGTGTGTGTATATACATATATTGTTTATTTTTTGTAGAAAATGTTCCAGAGGAATTGCGAGAACCATTTTACACAGACCAGTATGATCAGGAACACATTAAACCACCGGTTGTTAACTTGCTGCTATCTGCTGAACTCTACTGTCGTGCTGGGAGTCTAATTCTCAAGAGTGATGCTGCCAAACCACTTGTGGGTCATGATGCTGTTATCCAAGCCTTGGCACAGAAAGGTCTTTATGTCACTGACCAGGAGAAGTTGGTAACTGAAAGGGATCTGCACAAGAAACCCATTCAGATGGTGAGCCTTGGCATTTGTATATTTGTTCCTTGGTGTTTTCTGTTCTGAATGCTCTTAATAGCAGTAAAACTTTGATTTTATGTTTTTTTTATCCCAGAAGTTAGATTTGTTCTCTATAGGGAAGAGACAGCTGGGAAAAAGTGAAACCAGCTCTCATTTTTAGAATGGAGAGCTGAAAGTAGAAAGGTTTACATTATTTTCCCATTTTCAAGCCACGTTTTCTTCCTAAAATTGGAATGCCTCTTGTTTTTCCTTCCCAAGTACCACATCTTTTCAGTCCTCTGTTCAACCCTCTTTCTCTTCACCTACCATTCTCTGTGTCTCTAAAATAGTTCATAATTTGGCTGCAGGGGAGAGCAATCCCATACATGTATTCTGCTGTAACACTGTAATATTTTTTTTAGGTGAAAGGTTATCATTTTCATCTTGAAAAACAGAATTATATGCATCTTGATATCACTTAAACAAAGCTTTACTTTTTGACCTTTTCAGAAAGTGACATTTTACTCATACTGATGTAAATGGGACTTTTGTTGTTAATGTCACTGGACCAGGACTTTAGCCAAACACTTGCTGTTCCTCAATCCTGTAAAAGTTTGTGAAACATACCTTCTAGTCTGGGAAAGGTAGTCAGTAAACTCTGCAAACAAACAACTTCATTTTTATCTCTAACTTCTGAAATGGGGGGGGGGGGGAGGGGGGAAGAAGAAATGTAACATTTATCATTAGCCTACTACATTCTACCTCTAAGATAGGTACATCCTGTGATCTCCACATCTAAGTAGCCCAGCACTTTTTTTTTTTTGTGCCTGCCTATTACTGCAATATTGCATGGAAGTTTTGCCCCAGTTGGTACTCCTTGGCAACATCTGTGACTGGGTAGCATTGCCTGACCTTAGTGAGAAGATGCTCTTATGGAGTAACCGATTTGGGGAAAGGATTTATTTTTAGGGCTGCTGAGTGACTGGCATGGGCCGTAAGAGCCATTACTTAAACAAGTATGTCTTAGAGGCAGGAGGCAGCAAATTAATCTTATTTCGTATCTGCCACTGCAGCTATGTTACTTTTGGATATGTTTGAGGGGAAAATTTCTCCTTCCCTTCCCAACTTTTCACAGTTAAATTATTGCAAAGGAAAACTAAGAATTAAGCTGATAATATCCAACATGTATATCTTGATGTCAGTATTTTTGATGTTATGGTTTTATTAAAGCTCTTCATACTGTTTTTAAAGCAAACTCTCAGCGGAATAACTAAAGCATGCAGTTAGTTATATGGTTACTTAAATATGTGTAACAGTGAACAAAGCAACAGCGAGTCTGATACTGGAGACATAGGGTATGGACAAACATGAACTTGGAGCAGCTTCAAAAGGGAAAGAGGAGCTACTGCTCAAACTGTAACAGTTGTCACACTGTAACACTTACGTGCCTCAGCCTCTAATAATACAAGTCTAGCAAAACTGCTCCCATTTTGACTGCTTCTACCAGGGTCAAAGTTGGGGTGATTCATAGAAACCCCCACCCCTTTTGAAGCTGCTCCAAATTCATATTTCTATGCTTGCCCCTTTTTATACTCTTTACTTTTTTATACACTTGCCATACTAATTCAAATATAAGTTAAATTCTTCCCGTATATTGCTTTAATCTTGAAACAATTCTTAATTGATGTGAATGGTGAGAAGTAGTTTGTGTACTCCTTCTCCCAGTATATATTATACTTTCTAAAAATAAAAAATATAGTTGAATAAACAATTACAACTTATTTGATCATAGGATTAATTTGCATATGACTGAGATTTACCATATGTTTAATTATGGTAAAGAGGAGGCTGAGGGGGGACCTGGTGGCTGCCTACAAACTCATCAGGGAGGACCAACAGCAAATACATAGAGCCCTTTTCTCTCCAGCACCACCTGGGGTGATGAGGAACAATGGTAGTAAGCTGATGGAGAATAGGTTTAGGTTAGAGATCACACGGCACTATTTTACAGTTGGCAGGGCCAAAACCTGGAACCAGCCCCCCAGGGAAGTGGTCCTCACCCCTGCCTTGGGCAAATTCAAGAAGAGGTTGGATGATCACCTGTCTGGGGTCTTGTGAACCCAGCACTCATTCCTGCCTGTGGCAGGGGGTCAGGCTAGATGATCTGTTCAGGTTCCTCCTGACCCTAGCTACTGTGAAACTATATAGAGCAGGGGGTGGCAACCTATGGCTTGGTGCCCGGATCCACTCCACAAAGGAATTGGATCCTGTCCATGAAAATGGTATGCATCTGTAGCAAGTCTGCAGTACTGTGGTGAGAACTGCTGTTGAAGTCATGGTGGTCATGATAGACTGCTGGTCCTGCCCCTCACCACTGATCGGCTGAGAAGGCTGCCTGTCATGCAGCCCTGCCCCTCTCTGCCAATCGGTAATGATGGGTGGGGCTGCATTTTGGGTAGGTCCATAATCATGGTGGTCAAACCGCAGTCCTCATGACTGCTGGGTTGAAAGCTGCATCCAGCCCCATGGCCTAACTTTGTTTCTAAAGCAGCGTGCCATGCCTAAAAGGTTGCTGACCCCTATTATTACAGTATTCATTTATGTTGATGACTTCTCTTATGGGGAAAAAAAACAGGGTTAATCCAAGACAAGGGGGCATGTTAGTTAAACTGAAAGGCAGTGGATTTAAGACTATATACAATTAAACTGTTTCTTACATAATGCATAATTAACAAGTTACTGTGGATAGGGACTTAATTTATGATTTCATGGAAATTGCAAAATTGGGCACTGTCTGCAAAATCCAGAGGGATTTCATAAAAGTAAAAATAAATAAATAAAATGATGGTAGTCAAGGTCAACTGGTGTTAGACCATAGAAATCTATTGATGTATTCATACCTACCCAGGGACGCCAGTGGGACACCAAGCTGTTAGACTCTGAATTTATTAATTAAGGCTCTCTAATGAATACTAGTGAAAGTCTCCACGGTCCAGATGATTCTTGGGCAAGGAATTAGCTAGTGAAGTAGCCAGACCATCTGTCAGATCCTTACTAGCCCAAACAAAACTATGGTCACGGCTAATTTAAGGATGCAAACTCAGATGTTACAACTGAAACAAATCGAATGGTTTATTATTAAAGGTAAGTAGTAACAGGGTAACAAGGAAAACTTAATATGATCAAAAGAATACGTAATGCAATTACTATATATCTATTGAGGACTAGAATCAGTGACTGAGTGCCTTATTGCTCTGGATACTATGGCTGTGACGAGGTGATACTGATGCTGTCAGCTCTTCAGGGAGAGTAAACCCCTTCCTTCCCTCTTTCCCTTTGGGAAGGGGTGATATTTACCAAAGTAGTGTGAGCCACTGCTTATCGCACTAAGTGCTCCCGGGGGCAATTCTGGGGAGCTGACTCAGTCACAACTTATATGAATCAATGGTAGGGGAGCCCATGAACTAATTCTGGAAATAACACTCAGGGGTTAAGGTTCAGTGCTGTTCCAGCTCCAGTGGTTCACTCTCTTCTACACACTGCAGCAGCTAAACAGCGACACCATACAACCATGCAATAGGACCCACAGTCCACCAGACCTCTTCCATCAAACAGAGCATGCCACACTCATGCGCTTCAAGTCACAGACTCATGCCCACACTCACTCACTGAGTTCTTGTCAGCAGTGAGATTTTATATGGGTAATGCACATGGCACCTACCCTTGTTGCACTCATTACTCAAGGTGCACTCAGCATGCAAATACACGAGTTTCTGGGACATTCCCACTCATGTGCACTGCATATATTGCTGAGGTAAAGTCATCTGCAGTTCATCCCTTAACCTAGTTTTCACTTAAGTATGGTACAGAGGTGACCTCAAGCCTGATTTCTGCCCCTACACTGGAATGTTCTTTATTTTCTGTCTCCCTAGCATTGAGCTATGATCCAGTTACATGGCTTAGACTGGCCGTGAAAATTCTTCATCATGCTCTTGTACTATATTTACCTGAATCCAAGTATCTTGCCTTTTTCTGTATTTATATTTTTGGCATGGTCACAATAACAGGCAGATTGGTTTTAATTTTGTGCGAAAGCACTTTGGTTCCATGGTTAAAGCCTTTTAAAAATTGCTGAGTAAATACTGTAATTTATCTGTAAAAAAGTTGTAAAACATATTTTCTACACTGGTTGCATTCTTCCAAAGTGGAAATGCTTCTATGCTGTCTGGGAAGGGAGAATATTGTGTTAACTTAATCCACTGTTTTCCACCTGATTTGCCTCCTTTTCAGTGTATGCCTTCTTGTTAAATCCACACCCACTCTCTCTAGCACCATCATAGCAGGGACAATCCATGATGAAGTCTCATTTGCGAGCTATCTAATTAAAGAACTTGTAGGTTGTTCTTAAGCCTGACCTTTTAGGGAAGATGAGCAATACTGCAAGACTGCATCTCTGTATTTGATGAGTTGGTATTTGTCAAAGTAGATTTTAAATGATAATTTCACACCCTCCAGTATTAAGCAGTTTTTCTTATTTTTTTTTTTCTGTTATACTGTCAAAACAATACTTTGTCAGGCAGAAGACAATAGGGTCTTTGTGTGAAGTGTTGCATCCACTGTCTGTATTCCCCCTTCCAAGACAGCATGTGCTACATCTCCATTTTGCCATGTAGACCATTTCCTTGAACCCCTACTGGCTATACAGACAAAGAAGTAGTTTCTAATCTTTTTATTTGTTTTGAGTAACTTGTCTTAGGAGCTGGCCAATGAAAAGCTTTATCAATATCTGTTTAATTCTTGATGGACTTCCAGGAGATATAGTAACTCTCCACTTTGACTTCCTTTTTCACATCCCCTGAAATTTTATTTTCTAGATCCCTCCTTTCTCTCCTATCCTTAGGGCATTTAAATGCTGATTTTTTTGACAGTTGACATTGCAAAGTCATGTCTAAAGAATATCAAATTCAATCTGTCAGTAATCTTTTTGCCATATTACAGCAGTGGTGTCAGATTCATCTAGCTCTGCGGGCAGGATGTGGGCTGCTGGGCTGGATTGAGCCATGCCAGAATTATTAGCACACGGGGTCAATGTGGCAGGCTGCCACTCATCCAGCTCTGCATTGAGAGTTTGACACCCCTGTGCTAGCTATGTGCCATGCATGCTGTATTCCATCCTACTCGGGCTTGTGCTGTAGGCAACGCCTGGAATGGACTGGCACTGTGGGCATAGCAGGTGGCCTGCAGAGCTGGAGCAGGGAGCATGCTGCATGCTGCTCCCACTGGACCAGACTTGTGTGCTGACTCTGTGACTGATCTGGTGGAATACAGCACATGTCCTATGCTGGCCTTGCTTGCAGCACCCATGGTGTTAGGCTTAGCCTGCGTGCCACCTGCAGCACAAGCATTAGAGTAGGGCCAGTGTTTGCTGTATGCATGGTCTAATTTGACTGCATGTGGCAAAGGGCGTGCCCTGCATGTGGTGCCCCACTGGACCAACCCTGTGCATAAGTTCCGGCGAAGTCCAAACTGGATCAGCCCAGCACCAGTGCGCAGTGCCAGTTCAGTGGTGTGCCACATGCAGTGCGTGCCCCAGATGGACTCCACACAGGGTTAATTGAAAACTTACACACCAAACTGTGCAGTTCCAAAGGCCATTCTGACCTGCTGCCATATATTTGATATTAGAGAAATTGCAAAAAAAAGTTTTTGGGTTTTTTGTTTATTTTGGGTGTTTTTTGTTTTTTTTAATTGACTCAGTTTCATGTTTTATGTTAGCTAGAACAAAAATGTGTGCACTGTGTGTGGGATTCTAACTTTACAGTGTTCATAGATTGGAATGTAAGGCAATCTTAATTCTATATTTCCATATTGGAAGAGTGCATAGTGTCTTCTAAGAAAAATCTTCACTCTTCTAGCTAAATTGATTTAAAAATACATAAGGATTTGGTTTCCAAATCAGCTGATTATGAAGCACTGAATTTGGCAGGTAGTTTGGACTTTGCTTATTATATTATTCTCATGTACGCCCACTCTTTTCAGTCATCTTATGCAAAAAGAAATCCATTTTAAGAGCGACAGCCAGAGCAGTATTTGAAAGGAAAGACAATTTTGTGTTTTATGTAGATATGTTGGTACCAATATAACTATTGCTCAATCATCACACTAATAAGTACAAGCCCTCTATTGTATATTTGATCTCTTACTAGAATCATCGAGCATACAAAGATGGCCAAACTGGTGTAGAGAGAGTATAGATCTAGACAAAAAAAATTCTTCATGTGGTTCATTTGACTGCTTTTTTTTTTTTTTTGATGTCTGTGGATCCCAGGCAAAAGAAGTAGAGTGCCTGCATGAGAAATGGGATTCAGTTGGGTTTATTCCTGGCTAACCCTTCTTTTGCTAGTAAGAATGGAATGAATGCCTTCAGGTGGAAATAAGGACAGTTTTTTTTGTTTGTTTGTTTTGGTTTGTTTTTTTTTTAGTGGGGGCACGGGAAGTCCCCCTACCCTTTTTTCTCTTGGCAGACAGCAGGGGGTTTTAGAGAAGTAAAAGCATTATGACAAAACATGTCACACCATGTCAACACCATGTCACAATGCACTGTTTTGACAGTATATGTAAAGCTGTAATGATTAGTTATCCTGATATGGCTCTCTACAGTTCTGCTGGACCATGAAGTCAATCTCCCTGGTAAATGAAGTAGGAAATAGCTTTCAAATATAAAAGCTTGAGATGAAATAACTTTGACCTCTGTAGTATCTGGAGAGTCAGCCTTCTGCTTGCATGCTTGCTCGCTCGCTCTCTTTCATTGGCATGCCTTCGCATGCATACTGACTTTAACTTTTCTCTGACTAAGTAATGAAGGTAGGCTTCAGACTCCAGGATGCCTTGTGTACATGCCTGCCATTTTGGAGGGAACAAAGAATCCATCTAGGGGTGGATCATCTGATAGTGCCTTCTTTCACCATTGTCCTAACTCAGGGGTGGGCAAAATGTGGCCCAGGAGCTGGATGTGGCCCGCCAGGCCATTGTGTCTGGCCTGTGGGGCCCCTAAAAAAATTCAGAAAATTAATATTTATCTGCCTCTGGCTGCCTATCATGTGGCCCTTGGTGGCCTGCCAAAACTCAGTAAGCAGCCCTCTGCCCAAAATAATTGCCTGCCCCGTCCTAACTGGAGCTGGGGAACTTTGGAACTGGACTCTGTATCTTGCAGGATCTTTGTTCCTTCTGCGTAGCACTTTCTTTTCCTTCTGAAGTAGGGCCAGGCCAGTAATGTTTGTTTGCTTGTTTGTTTGTTTTGTCTGCTTCCCTGAAACGACCCTTTGCACACAAAAAATTTCAGCCCAAAAATTAGAAATGGGTTTTTTAACTTGCAAAAAAACCAAAACCAAACCAAGTTGCTTGCAGATTGAAAAATGGTTTGTTTCATTGTGTTTTTAAGATCCAGATGCATTTTCTTTGGACTCTAATTCAAATATTCATGTGCAGGTACTTAGCCCTGCACAAGGTAGTAGGATATTATGAACATTTGTTGGTAAAATAAATGTAAAAGATTAAAAAATGGAACATGTTTTGTACGTAAAACCATGTTTTTTATCTGCGTAAGGAGATGATCCTGTCTTGACCAGGACAGTTGGATGAGATGAGTAATTGATGTCCTTTTCAGCCCTATTTTTCTGTGATTCTGGCTTCAGGAAAAATAAGCAATGTGTTCATATGTTTTCTTGTGCAGCTATTTGAATACCTGAAAACCATAATATGTATCATACAGCAAAAGTATTTATAGCCTCTCCAACACTTTCAGCCTTTGTCTTGGAAAATACAGTGTAGTTACTTGACATTATTTTCAGTAACAGTGTTAAATTTTCACATGCATACTGGATCTTATGAAGTACTTCAATTTAATAAGTTGCTGTCAGCAATTCCTCAACTCAAGGACGATCTCTACCATGGCTCATTGTTGGTGATTTAAGAGTCCAATACTTGCGCCATGGACCCGTGCACAGAAGTTGCAGGTCTTTTTGCAGGGGAGAGTAGGTTGTAGGCCAGGATTTCTATACTTTCTTTCCTTCACGTTCTCTTTTCCGCTTTGAGGGCAAGACACTACCTCAAAATGGGCAGCTTCTTGGTTGAGGTTGTAGTGCCATTGAAGTAAGCTGGCAGCCAGCTCCTCCCAGTGCTTGACATTGGCATCCATTTTCTTGAGTTGTGCCTTCAGTGTGTCCTGGTAGCACTTCCTTTGGCCATTAAGAGATGTCAGGCCAGTACTAAGCTGGGAAGAGAGCACTTGTTTTGGGAGTCAAGAGTTGGGCATCCCTACCCAATGTCCAGTCCAGTGGAATAGGTATTTGAGGATCAGTGACTCAATGCTGGTAACACTGGCTTTAGCAAGGATACTGATGTTTGTGTGGTGGTCTTCCCATTTGATGTGGAAGATTTTAGGGGTGATGGTTACCCACATATCACACCTGTATGGGAGAGTGGGGAAGTTGATTACATTGTAGACCTGCATCTTGATGTCTTTGTGGAGATTGCAATGAATAAAGACACATTTTAAGCAATTTCCCAAAGGAAAAATTACTTGCACATGGGATCCTGTACTGGATCATAGAATTAAAAAAAAATGAGGCCTAGAAGGGACCGAAGGAGGTCATCTAATTCAGCCTCCTGTTTAAAATGGGACCATCCCTGACTAGATCATGCCAGCCAAGACTGTCTAGCTGGGTCTTAAAAACCAAAGATAGAGATTGCAAAATCTCTCTGATAACCTGTTCCAGTGATTTACTATCCTCCTAGTGAGAGGTTTTTCCCCTAATATCTAACCTAAACTTCCCTTGCTGCAAGTTGAGACCATTGGTTTTTATTCTGTCATCTGCCACCACTGAGAGCTGTCCACCCCTGAGCTAGACTGTTATTTGGGCTGGGGGGCCACTTAAGGAGTTTTAATGAGGAGTTGAGGGCTGGAGTAGGGGGTTGCAAACCTGACCTTGGCCCTTTGTCATGGCTGTTTACACGGCATGGTGCGGGGGGTGGGAAGATGCCAGTTGATCTTGTCTGGCCCTGGGCCTATCTGTCCTGCACCCATAGCCAGGGGTGCTGAAAGGAACAGACGGGTGGGCAGGGCCTCCATGAGAGTGGCCCAGGACCCCTGCAGGCAGGGCGTACTTGGTCAGGTGGATGGGATGGAGCTGTGGGCAGGCAGGCAGGTGGGGCGCAGCATCTAGGAGCAGGATTGTGGGACAGTGAGTGCAGGAATAAGGGCTGGGGCAGAGCCATCTGCTCCCCGCATGTCCCTGCTACAGGCACCAGTTCCTTGGGGAGGCATTAGTAATTCAAATGAGATCCTAAGACCCAGGGGGTAGAATCTGTGAGTTTTGTTCTTAGAATTGTTTTAAAGAACGTAAAACCATTTGTTTCCATTCAACCATACTGTCTATGTTAAATGTGGTGCTAACTGTTACTGCTAAATTAGCAGTATGGTGCTATTAAAATTAAAAACTATTTAAAAAAGGACTTCAGGGTTTTTAAACGGACTGTGTATACAGTAGACAAAATAATCCAGTTTTACATGACTATTATATTAATACCTAGGAAAATGTATGTGCTTCTGTATGAACTGGCATACTTTTCAAGATCCAGATAGGATTTTAATGCCATTATTTGCCATTGTGCTGCAGGTTTGTCAGGTTTTTTATGAAGGCACTATAATACTGTTATAATAGTCTGTCTTCCTCCATTTAATTGCAAATTGTCTCTTCTTTAAGCGCCTTCTTTAAAGAAATTTGCCTTTGTAATCTTTTTTTCTCTCAACACTTCAGTAAACTTGATTTATCTCTTGGTGGGCAAAGATGTTAATGTCTGCATTGAATCTCCAGTGGTATGATAACATCTTTGTGGTTTACCAACTTGGTGTACAACTTTGAACATTGTGGTACTGTTCTTTATAACCTGGCTGTTTAGACCTCTGGAGTTCAGAAAGTAACAGAAAACTGTCAGAATTTAGATCCTAATCCAGATTATGGCTCCTTTCACAGAATACTTTGGTTTGAAGTGACACTCCATCTTGCCAAAAGAATCTCACCAAAGGACTCCAGCAATTTAGTAACTGAAGGGCATATAAACTAAGTCTTACAGAGTTTTAGATGCTTCAGAATAGCTCCTGACCTAAAGAATGCATAATTTAGTTTTAGACCTGATGTGGTAAGTAAGGGTAACTCAGTAGGGAAGGAATGGCGTGAGGAAGGCTAAGAACACACAAGAATTTTTAATTACTTATTTTAAGCAGATGCACATCATGATAGGTCAGGTAATATCAGTACTTGTTTGAGTGACTCTGTTTGTATGTGGGCATCACTGCAGAAGCAAGCATATGTAAGAAGGGTTTAGAATGGGAAAATAGTGGTTTGGTGGACCAGGATCCATGTCTAGAATTGGACTTCCTAATTCTGTGGTCAGTATTTTTATCTGCTGTTTATATGCATGTTCTGAGGTGTGATTAATGTATTTTTTAGGTTGTACCTGCTTCATGTTGATTTGCTTAATTTCTGTTGTAAATGGTCTGCTTAGCACATGCTTCCTGATAGATACTCATTTAATTTGAAAAAGGTAGCAAACAGCATAATTGTGCTGCTCTTTTCGGTGTCACTTTACTAGATGAAGTGAAATTAATAGAAATCCGTACAGCTATGTTTCATGTAGTAGATGAGCATCTCAGCACACCATTCTGGGTTGACCCCTTTTGCACAGGCTGTCTGTTTTTACTTTGGTCCTTATAGCCATTGGACGCTTCCCAAGTTTAATCCACCTTTTATCACTTTAAACAGAAGATAGTACTATCAGTTGTTAGCTCTCTGCAGGCGATACATATGTTGACTCATTGGTTGTGGAATCTGTTTTGTCATCTGACATTGCTGCTTGGTTCTGAGAGTTTGTACCTTGGTGGAAAGCGTTGCTTCTTTTTCACCCAAACCTTTGGTTTTTGGGGTCGATTTTTTTTTTTTGTAGCATACTTTTATATATTGTATATTCACATGAACAGTTAGACAGTTTGGCTTAGGTTTTTGGTATATCTTTGCATTATGCTGAGGAAGATCTAAAGAGGTTTTTTGCTTTTGCTGAAGTTACAAATGTATTTTTTCAGGGGTTTTTTTGTTTGTTTACATTTTAAATGCTGTTCTGTTTTTAAGCTGCAATAAAATTGAGTAGTTGGTTCTGGCTTTCATTTGTTTTGCTTCCACTCAGAATATACCATCATAATAATAAATAAACAAATCAAAATACTAAAAAATAGGAAACACCTTGGGGAAAGACTTAAAGAAACTAACGGCTCTTGTAATGAAAATATCTAAGAAAGATCCTCTTAATGATTATACAACCCAATTGTATCAGTTCTGCTCCTTGACATACTGTGTACACTTCAAGGATCTTTTGGCTACATGCTTATTTTAAACTAATATATATATCTTTTATTCTTTAGCTTCTGTTCAACCAAAAAGTAAAAAGTGTACTGAATTTCCATTGGGGTGTGTGTGTAGTATAGTTCAAGGGACATCACGTAAACTCTTCACAGGCAATTTGAGAAGATAATTTTGAACTTGAAAGTGAACAGAGACTGGGAGAGCCTTACCAAAATATCCCCAAAATATTTTCTGTGTTGCTTCCAAGCATAATCCCAATAACAGAATTTGAGAGGTACTATTGCATGCTGATGGGTAAAAGCAAATTAAGGTGAAAAACCTACACAGTAGGTAGCATGAACAAAGAGGTGGCTTACTGCTGCATGAACTAACCTGCCATGTGCTTGGTCTGATAGGGCTTTAAAATCTATCTATTCTCTTGCCTTTCCCTATGATGAGTGACAGAGGGAAAGGGTTTTGTGTTTTGGTTCTTAGTTGCAGATCCCTAATCAAGGCTGCTTGGCCCTTGTGCAAGTTGTCTGTGTACTGCTCAAGTAGGTTGTTGCCTATGAAAGCTTATGACTTTCTGAACCAGTTAGTCTTTAAGGTACCACTCTGTTCTACCTTACTGTCTTTACAGACAGTAATATGACAGGGCCGTATGATATTTAAGAATTGGGTTTATAGTGGAACTCTGGTTTATTCTAGTTCTTTGTGATATGCTCCACTCCCTGTAATTCTCTGGCCAATTTGCCGCCTTACTTCTATGGCAGGGGTGCCAGCTGGCATATGTGGTAACAGCTGCTGCTATACCAGGGTTGCACTTACTATAATTTTCCCTGGAGAAGGAGAATTATACCCAAGTTAGTATCTGTTGCATTAAGGTCCTGTTGTGCTATTTACAGGTGCTCTCAATAGTGCAAGAGCAGACGGGTGACTTGCCTACAGGCTCTCCCCATGTCCTGAAGTGCCTACCATATTTTCTCAAATCCAAGACAGTGGGGGGAGGGGGGGTTGCCCCTCATTTTAACAATAGAGGGGAAGCCCCTCATCTTGGATTCAAGTAAAAGCTAAGAGGGGAGGGGGCAGACAGCTGCTGAAGTTGGAGCTGACTACAGCAGGCACTTGTCATCCCTAGCCACCTGTCCCCTGCAGTTTATGCCCCTGCCTGCCATCTTACCCATTGCCACTGCCACTTACTTACCCTCCACAATTCTGGCTTTGGCCCTGCTCTGGCCTGGGGCTTGGCCCACTTGAATGCTCTGGCCCCAGGGAAGCAGCAGAGGTTGGGGGGTGTAGACACGGGTTGAGGGCAGGTGCCAGAGGGTGTAGGGACAGAGGGGAGCAAGTGCTGGGGAGGTGGCAGTAGTATGGGGGGCAGGCAGGAGGGGCCAAGTGATAATGGAAGGGGACCAGGTTCTGGAGTGTAGTACAAACACCATGGTGGGGCAAGAGCCAGGACATTGGCATCAGAGGGAGTGGGCAGTGAGGGTGGGGGGTGACTGTAGAGGAGGACAGATGGCAGGGGGCAAGGTAAGGCCACTTGACTCCCCCACTGCTGAATTGGGGAAAATAGTGACAGGGGGCAGGCGGTTGGGGAGGGGAGGGATGAATTTAAGACCACACCCCAATTGTATAAATTTGCTACACTTCTCAATATATATTTTCCATGTATAGAATCTAATTGGTGGGAGGCTGTCTTGAATGCAAGTTGTCCTGGATTTGGGTAAATACAGTAACTGCCTTTCACGTGCCATGATGGTACTTACAATCAGAGAATAGGCTCTCAATTTTGTTGGGGAGATGCTATCTTGGGGGTGTCTCTTTTCCTTTTTTTTTTTTTCTACTGCAAGGTTGTTGCTGCCTCTGGGTGTTTATCTACATCTTGGAATTACCTGGGGATTTTTTTTGTTTTTTTTCCCCACTGTCCAGAAAAATCTCTGGCCCGATTAGCAATTCTAGCAGGGCTAGTGTCTCCTAGGTTATTCCAACCAAAGTGCCTTTCCCCACCTCTATCCAGGGTCTTCTTCAGTTACACTGAGGATTCTCCCCTCTCTGGTCTTCCTAGGCCTGCCTACCACTTCTGTTTCCATTTCCACTTGTGCAGTTTTGCAACAAGGGGCTTCCTCCCCTATCAGAGCCAGGGCATGACTGACTGCTCATCTCTGCCCAGGAGCTAGGCTTCTATATCCCCAGAATCTACCCCTTTCAGCCTTCAAGCAGTCTGTCCTAAAGGCCCAGCCCCTATTCTTACACTCACTCTCTAGTAACAGGGTAGGGTTCCCTGTTGCAATATTTTAGGGGGGGCAAAAAGGTTTAAATTAAACCCTTTTCATCTCTATTTCCAAGTCATACATGCACTTTGAAAGGCATGCAGGGTTTCAGTGCGTCTGTTTTATTCAGCAGATTAATTTTAATTCTTTTTAACGTAGTAAAACCTAACTCTTCGTTTTACTGTAGCTGAAATGAACTGCTTGTGCTGAGCTGCAGTATAGTGTATGCTACTCAAATTTGCATCAAAATACTATAATATGCAACTTATTTTTGAAAGGCAGAATGAAGAAGAAAAGATCTTGCCTTATAGTCAGTACCTGGTAGCAACAACTTTTAAGAGCTAAGCCTGCTCATTGTTCTGCTCCCAGTGGATAGCATGCAGCATTACTACTTTTGCTCAGCAGAAGTGGAAGCAGTACAAATTGCCGTTACCATATTTTCTTGCTTGTAATGCACACCCTAATTCCAGCAGCTGTTTTTTGAGGGGGAAGAATGTATTCAACAATATTCAGTATGCTTCTAGAACTTCAATTTACTATGGTTGAACCTAGACAGGTGGCAGGACATTCTTCTGTATGCACCTGAATTTTCTCATGCTCTGCAAAATGCAAATCACTTCTTTGAGACCCTCTCTTTTTTGCCATGTGGAAAGAATATTATTGGAATAGTTACTGCTACTAAGATTTAAATTTTAAAAAAATAACCCATAAATAAAACTATTAGTATACTAACAAAAAATGAAAGTTCACCTGCATTTGCACTACAAAGAACATATTTGTTCTTGCAAAGGGCAAACATAAAGATAGAAAATGACCAAAGAAACATGGTAATAACTTAAGATCTAAGCAGAAGACTAGAGGTTCTATGATGAGGGCAGTCATTTTGTATGCAGAATAATGTAATGCAGTATAAAAGCCATTTTTTGGCCTCCTATCCCATATTCTTCCACTACGTCTCCCTTAAATACTTTTCTCTCCCTGAAAAGAGCAACCAATAATCTGCTGAAATTGAGACCCAGGTGGGGTGCAGTCATTGTGCCCCAAGAGCAGAATGACAACTGAAGAATTGATTGAAGAAAATGGTTGGAAAATTGTGCAAAATGAGACCTGCCCCAGAGCAAAGCTGGTATTCTGGAGTAACTCAGCAAGCACAGTTTAGAACTTGACCTGCTTGGTTGTGGAACCCATAAGGTGCTAGAGGGAGACCTTGACAGCTTGTTTAGTCTCTTCCTTGATGGAGCTTTTAACATGCTCAGGATACAGTCCCTGCCCTTCATGCTGTATGAGCTCCTCTACTGGAGAAAGCTGCTTGTCTTACAGGGATTGTAAACTCTTACAGCAGGGAATATACTTCAGAGGCTCTTCTCGGGATGGGGTCTTCCTTCAAAAACTTCCCTCTGCAGTCTCCCTTCTCTTCTTAATTCGGCCTTCTCTGGAAACCCAGTGACCATACTTATTTAAGGTGCACAGAGGCTGCTATATTGGTAAATCTATGCAAGAGTGCTCATGTCTAGGTTCTTTTTATTTTCCTCATCAGTAGCTCCATAAAAGCTGTATGTGTAACTTCAGTGGTAACTGCCACAGATAGCTTGTTCAGCTTTACACATTGAAATGTTACACACATGATGCAGATGTTTGTCTTTGGGGCCTGGAAGTTAAGTGAATTTAGCAGGTCATAATCCTAGCTCTCCTGCAGAAAATGGTTATGGTCATCTGAGCCTACTGTCATCTATAGGACCCCTCTCACAGGATCAGAAAGAAGCAGCAAACAGTGAGAATTTGATGTCAGTGACTTACACAACATTTACTGAAACTTATGTGGGACACTGAATTTAAAAAACAAAACAGAAAAAAACAGTATATATTTTGCTTTGTTTTCCCTTCCAGTTATGAGAGCTTTGATAAAAGGATATATAGGATGGGATTTACCTTTGGTCGTTCCAGACTATTTTTTAGGTGCGAGATCCTGGCTCTTCTAAAACAATGTTCTTGGATTGTTCTGCACACTACCTTAAAAAACCCTTCTGATATTTCTCTGTGCTGTCAGCATCAAAATGCTGTGCTTTAATATTGCAGGAGAAATCCTGCTTAACTCAATTCTGATGAATGGGGAAATGCTGAAAACACCTAATGTTTATAGTAGGCTGTGACTTTGTTAAAGGAGCAGTAGTTTCTTCCTATTATGGGAAATCATAGATTGCATTTACCCAGAGGTATGGGTCTATAATGTAAACATTGAGAGCTTCACTATGAGCACAATGTAATATGTATGCACAGCTGTAAGGGGATAAAACCATGTGTGAACATTGAAGGAGTGCAGTATTGTACTGAGTAGGCTGTAGCAGCTGCTTTATTAATTATACAATAAAATGTTAATTTGCATTTTGCTAATTGGCATGTACATGTGGTGGTCTTCTCTTATCTGTGAACAAAGACTTACTGGTACAGCACACTAGTAAGGTAGCCAGATTTTTCTCCTACAAATTCTTGCATTAATTTATGAAAATTACAGTGAGAAAATATGGTATTTGGTTTACATTGAAGCACTGTTTTCCCCTCTAAAAAAAAAAAAATCAGCCACCCAAAATTGGGACACCCATATTAAGCAGAGAAGCTGAATTTTCTTCTGAGTGGGTTAGAAGAACCCTTCTTTGATTCCTGCTCCAGGGTGCAGCAGCTGTTGCATTACCATTCAGGCAGATGCAGGATTCAGTTGTCTTAATGGTTTCTTGTTCTTCACACTGCAGATGTTAATACACAATTCTCCTTCACTTAATGGTCACAGGTGTTAACGGTTCCCTTGCCCCTCTCCCAATGAGACTACCCTTTCTTGGAGCCATTTAGTTGTCTGTAGCTGCTCCTGGTCTCCTATTTTACAACCTTGGAGACTCTTCAACTTTTTTCAGAATTATACATCCACCCATGAAGACCAGCTTTCAGCAGCAGCTAGGGGTTCTAGCTTTAATTAAGCAGAAAAGGGAGGCAAGTCAGCTGAGGATTAGGGTTTGTCCGTAACTGGGGGGAAAATATTTCTTCTTTTTTTGTCTTTCAAAAATAAGGTGTGTATTTATATTCTGGTGCATGCTGTACATGAGAATATGGTAAATGTTGTCCTCATTTAGTAACGCACAAAACACAAGTGCAGTGAGTTGCACACTCATTAGTGTGAATTAGTTAAGTTTTAATACAATGTTTTGAATTTTTAGTGCTTTGAATTTTAAATACAGTAAAAATATCCATCTAAATTGAAGGTCATGGTTGGGTACTGAGGCAGGAATGGTTTCTTGGAGGATGGGCAAAATCAAGAAGCTGGTTTCCTAGGGAGCCAGGAGTCAGAATCAGAGCTAGAATTAGGAACCAAAATCAGAGTCAATATATGCTATGAGTCAAATCAGGAGCCAAAAGTTGAAACAAGAAATCTAAGAAAGCAAGGAAGCCCGTGGAGGTCAGGAGCAAGTACCTCCGTCTTTGTCCAGAAAGAGTACTGCAGACTGGGCCTAGTTTTTACAAGGCTAAAGCTGGTGGAACCTTTAAACCCTTTTCAAAAGCAATTCAACCGTAAGGGATGAACTGCCGTGATCCTCTGACTAGGATTGGTTGGGCCCAGGCCTCTGATCTGACTTCATTATTTATCCTTGACAGTACTGAAAAATTGTCAGTTACCCTGGATTTGCATTGAGTCTCCTTTTCATATAAATATCAAATATAATTACTGTATTCTCCAGAGCTGTCTTAATGATTTTAAGTAGTGATTTTCAGCATAAGAATCTTTTCAGTGACAGCAAATTTTATTGTCCTGGATTTTAAATGCATGGCACTTCTTAAATAGCTTACAAGTATTTTAAAAGATAGTTGCTTATCTTTTTGTACTAATGACTGAAGCACATCTTATCTGAGTCTTGCAGTGCTCATTGCACAGGTAGTTTTCTTCCTTCATTCAGTCCAAATGAAGACTGGTGAGGAAGCCAGAAATTTACATACCTGTCTAACTGCTGTGTGAGGACTTGGTTGATACTAGTCAAACATGATTTTGGAACATGGACTTCTTCTGTAGCGTTGAAAGTAAACCTACAGGCAAATAGTATAAAGGGAGAAACTATATGAATAATGTTACTTAAGAAGTTAGTTGGAACTGCCTGCCTAAGACTTCTTTCCTGAAAGATATATTGGCAGCTTTTTCTGTCATTTGCTTTCTGAATCCTGTTGGGTTTTTTGTTTTGTTTTTTTATACCTGGGGATTAAAATCATTACTATGTCAGGCTATCCAGTTGTGAAGTGGGGCCCTGTCACCAAACAGTAAAACTATGACTTTTGTTATACATAAACTTAAACAAAGACAACCACCATCTCCTATCAAAACCCACCCAAAACAAGAGGCTCTTCAACTTGTCTTTGGCTAAGCAGTCCATATTTCCATAAAAGGAAATATATTGGAAAAAGCAGAGTACGTTCTTTTAAATTTGTATGATATTTGCATTTGTATAGATGACAAAGTTGAGTCTTTCTGTAACTTTGTTATATGTTAAATATAATTGTTTTAGTACAGAGAGAATCAAGTCCAGCAGTCTTTCCAAAATTTGGAAAAGAGATCTTAGTTCTTGCCTTGGCTCAGGTATCGGAATCTTTGGTGCACCCCTGCCTTCCCAATATCCTGAAAAACAGATGGCAGCAAGTCTAAATAGGAGAAAAATGCCTGCAATTTCTTGGACAGACACAGGCTGAAAAAGTCATGCTTAGTGTATAGACAGAGTCTTCCAAAAATTGCATAAGTAATTCTTGCTTATGACTGCATTCTTTATAAGACATTACGTTGTGTGAAACATGACCTTCTTGTATTATAAAGTTAGTTTTTCTTCATGTAAATTCATAAATGCTAAACCAAATGGTGTATTTTATGCATTCCAGAGTCTCACATTAATAGTTTTGTTGTTTTGGCTTTTATAAGGAAATGTCAGCTGACAGTGGTCATCTTATACCTGCTAGCTGACATTTCCTTATAAATCCATTAAACAATGGTATGATGAAAAATTGCAAAAAAAAAAAGTTCTAAACGTATATAGAGATAAAGAAGAGATTAAATGATGGATTAGATCAAGTTTAGGGGATCAAATACTTTAATATTAAAAGATCATTCCTGAATCCAGTATCCTACTATGAAACCACAAAAGTCAGTTTATCACTGCAAACGAATCAAGGCACAGAACTAATTAGTGAGCAGTACAGACAGATGAAACTACATTGCAAAAGTAACATTTTAAACTGCCAGCTATACAATGTACTAGAAATGGTGTATATCAGTACATAGTTTCAGATAGAGCTGAAAACTAACTAGAGGGCATTTAATCTGCATTATCAACAGCATCCAGAGCTTTTTTGGTGTCAGTAACAGAGTGATATCCCTTCCCTTTGAAAGTATGCTCCTGAGAAGTGACTTTTAAGGACCTGATTTTTTTTAACATGGTTTATTTTCACCTATTCAAAGCTCTTTCCAAAGGGAAAAAAATGCAAGAATGGCAAATACGGTTTTTCATTCTCATATTGGACCACATTTCTGGTCCAACACTGTCAACTTGGTTGTTTTGTTTTGTTTTGTTGTTTTTGTTTTTGTTTTGTTTTTTTGGAATGGGGGGTTGTTTTTTGTTTTTCACTAAAATCTAAACACATTGTAGTTGATGGTATTATAAGAACGCTAACCTTAGAATTTCTCTTCTCTGGTTACAGGGGTGTAGGTTGTTCATCTCTGGTTATGAATCCAACCCATTCTGAATCCTTGTCAGAAAACACAAGTTTGTAATATTTAAAAACATAATGCGTTTAGCCACTGACAGACTAAATATTGCAGAATGTTTGGATTGAACACTTTCTCTGGGAATTTTCCTACCAGCAGCTTCCTCTTGCTTCAAAAGGAAGGTGCTGTATATAAGCTGCAAGTGGCACAGGGAAGGGATAGACAGCCAGGGTAGATACAAAATCAACTATTTTAAAAAATGGATTTTTATTTCAATTAGACTTTTTTAATTTAATTTTTTGTTGCTTTAAAAAAAAATAGTTTTAAGTTAAGAAATGATAAAACTCAAAAGAGTTCGTCATGGAATAGGGGATTACAACCTAATTACATACCGTTTGAGATGATATATTTATGTAACCTTTTTAGAAAAGTTTTTTACAAATAGGTCACAACAGGCCATGGACTAAATCAGGGGCCCAGTCGTATGGGGTTCCCAGAGGCTCCTTTATAGGTTAGCGAGGAATAAAGAAAACCACCCTACCTAACGGGACTCAGTGTTCAGTCTAGAAGAGTGGTCGCCAACCTTTTCTTACGTAGGAGATCACTTTTGTTTTAATTAAAAAGCAACCCAAGGTCTTCCATGCCTTCTCCCCCCCCCCCCCTTCCCCTGCCCAGCAGGTCAGTCTGTGAGGACGGAAGGGGGCACAGATCAAGATGGAGGGAGAAAAAATGATTTGGGGGTGCACCTCCCCAGCAGGTAAGCCTCTGTGGGGGGAGGGACAGGGAGAAGTTAAATGAATAAAAGATGTCAAACAACAAGAATGAACTTTGTGGAAAATTTATTAAATGGAGGCTTCCTGGCCAGTGATTTTTAAATTTTTGACTTAACATTGATTTTTATTTAAATCAAATATACCCTGAAGACAGCACAGTGGCAGATGGGGCAGAAAGCAGTAGCAAATGGAACTAGGAACACAAAAAGAAGAAAGCATCAGGCTGGGTAGGGGAAGTGACACTTGGGGAACATGCAGGGCTAATTTGTGGCACACCTGTCATAAAGGCTGGCTGTCGGTGATCTAAAATTTCATG
Source organism: Crocodylus siamensis (assembly GCF_052110815.1). Taxonomy (NCBI): domain Eukaryota; kingdom Metazoa; phylum Chordata; order Crocodylia; family Crocodylidae; genus Crocodylus; species Crocodylus siamensis. Next base: position 66,520,249 of record NC_143399.1, read on the forward strand.
CCAACAATATTGGATAAGGAGAGGTAGGTAGGTCATTAACCATTTGGCACTTGAAGTTTCCAGGAAATGATGGAAGCATAGGTTTTAATCTTTAGCCACTTTCTTCTGGTACACCTACTATATAATTCATGCTATAAACTTTGTAAGCGTTGTAATGATTAACATGCAGTGAAAGCAGTAGAGTAATATTTGTGTGCGCATAGGCCAGGGGCAGGCAAAATATGGCCCACGGGCTGGTTCTGGCCCTCCAGGCCTTTCTAGCCAGCCTGTGGGACCCTTAAAAAATTTAGAACATGAATATTTATGTGCCCCTGGCTGTCTGTCAAAAATGACAGGAGCCAGAGGCAGTAGGAGTCAGGGGAAACCAGCAGCAGAACTAAACAGCCGCAGCAGCCCAGCCACTGCCTAGCAGGGGCTTCTGGCCTGGGGCTGCTCCTGCCTCCCTGTGCCAGAGGGAAATATAGATAAGGAGGGGAGGGGAGGCAGGGGGGGACTGTGGGTGATCTCCCAAGTTCTCAAGGCTGGCTAGGTTGGCTCCTGCAGTCCTGGTGCTGCAGTTGGGAACAATGTGGTGCTGGAGGGGTGGGCAGGCAGGGTGGGAGGCAGGGGGGAAGCGGGATAATGGCAGCAGCAGAAGGGGGGGAGTAGGGAAATGGCACCAGCAGATTGTGGTGGGGAGGGAGAAGGGGCAGCAAACAGGCTTACAAAATGCAGCAACAGCTGGGTGGGACAGCACTGAGAGGACCCAGATCAGGGTGGCAGGAGTGTGGGAACTGGGCGTCTCTGCTCCAGCAGGGAGAGGGAGCCAACCCAGTGCCATAGAGCCCCTAGCAGCCTGGGCCCCACACTCCTGCCACCCTGCTCTGGGCCCCACTAGTGCTGGCCCCAGGGCACTGGCTCAAGCCCTGTGCTCCTGCCTAGCTTTCGTTGTGCTCTGCGCACCTGCTCACTGGCCCTTCCTCCCGCCTGCCACAGCCATTCTACTGCCGCCCCCCCGGCAGCTGCAGAGCTCTGGCATCACGTGGCTCCCAGATGCAGCACTGAAACTGCAGGAGCAGCTGGGACATGGTCAGGAAACAGCAGGAGAAGGGAATCAGTGGTAGGCAAGGGTGGCAGCTGGCAGTGAGCAGGAGCATGGGGCTCATGCTGGTGCTTTGGGGTCAAAAGCAGCAGGAGTGCAGAGCCTGAGCTTGCAAGAGCCCTGGTGGCGGCTCTGCTCTGCCTGCCGTGGGGGGTGGGGGCGGGAAGAGAAGGCAGGCTGTGGACAAACCCATACCCATCCACATCTATCCATCTCCTCCCCTCCCCCCCACAAATCTCACTTGCATGCACACTCGCACTCACTACAAGAGTAAGATTTTATTTTAAGCTATTATACTATCACCTCTGTATACGTTACACAAACGCATGTAAATCGGGACAAAATATTTTTTTGACATTTAATGACGCTTGTAGTGTATTTGATTTTTAGAATATAATTTGGTATTCTTCTGTTTTAGAGATGGCAAAACCCCTTGCTGAAATGAGTACTTCTGGGGGGCAAGGGGAGGGACATCTGGTGACAAAGGTCAGGGGCTAGGGGGCTGGCACTTTTGGTTCCAAGATGATCAGGAGGTGGGCCACCTGCCAAGGGGCAGGACTACCCATGCAGCTCTCAGTGACTTGCCACAACTTGGTAAGCGGCCTTCCACCCAAAATACTTGCCCGTCCCTGACATAGGCACTGACTTTAACTTATTTTAGCATGGCAAGGCCCTTATTTGTATTGTTAACTCAAAGTTTTAATTTGTTTTCTTTTTTGAAATAAGTTTTAAAATTTCTATTTAGAATGTTTTAATTGCTTTTTTCACCCCTGTTCCTGTTGTTGTTCATTTTTCTCCTTGATTTAGAATGAGACAATAGGAAGATAGTGTCAACTGAACTTTGTTTGAAGTTGATAGGCATCTTCATACAGATTTTAATATAAAGCCTGGTACCTTGTATGTGCAATTGGACCTGTAGTTTGCACTGTAGCTGTTTGAACAGACAATTTTCATGGCAATGTATCCACTTAGATTGAGTTCTTCAGAATGTAGTTCGTTGATATTTCACAAAAAACCGATACGAATAGGAGACCAGTTTTAGGGGTAGCAGGCATTCGCACATTTTTGGGTAATTTTTGAGAGTAGTTGAAGACTGGCCACTCTCACAACCTTATTGGGAGTCTGTCACCATTTCTAGTATTTTTATCAAAGCCCAAGCTCCTGGGAGTGTGCACCTGGGAACATAAGCATCTCAATTCATTTTTATTAAAAAAGGTTAATAGCTGTCATAGTTGCAACAAGAAATTTTAGCCCGTGAGCCTTAGAACCTGAAAAACTGATAAGAAACCCAAAAACATTCACTCCTAAACTTGGTTTAAAAATCTTGATCATTTTATAATGTCATTATTTTTGCAGAGCTTGACTTATGATTGTTGAACAGCCTGGGGATGGCAATACTTTTAAATCTGAACAGTATTTTGAACTTGGTGCTCAGTATTAACAGGACATAGACCCAAAGTTTTCTTAATTATCTTGATCCTTTAATTCTAGTTATAAAACAGTAGTATTCTAGAACAACCTTGGATCAAATGCATCCTCTAAGTCTTGTGATATAATAAATACTTTTAAAGTTCCCATAGTGTGATTCCAGAATAATTGGATAAATGTTAGCAATTCTTGTAGTATACTTCTCTAATATTATTTTGATAAGGGAAATAATACATTTCCAAAGAATAAAAGTATAAAGCTGTCTGAGCGCAGAAATGCGCTCTCATAATTTCTAACTTTTTTTTTTTTTACCAAATAAAAAAACCCCAAAACCCTTACTTCTGGATGTTAAGAAACAGTGTCTCTTTCAGTGCATGCATGTGAGTACAGAAAGCTGGGGGGTGACTTGTATAAACAAGGTGGGGGCAACTTGAGGCTAAAGTGAGTCTGTACGTTGTAGTAGCAGTTTTCTGACAATTTTCACACTGGTTTGTGGGAGCAGAATTAGGCAGTTGAGATGTACATGAGCTGAGGAGATCTAGTTTCAGTTTGATCAGTGGAAAGGCCAGAAGAAGAAAGTATAAAAAGTGAATGACTGAGGTGGAACTTTTGTGAGTAGCTGCATAAAATTAGTTTTTGTTGTCCATTGCTTTTCATGTGTAAATGAGCATAATGGAATCCCACTATGCTAAGCTGCTAAAAGTGTGTGTGGTGGTGGGGGGAACAAGAAATAGAAAACAAGACAATTTGCTTGTGACTTTCTTATGAAGAAAGAAGAGGGATGGAAAGAAATTCCAATGTTATAGTGTGAAAGCTGCTACCCAGTAAATCTGTTCCTAAAACTGTGTTAAAAACTAGCACAGAATGAACAAGCAGGCTTGAATAAGCAACCACATCAGTCAGATAAGCACTTTTAATCACTGCCAGATCATTCAGCTTGTCTGTGGCTCTCCCCAGTTCATTCTTGCTATTGGTCAGAGATCTGGAATCTTATCTTCTCAGTCGGGAAGCTTATGCATTTTGGAAAAGTTCCCTTTTGAAGAGCAAAAATAGCACCATGCTGTTAGTGGCAGTCTCTTTGTATACTTTAAGCATTCTGTCCCCTTTGGGAGACCATGATGATAAAGCTGCCCAAATTTTTCCCAGAATGCACTGAAAAAGTAAATGCAGTTGTGGTGTGCCCATACATAATCCACATATGTATGTTATATGGGGAAAAAATAGCTACTGATTTGTATAAATACAATTCTGCCTGTATTGTACATAAGACTTTAGGGTAGAAAATTGTTTGAGGGAGTGATCCAAAACTCCTTTTAACCTTTCATGAGAGAGAGAGAGACTGGTATGTGTTTGTTTTTTATGCAAATCTGCTACTTTATGTTAAAAAAAAATACATGGCAACAAAATGGTGATACTTAAATTTATAAAGGTAGAAGGTGAAGAGAGTGCCTTACTCTGTGTTTTGAAAAATTCATTTTCAAACAGGGCGGTCATTTTCATGTATTGAGACTCCTTTTATTTTCATAAAGGTATAAGTTAACTTGCCCCTTGTGGTTTTTTTTTTTTTTTTTTTTTTTTTTTTTTTTTAGGTCTCTTTTAGACTGGAGGCACTCCTGGATAGACTTGCTGCATCCCTTGGAAAGTGCCATCTTTTAGTTTTCACTCCTTCTGTAGTAAAAAATTATAATAGAGCAATTCTGTTGCAGGGAACTTGGAAAGATCACAGTGATGGATTTCTATTTGAAATCTCTGGACTTATCTTGTGAATTAGGTTTGCAGACCTAATAATGCCACAGCACCCTGGTTGAGAATCACCAACCTAGTCCTATGTCCTGATTTTAACATGGGCAGTTGGAATTTACTAAATAGGTCTTCTATTAAAGCAGGTCTCTTTTATAAAACCTCCAATCTTGATTTCAAAATTGCCAGTGATTTGAGAATCTACTGTATCCCTTGCTCAATTGTTCTGAAGGCTAATTACACTAACTTAAAAATCTCACCTGAATTTATCTAGCTCAGTGATTCTTAACTGGGGTTTGGGTACATAGAATGACATGAACACCTTGTAAGAGTGCTGTGGCATGGGTGCCACTGCTGCAGTTGGCAGGTGGAATTTCCCAGGCACACCTCTGTTTCTGGGAGGAGCATTTGGGTGAAGGCTGGACCAGAAAGGGCTGTAACAAAAGTAGGTGTTTCTGCCTGCTCTAGGCTTATCTGATTGTGCATGAGGCACATGGTGTACTTCTACCTGGCTGTGATGTTGATGGCAGCAGCAACCCAGTGGACAACCACTGAGGTAAGCTGAGGCAACATGACAATGATTCTCAAGCAGGGTGCCACTGCATTTCAATGTTATTCAGAGCACCCTGAAACTACAAAGGTTGAGAACCAATAGCTAAGGATCAGCATCCAGCTATAAGAATTTGTTTACCTTTTTGCTCAGTTGAATAAACTAATCAGTAAAGTGTTGTGTCCTGCTTTAATCAAGTACCCCTTTTAATGCTGTTTTTGTAAACAAAATAAAATGGAGTTCTAGGAGTGTCTCCCTTTTAAGGCATGTTTTCCTACTTTTTAATCGCTTTAATGACTCTCCTGTGAAAGGTCTCCTGTTATTGATACCTCTTACCAAAGCCTGCCCTGGCTTTGTTGTAGATCTGAAGGAGAGAAGCAGAATGATTTCTGCAGAGAGGCACAAGAGTCATGTCTGGGTTCATTAAAAGGCTTCTTTGGCCCAGCTGTTTAATTTCTGTATTTGAGAAAAAAAATTAGAAAAGTAAAATTTTCTTAACTTGTAGAGGTGTTTTAAAGATAAAGCCAATTTAAGTTTTGTGAAGAGCTACATAAAAGTACAAGGACAATGAGAAATATAACTTATTGTTAACTGTCCTATTTTTTTTTCTGGGTATTTGAATTCAAAAGAGGGTTTTTTTTCAACTTACCATCTTCAGAACACAGTGTCCCCATAGTCTCTGCGACCCTTGTTTCTTGGTGGGTGAAAAAGCTTCTGGATTGAAAATAGTTGCAATATAAGGCCATTCATTCTGAAAGTGTGGCATACTTTCCAACTACAACTATAATTTGTCTCTCTACACAGTTTGAAACCTTCATGCTATTGGATGGCTGGACAGCATATCCTTTTGAAATTCCACTTTGCAGAGCTTAGTCAGTGTTGGCACGTTAACTTGTGACTCACTGAGACATTCCCATACAATACTGCTTTCTTTCCTCACTCGTTCTAGAATTAAAGGCTAAAAATGTAGGACCTGAAGAAATAGGGAAAAAATTATTTGTTTAAACAGTTACTGACCAATCAAAGCACACAAGCATTAGATAAGAGATTACCCTGAGCTGCATGTTTTTTGAAGGAAACAGAACTTTTTAAAACAGACTTGAGATGTTTGACTCTTGAAGATCAAATCTAGTTCGATTATGTAGTTCATCCTTACCTTACACCCTTTTTCCCATTAAAAACTATGATGAAGTGAAGAAAAATCTTAAGACCATACCATTTTAGTAGTTACAATGCTAAGTTTATATCTAAAAGGGAACGGTATATAAAACCATTCCTTTTCATTTTTAAAGAGGAATAGGTATTGCTCTTTCTAATGTTACAAACAGTAATTAACTTGTAATGGTTATCTGCCAGTTTAAAAGGTTATTTAAAATTCTACCTTTTCCCTTTCTTTTTCTTCCTTTCCCACCACCCTCCTCCCCCATCTACTTTGTTCCATCATTTGTTCCTACCCTTGCCTGCCAGTTGGTCTCATGATCACCTCCCCAGTTTTTTTTGCATAGCACTCACTTCCACCCTCATATTACCAAATAGTTAAGTGTACCACAATGTCAAATATTTTTAAAGGCAGTAAGTACAGATTTGAGGATTTGGAGAAACACTGTAGCAGTAAACAGCCTACCTAAATCCCCTTCCTTGAGTCAATTGCTGATTAGCAAATGTGCTAAGACACTAGGACTGTTACTCCTACTCCATAAAAATTTACCAAAGGATGACTAATGACCTCAGATGTTTAAGATTTAATATTTGTCAGCTATATCATCCAAATGAACCACTCCCAATGGGCTAGCCTGAGTGTTGCTTCAGTATTCAGTTAGAGGTGAGAGAGCTACTAACTGAAACACCAACAGACCTTTCTGCAGCATCAAAGTTTTCTGTAGAAGTCTCAACTCCAAGTACTGACCAGATCTCATGTTAAATTGGAGTTGATGGGGTCACATTCCAAGTCTAAAGGTGCTTCTGATACTTGAAAGAGAATACTATTTTGTGCAGTTGTAAAGAGCAGCATTGCTTATTGTAGAGCAAGGGTGCTCAGTTCCTGTCCTGTGGGCCAGGTCTGGCCCCTGATACAAGTCATCTGGCCTGTGGGTCCCTCCCACAAATTAAAAAATTTGGTGGAGGAGGTGTGAAGGTGGGAGTGGTGGTGGCACCCTTGCCTTGCTGCTAAGTTTCTGGACCCAGGGTGGGAGCCCCATGGGCTAGAGAGCGTGGTTTTGCATGTTGGCCCAGGACCTGATCCTAGCAGGTGGGCAGGGTTGTATCATCCATCTGGCTTGTGGGGCCAGATGATTTAGCACCACTAGGGTAGAGCAAAAATGCCTGCAGCAGTTTCTCTGAATGTAATGAATTGTTGGGGAAGTAAGAGGAGGGAATGGTTCCTGTCCTTGGGGACTTGGACCAGATAAACTTTAAGCACAAATTGCGTAGCTTAAAGCTCAGTCGCTCTGAATTACTTTTTCAGTTTTGAAAGCATGATTGATGCGTAATAACCAGTCAGCTATAACCTGGGATAAATGAGTGATTCTTTTTAAATGACACTGTACAGGTTTCCCTCAATTTACACGGGTTCAGTTTATGCGAATTTGCTGGTATGCAGTGACCCTTTTGTAACAGAAATTCGTTGTATGTGAGTTAAATTCGCATATATATGATTGGCATAGACCTGGAAAATGCTGCATAAAATATTTGCATAAAGCGAACCTACTTTATAATGTAAGAAATAGGGATAGGTTCCCCTGTTGGCTGCTCCCGGGGCCGGCTGGCATGAGTGCAGATAAGTGGAGCCCTGGGTGGTGCAGAATGTGGTACACACCCCAGCCCTGGCTGCAGCAGCCCCGGGAGCTGCTGGCACCAGCTGCCAGGAGCCACTGGGCTGCACTGTGCCTTGAACCTCCCCAGGGCTCTGCCTGTCCCCACTCACCCCAGCTACTGCTGCAGCTGTCCCGGGAGCGGCCAGTGCCAGCTCCCTGTAGCCGCTGGGCTGCACCATGCCCTGGTGCAGGCAGTTGGTGCCGGCAGCTCCTAGGGCTGGGTTGGAGACGGGCAGAACTCTGGGAAGAGCCTGGAGCCCCCTGAGCCTGCAGCAGCTGCTGGCCCCAACCTGGTCTTGTCTGGCTGCAGGCAGCTGCCAGCCCCTGCTGCAGCCCTGGGAGTGGTGGATACCACGTGCTTGCAGCTGCTGGGCTCTGCTGCGCCAGGGGAGTTGGGGCACAGTGCCCTGGTGGAAGTGGAGTCCTGGGGGGTTTGGAGCATGACGCAACTCCCTGCAGTGGGACAAGACCAGGCTGGGGCTGGCGGCTCCTGTAGGCTTGGGCTTCAGGCTCTTCCTGGCGCTCTGCCTGTCTCCACCCCAGCTCTGGCTGCAGCAGCCCTGGGAGCTGCCAGCACCAACTGCCTACACCAGGGCACCATGCAGCCCAGTGGCTACAGGGAACAGGCATTGGCTGCTCCCGGGACAGCTGCAGCAGGAGCTGGGTTGAGTGGGGACGGGCAGAGCCTTGATGGGGTTTGAGGCACGGTGCAACCCAGTGGCTGCCGGCAGCTCCCAGGGCCACTGTGACCAGGGCTGGGGTGAGTGCTGTGCTCTGCACTGCCTGCGGCTCTGCTTGTCTGCATTCACCCCAGCTGGCCCCAGGAGCAGATGACAGGAGAACCTATCTCTATTTCTTATATTATAAAATAGGTTCGCTTTATGCTAATTTGATTTATGTGGCATTCGCCAGGAATGCACGTACCACAAAAATTGAGGGAATCCTGTATTGTAACTTACTTTTTGTGTATCAACTGCATTACTGCTTTTCATGCAAGGTATTTTTGGTTAGATTTTTAACAATACTCACTTTAGCTGCAATTGGCTTGTATAAATTGGAAAAATAAATAAATAATACCTCAGGCCAGGTACAAAAGTTGTATTTCTGCATGGCAGGCATGCAGAAAGTGCTCTATAGCTGTAACCAAACAGACTATCAAAGCACATAGAGCAGTCTAAAAGTGGTGGATCCTGCCCCTGGGTGGATGTAGTATCAAACTTTAGCACAGGGAATTGTGCATAGAAAAATTCAAAATTATGCACGGTAAACTACAGACTTATATGCAGAGTCCTGGGGGCTGCATGTGGCCACATGGAGCTGACCCAGCCTGGCCCACTGGCACATACCTTCAGACCAGAGGAGGCTGGCTCTGTGCTAGCACATGGGGCTTGCAACACCGCACGAGGGAGCTGTGTGGCACTGGCCTGGGCCAGGCCAGCTCCGTGCCTCCACAAGGGGCTTCCCACTGCAGTGCTGGAAGCCTCATGTGGAGGTGCAGAGCCTGTCTGGCGCAATGGCACGCAGACCAGGAGTTGCGTGTCACAGGCCCAGGTGGGCTTCATGGCTCTGTGTGTGGCTTCCTGCTTGAGCTGGCCTGGCTTGCAGTGTCGCAAGCCCCATATGCCAGATGGTTTGGGTTGAAGTCATGGGCCAGTTCCATGCCACCATGTATAGCCCCTGGGACTCAGCCAGAGCCATGCCTCCCCAGGGGCTTCTGATTGCTGAGGACTTGAATACCCTGAGGTTCTGTTACTCCTGCTGCACGGCAGCAGAGGCTGTGCACCATTGCGGGTGGGGAGGCATGTGGTGGAGAGAACTGCACCCCACACACTGCAATACACATCCCCTCCTGCTGCAAGCAGGAGATCCTTTCCCCACTCACCAGCTTTCTAGTAGCATACCACCTTCCTTAGTACCTCCACATGGGTCTCCCAGCTGCTGTGCTGGGAGTCCCATGGAAGTGGAGGCACAGAGCCCACCCATGTTAAATCATGCAGTTGTGTGGTTATATGTTTTATGCACAAAATTGTGCAGGTACCTATAATTCCCCCAGGGTGTAACTGCAGGTTAGATCACTGTAACAAACATCTGTCTAACATCCTATAACTAATGGTAGGTTGCATTTTGCCGACATCCCATGGAACACTGCAGCACCCTGCTAATGCTCCCTCATGGGGTGGTGATCTAGGCCAGCGCTAGTTTCCTTTGCCCCAGCTTTGGGCAGGCCCTGCCCCCAGGCTGTCACTGACAAGAGTCAGCGAAGCCCGTGTTTTTAGATCCCCCACATGTTTTTTGTTCCCTCCAGCCAGTTATGAGCCACTGTCTGGTGTTACTGCTCAGTGTGTGAATTCCATCCACTGCGTCTAGGCATTTGTAAAGATTGCAGCTTTTAAGTGCTGTGCTGTTTGCTGAACACTGCCTTCACACAGGGGGCTGTCCAAGATGTTCTTTTTGTACAGTGTTATTCTGAAGTGTCCATAGCCAGATCTCAGTTTGTGCAGCTTGAGCTATGTTTCTCTGTCAAGGTTGTGCCCAATGGGGAACTCATTTGGGGTTGGTATAAAACTCTGTAGAATAGATTTCAGACCAGAATACTTTCAATGATCATTTAATTTCCATTTGCTCCACCTTTTATCTAAAGTTAGTCTAACACTGACTGTTTACACCCCAAGGTACTCAAGGAGCTGGTGAGCATCATAGCTTCTGGCACGGACCTTTGAGAACTCCTGGCGCTCTGGTGAAGTGCCCAAAGATTGGAAGATGGCCGGTGTGGTGCCTATCTTCAAGGAAGGGTGAAAAGTAGATCCGGCAAACTACAGGCCCATTAGCCTGACCTTTATTCTGGGGAAAGTCTTGGAAAAGATTATCAAAGAGGCCGTCCTTAACAGACTAGCTGACGGCAATATCCTGAGGGATACCCAGCATGGGTTTGTTGCGGGTAGGTCTTGCTTGACCAATCTCATTTCCTTTTATGACCAGGTGACCTATCACCTGGACAAGGGGGAAGAGATTGATGTCACTTATCTTGACTTCAAAAAAGCCTTTGATCTGATATCTTATGATCACCTCTTGGCAAAACTGGCTGACTGCAGCCTTGACCTCACCGTGATCCTCTGGCTGGTGAATTGGCTCCGTGGTAGGACCCAGAGGGAGGTGGTTGATGGAACCCAGTAGTCTTGGTGTGTGGTCACCAGTGGGGTCCCTCAAGGCTCTGTCCTAGGGGCTGTATTGTTTAACATCTTCATCAATGATGTGGACGTTGGTGTCAGAAGCAGGCTGGCTGCATTTGCTGACGACACCAAACTCTGGGGTAAAGCATCCACACATGAGGATAGAAGGGTGATCCACACAGATCTTGACAGGCTCATGAAGTTGGTGGACGAGAACCTGATGGTGTACAACACCAGAAAGTGCAAGGTTCTCCACCTTGGGAGGAAAAACCTGCAGCATGCTTATAGGCTCGGCAGTGCTATGCTGGTTAGCACTACAGATTAAAGGGACTTGGGGATCATGATTAACCGCAAGATGAAAATGAGCCTTCAATGTGATGCTGCAGCTAGTAAAGCGAGCAAAACGCTGGCTTGCATCCATAGATGCTTCTCAAGCAAATCCCGGGACATCATTCTCCCCTTGTACTTGGCCTTGGTGAGGCCTCAGTTGGAGTATTGCATCCAGTTTTGGCTCCTCAATTTAAAAAGGATGTGGAGAAGCTTGAGAGAGTCCAGAGAAGAGCCACGTACGTGATCAGAGGTCAGGAAAACAGAGCTCATGATGATAGGCTGAGAGCCATGGGACTCTTTAGCCTGGAAAAGCGCAGGCTCAGGGGTGATCTGATGGCCATCTATAAGTTGATCAGGGGTGACCACCGGTATCTGGGGGAATGTTTGTTCACCAGAGCTCCCTAGGGGATGACTAGGTGTCACAGTTATAAACTACTATAAGACCGTTTCAGGCTGGACACAAGGAAGAATTTCTTTACTGTCCAAGCCCCCAAGGTCTGGAACAGCCTGCCAGCAGAGGTGGTTCAAGCACCTACATTGAACACCTTCAAGAGCAAATTGGATGCTTGTCTTGCTGGGATCCTGTGACCCCAGCTGACTTCCTGCCCTTTGGGCGGGGGGCTGGACTCGATGATCTTCCGAGGTCTCTTCCAGCCCTAATGTCTATGAATCTCTGAATCCCTGCTGACTTCCTGCCTGTGGGGCAGGGGGCTGGATTCTATGATCCTCTGGGGTCCCTTCCAGCCCGAATGTCTTTGAAATCTGTAAACACTCATGGCTGCCTGCCAGGCTCTCCACAAACCCAGAAACCTGGCAGCAGAGCAGGAGTTGGGGTCTGTCATCTTATGTCATTTGGTCTGATGCCCTGCAGTGCAGGGAAGACATCTGTGTATGTGCAAGTTGTGCAGCTTGTTATTTACAGCTGTGCACTGTTAATTACAGTGTTGAGCTTTTTAGTGAAACAGCTTCTGGGCCACACATGAGCACAGTTATCTGTTGGGGAGCATACCATTGCAAGCGCAGTGGTTCTGTTCACTTTGAAGTTGACACACCATGTTGTGCTGACTTAATGCCTTAAGGCAGATACCTGTGCAGACTTGAATGTTGAACTTCTGTATGCAACTTTTATAGCTGAGGGAACAGTCTAATGCGACTCTTTGGTAAGTTGGGGTACACTTAGGGGGAAGGCTGTGGTTGCCTGCTCTGATATACAGTATGCCATTAGCGAGGGATTTAAATATTGTTTAAAAACAGTATCCATTTAACCTCCTCCAGTTCTCTCAGTTAAATGGTTAACCGATAGCTCATACCTAGTTTAATGACCTCCAGCAGAAATTACCTTGGTCTCAGCCCTTTTATCTTCACCTTGCACTCATGACTCTGCGGGCCCCAGGCCACTGGAGGGCAGCTGTGGGCAGGGGGTGATTGGCATAACTGAGCCACTAGGAGACGCTGCCCAGCTTCAGAGCTGTGGCTACCCCGTGTCCCCAGACGCAGGGGCTGGAGCTACAAATGGAACCAGGGCTGTGGCCCTCTCCCTCCCTGCAGTGGCTGGATCTGGGCACAGGAGAGGCTGGGCCTCCCACAGGATTCAGGTGGGGCCTTTCCACCATAGCAGCAGGACTCCCAGACATATGATGGGACTACCTTTCTCCCTGAAGCAGTAGGGCCTGGTCAGGGCAATGGACTCCTTGCACTTCTCCTTGTGCTTGTGCCACTGAAGCCCAGACCTAGAAGGCTCTTTGGTACTGCCCAGCCTGGCCCTCCCCAACTTGCCCTGGGGAAAGGAGGTGGGAGAGTTCAGTTCTAGCAGTGGTGTCTGTTGGGCACTCTGCATCCTTCTCCCTTCCCTCTGGTGCTGGGGCTGCACAGAGCTAGGCCCAGCCCTGAGGTAGGGCTTGACATGTGGCTGGCTGAGCCCAAGGAGGTACTGCAACAGCTGGAACAGACAGCACTGGGTCTAAGACTGGGGTAGGCAAAATGCAGCCCATGGGTGAGATCCGGACTGCCAGGCCATTCTATCTGCTTCGTGGGGCCTATAGAAGATTTAGAAAACTATCTATACCTGGCTGCTTGTCAAAGATGACAAGACATCAGTTGCGGCAGGACCCAGTGGCAGCAGTAGCAAAGCCCACTTAGCCCAGCCCCCACCCCAGCCTTCAACCAGAAACTTCTTCCTAACAGAGACTTCTGACCAGGAATCCTGTGGCTGTTCCCCTGCCCTCGCTCCCTCTGAGAGGGAAGCTCAGATAAATGGGCAGAGGGAGTGGCAGGGAGGACCTTTGGCACAGTAGGAACCATCCCCGCTTAGCTGACACCACACAGTTCTAGGCTGTATGGCTGGGACTGCAGGATGCAGCAGGAGCCAGCCTGATTTGGCCCAGCCAGGCCTCTGCAGTTCCTGGCTGGCTTCTGCTGCACTGTGTAGTCCTGGCCATGAGCAGGAAACCACGTGGTACAGAAGCCAGTCCAGCCAGACTGGCAGCACATGGTTCCCAGCTGTATGGCTGGGACTTCATGGTGCAGCAGGAGCTAGCCAAGAACTGCTGAGGCCTGTCCTGGCTTGGCTGGGTCCTGCTGCATCCTGCAGTCCTGGCCATGCAGCTGGAAACCACGCCCTGCTGAAGTGGCCAGTGAGCGGGCAGGCAGGCAAGGAAGGAAGGGAAGTGGCAGGGGAATGGCAGTGGTAGCAAGTGGGCGGGTGGGAGTGTGGTACCCTGAGGCCGGGGTCAGCAGCAGCAGGAGCGAACTGAAAAGTGTGGGGGCTGGGTTGGCTCCTGCTGTATTCTGCGGTCCTGGCCATGCAGCCGGGAACTTTGCACTGCTGGGGGTCTCCACCTGCCACGGGCCACTAGTGCCCTGAGGCCTCGCCTCCTGCTGCAGGGGCTGTGAGCAACGAGGGGGCAGGGTGTTTGTAGGGGGGTGTCCCACATGCATACCCCACCATACAAGTGCCCACACTCATCCCAGCCACCCTTCCCCTGCACACACTTGCAGCCTGCCACAAACCCCATACCCACACACATACCCCCACAAACCCTGTACACACCCACCAATACCCCCTACAATATACAAAAGTAAGACTTCATTTTAAGCTATTATTCAATCACCTGTATGTACACTACACAAACATAAATCAGGACAAGAATATTTTTTTGAAATCGGTGCATGTCTGATTTGTGGTGTGCATCTAGGGCCACATATATCAGTGTGGGGCTTGCCCTCTCCCCCATTCCTGTACTGTGTGTGCTTGCAGTGCTGGGCTTGGTTCATAGTTGAAATGCTCCTTCTGGTGGTCCAGCTGCCCCTCATAGGGCCTCATGAGCTGGGGCAGGAAGGGGTAGGCTGACCCCCTGACAAGGAATTGGGGAGCAGTGACTTTGCTGATGACAAAACTGGGGACCCTGGGTGCATAGGGCCTGCTTTCTATCACTTGGGGAACAGGGAGTTGGTTGCACAAGAGGTGGATGTCATCTTCATTGGCTATATGAAAGTCAGTGGTCTAGTTGTGTCCCAGATGCCTGGTTATTATGTGTGTGTGCACATGTGTCCAGGATGCCTGGGTTCTGTGTGTGGTGGTGGGGGGCACAGGGACTGACATGCACACACAGTTAGAAGCATGGCACACTGAGTAGGCATGCAGGTAGCCATGAGGCTGCATGCTATGATGAGTCACTGCTGCATCAGGTCCAGGTGGGTAGCCAAGATGTCCCTGCCAGCCAGTCATGGGTGGCTCAGCTGTTCAGCTCCATGCTGGGAGTTGTGCAAGAGCACCCCTCCCCACACCTGCAGTGCTTGGACTGTGCAGGCAGGCTCCGCTCCCCCTCACCAACCCCCACAAAGGCTAGCGTGTGTTCTGTGTCCTTCCATCCTAAATAGGGTTGCTTAGATTAATGCTTGAAAGTTAGAGTGCCTCTGCCATGGGCTTCTTGAATAACTGTACTTAGCCTCTGTGGTTTTGCAGTTTTAAGGTTTCTTGATATATTTTTCTCTTATCTCCCATTTTTCCAGTGCTTCTATCTATTAAATTCTTCTTTCAAATCATCTTGGAAACTTGGCTTCCCCATACATATTTCCTTTTCTGCCTTTCTGTATTTAAAAAAAACAACTTTTATTAGGCATGACTTTGTCCTTCTTTTTCCATACTTATTTCTACCCAGTTGTTTATTTTGTCTAGGTAAATTTTGTATATTTTAAACTGAAAGTGCATTTCTTTGTCCGCAGGAGCTTTATACAGCATAAAATACTTAGGACAAAGAGCACTCTCCACAAGCTGCCCATGCATGGTACTTTTTTACATTTTAAATCCTCACCGAGGGGAAAATGCATCTTACCCTAATAGTCATCTCTTCTTACCCTTTTTTTCTTCTTTACTTTAACCTTCCACCAAATGATCAGTGGTAACAAAGACAAAAGGTGCGCCAATAGAGATTTTTGGGGCCAATACCAATAGCTGATTTTTAAGGAGGCATATTGGCTGATGCCGATCCGATTTCCAGTATGCAGCCTAGGAGCTTGAAGATCAGTATCCAGCTGGTAAGTCTGTTGTGGTGGAGTGGGGGGGGAAGGGAAGGGCCATGGGAGAGGGCCAGATCAAGGCCCCTGTAATGAGGGAAGGAGTGGGGTTGGGGTGGGGGGAGAGGCTGGTCTGGAAGTGAGGGGCATCTCCCACTGCTGTGTGTACCCTGGGGAGCGCATGAGGGGAGCACATCTCTCCGGATCTGCATGGGGTTGGGTGGCCTGCTGCAGTGGGCTAGGGCTGTGCTAGGCCCTTCCTGGCAGGGGCTGGGCCGGGCTGTGCTTGGGGCAAGCAGCAGCAGCACTGGGAGAATAGCTACATGGGGGGTGGGGCTGCAGCCATCCCAGAATTTGCCACTGCCCAGCCCAACCCCTGCTGGGGAGAAACCGGTGCAGCCGTGACCCCAGCTTGCAGTGGCAGCTTGCCACACCCCATTCAGATGCCCTCTGTGCCCTACTGGGTATGTGCAGTGGCAGAAGCCACCCTTTCCCTCCCCCCCATGTCCCCTGGACAAGCCATGGCTCCATCCTGTGCCCTGTCTGCCCCCACTAGGTAGCACTTGCCCCAGCCCCTGCCCCACTCCCTCCCTCACTTTAGTGACCTCGATCTGCCCCCTCACATCCCTTCCCTTCCACCACAACAGAGTTACCAGCTAGACGCAGCTCTCCAAGCTGCCGGGCTGCACAGGGCATTTATTGGCTACATTATCAGCTGCATCAGGGAAAAAAAGCTGATTTTTCAATGTAGATGATTTTCTTTATATCTGTGCCAGTCTGCTATTGGCATCTCTAAAAAAGACTAGATGTAATGTATTTGTGGACCCACTCCTGACAATTAATAAATCATTTTGATCCCTTGCCACAAATATGGGAAAATTTAAATGAACACTCCTGGGGATTGTACAAGTGGAATGGAAATGGAATACACAGATTTGAGCTTGGGAAAAGGGAAATGGAATATGTGCAAATATGGTATAAAATACAATCACCCCTTTTAATAACTTCAGCTGTAGTTCAAGATTGCTGCTTGTTCACCAGTGAGAATATCTGGCAAGTCAGTCTCTTGATTATGCCACTTCACACATCAGTGCTAAAGCACCCATCTTACCTGCATTTTAGCAGTAGTCCAAGTGTTCTATCCTGTGTTGACCGTGCAATGTTCTACTCGGCACTGCTGCTGTCCTCTGCAAAGTGGTAATGGACAAGAAATTGGAAGCAGATCCTGGAGCCGATTTATTTTTAAGCATCAAGCAAGCTCTTTGCTCTTAATTAGGAAGTATTTCCCTTCTAACTTACTTTGGGAGCCATTAATACTCTGTATTGGTGACTTCCCAAGTGTTACTGAAAGAACAGTGGGCATTTAACATGCATAAATACTTTTTATGGAAGCACTTGTGACCAGTAGGGAGTGGAGAGCTTTTTCCCTCTGGAGCTTTAAGGTTTACTTTTAATTATATGTTTTCCAGGGTAATATCATCATTATACTGAAACATCTTATAAATACTTCTAGTCAAGCAAATGCTGTATCTCTGATGGATTTCAAAACACAGTAGAACCAGTGGAGTGTAAATTTCCCAACTCTGCTTATCCTACATGCGTCAGGCCTTGCTTTGAAAGATCATCTTCAGAAGTTTGTAGTGCAGGCTTCATACTTATTTTCCTTCTGTGGTGTCTGCTGGAATTGCTAAAAGGTTGACACCTAATGCCAAACTATGTTAGTGTAATAGAAACCTGTATCTTTCCACAGAAAGATGAACTAATGCTTATCTGCACAGGCTACTGGGGGGATGCCAGACCATGGCAACTTTTCAGGCATTACTATTCTACCTCACAATCATTAACTCAAGTGGAGGGTTACTTGCTCCATTGCCCCTCCATTGAGCCATCCAGTTCCTGGTTGATTTATGGGTTTTTTCCCCTTTTTCTTTCTTGCAGTATAGTGGATGGGTCCTTCTCAACCTGGAAGGACATGGGGAGTGGGGTTCCGCAGGGCTCTGTCCTCGGGCCCACACTGTTCAACATCTTCATCAGTGATTTGGACGAGGGGGTAAAAAGCACCCTGTTCAAATTTGCTGATGACACTAAGATGTGGGGGGATGTGGGCACACTGGAAGGATGCAACAGGCTACAATCAGACCTAGACAGGTTACAAGGGTGGGCGGATGAGAATAGGATGGGTTTCAACACAGACAAGTGCAAGGTGATACACCTCGGGAGGAACAACCGGCACCATACCTGTCAGCATGGAGGCGGAAAAGGATCTTGGGGTCATCATTGACTCCAAGATGAACGTGGGCCGGCAGTGTGGAGAGGCAGTTAGGAAGGCCAACTGCACTTTGTCATGCATCCACAGATGCATCTCGAGCAGGTCCAAAGAGGTGATCCTCCCCCTCTATGTGGCTCTGGTCAGTCTGCAGTTGGAGTACTGCGTCCAGTTCTGGGCGCTGCACTTCAAGAGGGATGTCGACAGCATGGAGAGGGTCCAGAGGAGGGCTACTCGCATGATCAGGGGGCAGCAGGGCAGGCCCTATGAGGAGAGGCTACGGGACCTGAACCTGTTCAGCCTCTAAAAGAGAAGGCTGAGGGGGGATCTTGTGGCCTGTTATAAACTAGTCAGGGGGGATCAGCACGCATTGGGGAAGTCACTGTTCCCCCGAGCACTGCCAGGAGTGACCAGGAATAACGGTCACAAGCTGGCAGAGGGCAGGTTTAGGCTAGATATTAGGAGGCGCTACTTCATGGTCAGGGCGGCTAGGGTCTGGAACCAACTTCCAAGAGAAGTGGTGCAGGCTCCTACCCTGGGGGTGTTTAAGAGGAAGTTAGATGCACATCGTGCTGGGGTCGTTTGACCCCAGTATTCTTTTCTACCATGGCTGGGGATCGGACTAAATGATCTGCTCAGGTCCCTTCCGACCCTAGAAACTATGAAAAGTGATGTTTAGTGGTGTTGCTAGTCAGTGTAGATTAATACTGTATTAGGTGAAAGTAACCAATGATTGACTCCTACTTATTGATCTAAGAACCCTCAAATATTCAGTGACTCAGTTATTTTTGCTATTGGAAGAAAAGAGATTCTTATGTTTTAGCTTATCAGTTGAATTTTTCTTATAATCAAGGACTAATATTTTGTCAGAGCTAAAACAGAAGGATGTGCCTGGCAACTTGCAGAGTGTAGATTTGTTTGGTATGAAACAAATCTATTCTACAGCTTTTCCATGCTCAATTTTAATCAGCACAAGTTGCACACATTTGAAAAAAAAAATGTAGTTCACATTTAGATTTTTTTTTATTACTTTTTTTTTGTAGTAATGCCACCAATAAATTCTTTTAAAATATTCAGATTGTATTGGGAACAGATTTTGCTTTCTTTTCCACATATTAACTGTTTTAAAATTGATTACTGACTTGCAAGATTTTTGTCTCTCCTACAATGACTCCCCATTTCTCATCCTTAATGAATAAACTTGATCAATCTGCAAGGTTAAGGGGAGAATGGACATTTTTATATGCAGTGAAAGGAGTCTTCCTTGTAGGTTTTTTAATTTTGTTGCAGAATTTCCTAAGGTCCTTATTGCATGTTTGTTTGTTGCTGAACATAGATATAAATGGTCCCTACCCCAAATATCTTGGATCTAATTGTTGAATGGTGAAATCTTGACTTTAGTGAAAAACTAAGCCATGACATTTGACTTTTCTTTCAGCCTGTTCACAATTTTTATCTGAAATTCTTCCTTTTTACCTTTCTCTCCTATTTCTATAAAACACAAGTAAACACTTGGACAAACTTCTTTAAATTGTTTCTGTCATTCTACAGAAGCTATCGGGGGGCACTGTCCGTCTTTGGCTGCACCAGAATAAGGACCTCCAACACATTGTGTAGGGTTTCTATTACAAAACCTCTTGCTAGGAATATCTTCCCCAGGAGGTTGATGAATTACTTTCCTTCCAAGCATAACTCCCACGTGTTTTGCCTTTCATACATGAACATGGTGCTTTCAGTAGATAAAAGTTTTTATTTATCTGTATAATTAGAAATGAAATTGCAATTTAATGTTATGCTATTACCTAGGGATACAAGAAAAGAGTGCAGTTAACATAGGGGAGGAAGAAGGTAGAAGAGAGTTAAGAATGATCATGCAGTAGTCTTTTCAGGTGAGGATCCTGTGAGCTACTGTTCTGACCGCACAAAATAGACAGGATCACTTTGATGCTCCCCCTCTAGCTGCAAGACCATAGGGAGAAGAGGGGACTGGGGAATGAGTCTTCCTATGCCTTCCTGAGAGTTATTTGCAAAGGGACTTTGGATTTTCTAATGGGAATTGCTTTGAACAAGTCCCTGTGATCACTGTGGCTGAAGCTACAAAAAACACAAGATAAAGTTTGATCTTCTCCAGTTAATCTCCATATAAAAAGCAGAGCCATCCTAATCCCCTTGATTTCTGCAAAAATTACTTACCCCCAGGAAGGCTGTGTACTGAACAGAAAAATGGTGTTTGAAGGAAGCTTTTTAATTAGATTAGCCGTTCTCAACCTTTTTAAACTCGAGGCACCCCTCAGAAAATGCTCTTAGCTTTCGCTTGTTTTTTGATTATGAAAAAATAAAAGCAGTTCTTTTGTGGCAAAGAACTTGGCTTGTGGCAGATCAGAATGTTTTTGACACTACATATATTTTTTTGAAATCTCTGGCTTTATCTTGTGAGTCAGGTATATGAACACCTACACATAACAGTGCTAATATGGCATAGTACCCTGTGGCACTCATAAAGATCTTGCAGCTCACCATAGTGGCTTGGAACACCAGGTGAGAATCACTGTATTATGTATTTCTAAAAAAATTTTCTTAAGCTGTTACCTGAACTGGTTGAAAGGTCTCCAAAGATGGACTAATGTCAGTTCGGCTGTGATGTTAGCTCTGTGAAGGGGAAAAAGCTTCTAAATATTTGAGTATTCAGGCTGGAGTGTATATTAGGGAACCGTATGTCAAAGCAGGTGTCCCCGTGGTCATTGCTTTTATTCATTTAAGGGAATAATGTAGGAGTGCAGCAATAGACATTTTAGGGGCTGATATCAATAGCCGATTTTTAAGGCGGCATACTGGCTGATACCAATCTGATTTCTGATGCAGCTTCAAGCAGCTGGTAAGTCTGTTGTGGAAGGGGAGAGGGGAGGGAAAGGACATTGGGGTGAGGGGGAGCAGATCAATGTCTCCTGAGGTAAGGAAGGGAGTGGGGCTGGGACAGGGTAGGTGTGGGACAGAGCTGCGGCTCATTTGCAGGGAGGGGGGAGCAGTTCCTGCCGCAACATGCACCCCAGGAGGGCACACGAGGGGTGGGGGCACGGGTACCTGAGATCTGTGCAGGGCAGGGTGCAGCTGCAGTCTGGGGCCAGGGCTGCGCTGGGCTCTTCCTGGCAGGGGCTGGGCTGGGCTGCGCTCAGGGCAGGCAGCAGCATGCTGGGAGGGGGCTTGGGAGGGGCAATTTTTTTTTGTGTTAAACACCATCAGGTTCTCATTTGCCCATTTGCTGAGCCTGTCCAGGTCAGCCTGGATCACCCACCTTTCCTCTGGTGTGGACGCTTTGCGCCAATGTTAGGTGTCAACAGGAAACTTGGCCAATCTACTTCTGACTCCAATGTCCACATCATGAATGAAGATGTTGCACAATATGGGTCCAAGGACAGAGCCTTGGGGGGGACCTCACTGGTCACAGGACACCATGATGATTGACTTCCATCAGTTACTACCCTCTGGGTCCAACCACAGAGCCAATTTCCCAGCCAGCAGATCGTGGTG
This sequence comes from Crocodylus siamensis, assembly GCF_052110815.1. NCBI lineage: Eukaryota > Metazoa > Chordata > Crocodylia > Crocodylidae > Crocodylus > Crocodylus siamensis. The sequence continues at coordinate 66,541,670 of NC_143399.1, forward strand.
GACCCAAGGCCACATCTGGCCAGTTTTGCCAAGAGGTGATCATGGGGTACCAGATTGAAGGCTTTTTTGAAGTCAAGATATATGACATCAATCTCATCTCCCTTGTCCAGGTGATAGGTCCCCTGGTTGTAGAAGGAAATGAGATTGGTCAAGCAAGACCTACCCACAACAAACCCGTACTGGCTGTTCTTTAGGATGTTGGCATTGGCCAGTTCATTAAGGATGGCTTCTTTAAACTTTTCTAAGATCTTCCCCGGGATAGAAATCAGGCTGCTGGGCCTATAGTTAGCTGGATCTGCTTTCTTCCCTTTCTTGAAGATAGGCACCACATTGGCCTTCTTCCAGTCTTTGGGCACAACACCAGAGTGCCAGGAATTTTCAAAGATCTGTGTCAGAGGCTGGGCTATGATGCTCGCCAGCTCCTTGAGTACCCTGGGGTGTAGATTGTCAGGGCTGGCTGACTTGAAGGTATCCAGCTTCTCAAGGCGTTCCTTCACAAGGTAAGCATTAATGGAGGGCAGGGGATCTCCCTCACCTGGACTACCCTGTCCCGTGGTGGGCATGGGCGTCCCACGAGACTGATGAAAGACTGATGCAAAGTACCCATTTAATAGGTTGGCTTTTTCCTGGGCATCAGTTTTCAGCTGCCCCATCTGGTTCAGAAGGTGTCCAATGTTCCCCTTGCTTTTCCTCTGGCTCCCCACATATCTGAAAAACGACTTTTTGTTGTCCTTGATGCTCGAAGCTAGTTGGAGTTCAGTTGCAGCCTTGGCTTTCCTGGTTTCCTCCCTGCAAGACCAGACCAGTGCAGAATCCTCCTCCTTGGAGGTAAATCCCATCTTCCATCCTTTGTAGGCCTTTCTTTTTAGCCTCAGGAGGTCTGCTAGATCCCTGGAGAGCCTGGGGGCTGCTGTACCCTCTTGCTGCCTTTCCTCCGAGATGGAATAGAATTAGCTTGTGCGCTGAGGATTGCTCCTTTGAGAAGCAGCCACTCTTCCTGAGCTCCCCTCCCTTAGGGCCTCACTGACAAGCTTCCTGAGTTTGTCAAAGTCAGCTTTCCTGAAGTCAAGGACTTCCATGTTGCTGACTGACTTGCCAGCTTTATGGGAGATGATGAAGGTGATCAGCTTGTGGTCGCTGTCACCCAGCTTCCCATCGATCACTAGGTCACTGATTAGGTCATCCCCAGTAGCCAGTACCAGGTCAAGCAGTGCTTTACCTCTCATTGGCCCACAGACTTCTTGAGTCAGGTAGAGGTCATCCATGCATGAGAAGAAGCTGTGCGCCCACTCGGATTTTGCTGAGTGATCCTCCCACAAGGTGTCCGGGTAGTTGAAGTCGCCCATGATGACTCTGGTCCTGGAGCATGCAGCCTCAGCCAGTTCCCCGGTGAACTCCTGGTCAACCTCTTGACTTTGAGTGGGAGGTCTGTAGTAGACTCCTACCGTGTGTCCCCTGTGCCGTGTTCCCCACGGATTTTAACCCAGAGGGTTTCCAGTTGTCCACCCTGGTTGCCAACATGAGCTTGCAGGGATGTGTAGTTTTCCTTAACGTAGAGGGCTACACCCCCGCCTGTCTTTTATCTACACGATTCCTCCTGTACAGGGCATAGCTATCTATATCCGTGGTCCAGTCACGGGTGGAGTCCCACCAGGTCTCCATTATCCTTATAATGTCATAATTATTTGCATTAAGTATGAGGACAAGCTTATGGGTAGAACTAATAATCATTTCTAACTACATTTCTAAATAATAAAAAGTTACTCTTTCACAGCTGTCTTTTAACTACTTGATTTTCATATTTTTAAAACTTTTTAAGAAGAAAAAGTAAACCATTTTTTATCTTTTGTGGATTCTTCATCTAAGTTGAAATTAATCAATATTCAGATTTCCGTATTAGAATTATACTTAAGTTAGCTTTTCCAATAATAAGGGTAGCTTCAATGCATGTGACCTCTTGGTATGATAAAAAAATATTTTCTAGCGCTTAAAATAATTATTGTGATGAGTTCAAATTTGTATTGAGATGCAGATATTTAAATATGTCTTGAACATTAATTGTTATAAAAACTTTTGGCTTGTTTTTAGTTGATAGAAAGTGAATTCAGGTAGTCACTTGAAAGTATCATGATGCATTTTCTATTGTAAACTGCCAATTTATATCACCAGAAGAACTCATCCTATTGACATTTTCAGTGCTAAGGATATAACAACTGAAAAGCACTTGAAGCGTATAGAAATATTTTCTTAGCTATATAGTCAAAGGATTTGTACAGCTTTTTTACAGAATGGGTGACCACGTTGAACTGTATTTCCTATTCAGAAATTGAAATTTCAACTGAGTGATTAGCATTCTACATTAAACCCTCTTGTTTCATTTACAAATTTCTTCACTCTGTCCAAAACTGACATTGACATTTCCTTTTGGTTTTTTTGTTCTTTTAAGAGGGGTTTCACCACAGATGGCTGCAGTTCTGTGGTGAGTTGAGGTAATCCTATTATATTAATAATCAGTTTTGAATTCAGTTTTGAAACATTTATTCAAAGAGGAACTGAATGTGTAACGGCAAGGAACGTTTAGCTCCTTGGCTATATAGGTAAGAGACGGTGACATTTTAGAGAAACCTTACAGAGTTCATGTTAACTATATTCAGTTGTAGTTTAATGTAGACCTCTGAAATCTGATGATCAAATCAAGGTAAAATAAGGTTTGGTCTTATTTTTTTCTAGGACATAATCTAATTACCTGCATCTTATACCAGCATATAAGAAGGATAGTTTTTCTTGTAACAGTTTCATGGCTGAAGTACAGACTGATTAATTTTGAACTGATTCTTTTCAAATTTAGTCTGTTCTTTCTCCTTCCTAAAATGAGAGACAGAAGTGTAATTTCTTTTTCATTTTTTTAATACTGTTTCTTTTTAAATTGTTAGAGTTTATGCATGGCACATAGGAAATAATGTATATAAGCTACACATGACATTCATAATTAAAATAGTTTCTTTTCAGGCCTCATCATCAAACACCACCATAATAAGCAAAATTGTGAAGCTGTCACTAAGAGGGCATTGTTTTGGGACCGCAGTATAAGAGGAATGGTCCCTTCTTGATTCATAGGTAGATAAGAAAGAGTGCTTTGGCAAAGCTTTGCAAATCATGCATGGTATCTACAGTAATTACAAGGCAAGTTAGTCATATTTACAATAAAAGTAGAGCATTCAGCAATCCATCTTGTATGGTACAATCATTCACATGATTGAGCTTTTCTTACATTAAATAAGGGTGTTTCCTACTCTTAAACAAGGATTGAACATTGTCTTGCTCTGTATGATTGATATACACAGGTGCCTATGCATGCACTTAAAGGGATGCTGAAGTAGTAAAATCAAGACCATAAAAGCTAGGAAATTAACAATTAATTGCGCTTCTCCAGTGTTATGTGGAGACCCTTGTAAGCATGTTGGATAATTGCTTTTAAAAACATAATGTGTATACTATTTTTTCTAGAAGGCATCTGCCTCATTTATTTCAGTGTTTATTTAATTTTCAACTGTTCAGTATTTTGAGTTATTCTCATGGGTCCACAGATAATGTGATGCTATTCATAACTGAAGAAAGAATTGTTTATTTCTTCAATGGCTTTTCTAAGGCAGACCTTGAGGCTTCTTAGCACCTCACAAATGTTATAAAAAATATAAGGACCTAACTTTCCTGTGAGATGAAGTGATACAGTACTATCATTCCCACATTATAGTGTGACAGTGAAATAGATTTAAAGTAAAAAAAACACAAAAAAAATTTAGTTATTTTGATTGCCTAATTTGAGACACGTGAACCCTCAGTTTTCAAAACATTTGGTATTGTATACCACATCACACTTAAACCACAATTCCCATTAACTTCAGTTGCAGGTATGAGGGTTCGTCACTTGTGCAAGTAAGTTTTGAAGTCAGGTAGGTAGAAAATGAGAAACAGTTTCATTGAAAAGTTTGGTTTAAGGTATTTGCCCAATATCACACATGAGGGCTTGTCATAGGTGGGGATGGAATTGTTCATCAGTGCAGTGTTCAGCTGCCTTAATCTTGAGTCTGCCTTTTTCTTTTCCTGTAGTCTGTTTTGTTTACCACATAGCTTCCAACTCCTGCAGCAAATAAAGTAGAGTCCTACAGAAAAATGCCTTTACAGTACAACCCTGGTTCACCCCCGGAGAAGATTTTTCTCTAAATGAAATGGAGGTCCTGTGGAAAAAGGGCTGTTTCATTTTGTAGTTAAAGATTACATCATCATGCATATAGACAAAGGAGTTATGCTAGCATTTCCTAATGTCTGAGTGCTTGATATTGTATCTGTGTTGGTTCTGTTTTGTAGGTTTGTTTGCTTGTTCATTTTTTAATGGCACACAATTTCCTATTAGGTTAAATAGACCATTGAAATCCATCAAAACCCATCATGTGGAATTATTTGCTATCATGCGAGTCATCAGCAGGGTTGGAACAGTTTGTTAGAGCATAGGGCAGGCTGGCCCTGGCTGTCGGCCAATTTTTCACAGGGAAAACATGAGCCCAGCAGCCATTTTTGTGAGTGGAGCGCAGCCTCTGGCCCCCCACCAGGCCTCCCCACACCTCTGGCTGAGGAGGCCTGGTGGCCCTGCCTCTCGCTACTGATTATCTGTTGTGCAGCTCGACCCCTCAGTGCTAATTGGAGAAGGGGGATGGCCGTTTGACAGTCGTTGCAACCAGTCAGTGATGAGGGGTGGAGGCTGCAGTCATCTTGGAATGCCCATTGTGCAAGCAGCCCATCCTTCCCCTGCGCAGTCCGCAGTGCGATGAGGTCTGGGTCTGCTTCCTCTGGGTCTTGGATACTCCACTGAGTGTATGGGATGGTTTTTCTGGCTTTCCCACTGTTCGAGCAAAAAAAAACCCCACAGCTGTCCCTGTCTCCCCCTAGTTACAGCACAAACGCACCCTTTTCCTTTGTTCATTACTTTCATAACTTTCTCATCACAAATTCTCCAATCCTCAGGTTCCATATCTTCTCTTTTTAGATGAGGTACTCCAATCCTACTCAGTTTCTGGTTTTGTTGTACCTGGTTCGCCCAGAGTACCAATCGCAGCACTCACTTTTTCCACTGCCTTAGCTATAAGGCACTTTGTACCGTTTTATTGCTTGGTTCCGCTAGACTCTGGCTAAGAGCCTTAGAGTAACTCAGTTTGCCCACTACACCAGCATTTTATTTTCAGTAAGGTTTTTTCTTTTCTTTTTTTTCCTCCATGGATTTCACGGGCAATGCTGGATTTCACAAATTCAGTAGATCCCTACTTATCCAGGGAAAAGGCATTTGTTTCTAGCCAGAGACTTACTGAAAACCCATTACTTAGGGGCAAAAAACTTGTATACCTAGTAATGTGTGGGTGAGGGACCCTGCAAAGAACTATTTGTGCATCCTTGCCTTTTGGTGATCGCAGAGAGTTGCAGTCACATAAGTATGAGATCACCAAAAGGCCCAAATAGATTTCTGCTGCAGTGTCTGCTACAGTATAGGAAACACCATAGGGCAGTTTTACTGCAAATATATCCTTCTGTCCTTCCTTTCGATGATAGCCTTTAAATGATAAAGGAGACCTGGATTTTTATAGGGGGAAGGGAATCCTTTTGTTTTGCTCCTTCTGGATTACATGGTAATCCTTATTCCAGCTCTTGCTTTGTAATTCGTTCTGTTCGTAAGCAGCACAAAGGAAATGAAAGTACAAGCCTACACATGATAGAAATAGCTTACGTGAATAGCAACGCCCAATCCTTTTGTTTAGTAAAATATGAGGGTACCATACATGGTACTAGGAATTTAACTAGGCTTATTCTATTTTAACACTTTATTATTTATTTTTGTTAGAAATCCAGTTTACAAATGTGATATTTCTAAGAGGATGAATCATACTCTGTTTTAATATGGGCTCCATTGAATGCTGTTTATTCACATTGCACAGTTCTTTGCTTCAGTGTGTTCAGCTTGCTATTTTCAAACATTAAAGTGAATTTAGGACATGTGAAAGCTCTAGAGACAAAAGTGTATTTATCCAGAAACCTCTTTGGTGATAGAGAAGAGCTTTCATTCACCAGAAGAACAAACCATAGTATGCCCATGCTCTGAGAATGAGAGTCTGCCAGTGTTTAAGATTCCTGCAATGGCAAGGAATAGATTGGGTAGGATTGGTCCACAGGATCCTAGCAGGGGATCTCCGTTCTGTGATGAGAAAGCTGACCCCTTGCCTTACGTCCCTGCCAGCCTGACCTGGGGGAAATTCCCTCCTAACCCCAGACTTCGTGCCAGCCTAAAACACTGATTTAATGTCTGTTCTTAATGTCAGTCTTTCGCCATCTGTAGCCCTTCAGGTCACTGGTATAATTCCACTGGAATCAATGAAGTTGCCTCGAGGTCAGTTCTTGGATTATTCCATATGTGGGTATGTGTTTCACTTCATTTTAAGCACTGGCAGTCACTATTTTGAGAGACATTGACTGTTAGATTCTAACGTGTATCTTTGGAACCCATGTTTTAAATATGCGCACACAGCTCTGTCTATGGGAATAGCTGTTTAAAAAGCAATGTAGCAAATATACCAGGCAAGCTTTCTGCAGAAAGCACAACTGTTAGAACAGAGGGTTCCCATTGTTGCACATCTCTTACTGGAAAATAATGGGTATCTAGGAATGTAGACAGCTCAGCGAGAGCTGAATTATTTTCCTCCATAGTATTGTTTCATTATAATACAGTAGACTCAGAGGAAATAGTTGTAAACATTATGATGTGCGGCTGACTTGCCAGGGAGGGTGGGAGCAAGCTGAGGGTGGGCGGGGGGGATGTCGTGTGTGTGCGTGTGTATGTGTGTGTATATGCACATATATATTAATTGGTAGACATGCCTGCTAATTCTAGAGGATTTTTTTTATCCCTTTAAACGGATCTAATTTTTTTCTCTCTCTCTAATGCACAGATAGCAAATTAGAGTATTTAGAAGAAATGAAGAATTTGTAACTTCACCATAGCAGGGGGATGCTTTATTTCTGTGTTCTGTATTGGCGTGTCAATCATAGATTCAAATACAAGTTACATTCCTGAGGGGGGAAATTGTAGCCCAGCACCTATCTTGGTGGGGGGCCTTCTTTTTGGCAGGTGTGCCATTTTTTTCCCCCCCGTAGCTTCCCTAAATGCCATTCCAATCTCCTTCCCCTGCCCAGTCTGCTGCTTTCCTTTCTGCTTCTGCCCTGTACTCCCTGTTTGACCTGCTGCTCTGCTTTCTAATCCCTGCCCTCTCTGCCACTGTGGTGCCTTCTCAGTCTGCTGTGTGTCAGACACAGAGGTTGCCTGTGCTGCAGGTTGGCCAGCCCTGAGCTATCCAGTAGTTATGGGTTTGGCTACTTGTAGCCCATGGGCCAGATCTGTCCTACAGATGCATTGGATCCAGCCTGCAGAAATAGGCCTTTGGCCGCAGGGGGCTTCAGTGGCAGTTGCTTTTGTCTGCTGCTATAAGAACTCTGTTCCACCCTGATAAAAAGCAGTGGCAATACATGCTTTCCCTGTGCTGCTACAGGGAAAGGTGGTGGCTGCGTCCTAGCACTTGCCCATCTCTGACCTGAACTGGGTCACTCCATCCCATAGTTTGAAAGGGTTGCCAACTGCTGCAGTAGTTGATTTTTTTTGTAAAAAAAAAAAAAAGGTTGGCCAACTTGCCTTACTTACTAGTGCAAGGGCCTTCAGACAAAAAAATCCGTCACTACACTTTGCATCCTTATCTCCCACCCCCAGTGCTCATTCCTGCCCATGGCAGGGGGTCGGACTTGATGATCTGTCTAGGTCCCTTCCAACTCTATGATTCTATGAATGGGAACAAGATTTCCCTGCTACACTGATCAAAGCTGAGGTATATTGGGCAGCGTAAGGAAGCCTATATTGCTGCTAACTGTACTGTGTCATAGTTCAGTGTGTATGTAGTAGACTTTTATTACAAATTACAGAAGTAACTGGAAGAAAGTTAATGGCCTATGATCTACAGGAGGTCAGGTTAGTTAATTTATCGTTCCTTTCTGCCCTTAAACTTTATGGAACTGTGAAAGTTACAGAATCTAATATGCTGAGAAGATACTGCCAAAGTTTGAGACATGAAATTTTGCAAAAAAGATATTTTTTCAACCTTAGAGAGCTGGTGAGAAGCTGAATTTCACTTAATGTTGTTAAAAAGGAAGCAGCTTTTCATTAGTTTTGTAACACCATGTTTAAAGGATTTTGCTGTTTGTTGCCAAACAAAATAATGAATGCTAAGTATAAAGACTGAAAATATCTTATTGGAGTGAAAGCAAAAATTGTGGATTACCATCTCTAGTATCTACCAAATTTATGTTGTCAATCCAAACTGTAACCATGGACTGTATTGAGAAATTGTCAAAATGTATTTATTTTCTGTTCACTTCTGCTTCCTTCAAGTTTCAACCTGTTAATGAAAACAGAGGCTGATCTTTGAATAAGTAACAGATATTAGTAACCTCTTCTGTGAATCATGCTGTGGCAAAATATTGAGATTCAAGTAGAAATTGCTGGAGAGGACTGGGTAAGGAAGTAATTATTTTAATTTGTTAGTAGCTATTTTAATTTGGTACAGCCAAAGGATAGGCCTAGAAATTGATTAGTATCTTGGAAAAGTATTTAGTAACTGATTTTAAAAAATCAGGAGTCTGAGATGATTAAGGTTATTCACTTTGATGATTAAGGTTATTCACACCCTCCTGTAATCCTAGGACAGCATTAAAGATGCTGAAGCTTAATGCACACAAGCTCCTAATAATTACTTGCTTTGGAAACAGTATGATAGGATGTGAGACAGATTTTTTTTTTTTTAAGAACCAAGGCTATATGATAGTGGTGGACAGACTAGAATGTTAACTACTAGAGTGGCAGCAACTCAACTAGCTACTGCAAACCCTACATGACAGAGAAGGATTCATTCTTGAGCAAACACATGGTTTGGCAACTTTCTGGAGCATGGAGCTACTAGTAAAGCTTATATGAGCATGGCCCACATGGCTGCAGCTGCTGTTACCACTCCCTACTGCAGTGCTGCTGTCACTGCTTCTCTCTACTGCTTGAGTGCTGTTGAAGTCCCACAGTTCTGTGGGCCAGATAAAATGGCTCTGTGGGCTGGGTCCAGCCCATAGGGCATGGGTAGATTACCCCTGAGAGAGCACATGTTAGGGCATGTTCTAAATTAGGACATTTAAATTTCATTAAAACAGTTTTTAAATGAACCTTCCTGCTATAGACAAAATATAGACTTCTGACAACTAATTGGGACAAAGTGTCTGTCCATGGTAAAAGAACAATCTGACAAAGAAGCCAAAGCTAATCATGGGCCCTGTGAGGAAACTATCACCTGCTTTTAAAGCAGGAACTCCAGGAGCGCAGCTTACAGGTGGCTGCTTTCATACAGGGAGAACCCAGGAATGGGAAGGGGGGACCACGCCATGCACTGTACCCCTCCCTCCAGGACTTTGAGTTTGAGGAGCTGATGGAACCAGGGCCTGAGGTATCTGCAGTCACACGGACCTCCATAACCAGGGAGGCCCAAGGAAACCCCAGCCAAACCACACAGATTACGGTTCCCCTTAGTGGGGCAGATTTGGCTGCCCTAGGTAAAACACTGGGGCCTGCTGATATAAAAAAATTTCGGCAGTGGCTGCAGAAACCACTCCAAGTAGTGGAAAACGAAACCCTAGATACCCGGGAGTGGCACTGTTTAATCAGAACCTGTGCAACCCCAGAAATTATGGCAACCATAAACCGGGAGGGTGGCATTAGGGGGGACTCGATCCTCCAGAGTATACTGAAACTAGGAGTGAATATTGGGCTGAAAACCTTCAGGGGGCAATTTGGGGCTAGCAGCCAAAACCCTGGGGAGCCAGTTAGGGATTATGTAATTAGGTGTGTGATGTTAAGGTGGTTGTATGGACAGTCTTGCCCATAGATAGGGCAGGCAATAGGACCCCTGAGATCAGAAACATTGATCCCCCCTGGATTCTGGAAGGAGGTGCAGGAGGGAATGCACCAGTCCATTATAGGGTTAATGGGGCCACTTAAGGAAACCCAGAATTATACTCTGGGGGAAATCCTTGCCAAAGCCCAGGATGCAGAGAGGCTGGGTGGCAGGCAAGGCGGGGCGGGTGCTTGAGAGCATTTTTCTCTATTTTTATCAAAACTGTTGATAGTTGGATTTATTGTGGGTTTTGTATGCTGAAGCAGAGGCAACAATTTCTATTGCCTGTCCTCTATGGCAGGCTGAGATGCCTCCATCCTTCCTCTAATGAGGACTACATCTCAGTTATTTCTGTCATATCCCCTCACACTTGTTCTACTGCAACACTTACTGCTGTCTGTTGAAAGATGGCTGGCATAGTTGTCCATGCAGACTTACTAGCTGACTATGATAAGGAGATTTTTATGAATTTGTTTTAGAGGGTTTAAGACAGCAGTTCTCAACTGGGGTGTCACAAGAACCTGCCAGAGATGCCACAGTGCGAGTGCCTTGTTTTTTAGGAGGCACATCAGAGGCAAACCAGGAAGAGACACAGCAGGAGTAGCATGCATACCTGCCTGCATAATGTATAATGCAGGCAAGTGTATCTTTCTGCCACAACCACTTCCCAGTCTGGTCATACAAAAGACGTCTAGTGCAATTCCATCTGGCTCTGGAGGCAAGGGCAGTGACTATGCCATGGCACCCTTTCCGCTTGGTCTGCCTCTTCCCCCCTCTGGGGCCTTGTGCCCTTTTGTCCACCCTCTGCCCCTGCCACCCCCTCAGCCTTAACCACGTGCTGTTTGTGCAACCGAGCACCTCTTCTTCTTTACCAGTCAAGCATTCCTAAACACTGCTCGGCCCTAGGACTGGTGTTCAGGGAGTGAGGTCTCTGGGGTGACTAAGGGAAGAACTTGGCCCAGTGGTTCCTGATACCCACCAGTGTTTTAGAGCCAGGTGTGGGGACAAAACATGTTCTGGGCTAGGCAGAGCTAGGGGAGCATGGTCTGTCAGCAGCCTGAAAGAATGATGATAGTATAATTATAATAAATTTAAAACCTTGTAGTTGTTGGATTATAATTAGAGGTGCACTGATACATCAGTTTAATATGGGATAAGCACCGATTGATTGATTGATTGATTTTTATAAAGAAAATAGTCTTTACTGGAAATTGGCTTGATTTGGCCAATTAAATGGCCTGTGCATGCGCATAGCTGCAATGCAACACATAGGCAGCCAGGAGCACTGCCGGACATTCAGAGAGCTGCGTGCAGCTGCTAAGTCTGGTGTAGTGGAAGGGGGGGAGCAGGAAGGGAACTACCGTGGTGGGGGCAGATCAAGGCCCGAATGGTGAGGGAGGAGTGGGGCAGGGGCTGGGGCAAGTGCTGCCCAGCCAGGGTGGGGCAGGCATGGGACAGGGCCATGGCTTGTCCAGGAGGCACAGGGTGGGGGACATACGGGGGGGGCAGCTCACACCACTGTGCACCAATTGTCTGGGAGCCACTGATCTGGCAGGTCCTCCAGCGTTCATCCACTTGTCTGGCGGCTCCTGCCACTCATCTGGGAGGGCATGGGACAGCGTGTGGACGAGCAGAAAGGCACCAAAGAAGCCTCTGAACCAGTGGCTGATGGACCAGCGATGCGCAGCAGTGGAAACCACCCCTCTCCCTGCACCCCCCAAATGACCCAGGGCTCTGTGCTGCACCCACCCCACCCCAGCTGGGCAGTGTTTGCCCCACTCCTGCTTCACCGTGGGGGGCCTTTGATCTGCCCCTCGATGTCCCTTTCCTCCCCTTCCATTACCCCAGACTTACCAGCTGCATACAGCTTTTCAAGCTGCCAGGCTGGTATCGGAAATCAGATTAGTATCAGCTGATATGCCTCCTTAATAATTGGCTATAGGTTTTGGCCCCAAAAATCTGTATTGGTGCACTCCTAGTTATAATGTTTATATTGCAAGATTCATAATCTCTTAGTTTTCAGAATTTAGCAGCACTCTATTTTAAAAAAAATTTGGAAGGGTGCATTGAATGTCAGAAGCTTGAGGACCCACTAGTTTTAGAACTAAGGTCACTGTCATCGCATTAGCTCATTACCTTTGTACAGGAATAAAAGGAGTTCATAAAAATGTTTAGTGTATTTCAGAGGCAGCCTGCGTAGATTTAGATTCTTACTCCTTTTACTATTGGTGCTTTTGAGGTTACAACATGGTGGTTGCTTGTGAAGGAAAAACACATTTCTCAATGTATTTACCATTCTAACAAAATGGTCAGCTTAAGTTTTGTCATTTGGATGGCATTTGGGAGTAGAAACATTGAATTAATTAGTCCTTCAGAAGTACTTAACACAGCAAAAATGCAACCTTTACCAATTAAGTAAATGTAGGAGGTAGATGCTTCTGTCACCTTGAACAAAATCAAACCTACTTAATTAGGTTCTAGCCTCTCCATCCTCTTGGTACTCTTCCTTTTACTGCCGTTCTATAGTCTTACTCTCCAAATCAGAGTAGGGTACCTCTGAACAAGATCTCCATCTCCCCCCACCTCCCTTGTTTACAGCTGAGATCTCTGGCAAAGGATGCCTGCAGAGATGCTTGCATCACAGGTTTCCATGACAAAGCAATGTAGCAAATCTGTTGAACTGTCTGCCTTGCTGGAGGCTGAGGTGACCTGCTATGAGCACCTGTTCTCAGACTTCTGTACTGGATTGTTACTCATCTCTAGGTGGCAGTCAGTGACAGTAATGATCAACAAGATTGTTTGGCAGTTAATGTTTTTGAGAGAGAGTCTCTTTCCCCATGTCCTTTCACTGCAATGAAACATGGCAGAGAGACTTCCCTATTAGTTCTTGAAATTGCTTTTTGCGGAACTAAAAACAGGATTTTATCAAGGGGGTGTTGCACCTCTAGAATTCACCTGTTTTGTTGGAGAATCAGTTCTGTTTGAGCTTAAGGGCACAAAGCAAGATGCATTTATTGGATTTAGTTTTGCTTGATAATTTTTCTTCCTGACAACACCATATGTGCTACCATACCTAATACCAGCAGCAGAGATTTAAATTAATGCTGCCTCTTGCGGGTAGCTTGCTGCTGATTTTTGTAAACTTGGTAAATGCCTAGCTGCTATGCAATAAGTATTGTGTAAGCATTCCTCATAGATGCATTCTTACCTGAAGAAGTAGATCAAAATCTGTGAACTCTACTGTAAGGGCTCCATGTTTTATTTCTTTTGTCTTGTCCAGATATTTCTTTTATTCAGTCACGTGTATCCCGCACTCTCACTCATAGTTTTAGTTGGGGGAGAGGAAGGAGAGGCTACCAGCTGCCAGAGAGGATGTGTAATCTTTTTCAGTGATTTAATAACACCTATCGTAGGCATAGCATGAACCTCTTGGGGCCAAGGGACAGAAAAGAAAGATTACATTTCAGTGTTTTTACTGTTTTAGACTTGAAAATACCCATCTTGGATATGTAAATAGACAATAATTTCTCCTCCCTTGAGAGAAAAAATATTAGTTTTTTTTAGATTTATTTTGATGGTATTCCAGGGCCAATTTAGAAAAATTCTTTATACTTTATCAGTATTAAGAGGATACAGTCTCAGGCATCAACCTTGACCTTATTGAACAATTAACTGAGATGTTATCTTCGCTTTGCCAATGGTCTCCTTCATGACTCTTTCTTTTTTTTCCCCTTTAAAAGACTGGAACACTTTTACTGTTTTCTAACCTGATGAAGAATTTCTTGCATTCAAAAGCTTGCCCAACTCTATTCCAACTATGCGGTTGGTCCAATAAAAGATATCTCCCTACAAGCTGATTACTCACTTTATTGTTTTTTGTTTTTTTTTACAAAGAAAGACTTGGAGGGAAATGTGCTTGCTGAAGGTAGTGTCATGTTATTAATTGCTTTAGAAATTCATGTCTTAACTAAATTAATTCCTTAAAAAGTAACATGTTATGCCAAACTTTATGGATGTTGTTGCATTTTGAAAAGCAGTGTCATATTTACTTGTATACGGCATGTACCTTTCCTTCAAAAATTAGCTGCTGGAAATAAGGCGGGGGTATCTTAAATGAGGAAATGGGAACAGAGGGCCCCATTCTGCTGGAGATGAACAGTCTTACCCATTTACAAAACAGGTAGGCAGCTAATGGGTGCCTGCTTGATGACCTAAGGGCCCAGCTAGCTTGGGAAGTGGGGCTGAGGAGTTCAGGTCCAGCAGCATAGAGATCTCTGCTGATACCACCTGGCTAAGTAAGGTTTCTGTGTCACTATACTGCAGCTGCCTGTTTGTTTGTTTTTTCCTTGCAAAAAAGCTGTATGTACTTGGCAGTATTTTCAAGGAAAGATTTTTTTTCTTTTGTTCCCCCCCCCCGCCTTCATTCCACCTTTCAAAAAACAGGGTTACACGTCTCTTATTTGGGAGTGTGTGGTATGAAAATATGGTATAAAAGTACATAAATACCTGAATGTATTTTGTGTGAGGGAAGGAAAGCCACTTGGGCATGGAAATGAACAACGTTGTTTTGTCCGACAAAATATGTCTGCTTTATGTTTGATTTGTCAAAGCTGTGTTCCACTGTGTCCATTCCATATATTTTTACATTTATGAACCCTATAGTCATGGTAGAAATAATTTGCCTTGTAGATGGATTGTTTCCTAAATTGGCTGCAATCTGATGTTGGGATTTGTGAATGCTGCTTTCCTGCTTTAAAAATGTATTCCATGTTTTAGTAGATGTTGTTGACTGAAAAAAGCAACCTGTAGCCACATGTGCACTCGTTTTCTTGCTCTTGCTTGCTGTCTCTGTATATTCTGTAATTAGGTGAATAGACGTCACATAAGAGCTTGCAGAGATGGAACAGCCAGGTTGGGTGGCTAAAATTACTGCCTGGCTTTTAAACAAAATAGAACTTTCTGGGACCCAAGCCCTTCTTGCTTCAACACAGAGTATACTTTCAGCCACAGGGTTAATTTGTGAGGGTGGAGAATAGTAAGAGAAAGCAGAAAGTCGTAGGAGAACTCGCTTACATCCTGCTATCTGAGGCTTGGAGCGTTGGAAACTCCATTTGATTTATATTTGATAATCTGACTGTCTCAGAAAAGCTTTTTGTTGGGGTGGCTTGTACTCAAGAACCTTAAAGAAGGAAGACATTTTAACAGATTTCTAATAGACCAATTATGTCGCCCATGCTATTTGCATTATATCCTAGTATTTTTTTGTTCCTGTCCGGATTGGCCTGTCACAGTCACTTACTCTCTAGATGGAAATGTATAGATCGTCTGTCTGAACTGGTAATTCTTTTAGTTAACAGCTTATCACTTTCAGCCTTTTTATTAAGACAACAGCCAAAGGAAAGCAGATGTATTGTGATCAGTATAATTTCTCTGTTCATTTTTATTTCTCTTATGCAGCTATAAATTTTGCAGTATCCTTTTTAAGTGGAGTTTATCTTAACTTGAACTGTCGTAAGGGAAAAGAGTTTGAGTTCAGTCTCTTACCTTTCCATAGTGCTGTGTGATCCTGTTTGTCCTTTGTAGCCAATACTAATAAAATAAAACAGTTCCCTCAAACTTCCCAAATAATCATCAGAGTTGAACAGTTGCTGTTGGTTTACTGGATAGGATGGCCTTATTTCTTTACATTTTTCTGTGGTTGATGATGAAGGGAATAATAATCTTACAGGGAGCTTGTTCATGCCAAAATACAGAGGAAATTACTTCTTCAGGGTAGGGTTCCCTCTTCTCTCTTTTTAAAGGTGGTAAATTGGTTTGAGGAAAAAAAACAAATTCATTCCCTTTCATATCTTCCTAACGCAACAAAGAAAGCTAAACTTAAAACACAGTTGGACTTCCTGTCCCAAGAATAGCAGTTTCTGAATCAGCAGGATTGTGATCTTTTTGATCTGTGATCAGCAGAATCAGACTGTTGTGATCTTTTTTAACATGTTCCTGAAGAGTTGCAACTTGTTTAAACTATTTTAGTCATAGCTGGAATATAAAGAATTGTTTTGGGGTTGTTGTTTTTTTTTCATATTTTGAGGCCAGTAATTTTAAACCTAAGTCCCCCATATCAACCAAAAGGTACAATTGCTTTCTGAGCCAGAAGAATCCCAGCCCAGAGTCATTATATTTGAAAACAAATATCCAAAATAAAATGGGTATACTTTTGCAAGAGTAAAATAATTTAAGTTTAAAACTGCTTTATTTTTTAAACGTCATGCCTGATTTAACTTGAGATTTTTCTCTTATCCATCTTCAGGAAAGGAAATGCACAACATTTCAGTAGAGGCACATTTCCTGAGGAAGTTGTGGAATACAGTTAAAATCTTCCCATGAAAAGCTAGCTGCAAAAATGAGCCATTATATCCTAATATTGATGAATAAAGCATTTAGAACCACAGTTGCTCGCTCTCAGAAAATAGTGCACCAGCTTTTCTCTCTTGCTTGTAACTAATAATTACTCTAGAATTATTTGTAATTGTTTTATTGTGCTTATTAATTTTGGCCTATAAAGTCTGTTCATGTTTTTCAAGTAGGAAAAAAAAATTATTTTTAGTTCCACAACTCCTGTATAAACTTTTTGATTCCGAAATGTCTGTACAAAAAGTATGGCAAGCAGAAGCTGCTAAACATCCTAGTTTTCCTGATTTAACATCTTTGCTTTTCCTTAGCAATATATGAAGTTCAACCACAGGTTGATAGAAGTCCAGTTTTGCATGATATCTGAATTGCAGAGGAAAAAGTTCTATCTACACTTACCTTTGCCAGAGGCATTCTGAATTTTCACCTTACCCTTGGATCTGCTGACCAGGGCTACTTGTGAGCCCTTTAAACTTGGTGAGCCCAGCCCAACATATGCCCAGAAGAGGCAGCACATTAGTTGGACCTGGCTTGCCCAACATCTGTATAGACCGAGTGCTTTAGTGGGGCTTTTTTGGTGCTTTTATCTAATAGCTGACTGGCTCAGCTTCAGATAAGTGCCAAAAAGTCCTGCTGAAGCTCCTGATTTATACAGATGATGCAGAGCTGGGTCAAAGTAATAGTAATGTGCTGCTGCATCTGGTAAAGTGTGGGGTGAGGGTGGGTTAATTTTTATTTTTTACATCTGGTTTGAGAATAAGTGAGATTATAGCTGGAGTCTTGGAGCTACAGTGAAGTAGATTTAAGATGTCTCAAAACTAGTCTTTTTTTCCTTTTATGAAGGAGATGTCTGGTTTTTATCTTTTAACACTATACTTCTTGTGTCTTTTAAATTAGGATTGGTAAACTAGTCAATTGACCAGTCAAATATTGTCAATTGACTGCATTTTTTTGACTGGTCAAAGATCATTGAAATATTACAGGAAGACTATCTGTGTTTATAGCAATTAGAGATGTAAATATTGTTTAACAATTAGCCCCCATTACATGTAGAAGCAGCCCTGTTTCCAAACCTTCTTCAGCCAGTTCTTGGGAATCAACTCATGTGAAATCGCCAGCTTCACAGGAAACACCAAGCAGATCAAAATGACAATAAAATATTTTAGGATTTTTGGACAAGATTAATGCACAAGAAAAAATTGATGGAAAGTTATGTATGCAAGCAGTTTGACTTTTTACATAGTAAAAAAATCCCTACATGAAGGAATTCTTTGCAAAGCTACATCTAATCTACACATTACCAGGCAGAAAACAGCTGGCTTACTATCTTCTTGAAGCTTATGTCAAAATGCAAGAAGAGCAAATGGTCTTATTGAAGAGGTATCTTGTGTGTCCATTGTATCAGATATTTGTAATTAAAGCATAATTAACTTCACAGTGACAACTCCCCAGTCACTATTTTATAAAATCTTAAGCACTGCGGAACATTGCCACGTATCCTAATAATGTAGCACTGCAGTTTGAAAATGTTATTCAAGAACTTAGTCCTGAGAGAGTATTTTCAGAAGCCTATTTGGAGTACTGTAAAAGAGAGAGATCCCCATATTCATTTCTACAGCTGTGCTGCTCGAACATTGCAACTTACTGTTCTTGATTTTGAAGGTTTACAAACATTCCATTCTTATCACACAAAATAAAAAAATTGTCAAGTTTTCCAAAATAAACACATGCCAACTACTGTGTTTATGGTGCAGAAAACAACAGCGTACTTTCAACACTGAACACAACCTGTCCTACATTGTGGACTTCAACAATCAAATGTTTGCAACTACTTCAAGTGTGCATGAAAGCTTTAAGGTCAGCTGTTGTATTTCTCTCATTTTTTTCATGAGATGTTCAAATTGACATTTTTTAGGAGGATGTCTTTTGGGTACACAATTCCAAATTTTTGTCAATGCTACAACCTGTTGCCCAAGCCATACAGAAGTTGGAAGGTAACAAAAAAGGGCCAATTGATCGCCGATGCACACAATCCAACTTACCTGTTGGATTCACAAGGACAGAAACTAGTGAAGAGTGTGATCCAGCATTTGAACTAATAATGAACTTGGCCAAATTTAAGAAATTTCCTGAAGGCCAATCTGTTTTGGCTGAAATAATAAATTTTAAAGCAAGAAGCAGTATATTCTACAGGGAAGTGATGTAGAATGCAATGATATCCAAAGAAAAAGGTCAAATTACATCAACAAATTAATTGATGGAAAGGTTTTAGTCCTCCTTGTTCATTAGTGACTTTGTGATTATCCTGTTAACACTTCTAAGATCTATTGCTTGCTCAGAGCATAACTCAGGGGCTGGCAATTATTTTCAGCGGAGGGCCTCTTTACCCAGTTTTGGCAGGCTGTTGAGGGCCAGGTGGGTAGTCCCACCCCATGACAGGTGCCCCACCTCCTGGTCACCATTTTGGGACCAATGTCCCAGAGCCAGCACTGGTGGGGCCCAAAGCGGGGCACAGGCTGGCAAGGCTCTGTGCAGCTGGGTTGGGCTGCACCAGCAGGGAGGGCTGGCCTGGCTCCATCTAGCCCCTGCCAGCTGGGACCCCGCACTCCTGCCACCCTGCTCTGGGCCCCACCAGCACTGGTCGCGGGGCCCATGCTTCAGCTGGCTCCCTGCCTGCTCATTCCCAGTACCCCCCAGCCCCATGGTACAGGCAGGGCGTAGTGCACTGCTCCAACCCCCTGCTCGCCAGCAGAGAAGAAGCTGGTGCTGAGTGTGGGGGAAAGTGGACCCTTGCCCTCCCCATGGCTGGCGCCCTGCACTGCAGGTGCTCGCAGTCTGTGCGGGGCTGTGTGAAGGAGGCACAGGCAGCCTCATGAGGGCTGCAGGTGGCTGCAGCACGGGGCTCTGGCCATGGGGCGGGTGAGGGGCTACTTTTCCCCGCGCTCAGCACCAGCTTGTAACCCACCCCACTGCCAGCCATGGGGTGGGCAAGGGGCTATTTTTTTCTGTGCAGGAAAGGAGCCCAGGGAAAAACTGGGTATGGGGGGGAAGCAGCCCCCACCTTTACCTGAGCTTTGCACATGGGCCAGCCACATGCTCCCAGCCCAGAAACTGGCTGGGGCTTCCGGCGGGGCCAGGTAGGTCCCACTGTTGTGGGAGCCCACCAGGCTTCCCCTGGGTCTTACTGCCCTTGGTTCCTGTCATTTTTTACTGGAACCAAGGGCAGAGAAATATTAATTTTTTACATTTGTTTAGGGGCCCTGTGGGCCATATTTTGCCCACCCCTGGCATAACTGGTTAGTATGAGGCAACATTCATAGCAAGAACTGAAACAGGATGAAAGCAAAACCTGCTGAGAAGATGGTAACTATATATCAAAATGTAAGGTTAATGAAAAACATTTTGAACAAAGATGAGTATTTTTGAAGTATTTTCTGATTCTGACTCAGAAGATAGTGAAGGTGAAAAGAGTGGAAGTTGATAGGAAGATGACATCAACTGAGAGAACAGACTTGATTGAAAATAAGTTTTTGACTGTTATAATAATGAGACTTAATAAGTAGTCATTTTATGCTGCTTTTGTTTTGACAAAAATGTTTTTTGGTTTTATGGGGAGTGAATTTTTTTGTAGTTTTCTTGACAGAAATACGATTTTTTTTTTTAATCGACATTTAATGGAAAATCTGTGCTGCTTTCCATTTAGTTTTTTGCAAAATATTTAGTTGTGAAATAAGAAATGTATTTCAACATTAAAAAAAACAGTAATTCTTATATAATGTATATTTAAAAATATATTATTTGACCATATTTGGCAACTTTTGACTGATAGTTGACCAGTCAATTGATCTAATTTAATTGACTGGTCAAATATCTAACCCTAGTTTTTAAATTTTAAAAATTATCATTCATTAGCAATTTTAAAAAGATCTGGAACTGTATGAAAGTAGTTTGAGCTCTTTTTCCTAATTTAAAAAAAAAAAAGAAAAGAAAAGTGAAGTTTATTTGTTTATTTTGTGGCAGTAGCCATTTTAAGCTTTAAAAGTATTCGGGCAAGATCAATTTCTGGATATGGTCATAAAAATGAAGACACTGTACATGTGTTCCTTTACTGCAAAGAGTGATAGATGCATTATCTCCGTATCTTAGACTGTTAGAAACATTTAGTTTCTATGGAAATATGTTTTTTAGGTGAGAAGAAAACCTGCCAAATGGTTTCAAAAATTCTCAATAGCATTTGCTAAAAATATGAAATTGAGTGATATGCTTGTGGCCCTCTTCCCCCCCCCCCCCCCCAAAAAAAAAAAAAAAAACCAAAACAAAACCCCAAAACAAAACATTTTGCTATGTTCTGAAGTTTCATGCAACTACCACCTACAGCAGGGGTATCAAACTCATTAGGCTCTGTGGGATGGATGGTGCTGGGCCAGTCTGCAGGGCAAATCAGGTCCATACACACACACAGGGCCCATGTGGTGCTAGTCCAATGTGGGCACCTCATTCAGTGTGCCCACACCAGCCCCATGTGAAGCGCACAGTGATGGGACTAGGGCCAGTGCATGCTGTATGTGGACTTGGGACACACTGCATGTAATGTACAAGTCCAGGCGGATGCTCATGGGCAGTACAGCAGGCGAGATGATCAGACTCTGCAGGCAGGATCTGGCCCACAGGCTGCTGCTTTGATACTTTTAACCTTCAACAAATAGTTTTATTTATCTTGACATTTCCATTATTCTGGGCCATCTTTCTCTGCTATTCACTACCCCATTTATCCAGTTTTCCTAATACACAAACCATCAAGTCAGTATCCAGTGGTATCAAATAGCTTATGACCGTTATAGGTAGCCATTGCCTTAAAAAACCCCCAGCCCTTTGTTTCTGTTGGTTCAGTGCTTAGAAGCAGTAGTGCCCAAACTGTGCCTCTGTCTTCTTCCTTTCCTTGTAAAAGCTCTTATCACCAAAATCTACACATTCAGACAACGTTAAAGTTGAAAAACTTAAGTCATTCCCACAGTTATTTTGAGACTCAGAGGTTTAAGTGGTCTAAAGTACTGGATTTAAGCAAATGGGTACTTGTTTTCTGTTTGCGATAATGGTAATTTGCATTGTGTTGTTTTAGTTTTAGTTTTTAGTCATCTGGTTAGGACTGAAAGATTAAAAAAATCACTTGCCTTTCAGAAAATATTTATAAACTTTGGGAAGGGGGAGGACTGCAATTCTGGCTAAATGTCAAATGTTAATATTTGAGAATAACATAACAAATTGCCACACAAATCTTAAACTAAGTGCATTTTCCAGATTGATGTATATGAAAACAGAGTCTAATGAGCAGTTTTAAATAACCTATAATGCTCAAATAAACAGAATAAATTAAGTTTCCTCAAATGGGACCTGAAAAAAATCTATAGTCCTGAGCCTTTTGTTTTAGATGTTAATGAACGCATTAATGTTTCCCGCATCATTTCACAGATCACAGGAACAGTAAATATCATCTCCCACGACTTGTTTCTTGTGGGCTCTGAAATTTAATGTTTAACTGTTACCTTTCTCGTGTAATAAAAGGACAACTGTATTTTTCTGTGTTAGTCAGCTTCTATCATAGACTGTAAGAGTTTTTGGTCTCTTGGTGGAATTTCATAGGTTTCTTTATTTCCACTGTGGTTAGTTTCTAAGATATCCTTATTTATTTATTGCATATCACAGGCAGACATCTGATATGAGTTTCAACCATTAGCTAGCCTCCAGGATTATTTCATATGTCACTCAGGTTACAAACAGACGTTGCATTTGTTTCTTCCAGGACAAAGAGCAGTCCTTTAAGATATCCACGTCTGTCCTGGAACAAACTCTAAAAAGGTTTACAGGATAAGGGATGGTAACAGTTCGCCCCAGGACATCACAAAGTGCATCTGAATGGTTGTTCTGGGAATGCATGTTTGGTTCAATGGCAGAAAAGTGGTAGTGAATTCAGATGCTTGCTAAACCCTAATTAGAAGAGCAGCACATGTATACACCAGTCCTGGGATTTATTTTCTGGGGTAAACACAGGAACAACATGTCCTACAACAGCGCACCATTTCTTTGTAGCCTCATAGGCTAAAACCTGGATTTCTCCTGAGACACAGCCTGTTATTGTAGGATCCTACAGAAGTAGAAGCCCATTGTCCCATGTCATGTACCTGTGAAGTACCAAGGTGATGCTTTTTTGTCCCCTGGGACAATTGGGGCTAATTCAAGTTAATTGCCATTAAAATCTGTGTATATAAATAAATGACTGCCCCCCATCCCTTTGTGAGCCAAAGCCTTGGGACAATTAGGATCAGGATAACCCCAACATCCATTTTTAGCCATAATAACTTGGTAAACTTCCACCATATGTCATACCACTCAACACTGCAATTAAAACATTTTTTTCTCTCGTCTTTTACTACCCCATTTAAACAGCATCTTTGGAAAGGCAGTTGTATATCAGAACTCAAGAACCATGTATAAAGGGTTGTGTTAATTTGTTGAGCACTAAGAAATACTTGGTTCATTTCATAACATGCTTCCTCCTCTCAATTTTAGATCTTGCGGGTAAATGGGCTTACTTTTTTGTCAGGAAAAGTGCATGTTCCTTTTGCAACATGGACTGGATAAAGATGCTGTTATTGGATGTACTAATCTTTGCCTTTATTTTTATTTTTGCCTCCCAGAACTTTTCTTCTTGGACCCATGTTTTTCCATGTATGCAGCACTCTTTAACCATCTCCTCCTCAGTTGCTTCCCCTGCCCAAATAGTGAAAGCTAACAAAAGGGACAAGGCCATTAGAACCTCTTCCTGGCCATCCCCAATCCTTTGACATTAAGAGTGAGAAGAAACCAGTGTGAAATTTTTTTTGGTAACTATTTCATTTTGTTTGGATATGCTAATTTGCTGAATCCAATATGTTTCACTTCTGGATTTCAGTGAAACACAGGCAAGCTTCTGCCAGGTCCCCTGCTTGGCTCATTTCGGGAACTATTTCCTGGCTCTGTGATTCTAGTGTAGCCCTTCTATATGGACTGCCTCGCAACTGGATATTAGGTCCTGCTCCCTACAGTGAAGCCAAGGATATAGAAGTCACAGCTTGACACAGAGCTCTTGGGTCTCTTGACTTCCTTACCTTCGTGAAGTAGAATTAATGCCTAGCTCCCAGTGGAGCAAACCAAGAAGTTTCTGGAGACCTATTTAATGATGGTAATTTGGACTTCTTGCCACTGGTATTTTCCCATACAATACAGAGCCCATCATCCCACCACCACCATGAAAGAGTAGACGACCCTGTATGGCACAATTTGGCCATTAGTATATGGGGCAGATGATACTGCAGGACCCTTAAAGCCTACCCATCATGGCCCGTAAAGGTGCAAGCAGGAGCAGCTTCAGCACCACTGCCATTAACTACTGGGACTTTTAAGGGTGCCTTGTGGGATCCTCTGCTCTATACAATAGTGCTATATTGTTCATGCTGTAAGTTGACCTCATATATGTTACAGGTGATATATATTTTTTTCTAATAGCTGTATTTGAGGGGAATAAAGATCAAGTTATGAACAGAACATGCAGTAAACTTCAGAAGAGGGTGTATACTTGTTATGTTTTATTTTCTGTTTGAGAACCAAATTAGTCCCTACTTTAAGGAAATAAATGAAGGCTAGAAAAGCTACCTTTTAATTTAAAGATAAAAGAGCGATAGAGAGAGACGGGTCTATTTTTAAATGAGTTTCAGTCTTAATCCCCTGTTCTTTCCGTCTAAATCCTCTGGTCTGTGAAGATTGCCAAACCCTGAGGAAATGCTTCAGTGGGATAGCCACTTCATATGGTATTTTAAATTGTGATCTAGGAGGAGGGGTCATTTTATGCCCTTGATAATCTGAATCAATAGGAAGACACTAATGATATATGTTAATAACAGAATAGATTTTTTTTCCTTATTTCTGCATGAGTTAGATACATCTTGGGAGGATGACATGACAATATGTTGTATTATTTGCCCTACCCACAGAGAAAATATTCTTGGAGATCTGAGGCTGTTCTACTTGTTCCATTAAAACTGTTTCCCAATCAAGGTGTCACAGCACCGTGGGATGCTTTGAGACCCTTTAAAGGGTGTCATAGGATGCTACACAATGGGTCACACTGTTACATGTGCCAACACAATTCACAATATAAACCCAAGGACTTCAAAAACAAATCCATGATGTTCATTCTGACCTGCTGTGGTCTTTTGAGTTCTTTGCAGCAGAATTGCTCTATTATTTTTCTGTAGTTAAAACATGAGTGAAAACTGAGAACTGACATCTTCTGAAGAGTGCCTTAAGTTTAAAAGGTGAGAATTTTAATGTGTATTAAAATTGTACAACCACATTTTGGTGTTATACCACAGATCAGTTTTCACTTTTAATAATTCCACAAATGTATAAATTAATGAATGCAAAAGTTTAGCAGAGAATTCTGTATGTAAGGCATAACTTCTTACATCATGGCAACTCTTAATATTTCAAATCAGTGGGATTAGGGAGAGTTTCTTATGAAGAAAGTTGAATATGTAAACAAAATAGATTTGGCAGTATTTGTGAATAAAAATAATGGAGTGGTTATGTATTCCCAGCTCTTTTCAAATGTTTGGTATATTTGGTTCACTTAGGAGTATGATCTATAGGTTAGATATTTTTCCACATAATGTGGGTCATAATTTCTCCACATACTGTGGCTTATTTAGTTTGGAAAAGAAAAGACGGAGGGAGGATTTAATAGCAGCCTTCAACTACCTGAAGGGTGGTTTGAAAGAGGATGAAGCTGATTGTTCTTTTTGGTGGCAGATGACAACAAGGAGCAATGGCCTCAAGTTTTAGCAAGAATAGGCTGGATATTAGGAAAAACTTTCACACTGTGAGGGTATTAAAACACTGTAACAGGTTACCCAGAGAGGACTCGGTACTTGGAGGTTTTTAAGACCCTGCCAGAAAAAGCCCTGGCTGGGGTGGTCTAGTTGGAGATGGTCCTGCTTTGAGCAGGGGGTTGGACTAGATGATGTCCTGAGGTCCTTCCAAACCCTAATTTTCTGTGGTTCTATGATTCTGTAATGGAAATTGAGACTCTTTGGCTGTGTTCAGATGTGTGTGGGCATTTGGTTCCCTGGGGACAACTAGCAGTGACACACCTTCTGCTGCCGCTAGTTGTTCTGGGAACACCTGTGACACGTGCTCTGGAACGCACGTTACCCTGGGTGGGGCAGGGGTGGCCCTAGCAGCCTTATATGGGGCCCTGGAGGCCTCCCAGGGCTGCAGCAGTGGTGATCCTGGAGCGAAGCATGGCTCTGGTTGGCCAGGCTCCAGGTTCAGGAGGTGCATGCTGCTTGCTGCTGCCGCCTCTGCCACTCCGCTTTTTTTTCCTGAGGGTTTATTTTGTTTTGTGGGTTTGTTTTGTTTTTTGTTTGTTTTTGACTCCTGGATATCCAGGAGTCAAAAAAAACAAAAAAAACAAACAAACCCTCCACACTGCTCCCTTGCGCCCCAGAAAACAATGCAGCATACTGCATAGCCATGCTTGTCTGTATGCAGCCTTTGTATTTATTTGGAATTCAGTATATTAGTTCAAAGCCCTTGTACTCTTCAATGAGAAAAATAAGAAACCTTGCCGGGGAAAAAAGAACTGTAAAATAATACTGAAAAGCTTAGCACAGTAACTTAACATACTTATTAGCAAATCTACATTTAAAAATGAACTGTAATTATTTCTCTTTCCAGTTGTGTGTACTAGAAATCAAATGGTAATGCTTTTCTTATTCAGATAATTGGTAACTTCCATGGACACTTAATTCAGGAGCTAGTTAAAAAATAGAGGCCTGAAGTATTAACAGAGGTACTATTAGAATAACTTTATTTCAAGGTGGAGTAAGCTTCTTAATGAACAACTCCTATAGCATAGGCACAGACTCTGCAACCCACACTGCAAAACAGAAAATGAGTTTTAGAGATGGAGTTCACTCTTTTGTGTTGCATATAAATAAAATATAACGAGAGCAGCAATACTTCTAAATGCACAATTTTAAAGAGAGATTTAAGCATGTAATGTTTTTATAGTCATAGTGAATATTATGAAATGATCAAGGAGTGAAAAGTTTTGAAGCTATTTAAATCAAATAGCTATTTCTATACTGGCAACATTTTATAACTTTTAGATTTGGAACAAAATAGTTTCTATTCATTTGCTTGGAATTCATCTCAGTTTCTTGATTTTTGGGGCATTCATTTGGCACGTATATGTAATTTCCTGGCAGGTTAGTACATAAATTCTTGTTCATTATGAAACATCCCGGTACAGTACATTTAAAGGTTTTTTTTATTAAGTAATAAGTCACAATACTGTGTAGCTTGAGTGGCTAACTGCTCAAGTCCCAGGTGCTCTGAGGCATGAGGCCAGGGGCTTACCACTTCCTCCCCGCCCCAGGAAAAAAAAAATAGTAATAAACAGTGTACTGCAGCTTGCATCAAAGAGTGCCTTGGGGGTGGGGGGACTTGGGATCACTGCAGCCTTGTCTGGTGTCTGAGAGTATCCATTAAACCAGCACAGGAAGAGCTTGTAGACCAGGGTGAGGCATACTGACTGCTTTCCATTCTGAGACCCAGGTCTTTTGGTCACTCGCTGTCCCTGGTTATTCTGTGGTTTGAGTCAAGGCACTAGCTTACAGTTCAGTTCCTGAAAGCAGGACTTTCTCCTGTCTGGGACAGCAAGTGCAACCTGAAGTTCCCAGCTGCAAAGCAGACAGCTTTCAATAAAGGCAATTTTTGGAACAGAGGCCAACTAGCCACAGGTTCTTTGCCATTCTCTAAGGCAGGGATGGGCAATTATTTGGGCCCAAGGGCCACTTAAGGAGTTTCCATGTTGTGGACTGAAGAGGGTGGCAGTTGGTCTTATCCAGCTGCGGGTTTGCCTCACCTGCCAGTTAGGGCACTGGATGGAGTGGTCGGGCAGGGTGTCTGTAGACACTGGCATGGGATCCCCGCAGGCACGGCACACTTGGGTAGGCAGGTGGGATGGGGCTGTGGGCAGGCAAGGAACAGGATGGGCAGCCAAGGTGAGGGCCAGGATCATGGGGTGGTAACAGCATGGGACAGGCGGCCAGGGCAAAGCTGCAAATCTCTCCCCATATCCCTGCTTGCAGAACATGCGTTCGTTATAGGGACATACAGGAAGTAGATTGTGGCTCTGCCTTGGACCCAGGCCCCAGCCCCAGTTCCTTGCTGTCAGTACCCTGTGATTCCAGCCCTAGCTGCCTGTCCTGCTCCCAGATGCCACTCCCTGCCCTCCAACCCATGGCCCTATTCCATCCACCCAGGCAAGCACACCTTACCTGTTGGGGTTTTGTGCTAGTCTCTGTGGAGACTTTGCCTGCTCTATCAGGTGCCTCTTTTTGGTGGGTGTGGGCCAGACTGGCAGGTGTAGCAAGGCAGAATGAGCCACAGCTGCAGGGGCTGCCAGAAAGCCCAGTCCAGCTGCCATGCTGCCTCAGCCCTGATGCATGCCCCACTTCCCAGGCTGCGTCCCACACCTGGGTTGCAAATAGGTTGTGTTTTGCCCACCTCATTCTCTAAGAGCTAATAAGTTCTTCTGTCAGCAAACAAGATTGTATAGTCCAGAGCCTCCCCCAAAATTGCTCCCCTGTTCTCTTTCCAGTTGCCCCTCTGAAACTTCAAAACTCTTCCCTGGATTCTCTTCATACTCCTGCCTGGCCAGACACTCTACTTCTTCACATTCCTCTAGTTATTGTTATCCTTACTTTCTTTGGCTTTCCTGAAACTTCTTGGATGTTGCCAGAAATCCCCACCATTGCTGTGTCAACAAAACTATTCAGTTCTCCGTAGATTAATATGTCTTTTGTCAGGTTGCTAGCAAACTTGACTTCTCTGTCTCATTAACCCAGTCTTTCCTGTTTACTAGCTTCAGGTAAACTGAGGCATGCAATGTTATAACAACACGAACACATTTCAAACAGAAGTATTACAATAACACTCCTAATCCATTACACTTTATTTCTATTATGGCTAAATCTGCAAAAAAACCTGGAGCATTGGTAGCATTTAATTTTAAAGGGTACAGGAACGCTTTGCTGAAATAATTTCAAATTAAGGCCTCGATCTTGGGAGTCCATTGTTTTGATTCTTAGTTTTTTTCTTTTGCCAAGTCATTCTAGTGAGCTGGAAGAGAATTTAGAAGTTTCAGTATTTCTGCTCCAAAAAGCATCTGTGGAATAGGAATCTCAATTCTGGTTTTTTTCAAGTTTTAGCTGGGGTCATGTGATCCCAGTTCTCTTTCCTGCCCAGGCTCAGGGAGTCGGACCTAATGATCTTCTAAGGTCCCTTTCTTCTGACCCTAGAAATCTACGTAGACTCACCCTGTGTCTAGTCAGTTATGGCATTCATGTGAATAATGTGAGTTATTTTTCCTTTTCTTCTATTAGCGCTACAAAACAAACACACAAAAGGGGAAAAAACTTGAATAATATTCCACAAAGTGTTTCAGCTGTTTCATGTTTACTTTAATAAAAAAAAAAAAAGAAAAAGGAAAAGGAAAAAAAAAAGTAAAGAGTAGCTTTGGACAGATATAACACAAGGGCTTATTTAGACTTCTTTGTTGTTATTTATAATGCGTAAGAAGGAAAGAATATGTGATCCTATTATTTGCAGTGAATTTGCTGGATTCAGACATTTGGTGTGTGTTTTTTGGTTTACTTGCGAATGTATGGAAAACTATCCTTGGTTTTAGAAGTTGTTACACTTATTCCAAAAGACCTCTTTATAGAGAAGTTTGTTTTTACTTGCTGGCATAGAAACCAAATTAAAAGCTTAGTTTCTCAATATGTCTGTCTCAGACGTGTCCCTTCCTCCCCTCTTGTTGCTGAGTGATGACCAAATAACATCTTAATCCAAGCAGGATATGCAAAGAAAGAAAATATTTATTTACCTATTTATTCTTTAAGACATGAAATAATTTTATTTGATAAAGGATATAAGAAAAAAGAGGTACAAAATAAATTACTCTCTGTCTGCACAAAGCGAATTACTAAATCTAGAAATTGTAGTATACAGTATTCTCTGTAGGTCAGTCCTTCTGTTTTCCCTAGTTTGCTTAAGCAGTTGACATCTCATTAATTTTGTGAAACAATGAACATTTTTTACTTGATCATTTCAGTTCTGAGTAGTGTACACTTTATTAGAAGGCAGAAAAAATCTTGAATTCAAATCATTTAAGCAAATATTTATGTAATTGTATTTTACTTAAAGTTTTAACAATAACAAATGACTAAAAGATTAAATCTATTTGTAACAATAATTTAATATCTAGTTCATTATGTAAGTGTACAAAAAATAGCAATGGCACTTTGAAAGTTTTAACAGAGTAGCACTATGCAAATGGTCACTTAATAAAAGTTTAGCCAAACTTAAATGTAGAAATAAGGTGTGCTTGTCTTAAATTAGCAGAAATGTTCTCTATCAGTATCAGAGAGTATAATATAAATTTTATTTTAAATTATGTATTCTGCAATTTTAAAACCAGGATTGTACTTTAAAAGGATTTGAAGATCCCTTCTTATGTGTGAACAAGACTTAATTTCCAGCTTTTTGATTTAAGGGGAGAAACTTATTTCCAAATCATTTTTTAAGGGAGAAGCACAGTGAAGTCTCATTCATCTTTGATTTAGAATAAGACTTTTCAAATGACAGTTGATGATATACATTTACCTTGCTGAGGCTGGGAGTGATGCTTGTTTAGAGCATGCTCAGTGGGGCTGTGATGGAAGCCAAATGGATTTTTATTGCAGAAATGAAGTCTGAATGTGCTTGGATGCTGTGATGTGTGAACGGCAAGACATACTAATTAAAATTTATCTGGATACTAGAATAATTTAACAGGCAGATTCTTAGATGTTTAGTGTTGTCATGGAAAAAGGCACACTTGCACTACTAGAATTCTGAAGATATTTGGGAGACGTACGAAGAACAGGGTGAGCACAATACAATTCATTAACTTTTGCTTAGTGCATAGATACTGTATGAAATGGTTGTGGATGCTCTACATATGCTGTGCTAAACATAATTATTAAACATCATGTTCCATCTCTTTTCTTGAAACACATTAGTCATCAGTGTTGTCATGGTTATGATTACTGTGCTGTGAAGTGTTTGTATGAGTGATGCTTTATAAAACTTAGTTGCAATGGTAACGCTGTGCAGAGCTTAGTCTTGTCATTTGGAAATCCTTCCAGTTCATGAAAAAAGTTGATGATAAAAGACAACAATAATTTCCGATATTACAACAAGAGCGTAAAAGAATCTGACTGGACGCTACCTCCCGCAACTCGTAGAGTTTCCACCGAATGAAAATGTCTATAATCTCCCTTCCCCAAACTTCTGAAAACTGCTACCATGGCTTTATTGGTAGCCTTCAAAATGAGGAAGAACTGACAGCTTTCATGTTAACGTAGAACATCATGTTTTGGCTTATACCCATATACATTTATTTTAAACAAACTCTGAACGTTTTAATGATATCTCCATTATAAAATATTTTTCTTCATAGTGTGAGTCCATTCCATCATATTTGATCTTTCACTATAGCCTAATAATTCATCAGTTTTAATATTTTTAATGAAACTTAACATAAATAAAAACTAAATGCTTCCATTTATAAATCCATTATCTATAGTGATCAAAATGAGTTTGTCACACAGCTTTACACTTTACTTCTAGCATAGATAAAACCTGCTTAAGTAGATTTTTTTTAATTACCGTATTTACTCAAATTCAAGAAGAGGTGCCCCTCACTACCACTTAACAGAGTGGGAAAAGCCCTTTGTCTTGAATTTAGTTATGCAGTAGAGGGAGCAGCCAGCTGCTGTTGCTTTGGCAAGGGAGAAGAGGCTGTGGGTAGGAAATTAAGGGGGATTGGACCCAGGGGTACGAGGGAGGTGATAGGCATGGGAGGGGGCATGTTACAGGGGCAAAAAAGGCAGGTGTCAAGCTGCCTCCCCTCCATCTGCCCCTCCCCACTGCTTGCCCTCTACTGTTTGCTTTCCAACTGCTTCCCTCACTGCCTGCCCCCTTCCTGTCCCCCATGCCACTGTTTTCTTCACTGCAGTGGGTGGTAAGGGATATTAATTTAAGATAACTTTCCAATAATTAGATTCTGGACATGGAAAGTTTTAACACATTCACCTGGAATTCAAGGTTTTCTTTTGGATTTGGATAAACATGGTACTTGTGGGGGGGGATTATCGATAATTAGATGCATTTGTGTCTATATAAAAGCTTAGTAATTACTAATATGATTACAACTTGCTGCATATTACTACTTCTTGACTTCTAATATTTGTATTGACTACACAAATTTATTTTACAAAAAGCATTATTTTTCAAATGAACACCCTTGTTCTTTACATTACCTCTTAAATCTGTTGTTCATGTTTTCAGCATTATCCATCATTCTGGCTATAAGGCTTCAAACATCCTGTAGTGCTTTTTTGTGCTTATCTTTGTAAGTACTTATACAATAGGCAAGCATGCACACATATACACACATGCTCATAATTTGAAGAGGGAAAAATAGAGTGTAGAGTCTTTAATTTTCCATGATAAATAAATTGTATCTCATAAAATAACCGTAACATTTTCTCTTTGCAGAGTGCTCATTTAGCCATGATAGATACCTTGATGATGGCATATACCGTGGAGATGATCAGTATTGAAAAAGTGATTGCATGTGCTCAGCAGTATTCATCTTTCTTCCAAGCCACAGACCTACCCTATGACATTGAGGATGCTGTCATGTACTGGATAAATAAGGTAGGAATGTATCTAAAGTAAGGCTGTAATGCATAGAGACTCAATGTGTTCTGGCTGGAAATAAATGAAAAAATATATATTTCTGGAAGATAGTCATATATTCCAGGCTTCTTTTAATACATAATGTTCATTTGATACAAAGTAAAAGTCTTTACTTCCAGCCAGAATGAAAAAAAAATAGCTGGGAAGAAACTTGAAATAAATGTTTTTTTACTGCTACATGAAGAAACCAAAATTAGGTGGGGGAGAAATGAAACTTGGTCACTTGCTGACACATTTTGTTTTTGAAGTTGTTTATAAATCATTTAGCAGAGCCAATGAAGATCTCTGGCTTTATCTAGTATATTTATCTATGATTGGAAATAATAATTTTTTTGTACTCGGCCATATCTTGGGGTGATCTACTTGATCGCTTATTGCATAATGGAGAAATCTTATTTCATCATTCTGTAAGACGGGTAACACAATGTTCTGCCAAGTCAGCAGCTTTAGGTGGTCCTGGATTATAGGTTGAAGCACTTAATACAGCATTTGCTGATTGTGTCTCAGTGCTGTAAGGTATAAAACATAAATTGTTTCATGCTTTCAGTGAGCTGTGTGCTGGTGATGATGACTGGGAGCTGCCTTGAAAAATCTGATTTTGTTGAAGCATATCACAGATTCCTCCTGTACTTGTTTAAATGAAACTATTAACCCGCCATTCTCTAACTCTCCCCATAAACTTTTGCTAATTCTGGACATACTGCTTCATCGCTGTCCAACTTTTGGGCAGCTGGAGTTACACGCAGCACTGGCCACAGATCTGGGGGTTACATACTACTTGCACCAGCCCATCTCCCTTTCACTCAGCTGTGTGCACTGCAGAGTCAGTCCTGTGCCCCCTTCTCCTCCCTCCCTCCTGTCCCCTCATGTAGTGCCCACAGCACTCGGCAGCCTCTGGCCTCTCCTAGCTACATGTTCCACCTGCAGTGTGCTCAGCCTGGCTCCTTTTGCTGAATGCATACAGTGCAAGTGTCCAGCCCCATTCTCTGTTGTGTGCACAGCACAGGCGCTCCAGCTCCTTCCCATCATGTCACCGTCCCTGTAGAAGCCAGGGCAGGAAGTGGAACCCAGAAGAGGGAGGGGGAGTCCAATAGATTTTCAGGGTCAGAAGAGACCTCAGTAGATCATCGAGTCGGACCCCCTGCCCTGGGTAGGAAAGAGTGCTGGGGTCAGATGACAATCCTGGTTACTGTGACGGGAGCAACTAGTGGGGAAAAGTGGCTGTGCAGGAGCCCGTAGGCCACATACTAATCCTTCAGGGCCTGCAGCTGGCCTTTGGGCTGCTAGAGGGACAGGTATGTATTTATTCTTACTTCCTCTGGGAGAGTAACCATCAATGTAGAGAGTATGAGACAAGTATGGAAGTAGTTAAAGTTGTATACTGACTTTTGAGCCTTACAGCCAATGGATTCACCGTGGTTTTACTATGAACCTTAATTTGGATTTAAAAAATTCTGATTATTTTAATTGTCATATTTCAGTTTTAAATCCAGAACATGGCTCTTCTTTAAAACAGAATAGGCCATTTAAAAATGATCCTCCTTTTTTAGGTGAATCAACATTTGAAAGACATAATGGAACAGGAACAAAAACTAAAAGAGCATCATGGTATAGAAACTCCCGCAGGTCAAAAGGTAGGTGTAAGAATTTAAATATTTTTAACTGAGAGAAAATTTGCATATACATATAAACAGGACTCATTTTGTACACATGTAAAAGCAGTTTGCAAATTCTCTGTTTAAATGTAGACAACACTACAGTTACATTGACCCATGCTAATGTGTGTTGGTGTTTAGTTGGTCGGCCAAGTATTTAATCAGATCATCATGCTTTGTAACAAGTCAAAAATAGGAACAAATGAACAAAGTTATGGTTATCTTATGTTTGCCTACCTAAGTATAGGGTGTGCAGCATATTAAATAAGAAAGAAAGCTTTTAAAGTGTCAAAGTTTCATTACTTCCATGACAGCATCTTTTTAAGTACTACAGTAAGTAGTTGTTCTTTGTTTTTGCAGTTGTTCGCTTGGGAAAGAATAATTTGACAGTATAGAAAGATCTTTGTGGCCAAGTCTGATATGGACATGACAATTCCTAAGAATAGTGTATTACAAATGCCATTTAAAACAAACCCAAACTGTAGCTAGATCTAGTTTTTAATAAGAGAAGTATAGTTTTAATGTTATCTGATCGTGGCTTTTGAGCTGATCCTCTTGTTACTTGGGCTGTTCTGAGAGATTTTAATAGTAAAATGAGGAATAATAAGAAGCATCACTCTGCTTACCATCCATGGTAATAACTGGTTACTAGATTAGCCATGAATACAGAAAAGTAACTAATCTACATCTTTACCTGTCAAGAGTTCTTGCTCCCCCCTCCAAACCCTCGCCAATGTCACTGGAGCTGATTCAATTAAATAGTATATTAGTCAAATTCATGATACAATGGAAACAGTATGTGGGATTCCAGAACAGGAACTGCTTTGGCATGCTTATTTATGAATGACAATTTGCTGGGCAGAGACATGTTTTTTTAATTGAAGAGGAAGGTGTTTAGTCTGAACACACTCAAGTATTGCCTTATCCTTAGAGTTGCGTGATTACCAGACTGCCGCAACTCCACTTCCCTTCCCACTCTGTTTTTGTGTGAGGGTTAAATTTCCCTTCCTGACCAGCTTTGGGAGAATGATAAGGATGCCTGGCTGGTTACATTATTTGTTTTGGAATGTAGGACTTCATTTATTAAAAATAAGTAAATGTATTTATGGGAAAATTTATGGTTATGGATGCACACATTTGAAGCCCTTTCAAAAAGGGAATATTTGAAAAGGGCAACAGTTATGTTCTAAAGGTTCCTGGCTTGCCCACAGGCTAGCAATACAAATGTGGCAAAACTCTTCCAATTTTAATACTACTTCATCCAGGATTGTTGTGGGAGCAGTTTTGCTACATTTGTATTGTTTCCAGCTTGTCCACAGGTAACAAACTGCAGGTAACAGCTGCTCCAGTTTTGAAATATTTCCCTTTTAGAAGGGCTCCAAATATGCATATGTCCATACCTGGTCAGCGGGGGTGGGGACAACATTTTTTGGCAGGCTTGCCACAAATTAGCTCCATACCCTCTTCAAGTGTCACTCTGATCCTGTTACCTTACTCAGTCTGCTGCTTAAGTTTCTGTTTCCTGCTCTGAGCTCCTTGACCAAGCTGCTGCTCTGCTTCTGTTCACTGCCTTATCTGCCACTGCTGCCTGTTCCCTGCCTAGTCTACTGTGTGCTACTTGTGGCACCTGTGCCTTAGGTTGACCAACCCTGCCATATGACATATGGAAGAAGTGCTCTTACGTTTTAAAGCAAAATACTCCATGTAGAAAACCATTTGACTTCCCCAGGCTTGAAAAGAGTAATTTTGTCCAAGTCAGAATATCAGTGCAACTGTTTCTTATTTAAATATTAATAAAATGCAGTTCATTTAGACCAGCTGTGCTCAAACTTCCCTAAGCAGGCTGGATGGGTAGTGCTTGGTTCAGCCACAAACCAGATAGTGATTCTAGTCCAGTGCTCAGGACCAGAATGGTGGGCACCATATGGTCATGTGGAGGAAGGTGGGGGAGCACCCCCATCTGATTCCAGCTCCACAGCAGGGCAGCATGCCCCAAGAGGGGTGTGGCAGGGGGGAGGAATGTGACCCAGCTGGGGGGACATGGTTCAGCCCTGCAGAGGGGAGAGGGCTTGACCCAGACCTGTGCATGGAGGGAAGGGGGCATGGCCTGGCCCCAACCAGCCCCCTGGGGTAAAAAGGACTGTGGTTCAGGCTCGTGGGAAGGGAGGGGGCATAGCCTGGCCCCAGCTTGGTCCTGCTGAGGCGTGGGGCACCACCTGGCTCTGACATGGTACTCAGGGTTTGGGAATCCGGTGGGAGGAAGGTGGCTGTATTAATGGCTGCTGCTCTGCCACCACCAAATTCCTCCTCCCCTCCCCCCCAGGTGGGGAACCCTGTAGACCAGATGCCATAGCTCTGCAGGCTGCAGATTGAGCACCCCCAATTTAGATGGATCAGCTAAGCTTAAGAGACATCCTGCAAGTTTAGGATATAGTTACAGTAACCAAACATATATATATAAAAACATTCCTTTCACTTTAGTTACCTTAGGCATATATATATATATATTATAATATAATATAATATAATATAAAAACATTCCTTTCACTTTAGTTACCTTAGGCATTCCACTGGTAAAAAATGTTAAGTAATTTTCCCTAATGGTATTAAAATAGAAGATGCCTGACCTCTTTTCTGTTTTCAGCCACTGCCTTTGTGGGGTCTCCTTATGCAAATATATTCCATTACCAATCAAATTAATTTTAATGGTTTAATTAAAATGGTTAGGCAGGAATACATGCATCTTATTTATTTTTTGTTTGGTTACTGTAACTATATCCTAAACTTGCAGGATGTCTCTTAAGCTTAGCTGATCCATCTAAATTGGGGGTGCTCAATCTGCAGCCTGCAGAGCTATGGCATCTGGTCTACAGGGTTCCCCACCTGGGGGGGAGGGGAGGAGGAATTTGGTATATGGTGTATATATATATGGTAGATATGTCCTTCCTGGAAGTTTCTAGTCCAGACTTAGAGGACGACTGGGGCTGCTTTTTAAGCATAACGTATTTTAGCATGATATTCCCCTTCTGAAATGGCTCCAAAAGTGCATGTATCAGTGGAAGCCAGCTCTTTTGGCAGGCTTGCTACAGATTAGCCCCCTACCCTCCCTTTTCCCTTACCCACTCCGATCCCCTTTCCTTACCCAATCTGTTGTTCAGCTTTCTGCTTCCTGCCCTGTGCTCCTTTAGGGCAGGTATTAGGCATCCTTAGAAGAGAGACCTCTTCCAGTAGTAGTAAATAGTATTAGAAAGCTGCTGACACATTCTAGTAGCAGCAAACTTGATCTTCCTTTAGTGATGGAGGGGAAAAAATGGAACCTTAGTTTCTTTGCACAGTAATCTAGAGCAGAAGTTCACAAACTCTTCCTTACTGCATACCCCATTCCAGATTTACCAGCTACCTGCATACCCCTATCAGCATAGGTTTTATATTTTAACCCCTTAAATGCCAATTATTATAATGAGAATTAAATCTACTATTACACAATTTATCCTGCATACCCCCCCAAAGATATCTTGCATACCCCCAGGGGTATGTGTACGACAGTTTGGGAACCCCTGATTTAGATCATAAGATGTCTTTGCTAAAGAAGCTCATTCCTAAAACTAGGTAGATCACACAAGGAAAATATGTAGACATACTGCTGCCTTCTATTATAGCTGTATAAAGGAAACTAAATAGAAAGGACTGCATAGATTTAGTTTTAGTTTGTTTTGTTTTCTTTACTCCTCAGGGTGGGGATTAAGATCCAAAATTCTTGTGGTCTCTGAGAGCAAAATGTCTTAAATAGTTATCTTCTGTAATAGGTATAGTGGATACATTAACTGTTTAAATACTGCTATAGTTTTGCAGATTTGATCACATGAATGTATCTAATGAAAACAGTTGTATATAAAAACATATTTGGGTTTTTAATATTTGTGTTATAGTAGCATTTACAGACCTATTGTGATAGGCATTATATAAATCGGGGGCAGGCAAAATATGGCCTGTGGGCCAGATCTGGCCTGCCAGGTACTTTTATCCAGCCCACAACACCCACCCACTGTACCCTACCCAGCCCTTCTGCCCATGAGGGTTGAAGTGATGTGCAGTAGGGTATATTGGGGGCATGTGTATAGTTCCCACCCTTGTGGGTAGAAGCACCTGGCCTGGCCAGCATGCAGCTGCTTGGCAGGACTGCTGCTGCCAGGGAACCTGCTCTGCATCCCGCTTGCTCCAGGCAGCAGGTAGGGAAGCTGTGGGAGCAGGGGCAGAATTGCAGCAGGGCAGGAACACAGTGTGGGGCTGGCAGCAGTGCAGAGCCCACGGCCAGGGAGGCAGCAGCAACATGGCTCAGGTGGCCAGGGTGTGGGTGAGAGGGAGAGTAGAAGGGTGCAGGGACCCCTTGTACACATGCACGCTCCTTCCATGGTGCGCAGCCCTGGCAGGCAATGGTGGCAGCAGCAGGTGGGGGCGCTCATGCCCAGTGCAGGTGCTGGTGCCTGATGGTGC
This sequence comes from Crocodylus siamensis, assembly GCF_052110815.1. Lineage (NCBI taxonomy): Eukaryota > Metazoa > Chordata > Crocodylia > Crocodylidae > Crocodylus > Crocodylus siamensis. The sequence continues at coordinate 66,580,155 of NC_143399.1, forward strand.
ATGGCTTCAGCCAGCACTTCACATTGTGGTGGGAGGTGCAGTCCCCACCAGGCTACCTCTATTGCCAGCACTTCCTGCCATGCACATGCAGCCCTCGCACTTGCATGGCACAGGAGGGAAGCCCCACATGCTGGAGCTGGCTGCCCCTGTAATGCAGTCTAGAGGTGGGGAAGGCAGCCTTCTCCAGCACGTGGGGCTTCCCTCCTGTGCAGCGTGAGTGTGGGGGTTGCATGTGTATGGCAGAGAGCTCCAACCATTAGAGACAGCCCAGCAGGGGCCGCAGCACTGGCCAGAGCCATGCGCCACCTAGGCATGAGTGCCCCTGCCTGCTGCTGCATCATGGGGCAATGGGAGGGGGTCCCCAAACCTCCCCACCCTCCTTTACACCCCACAAATGCCATACATCCACACCCTTCCCCCACAACTCCCCACATATGCACAACCCCCAACATACCCTATGCCTCCCACACACACAGCCACACCCCCACACTGCGCCATACATCCCCCCAACTACCCCCCACAATATTTAAGACTAAGAATTTTTTTGAATTATTATGCAGTCATCTCTATATACAGTATGCAAATACACATCATCACAAAAATATTTTTTGTAATAAAATTAAAATATGTTATAGTAGGTATGTGACTTTTTAGTGTAGGATTTGTTGTTTTTTTTTTTCTGGTTCTAAGATGGCAACCCTTCCCCCCACCCCCTCCAAAAGGAGCATTTTCAGGGGGCAAATGGAAACCCTTCTGGTGGCAAAGGTCAGGGGTTAGTGATGAAACTTCTGGTCCCAAGATGGTAACCAGGCACTGGGGCAACTGTCAAGGGACGGGACTACCCATGTGGGCCTCTAGAATTCACCAAACCTCATTAAGTGGCCTTCCACTTGAAATAATTGCCCACCCTAGTATAAATGCATAAGAAATATAGCCTAAGGTAGGGATGTGCATCTCATTCAGCCAAATGTCCCTGAGTTGGCCTGTGGGTCAAACTAGAACTGACACCCTATGGAGTGGCTACAGAGATGGATGGGCATGTGCATGTTGTGGATGGGCCAGTATATACTGCACACAATGTATGCTGGCTCCAGATGCAGGGGAGCACTTCAGGGAGCACATGCCCCATGATGGTTCCCTGTGCTGCAATCAGCATGTGCCAACCCTGGGGGCTCACTGTGCATGCAGCCTCTGGTGCCAACATGGGATGCACACTGCCTGTGGTGTGCTGACTGGATCCAGCGCTGCACATAGAGCTGTCCCCATGGGTTGTACATGGTATCTCAGGTCAACCTTGCTGCTTGTAGCATGTACAGTGCAGATCCAACCCCCTCCCCCCCCATTCTGCATGCAGTGCATGGGGCAAAGGCTAATGCGTGAGGTTGGTTCAGCAACCTATGGGCCAAATCTGGCTCATGAGCCATATGTTTGAAATCCTTGACCTAAACACTCTATGCCAACTGTCAAATATATATAGTGGAAGAGGGGAAATTTTTGTCAGTAAGGCTTTCAGTACACTAGGAATATGGACAAGGGTGTACTTGCTACATCAGACATACTTTGGTCTTAACATAGTTCATGTTGCTTCTGGCAGTGTAAACTATATTATACCAGCATTAATGTCTTCATGCTAGGGGTCAGCAACTCTACAGCCATGGGCCCAATCTGGCTTGTGGAGTTATAAGATCCAGTCCATCTGTTGAGGGAGGGAGCTAGGCTTTGTAGCATTCAGTAATGGGGGGTTTCACCTTGCTGTGGCTGGGTGGTGGGAGAACTTAGCAGCAGTGATGGGGTACTGCCTTGAGCCTAGTCTGGGTCATTCCAGCTTGGTGCTGCAAACAAGTTGCTGATTGCTATTCTGTGGTATAGGATTGCATCAGTGGAGCTTCATGGACAGCTAAAATACCAGCATGGATATGGTATATGGCTCTTGTCTGTTCCCGAAGGTTTCAGACTGTATATAAGGAAAACTTCTTCACAGTTCGTGTGACCAGACTCTGGAATAGACTCCCAGCAGGGGTGGTGCAAACACCTACCCTAGAGATCTTCAAAAGGAGACTGGGCACACACCTTGTTGGAGTTATTTGACCCCAGCAGTCTTTCCTGCCCAGAGCAGGGGGGCTGGACCTGATGATCTCACAAGGTCCCTTCCAGCCCTGAACTTCTGTGAATCCTTCACATTTCCAAATAATTTTAGTACAATTTTTCTTCATATTTTTCAATGTTTAAAATTTCAGTTCATGTTATGATAAATTTATATCAGCTTCTGGAAGAATTAAACCTTAGACCTAAATCTTTTAATAGTCCCCAAAGATACTAGCATATGTTACAAACGGATACAAATTATATTCTGACAGATCTGTAATTGCATGACCTCTGTACAATAGCAGATATGTTGTGTAACGGGGAGCTGGGGATTCCTTGTTACTTTAAGAATGGCCAACAGTTGCAGGGAGCCCCAGGTGCAGCCAGGAGAGGCCAGTTGGTAGGGGACTGATAGGCTCCGGGCACCCAGTGCCGAACACAAGCTTCAGCAATAGGGCAGAGGGGTCTTGGGCGACAGAATACTTATTGCACTGTTGGTAGCACAGCAGTAGTACTGTAGGACTGTGTTCAGCCTGAAAAAAGAGGCTAACTGCTACAGTAGTTTGACTGGTCTGTGAACTTGATTGAGGACACCTGCAGTGGGCCAAAGGAAGGCACATGACTTGCAGGAGTGTGGCTTGGTGGATATATAACTCAGGCTGAGTCTGGAGAGACAGGCTGGACCTTCAAGCTGTGAAGGATGGAGCTCTCTGTAGGAGTGACTGTGGCTGAGAGACTTCTGGGGGAATCCCACTGCCCTGCTGACTTCAAGTAAAGGAGCTGGGGGCCTACCAAAGAGCCAAACTGTGTTGGGTAGCCCAGGCACTTCTAGTTTGAGTTGGAGCCAGAGGGCGTACCTTTTCATTGTAGTTCTGACCGGTGGGCCAGGTTGGGACTAGTGAAGGGAGATATAGGTCCCAATAGTTCCAGAAAAGCTCAAGGAACCTTGAGCCTGCCGGGGGGAGGACAAATTATAGCAAAGCCCAGGAGGGGTAGAAATTGGAGACAACCATATATTGAACTGGGGCTACAAGCCTACTGGGACTCTTAATACACAGAGGCTGGAGAGGGCCACATATCACAGTAGTGCCTAGGCCCATGAGAATGTTAACAGAGAACTATGAGGCATGGCTAGAGGGGAGGTCAGGGGCCTGTGAAATTGTCCCATAAGGCTCATGTTGCTAATGCATTGACCAACACCAGACCAGAAGTCACTCTGGGGCCTGGACAGCCTCCCTTTTCCCAAATTAAATAATTCCAGCCATGTGTGGCAGGTGAGAGAGCAGAGGCAAGATTAGGGAACCAGATCAGAGCAGGAGCTACTCAGTCAGCAAGGGGCATCACCACCACACCTGAGGACAAAGACTGTTACATGTTGCCATAAGACTGTTTTTACTAAAACACTAAACTTTTTTCACACTTCATGGCAGTATCAAAACAATTCTATATCTTTTTATGATACCTGTTAAAATGTGATTAATAGTTTCATAATGTTTTGGTGCCTAAGTAGTGTATATTTTTGTTTTGAACTGGGCCTCATTTATAAATGGATTCATGTTAAAATATTGAATACTGTATTTACTCAAATAGAAGAATATCTTGATTTTAAAATTACCCCCCCAATAATGAGAGAGAGATTTTATAAATTTGTTATAATTCTCCAGGTATAGAATCTAATTATTGGAGGTTTGCCTTGAATTTGTCCCCTTTTCTCTGCTATAGCAGGGAAAATAAATCTGGAGGGTCCTTTGCCCCGACCCCCATTCACTTCTTTCTCCTCCTGTCCTTACTCCTCTTCCTTAGACCCTGCTGTCCCTATGAATGTGGAAATAAGGACAAATTTGAAAACAATACTCTTAAAATCAAACATGGCTACCACAGATAACTGGGCTGGGGCCCAACAGAATCAGCAGCACTTCAAACCATGGTGAGACATGACGTTACATACAGTTCACCCAGAATCCCTCTGTCATGCCCTCTCTCAGCTCAGTACATATGATTAGTTTGGCCATGCCTCCATGCTGACCCCAAAGCTCAGCACTACTCAGTATGTGTGTATACTCCAGATGTACCTCCCCCGCAGCACTCCAAAGAATCAGTGAACTAATTAGCCCACACTCATGCCTGGAATTGGGCATTCTTATCACAAGTCTGGGGATGCTCCAAAACTTTACATGCAGATGAGACACAGGGCTGCCTGGTCCCACTTCACTTTGGAGCATGGGACCACGCTAATTATATGTGCCAGGCTGAGAGAGGGTCTGACAGGGATTTGGGCTATGCAGTGTTGTGGCTCATCATGATTTGAAAGTGTCAGCAGTGAGGGGGATTGTGCTTAATGGTCACTAACACGCGTCTTATTCAGATAGGTTGCATTAACCTGTCCTTGTGGTAGGTTCCCATCAGCACTGAAAACCTGATCACTGCTTTAAAGGCATCAATGGAGAGTTGGGGTGTAAGGAGTGGTAGAGGGAGATCCAAAGCTGAAAACAGTGGCATTGGTGGCAAGTAACCATGAGGTAGAAAGAGAAATGAAGAGTGAGAAAGAAGGGCCAGAGACTGATAGAGAGTGGAGAAGCAGGGACAGTGTTGGCGCTGGATTTGACCCAGATACCTTGTTCTATGTCAACCCAAACCTGCAGACTAACCGCAGCCTCTCTGTTTGATAATAGACAAACGTTATTGATATTATGCAGTAATAGCAGATAAGAATGATGCAGACAGTTCTATATCTACTAGTCCCAGGGTTTATAAGAGTCAAGGTACATCTGGCTGGTATATGAACTTCACTTTGAGGTTCTCTTGAATGTCAGGTGCCAGCAGCCTGGAGGCCCCCACCCCAACCTCCCCACCCCAGTGGGGTGCATGAGACAGGCTGGTTGTGTGCTCTCCATCTGTGGTGGCTTCAGGTTCCCCTCTTGAGGACCCTTTGCTGCTCTGAAATCCCTAGTTTTTGTATCTTTTCTGCCCCTCTGACTTTGCGTCTCTGGGCATCTTTAATTGGTCTCCCTGTGGTCATACTATCCATGTTTTGTTCTGTCAGCATATTCCTTGGTTTCTCAAACTCCTCACATGCATACATCTTAATTTGGCTCTTTCCCTGGTTCTCCTAATTTGGTCTCTTTATCAAAATCAGAAATCCCAAGGGCTCAGCAGTGAGCACTGTGACCTGGCCAACACAGCAGAGTCCCTTATCTCATGTTATGTGGTATATGTCTTCAATTTCACAGCCTGTGTGTCTGCTGCCTTCCGACACAGTGGGCCTTGAAGGAAACTGTCACAAACAGGCTTTTAGAAGCCAGTTAACCTTTGTCATTCCCGTGGACTGTTGTTCTAATGCAGTCTACTTTACCTACAAGCCAATTCCCAAAAGCAATCCTCTAAATAGCATTTTCTAGCCATCAACAGAGGTCATTGAAAGGGGAGGCAGGTGACAGTAGAAACAGTGATAACGAGAGCAGTGACAGAAGTAATGATGACACGAGGAAGACAGGAGCAGAAAGTGGGAGTTGGACCAAAGGCTGCAGGAGAAGGGACAGCAGGCGAGAAGCAGAGAATGACAGAGGCACAGATAAAGGCAATATTAGTTAGTGATGGGACAGAAGGGAATAAAAATCAACAGAGACGACTTTTTGGAAAAGGTATTATTTGAGATATTGGCAGTGCAGGCAGAGCACCTAGCCAGCTTGATTGAATACCAAAACTGAAAGACCTGGGAATTCACCTGCTGAAGAAAGATGCAGAGAAAAGTGGAAGGGAAGAATTTAAAATGCTAAAATTCATAGTAGGAGAAAAGTGAGGGGAGAGGGTAATTGTAGTACCCCCACTACTTATACAACAATACTGATAACAGAGGGTGATTGTAGTAGATTTTTTTGCAGGCAGTAGACATAGAAAAGTGTATTTAATATGTTCAAAGATGAATGTGGGTAGAGAGAGTGCGGGATAAATATGGTATCTGGATGAGGACATGATGGGTACGAGTAGTTTTAAAAGTGAATGAGTGCAGCCCAGGTGGGGTGCAGCACCTTCCACCTGTGATCCAGCTGGGGCTGTACTTTATAATGTATTGGTCAACTGAAACAGTGCAACAGTATGGAAAGAAGGAGCACCTTTCTGCACACTGCTGCCACATACTGTGTTTCAGGTGTGAAGGAGGAGAGGGGCATAGAGCAGTAGAGTGCTAGGAGTCTCTAAAATGCATTAGTTCTAGGGGGTGAGTCACTTATTGCAGGTGTCCCCAATGCGTATGCAGGTAAGGTCAGATTCCCTGTGAAACAGTGTGAATCAGAAAGGAATAGCAGGGAAGAAGTGTCTGAGAGCAAGGTAGAAATGGTGACCAAGACCCTGCAGGGAGAAATGGAGGAGGGGAGAGAGACATCAGTAATTGAGGCAGCACAAAAAAAAAAACAACAGAAGGAGAGAGGGGAGCAGTGGATAGCCCAGACATGGAGATGGAGGAGGGGAAGAAGGAAGAAACCAAACGAGCAGAAGAAACTGAAGTGGAACAAATGAGAGTGCAGGTGTTGGGGGTGAGGAGGGTGGCAGTGGGGGAGAAAGCGCAAGGGGTGAAAATCAGGAAAAACAAAACTGATAAAGGGGGAGGAAAGTGGGTATCAGGAGTCGGAGAGCAGCTTTCCACCATTAATGCCCCTGGACTTCAGCCTGGAATGGAGACCAGGAGGCAGGAAATGGCAGGGAGATGGAAGGCTTATTGAATGCAAAAGCAATCAAGCAGCGTGCATGTCCGTTGGTTTTGTAAGTGGGACAGGGGGTGGAGTTGGCTACAGGGAGCAGCAGAGTGCTCTCAGTTGAAGCAAGCACAATAGCACTGATAATAGCATTAATGTCAAGAAAAACATGAGAAAATATTGAGCTAATGTTTAAAACAATTAAGGGCAGACATAATCCGTCGACGAGAGTGCAGTATAAACACTTTGAGAAAAGGTGGAGGTGAGGACAGTCTTGGTGTCAGGGACAAATGATGATAACCAGGGATCCTGGTTTTCTCTGATTTTAAAACCCCCCTCAATTTTCGGTTAAAACAATAACTTCAGATCTACATTTTTCCATGGTTTAAATGAAACACCACATTTTATTTACATGTATCTAGATAGCTATACATAGTGATGTTTCATTTTAATCATGGAAAAATGTGGATACACTGGCACATACTCAGGACAGGAAATGTAAAGTAGCAAATTTGGTTCTGAGAAAGTATATGATAGAGTGGATCATTATTTTCTATTTGAAGTGTTAAGGAAAATGGGTTTCCCAGGGAAATTGATAGGATGGATAAGACTATTACATAGAGAAGCAGAAAGCCAAGTGCCTGTAAATGGACATCTGAGCAGAGCCTTTAAAATCCAGTTGGGGGTAAGATAAGGGTGCCCATTATCACCAGTAGTGTTCATATGTGAAATGTGGCTGTTGGCACAAAGAATAAAGAAAGATAAAATTGTAATTGGGGTAACAATACCCAGAGGGGGGACAGGTAAAGTGTGAACTCTATATGGATGACATCAGTGTAGTGGCTAGAGACTAATTATAAATTGTAAGGGTACTAAACCATGCAACAGGGTATAGTGAAGCAACTGGGGCTAGATTAAACTAAATGAAAAGCACTGTAATGGTAGTGGGAGAATAGAGGGACCTAAAGAAGCTTGGACTACAATTAGTGGAGGGAAAAATCAGTAAGTCTTAGGGATCCCAATTGAAGCAGAAAGAAAAGGAAACAGTGTGGCGACAGTGAGGGTACAGGAATTGTTATGTTTGTGGACAGGAAGGACACTGTCCTTTGCTGGAAAAGTGGTGCCAGTTAAGGTGGTGCTACTGCCAATCACTTGGTACACCAGAATTGTGCTTCCACTGTTATGGTGGCAGTTAGTGAAAGTACAAGGGGAAATGCATGTTCTGTTGGAAAGTGAAAAGAGAGAGGCAGGCCAGAATGGAACTCTGTAAAGCAAGAGGTATGGGGGATGCTGGACATAGGTTTCTTCGTTCATAGTGCAGTTTGTAAAACAGCAACAGAGGGAGAAGGGAAAGCAGCATGCTTTAGCCAATTGTTGGCAGGTATGATGTTGAGAAGATGAGGAATATGTGAGGGCTCTTGGAAGAAGCCATGAATGTGGCAATCTCCAGTGTATTGCATAAGAATAGAAAGTTTTATAAGAATGTACAACATAGGAGAGGTGGGGCTGGAGTTCCTGAAAGATTGCAAAAGGATAACCAGAATTGAGAGAGAGAGGATGGCATCAGTGGGAGAGTTTACAAAAGGATAAGTGAAGAAGTCATGGAGGGAGGTGGCTGACAAATGACAAAGGGGAGCGTGCTGATCTGGTGTGGCTGATTATATGAATATGTTGCCAGTATAACATAGATGAAGTGTGGAGAGAACAGCAAAGTGTCCAAGAGAGAGATGCAGGGATGGAGAAATAGTGGGACCCGTTTTGGGAGTGTACATATCCAAAAGTTGTGTGGGAAAGGGTATGTAGTTTTTTGAGTGTCTCAAAAATAAGCTAGTCCTTAACAAAAAAGATGGTATTGTGCGGGCTCATACCAAAGGAAACAATATTGAGAGCACTGTTAGCAAATGTTAAAACCAGTATATAGAAAGTAAGAAACCTCTGGGATTTTAAGGGATTAGGTTTCACTAAAAGAGAAGCAGGGGCTGCATGAACTGAAATACATGAATCAGGTCAAGGAAGAGGTGAAGGAAAAAGGACTGGACACACTTGTTTTACCAAACCAACAGAAAGGACTGATAGGAGGGGTAGAAAGTGCCAGGTGGTTACTGAGGTAATAAGTTTATTATTTTTTTAGAGGGAAGTTAATTGGAACTCATAGGGTTCTGTATGGAAAAAATAGAGTTCTGTAAGGTTTTTTTGTGGGAAATTGTTGTATGTTAAGGGTGTAGTATGTAGCTGTATGATTTTGAGATATAGTTGTTTTGCAACATGAAATCTTGGTAAAACAAAGATGCTTAATATGTGAAGCTTTGTAAGTGACAAGTGACGTGTGTGTTTAATAAAATTTGTAATAAAAAAGATTGCCATCAGCCCACTAGCCTGTCTTTGTGGTAGGTTCCCATCAATCTTGTGGTGATGAGGGACTGTTTTCTCACTTTCCCCTAGCTGCTCCTTAGCCTTTTGGCTAGGAGCAAGCACAGCTAGGAGGCTTCTGAACTCCAAGCCTTCCAGGCCTGGGGCTTCCACATAGGATAACTCAAAAAAAAGTTCCCATCAGCATATTTGCCCAATGGAAGCCATGTGTTTCATAGTCATGCTCACAGTGGTGGCTGCATTTAAGACAGACGGTGTTATTAGTGAAATTTCTTTGTAAGCGGTTAGAAGATTGAGGGGCTTCCCCCCCCATGCCAGATGGGGAGAAAACATCATCTTGTATTCAAGTAAATACAGTAATTTATTTGAAAATAAAATGCGCATCAAAAATTATATTGGTGGTTCCATTTGAGAAGTATGAAAGTGTTGGACTCCCATGTTTAAACTCAAATTGCTATAACATTATATTTTACCCAGTTCATTGAAAGGCATCACAGATTTCTTAAATAGAGTCCACATCCTAAGCTCTCGTGGTTGAGTGGACTAATAGTCCACTTACTCCAGGCTCTGCTACAAATTATTTCCATTTGTGCTAAAAACAGATTCCTCTAACTATGGTAAGCTTCACATAACTGCATGCTGTATGTCCAGACTATTACTTTTCATTGCTAATATTAATAGTTCTGTCCCACTTCATCTGACACTTAGAAACTCCTCAGATGCTCAGCTAGAAGCTACATTTCCTACACATGACACTGCGCAAAATGCTGCTTTTATATATTTAATAGAGTATTTTAACTTGGCCTCCATTGTAGCCAGTGTGTTTAGAATTTCTCTCAATAGCTTTCTGTTAGCTGAGTGAGTATGATGTGGGTACTATCAAATATCTCTCGGTATTTCCACATAAATTTCAGTACAGTTTATTTGTTTGCAAGCACTATCTCTTTACCCTTTTCCTCAGTTCTTTAGGATCACTGACATGCCAATCTATCTTTAGGATCCCCTCCCCCAATATATCTTACCAACAGCTGCAGAACAGCTGCAATTGTGTTCTTGGACCACTAGCCTCCTATGACTGAAGCATGTGTATACTTGCAGCTGTCGCTGCTGGCTACTATGCGTTTTTCTGTCATATTTTGTTTTGTGACTGGGATTTTAGTTCATTAGTATCAGTAGACATTGTATCAAAAACCCAAGCTTGAATTCTGATTGTGTGATAGTCGATACAACTTTTTAGATTACTCAAAAACATATTAAGTACTGCTTCCCACAACACTAGAGACCTCAAAAATCCATTAATGCTAAAGTTAATTGCTTACATCTATATTAAAGGCACTTATTTAAGTGGCTTTGTAGTTAGAAATGCTGGCCTATGCTTCCTGTCCTATTGATTTGGGAACTCAAGGTGTTCACTAGATTGAATACATATATTCAGTGTTCTGTTACCTAACTTTTTAGTTACCTATATTTTGAAAACATTGGATTTGATCACAATTGGTGCCAGTTTTACATTGGTGTGTAATGCACATCAATATCCTCGTGTTTTGATGCACGTGGCTTTCATTAGTGCTTGAAACCAAGTAAATAAAGGGGCTGATGTTATGACTGAGCCTCTGATTTTTTCACTGTATTCTTTTTGGACTAGAACTCTTCGGCTGTTTTGTGGATTTTCCATGTTGCTGATATGGCTGGAAATATAAAAGCACCTTGTTCCATTTTACAACTTCAGATGTCACTGAAGCTTCCCTTTACTTGTATTGGCTGCTGTACCAGGCATGTACCTGAGACCTCAGATTTCCTGAGTTTCAAATCTGTGGTTCTTGGGGGTAGGGATGGGTTTAGGTAGCCTGTTGCTCTCAATCATGAGCTCTGAATTGTGAAAGAAATGGGGAAAATATTGCTGTTTATGTTTACTGGAATGATGGCCAAGCAGATATGGGAAGAAAAGGTCTTTGTAGAAATTTTGAAATGGGTAGATAAAGATTTTTTTTTTTTCCAATTTTAGTTTCTGGCCATGCAGAAGCAAAATTACTTTTGCTAAATACTCAAAGTTATAAAGTTTGCTGAATAATTCTGTTCTATTTCTTACTTTAGATGGAGCCAGGCTTTTTGGCACGCATGCCGCAAAATAGGCCTGTCCCTCCTGGAGAGCCACTCTGATCCCCCTACCCCTACTTGATTAGCTACTCTTTCTGCTTCCTTCCCTGTTCTCCCTGCTGCGCTGCTTGGTGCTGCTTGTCCTGTCTGCTGCTGTTACCTGTCCGCTCCCCAGTCTGCTGCATGCCACATACAAAGGCTGCCCGTGCCACTTGTGGCATGCATACCACAGGCCGGCCACCCTGGATGACTAGCAAATTTCACTCTGGCCAGGAATGGTACAGTAATGAGCATAAAACCCACAAAAGCCTGACAGGCTGCTGTATTTGGGCTGTTTTAGAAATTCTGCTATAAATCTTGAGTGAGTAAATAACCTTTCCTTTCTTTTCAGGGGCGATGCGTAGGGGGTGCAAGTCCCTGTGCATAGTGGTGCACCCCCCGCAAGAAGGCATTACCGACACTGTCGGTGGCGGTCTGCGGTTGCCCCTGGCTGCCACAGCCAGCACAGGTCACTGACTCCTGGTTGGCACTCACCAACACCCCACGCCACCCTGCTGCCAGCAGTACTGGTGGCATCTACAGGAGCTCCCCACTCACCACTGCCAGGCACCTGCTGCCACTGGCACACAGCTACCAGCGGCACATGCCGTTCATGTTCCTTTACATGTCCTTCTGTGACAGAATTCACAAACTCATTGGTATTAGTCAAGGCTGTGCCATGAGTACTAATGCTATGGCCTCAAACTTGCTTCCTCTGGAATATTAACTGTGCACCTTAGTGCCTGCACCATCCCAGCCCCCAGTAAATAACCAACCATATTTGTTGAGGGCAGACAAAACAGTAATTCATATTCAGTTAGGTTAATTAAATCTTAAGTACCTAAACTGTCTGTAGTTAGATTGTGTCCACTGTGTAATATTTTAACAGTAGGGGAAAATAATTCCCTCCTGCTTGCATGAACGTGTGCTTTATGTCACAAATAATGCACAGCTTACATATTTCTTAGATTTATAAAAGCCAAGAAGAGGGTACATATTAAATGCATTATGGGCACTGTGGACATTGCTTAAAAGTGGGATCAAGAAGTAGCACAGTATATAATTAAATATAATCCACTACCAACAAATCAGGTAGCTCACATTTGACTCTCCCTCTCTCCACTCCCATTTAACAGTTCTTCACCTCTTTTAGTTACTCCCCCATTCCAGATATTTTGGGGAAGAAATGGGGGAAAATATTGTCTTTATCATATACCCTGGAGATCATCAGGTTCTAGCACTTCTTGGCTTAGTTAGGAACAAATTTCAAAGCTGTGGGGTTGGCACAAAGAAAGTTAGGCAAACTGTCCCTTCTCATATGTTCTGAATGGCACTTCAGCTCAATTCAAACTCTCTAAACCCTGCCCAGGCACTTGCATGATTTTTCAATATTGTACATGCGCATGCATGTGTAATAATTACATGCTATTGGTTTAGCATTAAACAGCATTTTAAATATATATATTTATAGATATATCTGTCTATAGATATGGATATCTATATCTACAGATAGATTAATGCTTTAACATTTCTGTCTGTTTAATGCATAACTGTGTAAGCCAATCCTATTAAATTGTTTTAATAATATCCCTAAAAAATACTGCACCCCTTTAAATAAATTTAAAAAACAGACTTGGATAAATCTGTTTTATTTACTCTCATCTTTTCAACCCATCACCAGAGGTACTACTTTTTTAAAAAAAGACTAGATGTGTTTTATTGTTGGAAGAGAGGGGAACAGTTTTACTTTTTAATAATTGACTTCTTGCTTAAAAGTCATTGGAGCAATCAGTCTCTTGTATGAGGGACTTTAGTCTTTCCTCATCTTTTTCTTAGAAAACTTTCACCAAAAAAAAAAAAAGATTTACCAGTATGTTGTAAATGCTGCTTGTAAGTCTTTCGGGCCCTTTCAGTTTGAACCTAATCTTCAGTGGATTCTCTCAGCTTTGGAAGTTCATCCTTCACTTTTGGATAACTGTCTTCTTGTTAGACATGACTTCAGCTAAATGAGTGAATGAAAATAAAGCAAGTAGTGAAGATTGATATTTTACTATACAATTTTCCTTCACCCAGAATTTCTACCAAAGATTCAGTAATATATGTAATAGTAATTATTATTCAGTAAGACCTGCAGTCTTATCTACTTGTTTACTTCCGATGTAATACATCTCTTTCTTTAGTCCAAAATAGGTTTATTTTTGCTTCCTTTGTATCTATAAATAACCATTCCTTAGAGATTTTAGCTTGTAAAGTCAATCAGTAGGGTTCTTAATTCAGCTTAATGGTATGTTTGTAATAGTCCCATAATAATAGTTGCATTTATTTTTGTTCAGAAATGTGTAAACATGAATAGGAACTACTCGTAGCTAGATCTTAAAATAAATAAGGCTACATGATAAAAAGTAAAAAAAAATAAAAAAATAAAAAAAAAAGGGGGGGGTTGAGAAGATGAGAGTAAATTAAACAGACTTATCCAAGTCTGTTTTTTAAATATATTTAAAGGGATGCCTGCCTATTTTTATTTTTTTTTTTTTTTTTTACTTTTCATCATGTAGCCTTATTTTTTTTTAAGATCTAGTTATGAGTATCAGGCTTGGTTTGGTTTGGTTTACTTTCCATTCCTTCCAACCAGTTGAAAAAGGACTATATCTAGTAGGTTCTTCATTTCAAGGCATTACATATCATGCATCCGATGTTAATGTGGTTTGTCATTGCAAAAACACAACTGTTTGCATCACCTATTGGCCAGAGGACTCGTATGAATATATTTACAATATATTGTTAAATATTTATGAAAGGTGACCTGTTTTTCATTTGAAAGAACTATCATAAACCTCACTGGAATTAGTAATGTTGCTATACAGGCATGTTTAGACCTGTTGTTACACATTGCCTTAGTTTCTTTGCTCGCACATTCTGTGTTCTGAGCAATTTCATTTTGAAACTTTCAATATCATTACCTTAGGTTTCAAATTCATTCCTCCAGTTGGCATAATGGATTGCATATATAAGGTGTAATTACATAGGTGAGGACATAGGGAGCTGGGGAACCTGCAGATTTGAAAAGGTTGTTTGTTTGTTATGGGAAGATGATTCTGCTGCTCTAAAAATAACTAGAATTTCCAGTATTTAATGGTACTGTTTTAAGAATTATATTGTCATACTTCATGATGGTAATAATTCCAAGCATATTACTTACTATGAGATTACAATTCAGTTGTACAAAACTGAGAAGTTTAAAAATTGCTTTATAAGAATAAATTGTAAAATCTGATTTTTTTTTTTCCTTTGCTTTTGCTTTTTCTTTTTCTTTCCCTACTGCTTCCTCTGAAGTCTCCTACCAAATGGTTTTGGAAACTGGTTCCTGTAAGTTTGCCCAACTGCTTCACTTTGATCAAATAGCTTAATTTGAGAATGGCTTTGTCCATGTCATGCTGATATAATCGTTCATTCCATTTATCCCAATTAGATTGCATTACAGCGGATTGCTGTTCAAAGAGAGCATATAGTTTAGAATCCAGTTTTACAAGGTAATTTGGGGGAACAATGTAAGGTATGTTGTTAGATTTCAGAAATTATTTGGGAAACTGTGCACCTGTTGTGGATATGTTTTATCCCTTAGGGTATAGTAGGCTGCTTCCTCAAACTTTAGCTCAGCATATAAAGCATTTTTACTCTAGTAGGTTAGTCTTCCCTGTTCATGGGTAAACTTCCATTCAGTACATGCTGTAGCCATCCCTGGAAGAAGGGAGAATGCACTTTTTTATTGTTGTTAGGAAGTTGCACTAGAACTTTTCAGACCTTCATTAACAACATGCAGTTGCCACATACTCCATTTGCTCTAGTTTATCTCAGTTTTCTATTAAATATATGTATTTAGGGTGGCAAAAGATGATCATACATATGCATTTATCTCAAAAAAAATTCTAAAGTTTAGTTTAAAAGAGTCTGCACTTAATACCTCAGTCTGTTTTTCTTCTGCCTCTTCTGAAGATGATTGTCATTTTCCTTTATTATATGATGGTAGCTTGCACCTAAAGTGTGTGCAGTTAGATTGTGTCCACTTGACTCTGTCATATTTTAGCAGTAGGGAGAAATAAGCCCTTCCTGCTTGCATAAATATGTTCTTTATATGTGAACTAAATCTTGAAGTATTCAAGTAAATGCAGTATCAGACACCTAATTTTGTTCTGAAGAGGTGCTTCTGAATTAGGTTCAAAGAGGTACTTATAATGTACCTTCAGTCCAAAGATAACCCTGTAGCACTCTACCGGTCCCTCAGATGGCTTTTTATGTTAGTTAGAAAATTGTTTGTGTGTTTGAGAATAAAAAAATGAGCTGGGCAGCTGCTTCAAAAATTCTGTTTCTAGTGGATCCAACTCAAATCCAGAAGAATCTTTCAGCTGCATACAATTTCACTGTACTCTCCACTTCCTTTATTGTCATCTACATCTATTGAAAGACAGAATGTGCAGTCTGGATAGAATAATATCTTTTCAGTTTTGTTTGAAAATTGAGGGCCGTATGACTAACAAAGGAAAGAAAAAGACAGTCCTCTGTGGTCACCACCAGACTACAAAAATAAAATACATTTCCCTTCATGTTACATATTGTACTTCAAACAAGAGTAGTAGTGAAAGAACAGTAAAGTATTTATTTACTGATCATCTTCCCACAGTATATGAGGGTTTGTCATCACTACATTGTTATCTTGAACTGTGACTTGAGTTTTACCTTTTAACTTTATTGTTGTAAGTACTCAAAAAATTGAAGCTCAAGTTAACATGAATTTAAATCACTTCTTAGGTGTTCTGTAAGGAGCACAGGTTGAAGCTGAAGGGCTGCAGATTAAAGCTTTTAATGCAGCAGGGGAATTGCTACAAATAATCAACTGCTAATACAAATCAGTCTGTTAATGTCATAATTCTGTGCAGCTAGCAGGTTACTATCATTCACTAGGCCAGGTCAAGGAGAGTAACTTGAATGTGACAACTTTTAATTGCAGTAGTGAATACAAGTCCCTAGAAATGTTGTACACATTCAGTGCTGTTATTAAACACAGTGCTGTAACAGTTCTGTGATTAAACATACTATATGCCTGTTAATGTGTACTTTATCATTATGGTCATGTTAATTGCCACATTTTGCAAAAGCCTTTATAAAAGTTCTTCAAAATTTCAGCATACCTTTTCTATGATTCTATGCTAGGGATGGAAGGGACCACTGGAGGTCATCCTGTCCAACCCTCTGCTCAAGGCAGACTCATCTGCATTCAAACTATTCTACAAAAGTCCTTATCTAACCTATTGCTAAATCTACACAGTCAACCCCACTACCAGGCACATTGCCCAAAAACACCAAAATAACCCTGGAATCTGCTGGAATTGATGTATTTCCATTGCAAGTTTTCTTAAAACATACTCAAAAGGTCCAAGGAAGAGGGCTGTTTTCTCTGTTTGAAGAAGGAAAAATCCCCACAGTGTGTACCAGTGTGATCATGGAGTAAAATTCCTTTGCAATCCAAAATGTGGTGATTAGGTTGATTTAGAAATTTAGATATTCTAGCCAGGATCCTCCAGATTTAATCCCAGCAGGAGCATTGGCACACGCTGGTCAAAATCTCCCAATTTGGCTACAGTCAACACAAAATGTTTTTCTGAGGAGGGAAGCGGGGGTAAGAAACAGCCTGAAACCTGTAGCAACGAGAATGGAAAAAAATCCTTCCTGACTGCATGGGAAGAAACCAGCCACTTTCCATTCTGCTGTTCAGCCTGAAGACAGTAAACATAACTCTATATATATCACACTCTCTAACTCTAACAAAATATGGCCCACAGGCTGGATCTGGCCCACCAACTGCTTGGATCCAGCCTGCGATTGCACCTGCGGCAATGCACGTGGGGCCGAGCCCCACCCTCTCCCATTCTGCCTACAGGCCCAGGCCCTATCCAGTGTGTGCAGTTTCCAGTTTTCAGGCTGTTCCTGGTGCTGCTCTGGTCCCCTTGCCTGCAGGAGGAGCTGCCCAGCTGAGCATGGTCCTCCCCAATATCTACCTCTTCTGCAGCTCAGAGTTTTTCTCATCTCCCAGTAATTTTAGGGGAGAAGTGGGTGTTCCCATACTTCCAACAGCTGCTCTCCAGGCATAGCTACTCCTAGATCATGTATGACTAATGCTCATGCAGCCTCTTATTAAAAACCTCCAACGATGGTGATTCTACAACTTCGTTAGGCAGTAGGGCTGTGTGAAGCTTTGGTAGCCGATTTCATTCAGAGGATATTTGGAAGCCAAATCTCCGAATCCAAATCAAATCGTGAGACCCACTAAAAGTTCTGAATTGAATCGGAAGCCTTTAAATTGATTCGGGGAGATTTGGAAGGCTTGCAGCAAACAGAAACTGAGAAGAGAGAGGGGCATGGGGTGACCATGGGGGTGAATAGGCACTCCGGGAGTGGTCGATCGGGTGGTATTCAGTCTCAGGAACTTGTCTCTGGCATTGATTAACTCATACTGGAGGCTTTGCACTGACAGTAGAGTTCAAGGAGCTCCTGGTGCTGGTATTGATTTTTGTTTTTTGTTTTTTGTTTGTTTGTTTGTGTTTTTTTTTTCCTTTCATCAGTCTGCAGTTTGTAGGTGTTAATCATCACTCGTTATCTTTTTATCACAGCAGGCCTAGCCATAGGCAAGTAAGTTTCTTTTAATTGTGTTGAGGGGGCAGCTAGAGAGTGGCATAAGGGCAAGGCAAATCATTCATTCCTGCCCCTCTCCCTTCTGCATTGTGGGGATTGCCCCACAACCTGGCCCTGGGGCCCTGTTCACAGTGAATCGGGCCCTGGCCAGGCCAGGTCATTGGGCATTTGGAACTCAGTGGTTCCTCCAGAGGCAGCGCAGCACCAGGGAACAATGAGGGCCCCCAGTCTCTGCACAGGGTAGGTCGCAGGTGGGCTCAGCCTCTGCTCCCTGCATCTGCGCCTTGCTGCCACCACTGCTTTGAATGTGGCATGGTGCAGTGCCTCACTGCCTGGCCTGCCCAGTAGCAGAATGAACATGCCACCCCCCTACTTTCAAGGCAGCAGTGGCAGCGACACATGGATGCAGGGAACAGAGGCTGAGGCCATCTGCTGCCTACTCCTGCCCTGTGCAAAGATCGGGGGCCCACGAGCCTCTCCCCCTTGCTCCCCAGTGCCATGCCATCTCTGGAGGAGCTGCTGGGCTCTCATTGCCCCTTGACCCGGCTTGGCCAGGGCCTGATTCACCATGAATGGGGCCCCAGGTGGTCCGGGTTGTGAGGCAATCGGAGCCCAGCAGCTTCTCCAGGGCATAGTGCAGGAGAGACCAGAAGGGGGGATGTCCCCACCCTCTCCTGGTTTCCCTGCGGTGCGCGCAGTGGCAGAAGCTGCCTGCCCATGTCCCTGGAGGAGCCGCCAGACTCCAAATGGGGCCCTGGCTGGGCCAGGTCATGGGACAATCGGAGCCCAGTGGCTTCTTTAGAGGTCACACGGCTCTGGGGAGCCAAGCAGCAGCAGCAAGCCACGGACACAAGAAGCAGAGGCTGAGCCCAGCTCCGAATCTCCGAATTGGTGCCAAATCTCCGAACCAGGACAGTGATTCGAATCACCAAAGCAAATTACTGCCCCTCTGAATTGGCCAAATCTGAATCAAAATTGAATACTTGCTGCTTCACACAGACCTACTAGCCTGTTTCACTGCCTCACTTCTAACTGCAAAGAAGTTTTTCTTGATTGCAGTAAAACAGGTTTAGATTACGTATTTCAGGCCATTGATTTGTGTCCTGCTCTCTGCAGCAACAGAGAAAAGATGTTCATGTTTTTGAAGATTGCCTTCATGTCCCTTAATCACTCTTTCAGCAAACTGAACATGACTGTTTCTTTCAACCTTTTGTTATACATCTTGCCTTCCAAGCCCCCTCTATCATGTGCCACTTGCCTGTGGACCCTCAAGTTACATTACGGCCACTTAGAGAGGGACACTGATGTTCCAAAAGGAAATCATCACATTTTCACCAAAGTCTTATGATCACAAAATATACAGCCTTCAGTGTTAAAGTGTGGCATGAGGAAATTCTTAGAGCTCCAATAAGTAGCCTTCCATCTCCACCTAGGTATATATAAAAATAAATGTATATAAATATCAATATGTTCCCACACACATACTGCATGTATATGTGTGTAATGCATTCACGCGAGTGTATGTGCTTGCATAAACACAGAATTAGGTCAAGCCTCATAATTAGTTTTGAGAGGTGAAGAGAGAATATACATGTTCTGCACCATTTGTACATTTACAAGTCAGTTAGTGATATCAAGAAATTAGAATACATGAAAAAATGTATATTTATTCCTCCTTCCTTCATCTGCCTCCCCAGAGCATGGTGAGAAGAGACATGAAGAACAATTAAAGAAAAAAACATTCAAATGTATTGAATGTAGATTGATACCATCTTGAAACTCAGCATTAATGATCTCCAGATATGTTGAATTGTTTTCCAAACATTTCTCTTTTGTAGCAGTCTTTATTTTTGTAATATTGACCATGATTATTTCATAAATGTACTGTTGTATGGAGAGAAATAATGAAAATGATCAAATGCAGATTTTTTGTGTCTGTAAACTTGCCAGTAAGTCTGTTATAACTGAAGAACATATTAGGCCATATCTTTATGTGGTATAACTCTGTAAAGTCAATTAACTTCCAAATGACTAGGTTGAGTTACATTAGCTAATGATGTAGTCCAATATGTTCCACATGTAACTAATTATTTCAATGCTTACTAAACTGAATAAAACTATTGATAGGTTATTCTCCTTAAAGGTGTTACTTGGATTTTCTGGTTTTAGTGGACACATCTGCATGTGACACTGTCACTGTAGTGACGTGCTACACCAACGTAGGTTGTTGCTACAGCAACGTAGCATCGGCAGGCACAAACTGTGATGCCAACACTACATCACCATAGCGATGAGGTACCTCACTATAGTGTGTGACTAGAGTGACATATCTGCTCAAAATAACCATGTGTCACTGGGACAGCGCAGTAACGGCTGTTACTGCACTGTCGTTTGGTACTTCCTAAAGCAAATACTAAATGACGGCCCGCTAACAACTGCCTCATGGGGGCCATGTAGATGCATCCAGAGTGAACTAGCTTATTCATAACCTGCGGGACTTTTTAAGAAGTTAGTTTTGAAATCAGTTTGCAATATTAGCTTTTTAGGCTTATTTTTTTTAATCTAGTTACACTTTACCTGTTTGTTTGGCATTAATATTAATCTACAGAAACTAACCACTGACAGTGGTGAGTGATTGCTGTACAGTGTTTTCATTAAAAGAACATAGAACTCAGTACAAATCCATTTTCACATATGTTTGAGCCGGTTTCTATTTTAATCACTTCTTTCTATGTGGTAGGCTCGTTACAGGAAGGAGCAAACACTGATTAAGCAGCTGCCCTGCATTCCATTGGTAGAAAATCTGCTGAAGGATGGTACAGATGGTTGTGCTTTAGCAGCCCTGATCCATTTCTACTGCCCTGATATTGTCAGACTGGAGGGTGAGTATGTATGATAGATGTTTCTGCTGTTAAATGAATGTCAGTACAAGTTGAAATTTAGTTTTTTCTGTTCAGTAAAAAGTGTAAATGGTGCTGTTAAGAAACAATTTCTTGAGTGTCAAACTTTCTATTTTTTAAATGTAATACTTTTATTATTACTAGTGCATCGCCTGAAAATGGAAATTTATGAAGATGATTAAAGAGCTGCCTCTGTGGATTACCCAGTATTGGGAGCCCACGCTCCAGTATCATGAATGTCGGAACAGTCTAGAAAAGGAGGACTGGTGAAAGGAAATGAATTTATTCTTATGAGACGAAACAGATCACAAGTGTAGATTTAAAGGGCCAAAATCCCCATTACTCTCATTTTTTTTCAGTTCTTACTTTTGTTTTACTTGGTTAACCAACTTGATAGTTAGTTGCATTATTTAGACTACATTTTGTATTCACTGTATAGTACATCTATACTATACAACACCAGGTGCTTCCTACATTTGCTTATCCACGGTAATGAGCTGCTTTTTGCTGTTCATTGCCTGATTCAGATTATATGTTCATGTTGGCAGAATCTAGATTTAAGCTGTGTGCTTCATACTGTACTGAGATGGCTTGACATCTGCTCATCCTTTGTCATGGCTTCTCCATGAACGACTTGGCCTTTGATGGGAGTAGTCCTTACCCAGGAATTGGAAGGACCCAGGAATCGGTACATTGATTTGACACTTTCGTAGATTCATAGATGCTAGAGTCGGAAGGGATCTCAACAAATAATTGAGTCTGCCCCCCTGCCTAGGCAGGAAAGAGTGCTTGGGTCAGATGACCTCAGCCAGATGCCTATCTAGCCTTGTCTTAAAGACCCGCAAGGTAGGGGAGCGCACCACCTGCCTTGGAAGCCCATTCCAAATTTTGGCCACCCTTACCATGAAGTTTTTCCTGATATCTAGCCTAAAATCTACTTTGTCAGTTTGTGACCATTGTTCCTTGTTACCCCAAGAAGTGCCCTGGTGAACAGAGCATCTCCAGTCCCTTGCTGCATCCCCCTAATGAATTTGTAGGCAGCCACAAGATCACCTCTCGGCCTTCTCTTGCAGAGGCTGAAGAGGTCCAGGTCCCTCAGTCTCTCCTCATAGGGTTTGTCCTGTAAGCCCCTAACCAGATGAGTGCCCCTCCTCTGGACCCTCTCGAGTCTATCAACATCCTTCTTGAAGTACGGTGCCCAAAACTGGATGCAGTACTCCAAATGCTGTCTGACCAATGCTGCATAGAGAGGGAGTATCACCTCCTTGGATCTATTTGTCATGCATCTGCTGATGCATGATAAAGTGCGGTTAGCTTTGCTGATGATTTTGTCACACGAACTCATGTTCGTCTTGGAGTCTACTATGACTCCAGGATCCCTTTCTGTTTCTGTGCTGCTGGGAGGATCACTTCCTAGCCAGTAGATCTGCTGGATATTTTTCAGATCTGAAGTCATGAAATCTCTATGCAGAACTGTTTTCTAGAAAGTCATCAGTATTACAGGTATTCAGTCTTAAGAGAGAATTTGCTTGCATCAAGTCAGTTGTCTTGGGCTCAGAAAATGGATAAAAACGTGTTTTGGGAAACAGATGTCAGATTGAGGCATGTGATACTGCTGCATTCTGTTACCAGTTTACAGAAAGGTTGAACACAGGGTTCCCTTATATCTAATTATACTTGAACCTTTGCCTCCCAGGGTATAATACCTGCTGCCCTTATAATATTTCAAAACAGACCAAAATTTAGAATATTTGATTGATAGATTTTTCTTGTATGGTTTGGTGTCAGGATTCTATGCATGCTTTCCTTACGTTTTCCTTTTGACTTTTTTCAATGTACTAAAGCAAGAAAAAGGCTCATGTTGTTAAAATGCTAACTCAGACTTCAGTTTTGACATTTGAATCACCAAGGTATGACATCACATTCACCAAAAACTTTGTTTTGTGTGCATACATAAAGGTCTTTCACATAACGGAGTCATAGATTTCATAGACACTTGGCCTGGAAGAGACCCCGGAGAATCATAGAGTCCAGCGCCCTGCCCCACAGGCAGGAAGTCAGCAGGGATCATAGGTTCCCAGCAAGATAAGCATCCAAATGTGTTTTGAAGGCGTTCAAAGTGGGTGCTTGAACCGCCTCAGGTGGCAGTCTGTTCCAAACCTTGGGGGCTCGGACAGTGAAGAAGTTCTTTCTTATGTCCAGCCTGAACCGGTCACAGTGAAGTTTGTGACCGTTCAATCTTGTCATCCCTTGGGGGGCTCTGGTGAACAGTCGTTCCCCCAGATCCTGGTGAGCACCCCTGATAAACGTATAGATGGCCACCAGGTCACCCCTGAGCCTGTGCTTTTTCCAGGCTGAATAACCCCATGGCTCTCAGCCTCTCATCATAAGGTCTGTTTTCCTGATCTCTGATCATGCACGTGGCTCTCCTCTGCACCCTCTCAAGCTTTTCCACATCCTTTTTGAATTGCAGAGCCCAAAACTGGACGCAGTACTCCAGCTGCAGCCTCACCAAGGCCGAGTACAGCAGGAGAATGACATCCCAGGATCTGCGTGAGAAACATCTATGGATGCAAGCCAGTGTTTTGCTCACTTTACTAGTTGCAGCATCACACTGAAGGCTCATGTTCATCTTGTGGTCAACCATAACCCCCAAGTCCCTTTCATCTGTAGTGCTAACCGGTGTAGCACTACCGAGCCTATCAGCATGGTACAGGTTTTTCCTCCCAAGGTGAAGAACCTTGCATTTTTCATTGTTGACTACCATCAGGTTCTCATCTGCCCATTTCATGAGTCTGTCCAGATCTGCCTGGATCACCCTCCTGTCCTCAGGTGTGGATGGATGCTTTACCCCAGAGTTTGGTGTCGTCGGTGAACTTGGCCAGTCCACTTCTGACACCAATGTCCTCATCATTGATGAAGAAGTTAAACGGTACAGGCCCTAGGACAGAGCCTTGTGGGACCCCACTAGTCACAGCACACCAAGACAATTGGCCCCCATTGACCACCACCCTCTGGGTCCTGCCACGGTGCCAGTTACCCAGCCAGTGGATCGTGGTGACGTCAAGGCCACAGTTAGCCAGTTTAGCCAAGAGGTGATCGTGGAATACCAGATAAAGGCAGAGGGTCTCAGTTACTACTGTGAGCACTATTAAAAAATAAAAAGACTAAAAATTTTAATTCCTCCCTTGGGCTTATATAATCTGTTGTTATCATTCTCGGGACATATTATATTTTGATCTTAAATGTCCACATGAGACAACATGCCATTTTGGAAATGAGAAAGTCAGCTAACTAAAAGGAACACTAAATTGAAAGGTTGTAACATGGGGAAGGAGCAGAAACAATCTAATGTTTAGGTTAGTTTTCTTGTGTGATTGAATACTTATTTTCTTAATTACATTTTAATTTACAAGAAAATCTAGGCTTGCTTTGAGGAGCCTGGCATACAGGATTGAAAGTGCACCTCCTGGGGTATTGACATTGGTGATGCATAGGCGGTACACATGGCTAGGAGGTGGGGGATAGAAGGTCCACCTCTGTCAGGTAGGTGCCTGTCTCCACAGCTGTGTGGAACAAGGGCTTCCCCTTGCCTGATGCAGGGTCCCCTGAGTCCTACTTTGTTCTGCTGCTGTGTGGGGGAGGAGGGGATTTTCCCCCTCTCCTTCTTCGTGTAGGGGGCAAAGTGAGGCTCTGGACACCTGTGGTGGGTGCTTGCCCCCACCACAGGGGCTTCCTCCATGCCCAGCTTGGGTTTCCCAAGCCCCACTGTGCCCTGCCGTGGAGGGAAGGGGAGAGGGAAATTCCCCTCTGCTCCTGCGCAGCAGCAAAACAATGTGGGGCTTGGGAGACCCATACCAGGTTGGGGAAAGCTCCTGAGGTGGGGGCACCCTTCATCCCACTGTGTGGACAGACATTTGGCATGCCTATGCTTGCAGCCCTTAGGGCAGGGGGTACTTACCCACTCTGTCCAGGGCTTTTAAACTCCCTGCCAAAGTGGGGAATTAAACAGCCTGATTGGCTAAGCCATGGCAAGGGCTCAGCCTGTACGTGGCTGCCCGTAGGAACACATGGGGCTTCCGCAGTGCTTCCAGGGCTCTGCTATCTTTCTTCTCTGCACTTCAGATAAGGTTTTTGGTTGTTTTTAATGTTTTTCTCTTGCCCTCCCTCTCTGTCAAGGTTTCAGGCCATTTCCTCCCAAATCACAGTTTTCTGGAGCTCCAGGGTAAATGCTGGATGTTGAGCTTTCCCCTAAAATCCCCTGAAGCCTAAATTGTTACAGTAGTCCCTACATATAACCCCTTTCATGAACTTATCGAACTACAACTTAAAATCAGTTAAATTTCTGGTCCCTGCTATTGTTGGAGGAAGCCTCCCTCCTCTGGCTAGAAACTTTCTTCTGATTTTCCAGCTTAAATGTATTCATGGTGAGGTTATAGGCAGACAAGGTTCTTATACATATATTTTTGTGCTGATTATTGTTCTTCAGCTTAAATAGCTCTTCTCCCTGGTGCTTACTCTCCCTAACATTTCTGCATGAGATGCTACGCCGTAGCAACATGCTATGGCGACATAGCATCAGCAGGCAAAAACTGTGACACTGCACCTACGTCGCCATAGCGACACACTCCCTTGCTATAGCAGATTGTTACAGTGATGTAGTGGATAAAAATAACTGTGGGCTACTGGCACGATGCAGTAACAGATGTTACTGCACTGTCATTTACTACTTTCTAAAGGAAGTACTAAATGATGGTGCAGTAAGAATGGCATTGTAAGGGCACATGTAGATACACCCAGCATTTATATCAGCCTTCACTTCACTAAGGTAAAAAAACCAAGCTCTTTTATTTGTCTCTTGTAATATGGATTCTTCATTCCAGATTATTTTAGTAGCCCTCCTATGCAGCTGTGTTCCTATTTGAAATTCATCATTCACGAACAGTGATCAGAACTCTACACAGGATTCCAGATCAGGGGATTACCAGTGCTTGTACAATGGCATTAATATTTTCATATCCCTACTTTGAAATACCTTTCTTGATGCAGCTGTGAAAAAGGGAAATGCATTATACTGACAGCTTAGTCATCTTTTAATCAACTGATGCACCTAGGTCAGGGATGGGTAAAATATGCCCCATGGCCTGGATCCAGTCCACCAGGCAATTCCATCTGGCCTGTGGGACTCCTCTGTAAGCTCTGGCCCTTGCTGTCCCTCTGCAAGCCGGTGAGTCCCTGCAGGAGGTGCAACTCTGGTTGCCATGCAACCACCCCCCATCCCAGCTTGACCTGGCCCTGGTTCCAAGCCAGGGGGCCCTAGAGATGAGAACTCTCTTCCTGGCACAGGGTTTTGCTTGGTCACCCTGTGGCTGTTCCCAGCCCTCCCTGTCTGCTTGTGAGAGTGGAAATTCAGGTAAGGACCCCACCATCGGGGACCAGGCACTCCCACTGGGGGAAAGAGGTGGGAGCATGGGGATCCATGTACTGTGGGGCCAGGCTAGGTTGGCCTTGCATGCTACAGGAGCTGCACACTATGGGGCTGGCTTGGGCTGGCCCTGCATGCTGCCACCATATAATCCTGGGGGCTGGGTGGGAGCGCTGGAGCTGTGGCTATGGGACTGAGTAGGACTGGCCCTACACCCAGCCACCACATGCAGCCAAGGGCTCGGGTGGGAGCGTTGTGAGCCAAACGAAGCTGTCTCTGAACACTGGTGTCGCATGTGACCAGGGACTCGGGCAGGAGCACAGGCGCTGCATGTTATGGGGCTGGCCTCGCACCTCGTTGCCACACGTGGCCAAGGACTCGGGCAGGAGTGCTATTGGGCCAGGTAGGGCTGGCCCCGCATACTGCTGCCATGTGCAGCCAGGGACTTGGGCAGGAGCTGTGTGTTATGGAGTTGGGTGGGGCTGGTCCTGCATGCTGCCACCAGCTACAGCCAAGGACTGGGATGGGAGCCCGGGGACCTGCGTAATATGGATTCAGGCAGGGCTGGCGCTGCTTGCTGCCACTATGCTGATCCAGGGACTGGCACATTCCAGGGACTCCAAGGACCCCAGCCTGTACCATATACCCACATACACACATATATTCCCACCTCCCCCACCATAACCCCACACGGACCTTCCCACAGCCCCTACTCCCACCACATACCCCGCATCCCTCCACACTCACCCACCCTACCCACACAGTATACATATACACACCATACACCCCCCCCCACAGTCCCCAACTGCATACCCCCTACATATACCCCTTCACACACACTATATACAAGGGTGAGACTGTATTTTGAGCTATTATGCAATTGCTTCTGGATATGCTATACATCAGTCAGGACAAAATATTTTTTAAATAAAATTAAAAAAATTAGATATTTATTTATTTATAATAAGTAGGCATTTATTTATTTATTTATTTATTATTTGTTTGTTTGTTTATTTAAGTATATGACTAGGGAGGAGGATTCCTGGTTTCAAGATGGTAGCACTCTCCCTCCAAAAAGGATTACTTCTGAGGCAAGGTGTGGGACTTCTGGTAGCAAAGGTCAGGGGTTAGGCGTGGGACTTCTGGTCCCAAGATGGTTACCAGGCACCCATCAAGGAGTGTGGCTACCCCCGTGGCCCTCAACAGCTCACCAAAACTTGTTAAGCAATCCTCCAGCCGAAATAATTGCCTGCCCCAACCTAGATTTTTCCCCCCTCCATTTCTAACTTGATCCCCCAGCTTAAACAAAATCTCCTTTGTCCCTAAGACTGGATCCAGATGTGCAGGCATGTGTGATATTTGTGGTGCCACAAACCACACATGTTTTATGTTCAACTGAAAAAAAACTGTAACATGTTCTTATACATATGTTTTTGTGCTAAAATCGTTCTTCAGCTTAAAGTTTGTGTTAAACTGAAGGAAAAAATTGGCACAAAGCACACCAAGATGCCTTGTGCAGGGGCAAACATGGAGACATGTGTTGAGGCACCCTGTGTCCCAGCTAGCTGGGGAGCAGCTCACTGGGGCATAGGGTGCCTCAACACGGGGGCATGGGCAGCCTTGGGCTGCTCCCTGACTGGCTGGGGTACAGGTTGCCTCAGTGTGGGAGCTGCCTGCCAGTTAACCCTGCACTGAGACACCCTGTGCCCCGGCTAGCCCCCACCCCTCCAGCAAATGGAGCAGCTGGACAATATGTCCTGCTGCAAACTGCATGAGCAGGGGTGCGCACTACAGATTTGTGCTGCTACTATTTGTGCTGTTGCAAATGCACACCCCTGCTCATGTGGACACAGCCCATCTGAATTGTACTTTCGTCTATTAAACTGCAGCCGTTTCTAGCCAATACCCTGTGTGTTTTAGCTATTTAAATTCCACCTGACTGGTTTAAGCAATTTACTTTCCAGTCCAAGACACACAGGTTTGCTTTGTTTTAAAGGACTATTAAAAGGGTGCAGTCTCTTCCAGTGTAAGCCTTTACCTTCCTGGATTAGAACACTTGACCATGATCTTTATCCCTTGGCTGTTCAGGCTGCATTTGCAGGAGCTGTGCCCTCAGTTGGGAAGCTGTGTGGGGTTACATCATCTCTTCATCTTGTTTTGTTGGGCTAGGCTGATGCTGTGATACTCCTCTACTAAAGTCCCCTCTTAACCAGTCAGTCCCTTCCAGTTTTTGTCTCTACCATATGTTCTAAGAGAGGAAACGACCTTGTATGTTTTCAGTTTAACAGACCGTGACTCCTTTTAATGAGCTCCCTTTCACTGGCATTGAGGTTTTTTAATATTTTTAGTTATATTAGGAAATCTTGGGAAAGACTGATAAAAGTGAGTGTTGTAGATTAATTCTTACCCCATGGCCAAGCAAAAGCCTCTATATCAGCAAGCCCATCCAACAAACTCTAAGGCAGAGGTGGGCAAAATATGGCCCACGGGCAGGGAGGGGCTTTGTCTGGCCTACAGCAGATCCTTCTCTCTCGGCTGACTCAAGCACTGCCTGGCCATGGCATGTCCTGCCACCCCCGGGCATGCAGCAGGGCTGGGGTGGCTCTGCAGTTGGACTGCCTTTCTAGGCACTGTTGCTCGGTGCCAGGGAAAAGCAGCCCCCCATCCCCCCTGCTGCTGCTGAAACTTCCTGCTGCAGCTGCCTGGAGCCCATGCCATACCAGGCTTCCCTGTGTCTCCGCTGCTGTTACTGCTGCCTGTGGGCTGCCCAGTGAGGCAGCAGTGGCAGTGCAGAGAAGCTGCAGGGCAGCCCAGTGTAGGCTCTGGGCAGCTGCATCAGGAAGTGCCTGGCAGCAGTGAAAGAAAGAGGCTACTTTTCCTCCACACCAAGCAACAGTTTCTACCCAGATGGTGCTGCTCAACCTAGATAGGGAAGTCTAGAGCAGGCACGGGGTGTACCAGGTCAGGACTGCACACATGGGTCCTCGCCAGTACTTGGAGGCTGGGGCCAGCGATGGTGGCAGCTGGAAAGAGCCACTGCCACCTGGGGTGCTTAGAAAGGCAGTCCAGCCATGGAGCTGCCCTAGGCCCACTGCATGCCTGGGGAGCAGCAGGACATGCCACAGTTGAGTGGGGTGGGCTGGGGCTGCACACTATTGGCAGTGGCAGAGAGGTGCTGCAGGGTGCACAGGCTCCGGGCTGTTGTGAGGTGTGGGTGGCAGTGGGTGCTGCCCGGCTCAAGGGAGCATATGTAGACCAGCTCAGGGGGGCCCGCCCATGTGAGGGGTTCCTATGTGCACCCCACCATACCCTCAAACCCTCCCACACATGCAATTGCAATCACACACCCACACCTTCCCCCACACCTCCCCAGATACCCCCCACATGGCTGTAGGGGGGAGCCCCACTCACTGCTACATGCACACACCCAAAACTTCATTTTGAGTTATTATGCAATCATCTCTATATACACAATGCAAACGCACACAAATCAAGACAAATACTTTAAAAATAAGATTAAGATATATTATTGTGGATGTGTGATTTTTAGTATATAACTTGTTGGTTTTTTTTCTGGTTCCAAGATCACAAACCCCCTTCCCAAAAGGAGTACTTCTGGGGGCAAGGGAAGGGACTTTCGGTGGCAAAAGTCCAGAGTCCCAAGATGGTGACCAGGGGGTGGGGTGCTTGTCAAGGAGCGGGGCCACCCTTGCAGCTGTTTACAGCTCACCAGAACTCATTAAGCAGCCTTCCAGTCAAAATAATTGCCCACCCTATTCTAAGGCAGCTTTTCTGATGTTCTGGAGAAAGTATTCTACCCTGAAATCTGAAAAGATAGCTGTTTTTTTACATCTTCACCTAGCTATACTGTCTTCATTTAGAAATAGTGTAAACAGGAGAACTTTTATGCATTCTTTATTATCCTTCAGTATTTCACTTTTAAGAACTTCTCAATCCTCTTTGTAGGGATTTGTTACTGCTAATCAGTCTCCCAAGAAGCTATTACTGAAAAAGGGAAAGATACTCAGCTGTGAATGGTATTAAAGGTACATTGCAGCTGCAGCACTGCACTCATTTATTCACCTTTACCACATATATGTCCTTAAATGGCATTTTGAATAGTAGAAAGGAAATTAGGGCTGTAGCACCAGCAGCACTTCCAACTGATACTGCTTTTACAGGTGAATGCAGTTTGTTAGTGCTGTGGTACATTCCTTTGTAGCTATTCAAGGGTAGGAAATCAGTATACTGGGAGAGCACTGATGACTGATGAATAACTTTCTTTCTATCTTCCTGGTAGTACCTGAATGTTTAAAGCCTAGTAGCAACAGAAATACTGTAGTTAATGTAATATATACCTTCTAGCTAGGTCTTCTTGATTTGTATGAATAAACTGAAAAGAAATTAGAATAACCTTTATTTTCACAGACAATGACATTGGAAAATCATGGTTCACAATCGGTATGAAAAATATCATCTATAGTACGTCTTGGAAGGTGCTTCAAAACAAAGATGTATGATCACAGTGTTATAAAATATAAGATGTCGTCATCATATTTATGGTTTCTGAAATTGACAAAGTGTTCTTACATTTTTCTAATAATACAAATTGAATCTAGCCCACAAATATTTAGTGCCTGCTATTTGTAAGACCTTCATTGTCCGATCTGAAAAATGCCTCATTTTTGTCTCCTTTCTTTCATTTTAGATATTTGTTTGAAAGAGACTCTATCATTGGCTGATAGCCTATACAATCTACAGCTAATTCAAGAATTTTGTCAGGAGTACCTTAACCAGTGTTGCCACTTCACTCTTGAGGATATGCTGTATGCTGCTTCTTCAGTAAAGGTAAAAAAAACAGTGTAATTTCCACACATCTATTTTATTAATGCTTACCGTATTTACTCATCTACAAGACGAGGTCATCACTTCCCCCCCCCCATCAGCATGAGGAAAAAAAACCCTCATCTTCTATTCACATATGAAGCAGAGGCTGGAGTAGGCCAGAGTCAGACCTGCAGAAGCCTCTTGGCCTTCCCTCCCTGCTTTTGGCCCCCTATCCACCTCCTTCCTTCCCTCTTACTGTCAGGCACAGCTCACCTCCAGCTTGGGCTGGGGTCTTTTCTATGCACAGAATGCATGGAAACTCCTTCCCCTACTGAGCCAATCAAAAGCACTGATACTGTTGCATTGCCTGCCTGGACGGTCAACAGCTCAGACGCTGCTACATGGCTAGGCAAGGGCTGAACTTCCATGTGCTGTGTATGCTCCAAGATGGAACAGCCCAAGCAGTGTCTGATAGTAAGGGGGGAAGGGTAGGAGAGATGGATACTGGGGGGGGAGTTGGGGGAGAGGGGAGGGAAGAGGAAGAAGCTGTGGGGAGCTAGTGTTGGGGGGGGGGGGGGTCAGGTGGCAGCAGGTGCAGGAAGGCTGCAGAGAGAAGTGGGAAGGGCAGATGGCAAAGGGACCACCTGATCTGCTCCCAACTATTGTTTTTCCTGCTGTAGTAGTGGAGATGGGGGTAGAAAAAATTCAAGATGGCCCTCCAGTACTTGGGTTCTACACCTGGAAAATTATAGCAAATTTATCAAGTTTCCATATATAAAATCTAGGTATTGCAGGGTCGTCTTATATTTGGGGACATCTTATATTCAAGTTAATACAGTTTGTGTTTTTTACTGCTTTTCAGTCTTGCTGCTATGTGACTCACTGCAGCCTCACTAGAAGTTGTACTGGTATAACTGCACTGGTAGCAGTTAGATTTCTGCTCCTTGTGTGATGTGCATCCACCCTTCTCCCTCTTTCTTACAGAGTTAATTAATATAGCCCCAGAGGGTATGCTCACGGCAAACCCTCATGCTTAGAGAAGCTATGCCTGCTTTATGCACTTGTTCCCAACTTCTGGGAGTAGTTTTGTCGCAGTAGGGCAGTGGTGCAATCAAAATTAGTAGCTCACCTAAGAAGCAGAGCTGATTGCCCTGCAGAGTGCCATGCAAACACTGCAATATTGTTTCTGGTTTGGGAATGAATACGGTTGTGTCCCCTAGCAGACCCTTTGCCACTGTACTGCTGTTGCTCTGACTGTTGGTACGTGAGACCCTTAAGCTACATAGGGGCACATCTACATGAGGAAGTTTACTCTGGGGCAGTTAACACTGGATTAGCTCTTCCATGTCAACTGCCTGTATGAGTGCTTTTATTCTGCAGTAAATACAAGGTAGGTTACCCAATCTTAATTTGGTTTTAATCCAGGTTTAGTTTAATTCAGCCAGTTTTAATCTTTATTTAAGTGCATTACCGTTGAACCAAAATGGGAGCCTTCCCTCGAGGTATTTGAACTGATCTAACTAAACTGGTTTAGTTAAAGGGAGCAAATTTCCATGTGGACAAAATCAGAGAAAAGTAATGTGTATGTAGATGCAGCAGGGCACTAGGGTGCCTGCTACTGATAATAGGAAATGGATTCAGCTGCCATTCATTAGGGCAGCAGGTGGCAGTTGTTATGGGAGCTGATTAGATCAGCTGACTGCCAGGGGGCGAGGCTTGGCCTTCATAAGGAGGGAAGGCTGAGGCCAGAGACAGCTCCCCTCTGGCAGCCGCAGGAGTTCTGCAGGTGAGCTGAGCAGCCCAGGTCGATGGTTGCAGCCTGACCACTCTGACCGGCTGCAATGATGCAAGGGTAGAGAGAACCCTGACGGAGGTATGGGAGAGAGCCAGCGTAGAGCGGAGTTGGTATTATAAGCTCGGGGGGCTTATGATGCGTTATAGCCAGCTGGTGTACAGTTTGTTGAGTTGTGATTATTACACCGGAGGACCGGGCGAAGCTGTAGGGGTGGAGGAGGCCTCAGCAGGAGCTCCCCATTAAGGAGGGGGAGTTCCTGGCACCACGGAGGGTGCCGCGTTGTGGGGTTGTCCCGACCCCAGCCCATTGGGGCGACTTTGGGAGAGTCCAGTAGAGGTGGAAGCCCAGTAGGGCGCAGGCCCAAGAAGGTGGGTCTAAGCAGTGGGGGGGGGGGTCCTGACCCCAGCCCAGCGTGGGCATTACTGGGACAGGCCCCAATTAGAAATCCCAATTAGGAAGAGCCCCAGTGGGACGTAGGCCCAAGTCGGGCATAGACAGGCCTGACTGCGGGTGGGGAGCACAAGGGGCGCGAGCAAGGGCCCCAGTGGGGGCATAGAAGGCCCCAGGGCGAGCGAGCAAGGGCCCCAGTGGGGGCGTGGAGACCGCAGGGAGCGTGGAATAGGCTGGTACGTGAGCGGCCGCAGGCCCGAGGGGGGCGCTGCCTGAAAGTTACGAAGCCCTGAGTTGAGAAGTCCGAGCTGGGTGAGAAGGGGCACAGTCAGAGAGAGCTGCCCCAGGAGGGGGGCGCGTGTATTGAGTTGGCCCCGGGAGAGGACCAGCACAGGAACTAGAAACAAAATACCAGTATAGTAAGACCGGCCCCATGCCAAGAAGGGCAGGAAGGCAGCCTCCTAAATTGAACCAATAAGATCAAAGACATGGTGGGCAAGACAGAGGATGCGTTAAAGACCCAGACTTGGCACGGTAGGCAAGGGGCAATAGGGGAGGTTACGGCGCCCCTAGGCCATCCTGCTACAGTAGAATACTGTTTTCATGTATTTTGTAGCTTTATTTTTTTAAAAGCTTCCTCTCAACTTACTAGAGTGCTCTATTCTTTCAGGAGTGTATACACGCCAAGTTTGAACTTTTAAAATTAAACTGTTTTTTAGTTTGTGTGCTGAGAAAAGTCTTGCCAATACTACTATGGCTGAAAAACATTCTCTCAGTTTTCTCAGTCAGACTTGGCTGACTCGAATGTTTTAGCAGATTTTCTTCAAATTGTAAAATGGAAAAGCATATCAGGGCAAAATGTCTTTTTTCAGGAAGTTCCTGTATACTTAAAACAGGGAATTGAAATGGAAATTCTGTCCTCACCGCAACTACGGTGTGGTTAGCACAATATTTTAATAGATATGTTCTGACATGTTCCCTGAGTAAACATGGGTATTATCCAGAGACTTAATAGAGGTTTCTTGTAGTATAGCTCAACATTCTTACAGTGTATTTTCACTTTTAACAGAGAATAAAATATTTGCCTCATTTTGGTGGTCTGATACCTTCATTAAAGGTCAGTTATAGAGAAATGGAGACTAATTATCTGATTTCTTTAAAATGTAACCCTTTCTTCTGGTTTTCCTTAAGCTTTTTCACTATTTAAAATACTTCTCCCACCTTTTTTTAATTCTTGCTGGAGTTCCTGCAAGGAATGATGGATGTGTTCTTTTTATGGAGTCAGCACATCTGTGGCAGATAGAGTATAATCAGTTTTCTAAATAACTAGGTCACCTTCATTGCTGATTTTTATGATCTCTGAAGCAGTTGAGCGCCTGAACACTGCCTGCTCTCTGCTATGAGCTTTGGGCCCAATTCTTTTCAAATAGTGGTCTCACTGCTTTTAGTGGGGCTGCCTATATGAGTAAATACTGCTGAATCAAACCTATGATCTCCAGTATCATCAGTTCCTGTGAACTATTTGTTACCTCACATGCTGAAACCTCTTAAGTTGCAGGTGAAATCCATCTGTTTTAGCAGCATCAGTGTGTTTTTGGCATTTTGGGACTTCCACATCATAAAACAGCTCTTGCTGTACTGTAGTTTCTTATATTACGTAAATCAAACAAGGGAGGTGGACAATAGAGTTACAGACTCTGTATCTTTTTATTACTCATTTCGTCTAGAGTTGATCACCTTCCACACGTTTTGTTATCTTCTCCCTGCTTTGAAACAAGGATCTATGGAATCCATGACTCGTTATACACATATTTGAGAATGAGTAATGCTGCTTTTTTAACTTTAGGGGCATGCAACATAATGATTCAACTTAGCATCCACCATGTAGTTTTGAGAACAAATATTTGACTCTTAAAAAGTTTTCTTTAGAAATACCCCAGTTAACCTCTCAGATCAAAGGTTATGTTTTTGATATTAGACTTTTGAATTTTTCTTGCTTTTGAATAATTTTCTGAGGATGGATTTACAGACTTTAAGTACATTTAGGACATTTGTAGATTGAAAAAGTTCACTGTGATTATGCTGTCACAAGCTCTTGTGGCATGGTTACCTATTTAGATGTAAATGATGCACAGACAGGCTGCCAAGTTTTCCTCCTGAACTTTGGCATGGAAACACTAACTATGCTTGTAAGCTCTGTTCTGCATGTGTGAATAGGTCATCTTCTTTAAAAATATATTCACAGCTAGGAAGGGTTCTTCCAAGTTTCCCAAGATATCCATTAGGAGTACCTTCAATTAGAATATGTTCCCCTCTTGAGTTAGTCTCATTTAAAAGGTCATAATGTATGCAGAAAATGTGAATATTACAGAACTTATTCAATTGGTAAACAGTACTGAAAATTGTCTTTTCTTCCACATCCTCGAAACATAATTGGGAAAAATATCAGGTGATCCAGACCAGTAAAATGACTCTGCTATCTCAGAGAAAATATTTGTAGAAAAATAGATTTTTAGTTGTTAATTTTTGATTGAGTCATCTAGATTTTTAGTTTGGCTTTTTTATATTGTATATAAACAGTATATATTGTATATGTTTAAAACTAGGACTTACTTTTACAGGGGGGTTTCTGGGGGCTTGGGGGTTTTTTTGCACACAGGTTAATAGTTTCTCCTAGCCTTGGCCTGGCTCTCCATTTTTTTTTTTCTGTCCTCGTCTTTAGTTGTATTCTTTGACTGGAAGTGTTTAATATAACATGCCTTCCCCACAACTATGAACAATGTGCCACATCTTGCCAGCAGGGAACTGTTTTGCATCATTTCTGCCATAAACACAAGACTGCTGATGACTGGGCTAAAGTATTTCTGCCTGTAGTTTACAAGGAGCTGGAAGCTTTTTCCAGTGCTGCAGGGAAACCAATGTATGCTGATTATAAATATATATCTGCTAGCTTATCATTTCAATCCTCTTTCTGTAAGAAAAACACCAAAGAGATTTAAAACAAATTATACATGTTAAGGGCAGACTTAAATACTTCCATATAACCAGGGATCCTAGTTTTCTGTTTAAATATCCCAGATTCTCAGATTAGAAAAACCCAAAATCCATATTTTTTTCCCCGATTTTTAAAATAAGACACCAGTTGAACACAATTGTATGCATCAGTTGAACACAATGTTGTACTGATATATTTACAATTTTAAAGCCGTTTGAAAGCCTAACAGTGCCTCAATCACAATAAAATAAATTCTAAATACCTGCATACTTTGGCATTTGATTTTTGATTATGGAAAATCAGAGCTCCCCCTGCCCCCTTTACTCACCAGGATACAGGGTCCAGCTGCAGCTGCCCCTGCTGCTACTTTGTGGCACTGAGCAGCTCTGATATGCTGGTGCCCTGCCCATGCTGTTGCTCCTTGCTCCCAAACCACAGCCTCCCCAACCCTGCCAGTGCCCCTCACTCATGTCCCACTGCTCCCTCCCCCTAGGCCCCAGCCCCCCCAGTGTGTGGAAGGGGGTGGGTGTGTGGGCATGGACAATGTGTCAGGAGGGTGGGGTGGGCACACATCATGCATTGATGAGGCAGGGGGGCATATGCCCCACACCAGATTCCCTGCCAACAGTGGGGCCAGACCAGCTCTGGGCAGGAGCTGCCTCTGCAGCCCAGTGGCCAGGACCCAGCACTGGGGGCAGCATCGCACCATCATGGGCACCAAGGTGAGGCACAGCAGCAGTGGCAGCATGGAGTTGTGCCCCCTGCTGTTGCCAAGTGGGCAGGCAGTGCCTCACCTTGGTGACCATGGAGACAAGGCACTCCTTCCCGTGCCAGGTCCTGCCCACTGCAGAGATGGCTTCTGCCTGGAGCTGGCCTGGCCTGGCCCGGCTGCAGCTCCACACCCCACTGGGTGCAGAAATCTGGGGGGCACATGCCCCCCATGCATCACCTGTGCCCTCTTCTGCACCCTCAACACCGTCTGTGCCCACCTGCCCCCATTAGACTTGCCTGGAAGGAACTGCTCTCCACCACACTGCCTGACGGCCACGTGCCTCCTGCCTCCCACCCCCAAAAAGCCCCTTGATGGCTGGAACTCTGCCAGCCTGCAAAGAGAAACCCTCTGTTTTCCAAATTTTTCCCTTTAAAAGAGAAAATCCCTGATGAATCTGTGTTTTTCTGCAGTGAATGGAAAACCCAGATCCCTGCATATAACAGATATTAAAGGTTATTTTACATTTTCTGGCAATTTTTCTTGTAAATATGTGTGTTTTGGAAGACATAATGCAACCATACTGCCTGCCTTTCTGCTTTCAGTCCTACCTTTTTATATTTGGTGAGCTTTACTTTCAGATCCAAATTGCTCCCAGAGGATAGTGGCAACCTAGAAGGAAAGGATTTTTAACATGCTTTCAGCTTGCTTTGGGAATGGGAATAATTTTATTGCATTTCTATCTAGGTCTCTGTGTCTATAGTTTGGTTATTCAGAGGGACGAGACTGCCCAACAGGTAGTGATGTAGCCTCTTCAGAAGTCAGGCAGTCTCTTATGTTGAAGCCATAAATAATAAAAAGCCAAAACAACCAGGGCAAAGTGCGTTTCAAGGAAGGCCATGCACTTCAAATCAGTGGGACAGGTATTTTACTTGGTCATGCTGCTCTTTATACCATGTAATGGAGTATAGCCTTCTCTACAAGCCAGCTTATTAGTGTTAGGCTTCAAAGTTAAACCAGTAGGTTCCATATTCCACAAAGTCTAACAGGGAGCCTGCCTGTAACATTGACTTGAAAATGTGGTCTTTTTATAGGCTATTGCTCACTTTGGGTCCTGAAAGCCCAAATAGCCTTACTAAAGAGGGTTTATCTGTGTATTTGTTACATTTTGGACCCTGAAACACTTCTTCACATCTGATTTGTGCTGCAATATCCCTCTGGAGCCTAAGAAAGTGTCATAGTCAGTCAATGCGAGTTAGTTGCTTTCACAGATTTCCATTACTTTATTCCAACATATGTCATATTTATAATCTATCCAGAGTTTTCTAATCAAGTCACTAGAGACCCATTACCAAGTTCCTGTCCCTGTAGACTGTTGTTTCTTTAGCTGATGGGCTGAGAACACTGAAGCAAGGCTCCTTTCTAAAATAAAGATCAACGGAAGTTAGTTTCATAACCTTTTCCTAAGCTTTTCAAGTAGAAACAGCATAATTTAGTTTGACTTCACCTAGAAGGGTAGCAATCCTATTGGTCCTCTAAAGCAAAAAAGCACAGAAGCAAAGCCAAGCAAGTGGAAGTACTAGAATAGCTGAAATATTGTATGCAGTCCTGGTCTGCACCATTTTAGAAGGATGTTAAGAGGATCCAGAGGCATGTGACAGGCATGTTAAAGGGGTTCAAAAAAAGGTATGCAAAGGAAGTTTGAAGGAGCTAGATGCTTTCAGTTTGGAGAAATGGAGATTGAGAAGGGACATGGTAGTAGTTTTCAAGTATTTGCCCCCTGACCAGCCCCCCCACCCCCACACCTGCACAGCCCCCTCTCTCCCCTCCCCCTCCCATGCCCCAGTATCTACTTACCACAGACAGTGCTCTGATCAGAGCTGTGCACCGCTCCTGCTTGCTTGGCATGTAAATGCAGCATGCTGGGGCAGCAGGGGGCACCACAGAGATGCTCTGGCTGGATGCCAGAGTGTCTCTGGAGATCCGAGCCCCTGGTTGCCTCTGTGCATGGTGGGGAACTGTGCTCTGTGCTGCTTTTCTCCGCAGTGATTTTATTTGATACCTGGAAATCCGGGTATCACATCTTGAGCCTGCGCTGCAAATATGCAGTATGGAGAACATTTTTTTCATTCTTAGCATGCCTCTTGCAGTGTCTCAGACTGGTTTGAGATGCCATAAGAGATGCGCGTGCTCATCTGGACACACCCAGAGATTTCAAATAGTGCACTAAATGGACTTTAAAGTGGCGGGAAATCCCAGGTTTTGCAAACAAATGCAGGTGTGTTGACGTAACCAGGAAATTTTGTTTAGTCTACACATGCCCCATAGTGCCAAAACCATTCTGATCTGTTGTGGTCTTTCAGAGGTTTTGTAACAGAAGAGCTGCTCTACTATTTCTCAGTATTCAAGAAATGAGTGAAAGCTAAGGTCTGGCAGTTCTTGACGGCTGCCTTGAGTCTAAAACCAGCGCTCTAAAACAGGAATTGGAAATTCACCTGGGGCCCTGTGCCAAATCTAAACCAGTGTGCGAGCGGTGCCACCATGGCCACCGCAGTGGCAACATGGGGTTCAGTGGCTGTAAGGCAAGCTACCCTATATATAATCACACAATGGAATGTGGATCTATCACTCCTGAAAAATTCCTGCTTTAGTCTTGATCAGCCTTTCCTTCTAACAGTAAGAGAACAAAAAGTGTCTGTGTTTTTATGTTTTTTTTCTTCTTTTTATCACAGTGTAATTGTAGCAGTTACTTTTGTTTTTGTTCTTCTCCTCCCACTACCTTTTCAAAGCTGTTTTTGTCCTTTGACAGTTTTTCATATTTTTCTTCGCAAGAGAAACAATAAGGGAGTCTCATTATGTCCTAAAGACTCTCTTTTCTTTGGAAGAGAAACAGTAAGGGAGTCTCACTATGTCCTAAAGACACTTCCTGATGGTAGAAGAATGGTTCATGCAGGTGTAGGAATTTGCAAAATACGAGTGTACCTGACAGGAAGGACAATTGTGTCTGAAAGCTTATCCAACATTTCCCAACTATCTTGTTGGTGTGATAAGATGCCAAACATGTTCTGCTTTTTCATGTATTCCCTGGACCATTACAGTTATAACAACACTACAAAGCCTGAGAGAGTTCTGAGAGGTGTTAATTGCCCTCCATCAGAGCGGTTAAATTGTGAAGTTGATCATGCAAGTATTGATGTGTGCAGCTGTCTACACTTTGCCTCAATACAATTACTATACTTGACATGCATTAAAGATGGTAAGCAATTGTCAGAATTAAAATGTTAAGAGACTTGCATCACATTTTCCCCATTGGGCAAAACTGAATTCAACAATAACTTAGTATCTAAAGACTTGTTTATGTTACAGAAGTTTATTGCATTTGAACACTGCATTTGCTGACAATAATTTTGCTAACAAAATGTTAGCTTTGCAAACTGTGACACTCTTGGTGACTATGCATTTGCTGACAGACTAGTAAAAATTCTTGTTAGCATTGTGTTTAACTCTGCTGTTCAAAAACCATGTTCTGTCAGGACAAAGGTTTCTAAGGGAAATTAAATGTAAAAGCAGCATTGTTATATAAAGGCCTCATTTTATCTACCAGCTTTGTGCAGTGTTCTTCCTCTGATGCCCATGGGACAGCAGCTGTGGATCAAGGTGAATAGATCAGGTAGTCTAAGCCCACAGTACATAATTAAAAATATAATTTGCATTTCTTCACACTTGAAACACGCAGGGTTTTTCCCTTTATTCCCAGCTTATGAGCTGTCTTTTAACTGGGCTTGAGTTTGAGGCAGCTATTGATGGAGATCTTTTGATCACAAAATGAATATTACCACGTATTTTACACACACAAATTTTGAAACGCTGCATTTGTCAGGCTTCTTTCTCCCCTCAAGCACTGATTGTACAAAAGGTTCATTATAAATTAATTATGTTGGTTTTGTTAATATTCTATAATCTGAGCCTTTAATTTTTTAAAACACTATTCTAAAATTAATAAATTATTAACATGTCTGAGATATATTATAAAGCCACAAAAATCCATGACTAATTTTGTTGTAATATCTTTTTATTGGACCAACTGTATGGTTCGGTTAGACTTAGACAAGATTTCAAATGCAGTACATTCGAAGGTCACAGTCGAGGTCCCTGAAGAAGAATGCATTGCATTGGAAAGGTTGTCTAAGTGTGTTGCAACCATGCAGTTGGTCCAATAAAAATATCACCTACAAAAAATCTTAGCTCTCATGTTTCCTGGACCATCACAGCTACATCATTCTAACACTGCCAAAATCAGTCAAATAGTTTCTAGGCTATTTGCATTTTTTCTTAAGTGCGCTGAATGTTTGAAGTTAGTTTTAATCCTAAAACTGTGTTTATATGGGGAATTGTTTATTTCCCTTTGTGTGCGTCTTGAATGTAAACTCTGCTTAACCACAGCAGGTTAGCTTTTAGATAAAGCAAAAAATGCCTATAATTATTTTCTAGATGCGTTTTGCATTCCTTTCCTTTCAGACTCCTGTATCTGAATTGTAGGATTTTTCCATTGTACAATACAAAACTCATTTTATTTAATCAAGTTATTTTGTAGCTTTAGATAGTGAGGAAATATGAAGGGAAAAGAAGTAATCAAAGTAAAGGTATTTACAAAAGGAGACCTACATCTAGAGACCGGACTATTTAGAGCTACAAGTCTGCCATCTAATGGCAATCTTTTTTTAACCATTCTATAATATAGTCGCCGGAGCCTAGGTAATTAAACATTACCATTAAAATTCTGTCATATTTCTGAATTATTTGTATATTAATCTGTAGGTGACAATAATAAATCAACAAGCAGTCTAAGTCTTGGGTTAGTAAAAATAAAAATTTAGAGATACAGAGATCTTTCCTGTCCTCAGTGGTTAGATATAGGGTTTGATATTGGAGTTCTACCAGTAGTTCCTTCTCTAAAATATGGCGTCTTATCACCCCACACCTGTTACTGTAGGTCTGAAGCTGCATTCGTTTCTTCAGTTACTGATTTAATTGATATGGAAAGCTTGCTGTCTTAGGCCCTTTCCTCAATTACAGGCAGGAGTACCGTAATAAACCAGGCTCTGAGGTTTAATGTCCTGGCGAAATGCATCACTTCTGCTGTATGATAGAAAAGGGTTTAGCAGTTTTTCCCCTCAGAAGCATTCTCATTCATGGCTGGAAAACTGCATGCTCAAGTATATAACCAAACTTTTGTAACATCACAATTGTCACAAAAATATGACATACCAGTCATTTCTTCTCACTCCTTAATATTCTTTTCCTTCCATTTTTTAAAAACACTTGTCTGAAATCAGGCTCCTGAATTAATTCATAAGCATATAGGTAAGTGATCTCTCTTTCAAAAAGGGTGGGTAGGTATCAGTTCCCATTGACTTCAGTGACAAATTCTTAGTCAAGACTACAAAAACAGACTACGTTTTTAATGTTATCTTTTACTGAATCAGCTATACAGGTGGAAGCGATTCTAGACAAGTTTGTAGACTTGGTCTTCCTTTTGTGCTTGGAAGCTTGTTTAGCATCTCTTTTGCATATTTCCTGGATCATCGCATCTCCAATAACACTCCAATCTTGCTACATTTTATTACTCACGGATTAATGGAAAAGATTTACAGAGTTAATATCCAAATCCTTGACTAAGGGCTCACCTGTATACATAGGCAAATCCAACAAAGTGCAGCCATGCCCCTATTTGGCTGTGCAGCACGGGCACAGTGAGCTCTTAAAGTTCACTGGCTTGTCAGTACAGCAGTAGAATTCAGGCTAAATGTCACTACTGATGGATTCAGAAGTAGGGGAAAAGAGTGGGGCAAACAGCAACAGCATTCATCCCCTTGATTCTGGAGCTGCACTAAACAGTGGCTTTAGTAAGAGCTGCACTGAGAACCCAGTGATTAGATAGGTGGATGGATAGATAGAATACAAGTAAGTAATGGCAGCACCACTGTTGCCACCGCCAGGTGAAAGTGCTCCGTGTGCCTCTTGTACCGCCAGATGAAAAAGGACTGCAGCATGAGCATGTGCTCCTACTGCATTAGGGTTATATGATAAGTATAAAACAAGCAGGACAGCCAGTGTGTGCTGCAGCCCTTCCCAGCTGAGCTGTGCACTAAGCATTTTACCTGCTGGCAACATTAGCACAACAGCAGTTCTCACCTGGAGTTGGCATCAGATTCAAAAAAAGATGAGCAGTGCCCTGAATCTAGAAAGAACCACTGTTTTAGAATGTTTATAATGTCGATGTTTACAGTAAACTAAAATGCTAATCTGAAAGTTAAGAATCTGGGATTTTATATCCCTTGTACAGGCAGTCCTCGAACTTACAACACAATTGGTTCCTGAAAACCGCATCTTAAGTCGAACGTTGTAACTTGGAACCAATTTTCTCATAAGAAAGAAGGTTATAAATGGGGGATTGGTTCCTGAACAAAGGCCTGAAAACCTATTTTCACCAAAAATAATCCAGAATTTTGTACTTGATCAATTATAGATGAGTAATATAACTAAGTTAATGTATTTATATTGTAAATGGCAATCATCTTGATTTGGAAGAACTTTTTTGAGGTGACTTTACTGGACTTTTTGAAAGGCTCTTGGTTGGACTTTTTGAAGGCTTCTTGGCTGGAGTCTTCTTAGGAGTCTTGGTTGCAGGTTTTTCTGGAGCCTTGTCTGCTTTCTTAACAAAAGTCTCCAAGAAAGTTTTGACAGATGTTCTCCAGGTAAATCAGCAACGCAGCGTACTTGTTTGCTGGCGTGGTGTTGCATCAGATCAAGCATTGTAAAGTCAAAACTGACATCATAA
This sequence comes from Crocodylus siamensis, assembly GCF_052110815.1. NCBI lineage: Eukaryota > Metazoa > Chordata > Crocodylia > Crocodylidae > Crocodylus > Crocodylus siamensis. The sequence continues at coordinate 66,624,006 of NC_143399.1, forward strand.
AGGTGAAACAGTGTCAATTTCTAAATGTTGTAAGTGCGAAATGTTGTAAGTCGAGGACTGCCTGTATAACCATGATCATATTAAGAAGATAATATGTATTCTGAAAATATTCTGAAATATTTTTTTCTTTTACTGTATGTGTTGCTCTTAAAGATGGTCTGCTAAACCAAAATAATTTTCTTGAATGGAAAAATGTCATTATGTTATCACTCATTTAATTACTATAGTTTTGAAGGTGAAGGCCTGTATTGTTTTGCCCAAGGGCTATTATAGCTGCTGTTGAAAAACTGAAGCAACATCTGGCTGATCCTTTTATTTTGTGGCGAGGCATGTGATCAGCTTGCAGTGCGAGGACTTGTCTGTACAAGATTTAGGCCTTGATTGCATTGATTAAGTCTGCTTTAATTCTAATCCTGTTATTGCCAATCCACTTGCTCCCACTGTGCATTTCTCCCCATTTATTGTCCATAGGCCAGTTCTCCAATTTATACAAATGCCTTTGGTTTTTAATCCTGTCCTCCCTAGTGTCCATGCTATGGTAATGCACTTTTAATTTGGACTAACTTTTCTGAACCTTCCTATATGGAAAAGCCTATATTTTGGGTCTTTGGCACTGAAATTTGTGTACCTTGATGTGTCCAGTTTTAAATGGTCATGTTACACAACTAGACTTGAGTTATTGCATCTTCAGTGATATTGTACTTTCATATGTTTGTGGCTAGGACTTAGAGGGATTAATGGGTTTTAGCACTGTAGAAAAATAAGCAGCTCAATTTTCAGAGAATGGTAGGAGAAATTGTTTATTTTTCCTGGAATTGGGAGAATTGGGAAAATATGATTATCAGCGCTTCAATGATTGATCATACATCCTTAATGCAAAGTGGATGTGTTTGCTAGTCTGAGTGAAAGTAACATAAGCTGGGACAGAGACTTTGTGTGTGGATCGGAGTTATGCTGGGGACTGATATTTTATACCCCAAAATAAATTTAAATAGTCTGATTGTGCCATTAAATATATTTTTCTGTATATGCTTCAGATAATACTTTGGTTTGCCATTATTAAACTGTATCTGAGAGAGTTGGCACTTGGTGCTTATTTTAATGTGAATTGAGTCGGCATCAAAAGTCATATATTGTTGTGTAGTTTGGAAGGTAAGGCTTCAGTTATGGTGTTTTCTGAATGAAGTACTACATGGGTAGACTGTTTTATACTGTACAAAAAACTTGGCTGTTTATCAAATATAGCTTACCACCAGATTCTGTCGGGCTCAAATATCTATATATGGTTTCGTTCCTATTCTATGCCAGATTACTTCTGATAGTCTCCTCATCATTCACTAAACACTAAAGGGATGTTAGGGTTATTACATGAGACTAGAGCTCTGATGCTTATAACCATGAAGCCAGTTCAAAAGTGAAAAATCAATTGAAGATACCAGTCTTTTCAGATTTGCCTGTGGACTGTTGAGATTCTGTCCAAATGCTGTTAAATGTCTTTGAAATGTTTTCTTTAAGATGCTCTGACCTCTACTTAAATGTTTGTAATCATTGTGCAATATGTACACATTTATCCCTGAGAGAGAAGTCTTAAACAGAATATAGTATTATCTTCATTGGCTGTTTTTCTTTGACACCCCTCATCCCTGTGACTTAACCGTCACTCAGTGTGACAAAAATAATAGATAAATAGGTTGGAAGTTGGAGTTCCAGCTTTTCTTCAGATGCAGAATTCACTCTTCTGATCCCAGACAAATGCCTATTCTCTTCTTCAAAATCAGTTTGTTCTGTCTTAGTGTTCCAACAATTAGGAAAATTGTCCCGGCAATTTAATTTTAATTAGCCATTATGTAACTGCTTTCATGACTCCCCTTAATCTCATATTCTCCAAAGTGTGTTCCTTCAGTGTTTCTTGGGTTTTTTTGGTTGGGGTTTTTTTTTTTTTTCTGTTGTGGCTTGCCTTTCAGCCCCTTTATCTTTTGTTCATTGTCTCTGGAATCTTTCCATTTCCTTTGGATCCTTCTTAAAATATGGTCCCCAAAACTAGACTCGGGAGTCCAGCTGAGTCTAAACAACTGCAAACTTCATACAATACTTCTGTTAATGCAACTCAGAATTGTCTTTGCTTTTTTTTTTGGATAGCATCACCTTGCTACTGAGTTTGTAATCAGTCATATCCTCCAAATCCTATTACTGCCAATCCACTTGCTCCCACTGTGCATTTCTCCCCATTTATTGTCCGTAGGCTGGTTTTCCAATTTATACAAATCCCTTTGGTTTTTAATCCTGTCCTCCAAAGTGTTTGCAGCCCTTGCCACTGACATCTGCAAGTTTGATCAGTATACTCTATTTCTGCTTGTAAGTCATTAACAAAAATATTAAGCCAAAGTGTACACAGAAGAGTTCCCTGAGGGAAGACCTGTTCTCTTTTAAAGACCTTTTGCTATTCTGATATTCATTCCATTGTTACCCTTTTTCAGCTCTTCAACCAAACATGCATCTATTAGTTGAAGACATGTTCATTCAAATTGGCAAGTCTGACACTCTTTACTTTTAATGAACTGTATCCCTTCACCACATTTATATAAATTCTGCCAGTCATCTTATTGCCAGTTTATTTTTTATTGTTGTTTGCCTTTTGGTTGGGGGGGGGAAGGGAGGGGTTGTGAAAACTGAAACAAAGCAAACACTAAGCATTGCATGTTGCACATTCTCTCCAGTGAGCCAAAGACCCACCATCTTCCTAATCTGTCTTGATTACCTGTCATGTTTGTAAAGCCCATCTTATTCTCTTTAATATCTATGACCAGTTGCAGCTTTGATTTACTCTCTAAAGCTATTTGTAATAGTTGGGGGGTTTTAAAGTTGTCTGAAGGAAAAAAAATTATAGTAATCTTATATTTTTATATACAATATTTGTTGGTATAACAACCAGGGTCTAAAACTCATTATGTTTATGGGTCTTTATGTGCAAAATCTCCTTATGTTTATGGTTAAATGTGAATCATATACATAGCTGTACTCTGTGTAGTCCCTAGAGTATGGCAGTTTTATACATGGTGCATGTGTAAATTTATACTCATTCACCAAACTGTAATTAAAGGGAGAACATAGAAATTTTATTACAGACACTTCAAAATTATTATTTTCTCTTAAATTTCTACTTTTTTAACAACTTTAAACTTTTGGAAGACTGAGAATGTACATTTTTCCCCTAACGTACCCTGTTGTGTTACTCTAGAGTTGCTTATGGCTACTGGCCTTAATGCCTTAGTTCTGTTTTTTGTTTTTGCTCTTGAATATTATATCGCTTGTGTAAATGTGTCAATACTGTAGCCTGTAGAAAAAAGATACAAGGAAGTTTACAAGACGGGTCAAATAATGGGCCTGCTGATTTCGTCAGTATCCTTATAGGCAACTACAAAATTCATAATTTCATGGATTCTGTGAAATCCAGGCAATGCCCATGAAACCCGTGGGGGGAAAAAAATTAGGAAAAGAAAATGCTGGCTCCTCAGCCAGCAATCCTCAGCGGGTTGCAGCAGTCCAGCGGGGCAAGAAAGTGGGGACAAGGGGGTTTCCCACTTGAAGGGCTGCAGGCAAGATGGCTACTATTCCCCCCCCACTCCCACCCCTGGCCACTGATTGACTGCAAGGATGCCTGTCATGTGGTGCTGTCCCTCCACCAATTGGCAGTGAGGTGTGGGGCTCCATGACGGCCTTTGCAGCCAATCGGTGGTGAGGGTTAGGCCCACATGACAGGTAGCCCCTGCAGCCAGTCAAAGGTGAGGGTTAGCTGTGGCCCTGTAGCCAATCAGAGATGTGGGAGGCCTGCCACACTCCACCCATGAAATGGATGCCCAGGTCCACATTCTGCTAATGAAATTGGGGACAGTCCCCACAAATTAGGTAGATCTCTACCTTTTAAGTTGCATGAAAATTCTGATAGAATTGTGAACTCATCCCAAACAGTGTATAGTGGGAATACAAATGCCAATTCAGCTCCCCTTCCACCACAGCTCTGGAATTCCTAGTGATGAAATCAGCCCTTTCTTTCCTCCCAGCCTGATCCAGTGACCTCCTGAACAGCACCTTTATATTAAATGTCCTCCAGAGTCAAGTCCCGATTTAGGTTCTGCCCCAACACAACCCGTATTGCTCCCTTTTCTTTTTCTGGTATTGAGGACTTCTGACAATAACAACTGCTGCTTCCTTCTGCATGTTCTGTGGGGGTCCAGGCATGGTCACTCTTCTTCCTAATCTGTACAAGCATTGAGATGCATCCATGTGGACACGCTTAACAAGGGGTTCACAATTAAGAAGTGGTCCTAGCTTCTAGTGTCCCTCAGCTAGTGGTACAAATAAATTTCATGGACATCTTTCTCTTATGGCATTGCTTGCACTAGGAGAAAATGAGAACTCTGCCCTTTACTAAGTAGCATTTTATGTACTTAATTAAAACTATATTGAAAAACAACACTCCCTTTCTTGGGTCATTAGAAGCGTATTAGAAGCACCACTTACTTTTTGGCTCATTGATTAAACTTTCTTGAAGGTGTTAACTTAAAACAATCTGCCTTTTCATCTGGAGACTTAGTTTATTTATAGTCAGTTTAATGTTTGAAGATTAAGAAATTTAGCAGATGGGTGTCAAATTACAGGTTTTCTTGCATATAAAAGGGGTTTGCAAAACCAAATATTAATAAAAATGTTTTGACTTTTTTAAAAAGAGCAAATAAAATGTTTTATTTTGTATTTTAACAATAATTTATTAATTGAAGCTGTATGCTAGTTTACAACTACCAAACTTTTTGCTTTTATTGTCCAAAATGAATGAAATGTACAACTCAAATAGCACTAGTGGTTAAAAACAAATCTGATATTTCAGATCATTTCAGATTTTAAGCTCAGCTTGTAATTTAATGATGAGAGAACTAGATAAGGGATTTTTTTTCTCTTTAACTAGATACTTTCTTTTTAAAAAATTTGAAAATTACAATTTTGAAGATCATTATAATTTTGGCAACCTTATTGTTGCCAAAATTACACAGAAGTGCTTTTAAACAGAGCCTGATTTATAGAATTTTTTTCTAATTATGATTTATTATTGTAATGTGGAAACAGATGATGTCATAGTTTGTTCTTTCAGTCTACATAATGTATGTCTGCTTCCTTGTGTCTTCTTTATACATTTATACAAACTATATTATAAGAAGTTTTATTATGGCTGCAAAGTAAAGAACTAAAATGCAAGTGTTTCCCAGAGCTCAAGCTGCTGGTGCAGTCTTAATTTGGGCTCCTTTTGTGTATGCATGGAGATACAAATTTGATTTACATTATTACAGGATGTCTTTTCCTCATAATCGCTTCCTCACTCAGCAGACAGAACAGAAACTGCTTGGTCAATGAGCAGCAGGTTTTTTGATATTCTTATTAGACTGAGCTTATTTATTCATGTTGTTTTAAATCCTGCTTTTTGTACAATATTGTTCTTTTTTCATGGACTTTTCTTATACTCATAGGTAAGGTACCTCAGTGTTTCCTAGCCAGTAATTAATCTTCAGAATATGAGACGACAAGATGATATTGTTAGCCTATATTAGAAATAGAGAACCAGGGCACAGAGGAAGTTGGGTCAGAAGTATTCACCACTTTTAGTTGCTTAGTTGAGACACATAGGACATGGTTTTAACAGAGCATTTAGCATTATATAGCAGTATACGTTCACAGCTCCCCTTGACTTCAGCTGCAAAATAGTCTGGCGTGGTCTCCAGGTGAGAACCCAGATGATGAGGAATACCCACTTAGGGGATGGACAGGAATTCATTTGAAACCTTATGGCTAGGGACAGACATTACACACAAACCAGTTTACGTGATCAGAAACTGGTTTAAGCCTGTAACGGAACAGATGTTCAGTGTACATAAACCAGTTTGAAAATGGCTGAACCCAGTTTCATAGTTTCTAGGGTCGGAAGGGACCTGAGCAGATCATCTAGTCCAAACCCCTGCCATGGCAGGAAAGAATACTGGGGTCAAATGACCCCAGCAAGATGTTCATCTAACCTCCTCTTAAACACCCCCAGGGTAGGAGCCTGCACCACTTCTGTTGGAAGCTAGTTCCAGACCCTAGCCACCCTGACTGTGAAGTAGCACCTCCTGATATCTAACTTAAACCTACCCTCTGCCAGCTTGTGACTGTTATTCCTGGTCACTCCTGGCAGTGCTCGGGGAAACAGTGACTTCCCCAATGCCTGCTGATCCCCCCTGACTAGTTTATAACAGGCCACAAGATCCCCCCTCAGCCTTCTCTTGTGGAGGCTGAACAGGTTCACGTCCCGCAGCCTGTCCTCATAGGGCCTGCCCTGCTGTCCCCTGATCATACGAGTGGCCCTCCTCTGGACCCTCTCCATGCTGTCGACATCCCTCTTGAAGTGTGGCGCCCAGAACTGGACGCAATACTTCAGCTGCGGCCTGACCAGTGCCGCATAGAGGGGGAGGATCGCCTCCTTGGACCTGCTTGAGATGCATCTGTGGATGCATGCCAAGGTGCGGTTGGCCTTCCTGACTGCCTTCCCACACTGCCAGCCCATGTTCATCTTGGAGTCAATGATGACCCCCAGATCCCTTTCCGCCTCTGTGCTGACAAGAGGGGAGTTCCCCAACCTGTAGGTATGGTGCCAGTTGTTCCTCCCGAGGTGCCTCACCTTGCACTTGTCTGTGTTGAAACCCATCCTATTCTCATCTTCCCACCCTTGTAACCTGTTGAGGTCTGATTGTAGCCTGTTGCATCCTTCCAATGTGCCCACGTCCCCCCACATCTTAGTGTCATCAGCAAATTTGAACAGGGTGCTTTTTACCCTGAGATAAATATGGTTGAATGTACTATCAGAGTTAACTGATTTGGGTCAAACCGGTTTATGCAATGTCTGTCCTAAACCCCTTGCTGGTTTAAGATAAACCAGACTCCCCCACCATCCTGGCACGCTCTCTGGGCTAGGCGGGGCTCTCTGCTCCATAGTAAACCTAGCTTCTCCCCTCTGCTTCCTGGCTGCAGACACAGCAGAGTCTGCCTGGCTTCCCCCTGCCTCCCCCCACCCTCTGCTTGCTGCTGAAGTAGAAATCCCCCCTCCCTCCCATCTCCCACAGAATAGGCCCCAGCCCTACGGACCCTAGGCATGTAGTATACTAGCTAATGCTGAGAGGTGTGTGTGTGTCCATGTCCGTCCAACTTCACTGAGATGGGCAGACAGAACAGTGACTGTTTAGGGCTTTTTGGAGCTAATTAACAGGTCAACTGATAAGCTGTTTAAGAAGGGTTTGAACTAATGGAGAGAGGCTGTTGTTTTGCTGATGAGGTGATTAAACACTGTTATCAGCCCCCTGCTGGCTTACTTACCTGTCAGTTAGCTGCAGACAATATAAAGCAGGGAGAGAAAATTTGAAAAGCTCCATATCATCATCACATGCTTGTATTGCACACCCCGCTTGCCTCAGAGTGCTAGCAGGGGGCTGGGGTTTGGCAACATTCCTGCCCCTTGAACAGCCAGTGGAGAAAAGCCTGGGATGGTGCAGGCAGACCTCCCTAATCGGAGATCCTGCCCATGCCTGGCCATATCCCCCCCCTCAGCTCAGCATTCTGGAATGGAAGGGAGGGCTGCTTTATCACCCCTGGCTTCTATCCTGAGCCACTGCAGGCATGTGCCTTAATGTCTTCAGTCCAGAGAGAATGTCCAGTTACAAACTGGTTCAGCCTAGCCAGGTTAGACTAACCTGCAAAGATTGAATCAATTCAGGCTCAGCAGGCTTCTTGAATGTCTGTCCCTAGCCTAAGAATATGGGAAATTTGCAGTGCCACAGAAACCTGGCATGATCTACATGTACAGCCATTCAAGTACTTCAGAGTTCTGTAAAGCATGGCAAGACCATGTTTTGTAATGAAAACTGAGGGAAATGCATGACCTTTCTGAATGTTATGCAGCTAATTCATTTTTAGTTAGGATTAAGATGGTCAGGGTTTTTCATTCAGTGTCTTTAATTCCTTGTAGAGTAATTACTTGGTGTTTATGGCAGAGCTATTCTGGTGGTTTGAAGTGGTGAAGCCATCATTTGTACAGCCCCGTGTTGTTGTACATCCCCAAGGTAACTATTTAAATCATTTTTTAATCATGCTAATTATGCTGTGAAAACTGCATCATGTTCCTGTTGCCAGAATGTTCACAGATTTAATCTGCCTGTCAATTCTCATGGCTTGAAAAGAGACTGTGGAAAAACGACATACTCTCTGTGTGAATTTTGAGCATATTTATTTGTAATTAACGGAAATTTCATCAGGCATCTGACTAAACTTCTTGTGTATATACCGTGATCTAGAGGATCAATAGTTGCCTACTACTGCAGAGCTCAGCGTGGGCAGGATTCCTCCTTTTCCTCCTCTTCCTCCTCCTTTTCCTCCTCTTCCTCCTTATATATTAAAAACAGACTTTTTTTCTTAAATAAAGACTTATCTAGAACAGGTAAATTTATGCTGAGATCATTACCTGTAAATTTCCCACTTTTGACAAACCCTAACTTCTGATTATTTACACCTGCTTAAATCCTGTAGACATAACTGCAGACAGAATGTGGCCCGAGGAACTTTAATTAGTGGGTGTGATACACAAGGAAAAGATCTTGAGGGGAGTGAACAAATTTAAACAAGTAACTACAGGCCAGGATAAAACTCTGCACCTGCAGAGTGAGCGGTCATCTCAGACAACTTTTCAAATTTGTCAAATCTGTCTTGGCAGATCTGTTAAGGTCTGCAGGAGAAAGTTAAGAAGCATGTGCCACGTGCATGTATCACATGGTCCTAGCACCAGGACCTGTGATTTACACTGTGGTGGTGTTAAAATTTTACTGTTTTGTTTCATGTATGTATTGTGTAGTATGTATAATATATAAAAAAAAAACTTAAATATTGCTTCCTAATTTAAAAATGTGGCCCAAATAGTTTCCTAACAAGCAGTTTGTCAAAATTTTTCAATTTAAAAAGGCTTTTGTCCAAAATATATCTATTTAGAAAATGAGGAACTTTTGCAAAATTCCTTAAAGCTTTTTGAGATCTCAAGAATGTAGTATTTGTTTCCACTGTTTGGCTTTCCTCTTCCTCTTCCCCTCTTCCCCCCAGATCCCAGCTCCCCATCCTGCTTTTCTCCCCTTTTCAGTGGCTACACAGGAAAAGTAGATGGAAGAGTAAGTAGGGGAAAAAAAACATTTTATAACATTTTTTAACAAATTAAACTTTATCCTTCTGAGTCATGTGAAATGAAAGTTAAACGGGGGCATTTCATCCACTTCTACTAATTAGGGTTTGAACTGAATGCTGAACTTAAGTAATTTGTAGTCTTGCCTTTCGTTACAGCTGAATCAGTGAAAGATGCATCCACTTCTAGATTTAATGCCAACAGAAGAAACTACATGGGTGGCTCATGTGATTCTGACTTTATAGCCAGGTAATGTCAGAGCTTTTTAAAATTGTTTGCTTCTCTCACTTCTGCTTAAATTGAGCACAGTTGTTCATGTGATTTCTGAAGGCCTTTCTAGAAGTGTCCAGAAGCTATATTATCAAACACAGTCAGTTTGTTATACATGGTTCCTTCAACATAATGTAAAAGATGGTTAACAGTTCTGAATACCTGTCCCCCTAAATCCTTCTCAGATTGTGTCAGAATAAAGAATGAAAACTGAAGATACTGAGAAATCATGTTAAATTTTGAGAAATAATGTAGTTCTCAGGAAAAGGCAAATCCAATTGCTCTAGCAATAGACCAGAAACAGTGTTGTTTGCTACATGGAGACCTGTTCCCTGTGACTCTGCCAGTGCACCTCTGTCTATAACAGTGCACCAGCTGTATTTCTAGTCCTGGCCTCCAGTTTCTCTTCTGATCTTACACAGTCCTGAGGTCACTCCGCTCCCATTTGTGTTAAAGGAACTGGATCTTTTTGGCAGTTTCCAGATTTAGGTCCATTAGTAGAGCTATGGACTATCAAATGAGTAGATTGGGAACTAGGATGGAAGCACTAAACTTTCATTCACTTGTTATCTACAGTATGTAATCCACAGTGGAAATGGAAGATATAAGGCTTTACAGAGCAGATTCCAGCAACAAGATAAATATAGAGAAGGGGAGTATAACAATTCACAAAGCAATGAGATGAATGCCTTAAAAGTAAAGCTATACTAAAGACTGTTGCTGGAGGGTGAAATGTCAGCAACAGGGAATGGGACTTGTTCCACGGATGGAACACCAAGGTACTATGCTGATGGATGTCTTGGAAATATAACAATATGGCAATATACTTCATGGCTTTTCTTGGTAATCTGTATGAATCTTGCTAGTTTCTGGATAATTCAGTATAGCTCAGTGATTCTCAACCAGGGTTCCAAGGTACCCTGGGGTGCCATGAAGTGTGAGGAGATAAACAGGTAAGCTAAGTAGATAAATGCAGGCTCAGGCTTGTCCCTGAATGATTCCTAACCCCCACTTCCCAGACCCTTTGTAAGGAGGTAAGCAGCATAATATATTAATTCATTTTTGAAGTGGGATGCCATTTAAGTCACACAAGTTATGGAGGTGCCTTGAATCCAATGTTCAGTGCCTTGAGTCCAAAAAAGGTTGAGAATTCACATTACCTTTATCTAAAACTGGGAGTTTGGACTGAGGTATGGTGGTGCTCCTGCCAGTACTTAATCTCAGAGGTTTTTGGCTAGAGCAGTTGTTCTCAGCCTGTTCAGACTCAACATACTTCTCTAACTTGTCAGAATTTAGCAGACCCCCATTTCAAAAACTAATATAGTACAAATACAATGTGAATAATATATATTTTAATATATTAGTTAATATTGTTGTTTTACTAGCATATATTTACCCCCTCAGGAAGACAGCAGGGTGCACTCTCTTGATTCTGACCAGCTTCATACGTGTTTGCTTGGAGTGTAGCACATGGACTCCCCACATGCGACTCTAGATCACCCCTGGGGATCAGGAACTGGTGGGCCAGTCTCTTCCCTTTTACCTTTCTTTTGATGGAAGCAGAGAAGGATTTCAGTTTGACATCCAGACATCCTATTTAATGCCTTTCACATTTCATTTAGGGCAACAGATTTATTGATTATGAATTTTGAACACAGGGGACAGTTAAATAATTAGGTATTTGATATACTCTCTTTATTTAGCTTACCCAGATAACTCTGTTCAGTATCTTTGTTGACTTACAGAAATCCCTGCATGTTGCAAGCAAGGATAAGATTTCTTTAAAATCATTAGGTACTACTGGTTTGATTCTCATCTTACCTGCACTGCTGTAAATCAGGATTAATTCATAGATTTCATAGACATTAGGGCTGGAAGGGACCTCGGGAGATCATCGAGTCCAGCCCCCTGCCCAAAGGGCAGGAAGTCAGCTGGGGTCATAGGATCCCAGCAAGATAAGCATCCAATTTACTCTTGAATTCTATCAAAAGCAATGGATTATATTAAGGTAAAGCCAGAATGTGAGTGAGGAGAACCTGAATCCTCATCTTCGATTTCTTTTTGAAAGTCCATAAGCTATTAGCAAATACCATCGCTGTACTTAAATAGTGTAGAGTTTCATTATGGGGTGAAAACTGAAGCAATACTAGCATAGAAAGCAATATATAACATGGTGTTTTCAAGGACACGATTGAAGCCCTTCCTGGTTTATCTCAGCTCAGGCAGAATCTTTTATGTATGATGCACAAATCCTTGTTAAAACAAATAGAATGTACTCATTTGGAAGAGAAGAAATTCTGTATGCACACATGATTTTGGCATCTAGACTGAGGAGTATTGACAGGGAGACTGAACAGAATTCCATTAATAGAAAACTCCTAAAAGAGCTAAAGCTCCAGATCTTAGTGGGCTATAGTTTATCATTACTGTTAGGACTCCCAATATAGCTAATGCCTGTGAGCTGCCACAACTGTGTGTTTTGTCATTTATGTGAAGTTTATAATGGTATCTCTGTTTCATGGAACAAGTTCAGAACAGAAGGACAAATCTTTGTAAGCCTCTAGTATAAAGAGGGATAGTGTATTGTCTGGGCTCATCATGGCAACAATTGTTAGTGTCTTTTTAGGAACAAGTTATCATTTTATGTTGAAATATGAGAGCAGTAAATGGTAAAGTAATTGTAAGATCTGTTTTTTATCCTGGAAAGATGCTGTACTTCATCACAAGTAAATAGATGCATAGACTGTAAGGCCGGAAGGGACCTTGGAAGATCATCAGGTCCAGCCCCCTGCACTAAGCAGGAAAGATAACTGGGGGTCAGATGACCCCAGCAAGGTGACTGTCTAGTCTCCTCTTGAAGTTTTCCAGGGTAGGTGATTGCACCACCTCAGGAGGGAGCTTATTCCACAGTCTGGACACCCTGACTATGAAGAAGTTTTTCCTAGTGTTGAGCCTGAATCGGTCTTCCAGGAGTTTGTGGCCATTACTCGTGGTTTTCCCCTCAGGTGCCCTGGTGAACGGTTGCTAACCAAGCCCTTGATGTACTCCCCTAGTGTAGCGGCAAGCTGCTACCAGGTGCCCTCAGCCTTTTTTTCAGGCTGAAGAGTCCCAGGTCCCTCAGCCTTTTCCTCATATGGCTTGCCATGTAAGACTCTGATCATATGGGTGGCTCTTTGGACTCTCTCAAGCTTGTCCGTGTCCTTATTAAAGTGTGGTGCCAAGAACTGGACACAGTACTTCAGCTGCTGTCTCACCAGTGCTGAGTAGACCGGAAGAATTACCTCCTTGGTTTTGCTGGAGATGCATCGATTGATGCATGCCAGAGTATTATTTGCCCTACTGGCTACAGCATCACGCTGCTGGCTCATATTCATACTGTGGTCTATTATTACCCCCAGGTCCTTTTCATTTGTGGTGCTAAATGAAGAGGATATAGGTTTATAATGTTAGAAAGCTGACACCTAGTGCCCAAATCACAGGCTTTTCTTAAGAGAACAAGGAGAGCAGGATTTAAGTGAGTGTATTTGCTTTGAATTGGGTAGGAAGTTTCACAGATTATCCCTGTGAAATTCCGTATGGATGATTTCTTTGTAAAGTAACGTATAGGCAATTGGAGTTTGAAATAGGCATTTCAACTGATTTCTACAGTAGTGGTACAACCTGCTGCCTTAGTGAGCTGCGGCCTAGAATTAATGCTAAAAGGGATCTTCAGCAATAACAGAAGAGCGATGTTTGTTTGTGCAATTTGTGTATGCCCACATGAAAAATGCTTATTTGTAAAAACATCCATGTTTTCCCACATTTCATAGTAGTGTCTTCTCATTCAAGTTTTTTTTTTTTTTTTTAGCAATGACCTTGTTAGTCTATGCTATGGATTATGCAAAAACAAATGATCAGTGACTTGCTGTTCCCTGAAGCAGATTTTGCCAGGGGAGCTTAACTGTCTTTTGCTAAATATGACTTCTTTTAATTAAACAAAAAGATTGTATTTTGTTGCAGTCATTACAATAAAAAAGGAAGTTTTAAGAATCCATCTAGATGTTTGTAATAAGATCAGTCATGTAGCATATAGGTATAACAAGGCAGCCCCTAACCCCTGTTATTTTGATTGAGAGTAAAGGTGGCATTATGTGGTTGTAAGACTGCTAGCAGCTTAAAATGGTGCCAACTACAAAGAGACAAGCAGCAGAAAGGACTTAGGAGTCCTAGCTTGAAGACCGTAACAAACTACCAACCACTTACCTGGAGAAGACATGAATATGGTAAGGTGCTGAGCTGCAGATGTCTATTTAAGTGGTGGCTTTGGCAGGGCTGTTGGGCTAATGAAACCTCCCTGGGCCCAGTTAAGAAAGCGGGTCTCATGTGACCAGAATGAGTGAAACCTGGTGCTCTATAAGCCTAGCTCTTGAGCCAGAGCAGGCATTTGGGCTCAGGACACGGGAGAGAGAAGAGCTCCCTGAAGTTTGCAGCAGAACATCGCCACTGGCATCAGCAGCACAGGGACATGGCCAAGTATCCAGGGTGCACAGGTAGCAGCAACTCCCGGTTCCTGCCATGATAATGATCATGTTTGCGGCCACATGGCTGCTAGAACCAGCTGCCTTTTTTTTTTACCTCTCACCCCCAAGTCACCACCAGGGGCAGTCCTTCTATTTGTCCTGCCCTCATAACACCACTGCCTGGCAGTCTTGGAGAAAGTGTGCTTGGAGGGGACCAAAGCTATGGGGGGGTTGGTGCCAGTCAACAAGCAAGAAACCTAGAAGGGATGAAGCCAGCTGAAAGTGATGGGAAGAGACTTAGGGAAAGGCGAACCTAGGCTTATTGCTAGGTTACAGGTAGACATAGGGAAGGGCCCTGGAAAGGACAACCCTAAGCTATAGGTGAAAATGGGGGATTGCCTAGGGAAGGGCAACCCCCAGGTTAGATGAACGTTGAGATGACAGCCATGAGGCATGGGGTAGCTAGTAAGGGGTGAATAGAGGCCACATGGGACACCCTGGTGAAGGTACTCTGGAACATTTCCTTCTACCAAGAAAGGTTGCCCCATGAACCACTCCAGGCATCCAGCAGATGATGCTGTGTTGCACAGAACTGAGGGTGGCCAGTAGGAGGGAATTTGAGCCCAGGGGCTACACTGGAGACAGCTGAGGTTGGATCAGGGGCCTGTGAAACTTGGGAAGGGCTGTGACTAGATGTGGCCATGGTACTATGTTATAGGGGATAGGCAGGCAGATTTATTTGGGTAGATGTTGATATCTTTTATCAGACTGAGTAGTTGAAAAAAAGTTCTTTGCAAACTTTTGGGGACAAGCACCCTTCTTCAGGCATTGGGAGACTCTGTTGTTGTTCTGAGATCTCCAAGGTAGGAAAGAAGCTGATGTTGATGGGGAAACAGGCCTTGGATAAACTGTGCAGGGCAGGGGCAGAGAAGCACTGAAGACTATGTTGAGGGGAAGAAGAGTCCTGAGGACTGTACCAAGAGGGAAAGCACATAAAGGGGCTTCTCTGACTTCTAAAGGCACCCCCACACCCCCCCGATCCATCATGACATTTAACATTGGCAGGCAGTAAATAGGATGTGCTACAGAGGCCAGAGAGCATAGCAAGCTAATCTGACAACCAAGGGGCAGCCAACTCCAGGGTCAGAGCCCCAAACCTGCTAAAGCAGGTAGCTGAAATAAAAGTAGTATATAAATAACCTCTGCTGAATTGAAGCATGATAATGTGTGTTTCTGAAACACACAACCAGCACATAGTAAGAACCTCAGCAAGAGAGATTGGAAATTTATCACTGAGACAAAAATGTGAAGACCAAGTTGTGACAGGCAAGGTTCTTTGGGTGAATCTGCTACCTTTTATTAGACTAATTAAATAGTTGGAAAATAAGATAATCAGATTCACCCAAAGAACCTTGTCTGCCTATGTCCTTAGACCAAAACAGCTACAGCCTATACCTCAAGATTATGTTGTGGAGTTCTCAATATCAAAGGATTTATTCTAATAGTGATTGAGGGGGGAAAAAAGCGTTTTCCTTGCTAGCAGCATAAATATGGGAAGCACAGTAGGAAGAGGCAACAACCTGTGATTAGGCAAGCTGCTTAACAGGGGGTTAACAGAGCAAACTGCTGACTTCTTCAGGCAGGCTTTTGCTCCCTGAGGAGCTCCTCTGCCAGTCCTTTCACATATTCCAGTTTTTAGGCAACAAATAAACCAAAACATAAAACAAAATGAAAACTCTTCTGCCCTCTCCTGGGTGATTTGAGGAGGAGCCCTTTGGCTCTGGCTCCCATCACGGCAGCCCGGCCCTATTTTTCATTCAGTTTCATTCAGTTTGCTTCTTCCCCTTCTCTTTACTCTTCTGGAAGATTTTTAAACTCTGAGCAGGACAGTCCCTGGCTATCCAAGGGCATTTTTACACATATAAGCACCACAGCACCAGGCACTTTGAAAGGTGCCCGGTTGTATACGTAGCAAAATACGTGTCAGCGCTGAGAAGGTGGTGGCTGTGCACTTTTGAACTAAAACATCTCAGAGGTGCTTTAGTTTAAAAAAATGCACCACTGCCATTCTCTCTGCACCACTTGTACAACTGAACGTGGCACAGCACAGTGCACATCAGCTTGCATGCTCCAAAGCGATAGATCCCTGACGCATCACAGGTGGTATATAAATGCCCCAGATGCCCTGCAGCCAGCCTCTCAACACGGTTGAGTGTTCCCTTTTAAAGGAAAAGACCACCCTGTTACATCCCTAGCTGCTGGCTAGTGGTGGACAGTTCCTTCCTCAGCAGCAAGGGCTGTCCCAGGAGCAGCCTAAGGGGTGCTGCTGCTACTGCAGTTGTCCACAACCAGCCAAGGGATTAATGGAGCAGCCACAGGGTGCTGTTCCTTCCTACTGCAGCTGCCTGATAGATGGATAGATAGATGACCTCCTGAGGTCCCTTCAAACCCTAACTTTCTATAATTTTATAGAGGAGGTCATCTAGTCCAGTCTCCTCCACAAAGCAGCTCCAGCCCCAAGTAGATCATCCCACCCAACCATATGCTGCTGGCAAGCAAGAAAATACAGTGGAACTGAGCCCTGGGATACCCACAAGCCCAGCCCCAGGTGCCCTAGAAAGGCAGACTGCACGCAGCCAGCTCCATCCCCAGCAGGCAGACTGCACCTGCAGCCCCAAATGAGGCAGTGTACACTGAGGTAGGCACTCCTGTCTTTCACTTGAGCCATGCACCCCAATTTCCAGCAGTTTATTTTTTGCAGGGGAAAAGTATGCTGCACAAGAAAACATGCTTTGGGAGTTTGGCTCCTTAAAAGCATGTTCTATCCTTCTAGTAATGTATTTGTCATTCAGATGCTAAAACAGCACAGGGATTATTAACTCGCTGAATTAATGAAGCCTTTCTGGATTAAAATACCTAGTTTAGGTCTTTTTCTTTGGATCAAACAAACCAGCATCTGTTGTATAGTATACTTAGCAGAAATAAAGCTAAGCTTTGTAACTAATGGTTCTGTAGTAAAAACTTTAGTTATAACTGCAAAGACATTAGCACAGATCACATTTTTGCCACCTCATGCATATAAATATTTGGACAGTTATGAGCAATTGCAAAAAGTAGTATATGATGATACTGTTCTTGCAACCTGTCCTGTAGGTGCTATCAGCTGTGAACAGCAAGACACAGCCTTTGTTTGTTTTTTGATTATGTATTTACAATCTGTCAAACCCATAGAAGTGACCTTTGTGAGAAAACATTAACATTCAATAAGTTAAAAGACAAAAGTTCTACTAATAAGACATTTTCTGTAGCCATTTATGAAAGCTGCGGAAGAACTCCTATTTAACTTCATTTTTTTTCTAAGGTGGCAATTCAAATACTTGTATTATTTCAGTTAATAGATTTATGTTTTTACAACAAATTCTCCTCCCTTATACAGAAATTTTTTTTTGTGCTGTCTCAGAATACAAATACAGCTGCATTTTTGCCGTGTATCTTGGAGATATTACATAATTTAATATGCTTTTCCTTGCAGTGTGGAGGGTCAAACTTTTACACCTCCTCATCAGCTTATGCCTTCTA
The DNA here is from genome assembly GCF_052110815.1 of Crocodylus siamensis. Lineage (NCBI taxonomy): Eukaryota > Metazoa > Chordata > Crocodylia > Crocodylidae > Crocodylus > Crocodylus siamensis. The sequence continues at coordinate 66,641,595 of NC_143399.1, forward strand.
GACATACACACCAACAGCCTTATTCATCTGCTCCAGGTAACAGCTTTACACCCAGGCTTGTTCAGTTGATTCTGTTTTATGAACTAAATTACATTCATCATATTAATATTCTTGTAAATATTCTTCATGAGGAATTATTGGCTTCATTGGGAGATTCACAGATGGAAGCTTAAGATTGGACCCATATTATTTTTTAAATAAGTGTACCTTAGTAAGTGCTTTTTGAAAAAAAAAAAAAAAATTGCCTCTATCCATTTAATGGAGCTTGGCTTCTGTTTTGACTCTGTGGAACATGGCTTGTACCCATTATTGTATAGCATAATGAACATTTTTATGGAGCAATAAAATTACCTTTATTTTCTAAGGGATGGGTATAGTGTGCACAGTGCACATTCATTAAAGTGATTGCTATCCTCTTGTTCACATTAAAGTAAAAAGCAATTTAAGCAAAACAAAACAAAATCAAAGCTTGATCACTTGCTATTGTATGAATAATTAAAGTAACTGATTTGTTATACTAATTTGAGCTCACTTTAAAATGTTTTTCCAAGTATTTCCATAAGTATTAACTTGGATACATTGCTTTAATTTCAATTAGGAGTTATTAGAAGGTCCACATCTATGTCATATATGGATGGGTATGTAGGAACTTGGCCCAAAGAGAAAAGGTGAGTAATCGTTGCATAGGAGGTGGCTTAAGAATTAATGACCTTTAGCTGGCATCATTTGGACTTTCAGTAGGCCTTTGAGAGAGTTCACCCAAGAGACTTGGAGAATCAAGTACTCAGAAAAAATAAAAGCAATATTGTGCATTAGAAACTTGCTAACAGAAAACTGAGCAGGAATAAATATGATTTTTCAGCATTTGCAAGAGATGGGAACTGCTCCAACATTTCGTAATGGATGAGTGATGTTAAATATACTTTATCTTTTAACAACATACTGTAGTTACCTGATTCTAAGATGACTTGCAATTTAAGATGAACTCCCCACAATAATTACATTCTGTATATGGGAAATTTTATATATTTGTTAAAATCTTTCATATATAGAATCTAATTATTGGAGCATCATCTTAAATGCATCTCCCTTCCTCTCCCACTGCAGCAGGGAAAGCAGTGCCAGGGAGGAGAGGCAGTAGGCAGGGAGGTGGCTGGCAGGGTGGCAGTGGGGAAAATAAGGCAGCATGACCTCTGCCTTTTGCCTTCCTCACACCTTACCCCCTGCTGCCTGTTCCACTTGTATCCCATGCTGCCTACCCCACCCGTCAGTTCACGCACACCCAGTACCTGCCCATACTGTTTTCACCCCTCACTCCTCCATGCCTATTCTCCTGCTTGTTCCTAGCTGCTGTCTTCCCTCTCCTGCTGCCTGTGCACCCCACAGCCTCTGCCTCTTTGCCCCATGCCCTGACCACTTACCCTCTAGCTCCCCTCCAAGCCAGGGTGTAGAATTGCTCCAGCTGCAGCCTGGTTATGCAGGTGTTGCAGCAGCAGCTCCAGTCGGAGCCCAGGCTGGAGCTGCTGCCACTGCTACTGTGCTGGGACTGAAGCAACCATGTGCTCTGTGTCCCTGGCTGCAGTGGGACTGGAACCAGGGGGCTAGCCAGTGGGGAGGAGGAAATGGGGTGGGGGTGGGGAGCACCTGCAGCTCTCACCCCAGCCCTAGGTCAGGGCTGAAGATAGAGCTGCAGCAGCTGCCTGCCCCACTGCCATCTTGTACTCCAGTCCAAGGTGAGGGTTTTTTCCCTCCCATATTAAATAAAGAAACTCATCTTGGATTCAAGTAAATACAGCAACTAAAAAGTGACAATAGAAGGCCATCTGGCCATCAGCTCAGGATAGAAAAGTACTATTATGTAGATCAGTACAAACAGGTTAGACTAGAAAGGGTATATGGTTTTATACTAAAGAATGTAAGCCAACTGCTAATTAGTAAGAGTTGGAAATAGACTTGCTGCTGTCAGAAACAGGATTAGAAGGACCACAGCTATGATCCAGTATGGCAATTTCTGTATTCCTCAAAGTTCTTGGGTTTATTCCAGATTGCCATTAATATTAATTTGTGTATGTGTGAAGTTAAGATGTATAAGATGCATAAGCATAACTTATTTAAAGTAAATGTAGTTTGAAGTAAAGGAAGGTATAAAATAATAAAAGAATATTGGATAAAATGCTAAATTGAATTAAATTTGCTTATTTGTAATATGTTGCTATCTTATTAAACTAATCCATTTTCATGAGTACTACAACTTTAGAAGAATATTTAAATGGTATATGATTTTTAAAAAATGTATATGAATTATGTTGTTTTATTTTCATCCCATTTAGATCATCAGTGCATGGAGTTTCCTTTGACATTTCTTTTGATAAAGAAAATAGCATTCAGATATCTACTCCAAATAGAGGAATTACTAGATCTGTTAGTAATGAAGGTCTTGCACAAAATAACACCCGCGTGCCCAAACACATTAGGAAAAATCTGTCCTTTAAGCCAGTAAATGGTGAAGAGGAAACTCAAGATATTGAAGAAGAAAAGGACATAGTATCTTCTACTGACCCAGAAGTCAGTGCATCTCTAAATACAAATCAAAGAAATGCCAATGAAAATAACCAGTACAGGCTTCCAAATGGAGCTTTGCAAAACAGGGCAATTTTAGATGATTTTGGCAATCAGATTGAGACCCCAAGCATTGAAGAAGCTTTGCAGATAATACATGACACTGAAAAATCTCCTGGTGTTATCCAGCCAGACCAAATAACAAATGGGTTCTTTCTTCATAACCAGGAAATGAGCATTTTTAACTCAAACATTAAACTAAATCAGCCTAGTCCTGACATCATCATAGACACAAAAGGTGCTCTGAGTCCAGTGACTGACAATACTGAGGTGGACACAGGAATACATGTTCCATCAGAAGATATTCCTGAAACTATGGATGAGGATTCTTCTTTGAGGGATTACACGGTGAGCATGGACTCCGACATGGAAGAACCATCTAAATTTCTTCAAGATTATGATGTACGAGCTAGTAACCAGAGAGAGCAATTAAGTCCCTGTCCAAGCTCAATAAGTACCAAATCACAAGCAGGCAGCAGTGCTTCTTCAAGCTCAGGAGTGAAAATGACCAGCTTTGCAGAGCAGAAATTTAGGAAACTGAATCATACAGATAGCAGAAGCAGTGGAAGCAGTTCGCAGAAAACTACCCCAGAAGGTTCTGAGCTGAACATTCCTCATGTAGTTGCTTGGGCTCACATACCCGAGGAAACACCCCTTCCTCAAGCAAGAGATACTACACAGTTGTTGGCCTCTGAAATGGTCCATCTTAGGATGAAACTGGAGGAAAAAAGGCGAGCCATTGAAGCTCAGAAAAAGAAAGTTGAAGCTGCCTTCACTAAGCAGAGGCAGAAAATGGGAAGAACAGCATTTCTGAACGTGGTGAAAAAGAAAGGGGATGGAATATCACCACTTCGAGAAGAAGCCGTAGGAGCTGAAGATGAGAAATCCTTCACTGAAAGTGGTAGACTGAAAGAAAAAGAAGCTCAAAAACCAGGTGAACGAACTAGTAAAACTATGGAGGTAATAAAGGAAAGCACTGAAAATTCTCAGTCCAAGACCCCTTCCACACCCATGGATTCTGAAAAGCAATGGAATTTGGCAAGTCCCTCAGAAGAAACTCTAAATGAAGGAGACATTTTAGAATATACAAAATCTATTGAAAAATTAAATTCTTCTCTACACTTCCTGCAACAGGAAATGCAACGCCTCTCCCTTCAACAAGAAATGTTGATGCAAATGCGGGAGCAGCAAGCCTGGGTTATTTCACCTCCTCAGCCTTCTCCTCAGAAGCAAATTCGAGAGCTTAAATCTTCATTGAGGCAAACAGGATCATCATCTCCCACTGCATCATTTTCCGTGGAATCTCCTCGCCCTACTCATCAATCCCCACAGTCTTCTAACAAAAAAAATGCCTCTTTTCCCATTAAGATGCAAAGGACTCCTAGGCCAAATGAACTGAAAATAACACCTTTAAATCGCACCTTGACTGCTCCACGGTCTGTGGACAGTCTTCCTCGTTTAAGAAGATTTTCTCCAAGTCAGGTTCCCATTCAGACTAGATCATTTGTTTGCTTTGGGGATGATGGGGAACATGTAGCTGAACCTCAGTTAAAGGGAAGTCTTTTGAAAGAAGTCAAAGCTAAAGAGGAAGTAGCAAAAGAAGAACCAAAACAAAAAGGGACTTTGGAGGCATGTGAACAAAAATCAGAAGAGAAGGAGCTCAAGCCTGTTGAATCTAAGGTTTCTGAAGTGTTATCTCAGCCAATCACAGAAACCGTCTGCCTCACACCAAATGAAGATCAGCTGAGCCAACCAGTTTTGCCAACTCTCACTCCTAAAACAGCTAATTTAATTGAAGTTTCCCTCTCGGATTTAAAACCACCTGAAAAGGCTGAAGTTCCTGTTGAGAAATATGAAGGTGAGAGTGATAGAGAGCAATTCGAGGATGACCAAAAAGTGTGTTGTGGATTCTTTTTTAAGGTAAGTGAACTAAAATGGTGCATGTTTGTTGGGCAAGTTATCTTTTTCCAAGGGGGCTTTTTAATTCAGAGATGGCACTTCAGTAACCACTGAGGTCAGTGCTTCAGAGTGCTGTGATGTCCTTGGTATTTGACTCTCAAACCTTCACTGCTCATGCTTGCTTTGGGACCATTGGAGCTTTCATAGCAATTTTGAATACAGAAGATCTCTTCAAATTAAGAGTGTTTGAAAAGGTGTTTCAGAATTATTGGAGGTCAGGAAAATGTTTTAATGAATGTAGATTTATTTTTTTTACCATAAATTATTAATATGCACACTTAATAAGCTGCCTACCTCTCACTTTATCCCAGAATTGTAAATAAGATCTTGGAAATTTCTCCTTAGAGTACCTGTCGTCTTAGAGTTTATTATAAAAGTGGCATATTTTTATGTCTGTTTAAAAAGATAAGACGGTGTACTAGAATATTTCTATTTAAGCAGAATTTCAGTCACTGTGCTTTTTGTTTTATTTTGTGGTGTTGTTTTGTTGGGTTTTTTAAAGGTAGTTTGAATGCTAGAAGCTAACAGTGTGTTGAATGCAGGCTTCAAAGCTTTTCTTGGAGGTCAAAAGATTTTGCATTCCACTGAGTCATATATCTAAAGCAGGGGCAGCAAATTATGGCCTTTGGGCTGGATCTGGCCCATCAGGCTATTTCATCCAGCCCATAGGCAGGTGCCTACCAATTCACTGTATCCAGCCTGACCCCAGGCTGCCCCTCCGGTAGTCACATGGGGCTAAGCCCTGCTCACTCCTACAGGGGCAGTGCACGCTCTGCTCCCACCCTTGCCCATGGGATGGCCCTGACCTTGGCCCTGCAGGTGGAGAAGTGGCGGTAGATGGGAGAGAGGCAGTGGCGGCAGGCAGGGAAAGCGGTGGTGGTGGCGGCAGCAGGGGCAACTGGCAGTGAGTGGGCGGAGGGCTGGGAGGGGACTTCAGGAAGGGCAGAGGGCAGGCAAGAAGGTAGGGAAGTAGCAGGGGGAGGATGGCAGCAGTGGTGGGCAGGGACAGAGGGTAGGAATGGTGGCAGTGGTGGCGATGGATAGTGGGAGTGGTGGTGGCGGCAGTGGCAGAAGTGGTGGTGGTAGGCAGGGGTGAAGCAACAGCTGGCTGGGAGCATGGGGCCTGCGCCGGTGCCCTGGGTGGGGACCTAGGGTGGAGTGGCAGGAGCATGGAGCTTAGGCCAGCAGGGGTGTGGGGTCTAACCTGGCTTCATCACACAAGGCTCACATGCAGTTCCCACGTTCTCCACCCAAGCTGCGCACACCTTTGGGGGAGATGCATGTGATGGAGCTGGCGGCCCATCCAAGCTCACTGCTATGCACAGTTTATGGGGAACAGTGGGGAGCTCTGCGCTATGGAGCTAGGCCAGCTCTGCCCCTCTCCCTGCCATCCCAGCTGAGCCCCGTGACCTGCACTGCTGGCTTCATCGCACTGGACTCAGGCATGTGAGACCCGCGCAGTGGAGCCAGAAGAATCCTGTGCCCTAGCTGGCCCAGGCTCTGTGCTCCTGCTGCTCCACTCCAGGTCCCCACCAGCCCCAGGGCACTGGTATGAGCCCTGCACTTCCACCCAGCTTGCCATGACTGTGCACTGCCAGGGGGCATGTTTGTAGGGAGGGGCCTCACATCTACAGCCCCCCACGGATCCCCCTCAGCCATCCTCTGCCTGCATACACCCCACAGCCCCACCACAAACCCCATACACACTCGCACATCCCCCACAAACTCACTCACTCGCAATGCATAGGGGGTACACATGGGTGTACATGCACCCCCGAGATTGGCAGTGTACCCCCTTTGATCAGCTGCTACCAGTGCTGCTAATGGTGCCTGTGGGCAGACGCTTCCTGCCCCCCCCCCACTGACACTGCTGCAGCTGCCACGGGCAGTCACTGTGCCCCCCCAGTCTCCAGGAGCACGCATCATTCATGCCCACACCCCACATACCCACACAAACACACGTGCACATACCTGCCAATCCATACCCCCCTAACCTCCCCAATATACAAGAATAAGACTTCATTTTGAGGTATTATGCAATCACCTCTATATACACAATGCAAACATACAAATCAGGGCAAAATATGTTTTGAAGTAAAATTAAAATAAGTTATTGTAGATGTTTGATTTTTAATATATAACTTGGGGGGAGGGGGTGTTTCTGGTTCCAAGATGGCAAACCCCCTTCCCAAAAGGAGTACTTCTGGGGGTAATGGGAGGGACTTCTGGTAACAAAGGTCAGGGGTTTGTGGCAGGACTTCCGGTGCCAAGATGATGACTGGGGACAAGGCACCTGTCAAGGGGAGGGGCTACCCTTGTGGCCCTTGACAGCTTGCCAAAACTCTTTAAGTGACCCTCCAGCCAAAATAATTGCCCACCCCTGATCTAAAGTGGTCTTAAACTAGGATTGCCTTATTTTCCATGAAAACAGTTTTAGCATATGCTGTTCCCCCTTCTTTTTTTTTAAATTCATTAGTGGTATCTCTGTTCTGCATCTAGTATAGGCAGAAGTTAAGGCAGGGTGGCACCTTGGCTACTAAATGTTCCAGAGAGACATGAGCTTTCATAGACAACAGCCTACTTCCTCTGAGGCTATGACTGGACTTGCAGAAATAAAAGGTTTTCAATAGAGAAGAATTTAAATGCAAAGGAAAAGGGGTTGGGGAGGGGTCATTGCTGAAAGAGACAAAAAGTGAGTTGGAAAAAGTCAGTAGGATAAACAAAGTAATTAATACATTGGGGGCATAGAAATAAACAGCTGGAGCATTCCTCCCTCCTCCCCTGCCCCCCCTTTCCACCATTACCCTCAATCAAACGGTGCTGCTTCATGTTGGCTGCATCCTAAACTGGAAGCAACATAGCTTCCAGGGTTGCTGGAACCAGGGCACAGGGTTAGTTCATACCTCCATTTAGCATCTGATGAAGTAGAGTGGCTTACTAAAGCTTATGCCTCCCTTAACTAATTAGCCTCTTAGGTTCCCCCAAACCTCACCTGCTTGATTCTAATTAACTGTCCCAGAGCACTTTGTAGGTGTGTGTACACTGCTTCCAGTTCAGGGGGTATCCTGCAAAGAGCAACACAGCATGTTTGAGGGCACAACAGCCTGCCACAATAAATTAACTATCTAAACATGTCCTTAGAGAAATAATGGCAAATCATACCATCTCCTGTGTTCTTAATGTTCCCTAAATCCACCAGTTGGAAATGCGTTGGAATTATTTGCATTCATGTGATGTGGGGGGTTTTTTGTTTTGTTTTTTTTACAGTAACTAGAGATAAAATCAAATTAAAATGTTTAAATTTGTCAGAAAAGGTAATATTACATGGTTTTTCTTTTTTTTTATTCTGCCTTTTATGCTGTTCATCAAATCTTTTTTGAAACTGTGAAATATACAGGGTTGAGGCCAACTTGTTTGTTTCTTTTGGTTCACAGCCTCTTGACTTATGAAGGCTTTGCTTTGTTGATTGCGATTTCACATGTGCATAAAGTTTGGAGGCCTGTTTGCATAATATCTTACTTTATAGTTTTGTCTTCCTTACCTTCCTTCTGCCTGCTGACAACCTTTGCTGATATTCCAGATCCTGGAGTAGCTATAAAATTGTGACTTTTGAGTGACAAGTCACTTTTATGCAGATAAACTGCAGAACTTCGAATGTTTTAAGTGCATTCAAGGAAGTTTCTAAGAAATCAGTATAGGCCTAGTTAGTCTTCTGATGTTATTCTACCTATGCAGCACTCTACATGTGCAAAAAATTGTATGGACATTAATAGTGCAGTAGTAAAATTTTTAAAATACTTAAGTTCCTGCTGTGTGTATGTGTGTATAATATTTTTAAAAGTCAAGAGAAATCTGGTGAATTTTGTGCCTGCTCTTTAGTGATGGATCATCTGTGAAGCAGGCAAAAAGCAAGTCACTTTCCATATACGCTGGGGTGCTCAATCCCTGGCCAGGGAGTTAGATCTGGCCCATGGAGCCATGTCATCCATTTCTCCAGGTTCCCCATGGATCTGAAAATTTGGCAGCAGGGGAGTAGTGACAGTATCAATTTCCACTCCCCCCACTGCCAAATTTCTGGACCAATGAAGAGCCTGTCAGGCCAGATAGCATGGTTCTACATGCTAGATAGGGCATGCAGGGCCTGATCCAGGACCTGACTCTGCAAGAGATCCTTCCCTAGAACCTGCCCCATACCACTTATTTAGCCCATGGTGCAAAGCGGTTGAGCACACTGCCATACACAGTTGTCAAAGCTTCCAGGATCCTCAGCTCCATTGTACCAGCCTGGCAGGTTAGGTCCTTGGCAGCCTTGTCTGGTGGGCTTATGGGAAGCTGGGAGCCTAGAAGCTGCAAGGCTCCTGGCTCTGGGGTAGTGAGGTGGTAGCTGGGCTTGTGGGAAACCAAGCAGGTTCATCAGGAAAAAAAAAAAAGCGAGATGGAAATGTTGCCACAACTTTGAAGTGGAAAATTCCAACAAAAATTATTTTGTTGACATCTTAGCTGATCTCTGAGCTCCTTCTAATATAAGCTGCTGTGGCTCAGCATGGAGGTAGCAGCAGATGTCCTCTAAACACCGGCAACATGCAGAGCATATATAGGGGGAGCACATGTCCCTCCTGAGATTGGCCGTCACCAGCCTGGGAGTGGGGGCACCAAGAGAAGCCCTAGCAACACTTCTGGCTTTGCTGCTGGCACTTCCGGTTTTGCCACTAGTGCTTCTGGGGTTGGCGATTGACCCCTAGTGTCATCTTGTTATAAGGAAGGTGTAAATTCTTATTTTTATTAACTGAATAATGTCTGTGTATACCAGGAGAAGCGCGAGGTCTTGAGTTTGGTTTGGTAGAGGAAGATGCTTAAAAGTTTTTTCAATATAATTAGTAGGTTATAAACAGTCTTAAAAAAGAGATTTTTAATGACTTGAAGTAATTCAGCTACAGTATCCAAATGCTCTAAAATCTTTAGACCTTTTTCCTTCTGACTTGTTGCTGCTAGGATGATCAAAAGGCAGAAAATGATATGGCAGTGAAACGGGCAGCATTGCTGGAAAAGCGGTTGAGAAGAGAAAGAGAGACTCTACTACGAAAGCAGCAGCTGGAAGCAGAGCTAGAGCATAAGAAGGAAGAAACAAGGTAAAACTAATTGCACATGCTGATTACAACATAAACAAGGATAACGTGGAAAACTCTACTGTTGCTAAAAATGTCAGTGGTATATCAGAAATACTGATCAAAATGCAGTGTGGCCACTGTTTCCTGTTTTATACAGCAAACCTCTTTCTCCATTGTAAGCCCAATACTTTTTATTTAATCTTTTCCTTAAACCGATTTAAGAGAGATTTGCTGTTGGCAAGGTTAGTGAAAGATTATCTTCTGTCCTGTGTGTATATTCATAATCCCACTTAAATTAAAAGATATTTAAGTATTTGAGAGTAGAATATGAGCCATAGGGCTTGGGAAGACAACACATCTGCACTGACATAACTTATCAGTTCTGTATGGCAACATGAATTACTCCAGAATCCAGAGCAGACTAAATACAGGTATCCCAGTGTAGCTATATGTATTGGGTGGTAATAACACCTTAGTCAGGGACCAGATAATAGCCTTGTTCACATTGAGTAAACAGCTATATTGAGTTAAATTGCAGATGGACATCACCTACCCCATTGTATTTTGCAGCATTATAGTTTTACCTCTGATTTGTCCTGGGATAATTTTACACTGGATTCAAGTAAGTTGCACCAGTTTAGGGCTAAATATCATCTATCCATTCCTTTTATTTACACAGTATAATCAGGATTTGCAGTAGTGTTACTCACTGCATTTCCAGACTCAGGCACAGCTTCCCAATCCAGTATTAAAGTAATTTGGCAGGCTCTTCCTTGGTGTAAATTGGTACCATTCAATGGCTGAAGACATGACCCTGGACTTTGTTTTCCTTATAAAATAAGGTACATCTTCAAAATTTTATAGTGCAAATAAAGGTAGATTCTCAGCACTGAAGTGGGAAAAAATAAAAAGTCCAGATTTAAATAATTTGAAGCATAGTGTTACACTATGACACAAGGGTTTTAAAATCTGTCAGAAAAAAGTGAATAAGCCAAAATTGAAAGTTTCGCTCCTTCTAGTCCAGTGTTTTCCCCTGATCCACTAAGTTCAGATCCCTGCATTCACAAGCAACCACTTATCATTGAGTCCTTAAAGCATATTTTACAATTCCTCAAACAAGTGCCGTGATCACAGAGCCTATTTCAAAACTGAAAACACTGCCACATGCCATAGGTAGAAGTCGGGAGAGGCCAGTGCCTTGTTACAGCAATGGCAGAGAAGTAATTTGACTCTGTGTTAGAACTGTATATATAAATGAAGGCTTACTATTGCTTTTACAGTGGCACTAGTATATCCTTGTCTCAACTGAATAGACCTTTCTTAGTGCATCCTAGAATTAAATTAGCCTTGGCAGCTCATAGTAATCCTCTGATTAAGCAGTGCACTAGGTCCCTCTCTTGCCAACTCTATAAGCCCCCATCTTAGACTAGTCTAAGTCAGGGGCATCCAACCATTTTGAATGTGAGGCCAGATCACAAACTTTTTATCACCCAGTGGGCCGGCGAGCCATATTCAAAGACCTCACAGGAAGTAGTATCACATCAGGAAGTGATGTCATGTGACCTTTGACACCAATGAAGTTGCAGGAAGTGACAATGAAATGGGTCTGGAAATGTGGTTTAAAATCCAATATAAAAGCAAGATTGAAATAATACCAAACACTTGACTAAAATAAACACTTTCACTCTACTCATTTCTCAATGAATGAAAGAAGCATAATGCAAGTTGACGGATCCAATGTGAGATATCAGCCAGATTGGAAACTAATCAAAGCAACAAAATTATGGGCATTTTTGACAATAATCTTCAAGGAGATTTACTTTTACTGAATTAATAACTTGTTTGTAACACATCTTTAACAAGTAGTAACAAGTTGAACCCCCAATCCTGTACAAAAAGAAACAGAGGCAAACACAATCCAAACACGGGATGGTATTTTTACAGCTCTGGTGCCTGGCCGGCCTGGTGCCATGCCTGGGTTGACATGAGGCTGCAGGAGCTGCTTGGCTACAACTAGGTTGACCTGGTGCTGGAAAAGCTGTGGAGCCAGGCCAGGGTTGATATGGTGCTACAGGACCCACCTGGGTAGAACCAGGTCCGCACTGGCCAGGAAAAGCAGCATGCAGCTGAAGCCAGCTTCCCATTGTGCTGCTGAGGATGAGAGGAGGCTGGCCAGGTCTCCACTGGCTGGCAGAAGCGGTGGCGGAGCCGTGTGCTGCTTGGGACTGACCGGTGCAGACTCGTCCTGTCCTGAGTGGCACACAGCTCCGCCACTGCTTCTGCTGGCCGGTGCAGACCAAGCCAGGCTTCTCCCATCCCTAGCAGCACATGAGAAGCCTGGGGGGAGACTGGCCGGTGGAGCAGGCGCTGCCTTGCTGTGGGGCAGGGCAGGGCAGTGGGGCTGGCTTGAAGTGGGTGGGTAAGGAGGCAGGTGCGGGCCGGCAGTGCCAACAGCCACTGCTTAGCCTTCCACGTGGGCCACTCTGGCAGCACAGGGCACAGGCTAGGGGCAGGAGCACGGGCACTCCCGCACATTCATCTTCCCTGCCAGTGAGCAGCGTGTCCCAGGCCTGCAAGCAGAGCTGCTCCTCCGCCACCTGGCGGTGAAGTCCTCCCATGAAGGCTTCGTCCTGTGCCTGCCCCGAGCTCGTGGCACTGGCTGCGGCTGCCTGGGTGAGCACCGGCTCCTCGGGGCGGGTGGGGCCGCTCAGCAGTTGGAGCCAGTGCTGCCCCCGGCTGGAGAGGGGTCCATCCCCATGAGGGACCCAGCCGCGCCGCGCTGACGCAGCGTGTGGGAACCTTGTCCCTTCCCCAGCCCTTCAGCAGCCATTAGGAAGCTGCTGAAGGGCTGGGGGAGGGACAAGGGGTGGGAACGAAAGTAAACCGTGTTTACTTTCGTTTCCCATCGCAGCACCGTGGGCTATAGAAAGTGCCTCAGCAGGCCGCATGACGGCCTGCAGGCCATGTATTGGACAAGCCTGGTCTAAGTTCATGATGTTACATTTCATGTAGTTTCATGTTTACTCCGAGGTTTTATAAATTTTTTCTAAGATGTTCTGGCTCATCTCCATATTGGCAGTGCCCCCCAGCTTAATGTCTTCTACAAAATTCATAAGCACACTTCTAGTTCCTGCACCAACATTGCTGATGAAAATGTTAGGCAAGACAAAGCCCAGGATGAATCTTAAGAACATCACTAGTAGCCACTTTCCAAGCTGGTAACTTACCTTTCAACATAATCAACTACTTTCTCAAGAGGCATGATGTTGGAAGCTATGCTTAATTGTAGATAGATTGGGTCTTACTTCATTGTCCTTGTCTAAGAAGTTATTCAGTCGTCATTCTGTCCTAGAAAGTCAGTCATCCTGTCAAATAAAACCTTGTTTTATTTTGTTTATGTCCATATCTTTTATTTCTTTCAAAGTTTTCTGCTTAACTGATGTTTTCTTAGGCGCAAGACAGAGGAAGAACGTCAGAAGAAAGAAGATGACAGAGCACGCAGAGAATTCATTAAGCAAGAATATATGCGACGGAAACAGTTGAAGCTTATGGAGGAGATGGATACTGTAATAAAACCACGCCCACATTCATCTAAACAAAAAAAGCCACGTCCAAAATCAATTCATAGAGATCATATTGAGTCACCCAAAACTCCGGTCAAAGGTCCACCAGGTAACACACGTCAGTGTTAGAAAGAGTCTGTTCATTCTAAAACACCAGCTTGATTTGCCCTACTAACCGAAATGTGCATCGATTAGCATCATATGCTAAACTGATGTACAATTTTTGAAGTTGCATGTGATTGAACTGGGCTAATAAAAGTAAAACTTTCAAACAGCAGTTAAAAGATGACAAATGTTACTGACTTACTATGCGTGCATGCATATAAGAACAAACAGATGTCTGCTAGATGAAAACCAGCTGAAGCACCAATGTATGTGATTTGTATTGTGCGCATCCATGTTTTCTTCCCAGCCACTAACCTCTTCTTGCACCTGTAGAGTTAAGAATGAGTAGAACATTTGGGAGATAAAGATTGATAATTAAATGGTGACTGTCAGGTAAGAACCCTTAAGCTGCTGCTTTAACATAGACAGAACTAAAAACTAACAGCAAAGTTTCCTTTACACTTCGACGTTTTTTCTTATGTCTACTTCATTTGGTCCTTTTACTGCATGTGTGATCTTATGGAAAAGTTCTCTGCATTGTTAGTGTTAAACTATTTTACGATTTCAAAGAAAGTATTCAGAATTTACAGTTAGAGGAAAGAAAGGAGTGTAGTTACTGATGTTTTTAGCAGCAGACTTTCAGTAACCTTTATTCTGCCAGGAATACTCTGCTAACTCTGCTCGCCACCTCATTTCAGTGCAATTTAAAATACCCCTTGTAATCCATTTAATAATAGGAAATTAATGCCTGTGGATTTTGACCTGCTATATTGGTGCTGTTTAACTTTTAATCGCTTAGGTTGCCCATGATCTAACTCCATATTTTTACATCAATGCTACTATGTTTCAGAAGATCCCAAATTCATATAATAATTGTTTTTTTGGCCCCGTGTCTGCAAATACAAAGTTAGCATGCCACATATGCATGCAGGTATATAATTTATAGGAGCAAAAGACTCATTTACAAATATTCCTGCCAATTACTTATGCTGGTGTTGAGTCTAATGAACAGACTCTTTGCTATTTGCCCACATTTTTATAAATTTTAACTTTGTTTTTTATCCAGGTTCACAACTTTATCGTGTTTTTTCAGTATCTAGTCTTTCTTTGGCATCCCTGAATACAGGAGACAATGAAAGCGTGCAGTCGGGCAAGAGAACACCAAGGTAAAACTGCAATACCACTTTCATGTAACATTAATCAGTATTTATTCATATAAAATAAGCCTTCCTGATTGTGTATCAGAATGCTTAAAGACAGCCAGTCCTTACATCCTCTGTGCAGTCTGTTTAGTTCATGTGTTTGAGTTTGTCACAACCTGTAGAAACTTTGTTCGCTTCTTGTGATCCCCTGTGTGTTGTGTAGTCCTTAATTTTCTTTTCTTTTTTTGGCAACGTTAATGAATTGTTCTTTTCTTAATAATACAAAAGTATCAGAAGCTCAACAAAACTTCATCCTCGGCTGAACATCAGAATATTTTTTTAGTTAGAAACCAATTTATTGTTTTTATTTTGAGAATGATATAACAGTCAGCATTATCTAGAAAAGTCATAAAATTGTATTAGGAGTGAGGATAAAGGAGAGAAGGAAAAGTTACATACTTATGGGTCTGATCAAAAATGAGTTAATGTGTTGCTTAATTTGTCAGGTGCTCATTGTCAGGTGCTTGATTCTGTTTGAGAGGGGATATACTGTAATTAGGGACATAATTTGTGGTCTTTACTGCCAGGAGCTAAAGGTGCTGACTGGCCGGGAGACACGAAGGACAACAGATAAGATGGCGGCTGCCTCCTCATCCTTCCTCCCCTTGCCAAGACCTCTCCACCAATTAGCACAGAGAGGGAGGGTGGCACAAGGGGCAGCCTGCAATCAAAGTAGTGGCCACCCTCTTGTCCCTCCCCCCAGGGCCTCTATGCCAGTCAACACTGAAGGGTGGGGCCACACAAAGGGGAGCCAGCCATCAAGATGGTGGCTGCCCTGTCTTCCCTTTCTGCCCCGCTCTCCCACCAGGGTCTCTCCACCAATCGGCAATGAAGGGTAGGGCTGCATGAAAGGCAGCTAGCAATCAAGGTGGCGGATGCCCTCTGGTCCCTTTTCCCCCCCAGCCTTCTCTGCCAATCTGTGCCAGCAGGTGGGGCTTCTCTGCCAATCAGTGCTAAGGGGCATGGCTGCAGCAAAATGCCTGTAAAATTGGCTCTGCACACTGCAAGTCAGCTGCAAAAAACCCTTTGTGCTGCAATTTAGGTAGGTCCCTAGCTATAATTCTGTGCAGCCAATATGTGGAAGGGAAAAACCCATCTATACTGATTTTATTTAAACTAGATTAGCTGCTATTGTGTTCTTGTACTTGTGCAAAGCCCAGGTATAAGTGTGTTGTAACTAATGTAAAAACTGGACTTCTACCAGTGCAGCCTACTATGACTTCAGATTTGATTCAGAGCTCTGAATTCCTAAAAAGCTATAAAATCTAGTAGAATTCGTTTAAAGGCATATAATTTATAGGACGCTTAATAATAATATACTGCAAGTTTGGATTCCCATAATGTTCCTCTCTTCCTCATGTCAAAGATTTGTTTTTCCTTTTCCGATACTCCTGCGTACTTCATACAAAAGCTGAGAATGTACATAAAATAAGATGGATGGGGTTTCATTAAGAATTTTACCAGATGTCCACTGAATGTGTCCAGAAATTATTTTTTAAATTATTTTTATTCTTAACTTCTTATTTAAATAACTAAGCAAGATTTTTCCTGGCTGGGACAGTTTCCATGGCAAGTTTCAAACTTGATCTATTTTTGCAGCAGCCCCCTTCAAAGAAAATTTAGAGTTTATTTTAACTTTTAAAGAAAATTATGTAGCTTTACAGGATTTGGTCACACTTTCCAACCACGAACATTTGAATATTTTCAGCCTCAAAGGTTGATGTTTTTGAAAGCAAACGTTTATCATAAAAATTGTTTTATAATCATAACACTATAGTAGTCATCACAGGGAACTGCTGTAATAATATCAAAAGTAGTAATGAAGGAACATTTACTTGTAGTTTATCATCATGTCCAAGAGCAAGCTTGCGCTCTATAAAGTTCTGCCAAGTTTTGCTAGTACATTTATAAAGGATTAACGCTTCCATTTAGTAAGACGATTATGCATGCTAATAGACTTAATCAGAACTCTTTCCCTGGTATGCTGCCTGAAAGTTACTCTTCCTCCTCTTCAGGAATATAATCTTGAACCATTTTTATTAAAACATTCAGAAGATACATGTGAAGAGCTACTCCTGTTTTGGACCTAAAACGTATAATGCAAATCCTTCAGTCTTCTATCTTAAAGGCATTTTAATTT
Organism: Crocodylus siamensis; assembly: GCF_052110815.1. NCBI lineage: Eukaryota > Metazoa > Chordata > Crocodylia > Crocodylidae > Crocodylus > Crocodylus siamensis. The sequence goes on from NC_143399.1 coordinate 66,658,291, forward strand.
TCTTTTTATGTTGAAAGGCGTCTCGGCTGAAAATATAGGGAATTTTCTCTTAAATGTGATCTGCTCAATCCTGAAAAGAAAACATATTTTTACAAAATATTTAGGTCTGAGTCTGTAGAAGGATTCTTATCTCCAAGTCGCTGTGGTAGTCGCAATGGGGAAAAAGATTGGGAAAATGCATCTACAACTTCTTCAGTGGCTTCTGCTACGGAATACACGGGTCAGTACCGGTAACATTCATGGGGAGTGCTAAAGTGTAAGAAGTAACTAAAGATTCTTATTAGAGATTCAGAATTTATCTCCTTTTTAAAATGATATAATTTAAAACAACATAAATGGTAGTGAAAATGCAATGCATTAAACTACCAAAATCAACTACACATTTAGGCTCCAATTCACCAAATGCTCAAAAGTAACTTTATGCATGAGTCATTTTTCTATACCTTTCCACTAACATTTCTGTAGTAACAGGTGAGAAGAGAAGAAAACATGGGATCAGTCTAGAACCAAAGACTTAAGAGAACGAACAACGAGCTTTACAGGGAAAAATCTGTTCCATAAATTTTTTAATGTAAAAGGAAATGAAGAATTCTTTTTTTATGCTAACAGTACACTATTGTTTGCATCGTGTTTAAAAAAAAAAGAACCATTTTTTAAATACTAAAGATTCATTAAAGAATCCATATCACCTGAGTTCCCCCTCCCACCTCTTTAGCTGTATGTAGCTCACAGACAACTGACCATGTAGAGAGCAGGGAGGAGTGGATTGTCTTGTTTCAACACTTGTTAAAGGGGTCATCCTAATTTTATGACACCAAATATATTAACCCAAACTGCTTTAATGATGCTGTAATACTGGAAGATGTATTGTTAGGGGAAACAGTGTTTTAAAGATTAGGTTTCTTCACTGAACATAAGGTACAATTTACCAGATGCAATCGTGATATGTTCACAGATGAATCACAGTCAGTCTGTTTGTGTAGCATGTCTAGTTTCTGCTCACTTCCTTTGGGTGCTAGGTTTGCAGTACATGCAAAGATAAAATGGAAAATGCATTTCATAGTGTTTAAAATGATTATAGTTTACTGATTCACTTAGCTGATTTGTCAGTTCTCTCTCTTAGGACCAAAGCTCTACAAAGAACCTAGTGCAAAATCCAACAAACATATCATTCAGAATGCTTTGGCTCATTGTTGCCTGGCTGGAAAAGTAAATGAAGGTCAGAAGAAGAAAATATTGGAGGTAAGGTTATGTTTTTACATATAAAAGTAAAGATAAGGCCTACATCTAGCCTATCTAGGAAGATATTTCAGGATGAGGAAAAGACTGGAAAGGAATCTCTATCATGGCCACGTAAATGCTTTGTGAAAGATTGCAATAGTCTCTGTGATCTCCGATCTGTTGTCTTCATTGGCTGAAAGAGAGGGGCTACTATGGACACTACTGTTATGACCTAGTACGTAAAGATTATCACAATATGTACAGTAGATAAGTAGATAGATGTGTGTGTATACACATTAGAGAGAGATGTCTAGATAGGCACACACCCCTATGAGTTTAAGGGATTTCTAGTTACTATGTAAATGACATGTTGTAAACCCCCTTTTTTCTTGTTCTTTTAAAGGAAATGGAGAAGTCTGATGCCAATAACTTCTTAATCCTGTTCCGGGATTCAGGCTGCCAATTCAGATCTTTGTATACGTACTGCCCTGACACTGAAGAAATCAATAAACTGACTGGGATAGGCCCCAAATCTATCACAAAGAAAATGATAGAGGGACTATATAAATACAACTCAGACAGGAAGCAGTTTAGCCACATACCAGCTAAAACTTTGTCTGCCAGTGTTGACGCAATTACCATTCACAGCCATTTGTGGCAAACTAAGAGACCTGTAACTCCTAAAAAACTCTTATCTACCAAGGCATAGTAGATGGGGAAAATATTTGCTTCAGACAATTGATACACTTGCACTTCATCTTTACTGCCTATAGAAAATAGATTTCTAGTTGCCAACAAGACTTTTAGAACTTAAAACTGGACACCAAGCTCTATTATCATGCACAACTGGAATGTAAACACAGTGTTTAGGAATACAGACGATTATCACTTGGTAATGCTTTCAAGTGGTCATGGAAATATTTGATTCATCTATGGAGATTTGTATGTGCTAATACGGTGTAGAGGGTATAGTTGCTCTATTTTGATTAGATACACTGAAGCACTGAATGTTGTTCATCTGTAGTGACAAATTATATTTTACATTTGTTGCCTTTTACTTTGTTTTGTGCTTGTCTTGAAACTTTCTCTTTTTTTGGTATTTTTCTCCTATAAGGAAACACCTTTTTTAAACATTTTTCAATGCCATTTACTTTTACTCAGTGAACCTTACCCTGAAGGCTAACAGACAAGTGGTTTATAAGGAGCCATAATAGGTACTCCTCTAGAAGCCTCTTTCTGTATTGTTGTACCTACATTACTGGAAGGTTTGTTCCCCCTTGAGTATTTACAATCAACTTCAACCAAGTAAATACTGGTTTGCTTAACTGTTCAACTAAACAATAGGGGAAAACCTTTGAGCTGCTTAAAGGGAGGTTTCCTTCAGATTACATTATCTTCTTAGCAAGTAAAATATTCAAAAGACTCACAAAATTCACTGGCGAAGTCTGCATTGACCACCTCAACTCCTACCTAACTGAGGGCACAGGTAGGATGGAACGAGTTGTTACAAGGTAGCCAACAGTAAGGATTCACAGCTATCAGGTTCTCCATGGTAACTAGCTGTGGCTATGTTCCTATCTTCACTTATTGAAAGCTTACCTGCAGAAGCTTAACACCTTTTCTTGAGGGTCCATTCGGGTTTTAAGGGGTAAAATACCGTGGATTAGCTCTAATTTACTACATGATAAGAACATATGCACAGTCAGTATGTGAAGTAGCTGATGCCCCGAATCCTTGCCCTCTGTTAACAGGCAGGAATTACTCTGTGTATCCAAGCTATCAGACTTAAATAATATTTCCTGTAGATAGATATGTGTTTCCAGTATGTCTGCCTTTATAACAACAAAAAAAGGTAACTTTCTTGACATACACTTATTAATTACAATTTCATATTATCAGTTTTAAAATAAACATGACAAAAAACCTAAACATTTCAATATGTTTATAACAAATATAACCATTTATGAAATTAACTATTGGAACATACATCAGTATTATTTACAAAGGGCTGCATTTTTATTTCAAAACAGTGTTTGATCACTTTATTAATGCTATTATTATTTAGCATTTTTTCTCTTTTTATAATCACTTTAATCATAGCATTATTCTGAAGAAAACTACAAACTTGAAACCTCCCCCAAATCTGTGGGTTTTTTGGCAATGTATACCAGAGGATTAGTTGGGGAAAAAAACTCATTCTCAGGAAAAGACTTGAATGATTTGTGATCCTGTTCTGTTTCAGTGTTGTGATGACTGTAAATTTAAAGACAGTATTGTACTAGAACTATGTGGTCCATTCAGTTTCATTAGGAGTAGAAACTAAAATTATGTACGTTTCTCTCAGTCTTTTTAGAGAGAAATCTAGCCTCATTACAATGATGTAGTCATTTACTTATATAAAAGATGCACAGGAATGAGATATCCTTAAACAATTTAGAACAGTACTTTTTTAATTATTATAAGGCCTTAGGCATCAATACATCTGGGTTGTTTATGAACATTTTCTCAGAAATGCTGTCAATATTTTACTGTAATTTATGTTCTTATATTTATGTATATTTGTTAAAAATGTAAAAAAAAACAAGAAAAAAACTTTAAAATACATGTTTATGATGTATGTGGCTCAAAACTATTTGTGGTTAGCTAATTCTTACTGTTTGCATGTATATGACCAGGATATGTAACTCTTATATTTCAAGTGTATACATATTGTGTATATAGCATATAAATAAAAATTTAAAAGTAGGGGGGGAAAAAGGTTTGCACATTCTGCCTGTTAGATAGCTCCTGCAACTACTTTACTGTAGGAAAAGCTTTTGAGTAACCATGAAAACTTGCAAACAGCAAAAATTTTTTTAGGAAAAGTCCATGGTGGGGGTGGAACTGACAGATATATGCCTGTGTTGAGTAAGCTCGAGAAGAGTTTTATCATAGGAGACTTTTTCTTTCTAAAGCTAAACCTATGATTTACTACAGACTTGCAACATTCATCGATGCATACACATCCTTTTAAACAAAGTGAGTTTAAATACATGACAGGAATTCTTTGAATCTTTTTAAATATGACTGAATGTATTACGGAGTTTATATTTGTCTACAGGTCTGAAAAGATTTGTGCAATGTCTAAAAGTAGAATGTGAATAATGCAGTTGAAAATTTCATTGGTTGCAGCAAAGCATTTTACTTAGCACAGGCAGTCCTCGGACTTAAGACATGATTGATTCTTGGAAACTGCGTCTTAAGTCAAAACGTCGTAGCTCGGAACCTTTTTTTCCATAGAAGACAATGTTATAAATGGGGATTGGTTCCTGAACCAAGGCCTGATACCCTATTTTCACCAAAAATAACCCGGAATTTTGTACTCAATCAATTATAAATGAATAATATAGCTACTTTAATGCATTTATATTGTAAATAGCAATCATATTGATTTGGAAGGACTTCGTTGAGGTGACTTTGCTGGACTTTTTGAAGGGCTCTTGGTTGGACTTTTTGAAGGGTTCTTAGCTGGAGTCTCCTCAGGAGTCTTGGCTGCAGGTTTTTCTTAAAGAAAGTGTCCAAGGAAGTTTGGACAGATGTTCTCCAGGGACATGGGCAACGCAGCAAACTTGTTCGCTGGTGTGGCATTGTCAGATCAAGTGTTGTAAAGTCAAAACTGATGTCAGAAAGTTGAAACAGGGTGTCAATTTATAAACATAATTCGAAACGTTGCAAGTCGAGGACTGCCTGTACAGGAAAAGTAGAGACAGAGATACTTTTCCTTTTTAAGCCTGCAAATTTTTTAATTACAGTGGATCTTTGGTTGAGGTCACATTTAAAAAATAAAGGAAAAAAGCTTTTCACAAGGGCCAGTATTTATCACTGACCTTTTCAGAACACACTGGTGCTTTCATCAGGGGTATTATTATTGTTGCTATGACTGAATTTGCCAAACACTCATCTTAATTTCTAAAGCAAAATTTCAAACTAACAGTCATAATAGCTACTGAAATCATTTTTTAAATTTTTAGTATGACTGTTAGTTTTTATTGTTTGGCTGTTTAAAGCCAAATTCCGCTATTTAATTATGGGCACTGTTGAAAAATGTACAGTGTATTGTGTGCTTATTGTCCACTTCTGTGGAGCATTGCTTCCATATTTTTTCAAATGCTGTGCTGTAAAATATTGTCATTGCTACTTATGTGGTACAGTGTAGTTTTTCCTTTTCATTTAAATAAAAGCATGGCACCAAAAAACCTCATACATTTTTTTTCACTCTCTTGTATGCGTCTAATAAAGTATGATCAAACAATTTGCCCTTACTTTCAAAGCATGCTCATCATCATGGAATCTTAGCACCTCTAGAAAATATGCGCGCACATTTCTATTTCTCTAGTCATCCTTCATTCATGGTTTCTTTATTCGATTTTTGCATCTAACTTTTATTATCGGGGGAAGGCTATTGAAGGCCTGGACTTTGTATTTCATTCTTGAAGCCAAAGAGGAGGTAACCTAATCTCTTCTGAAACCTGAGTTTCACAGTTACAGGCCACCTATTAAAAGTACTGTATTCCTGATGTATATATTTATGTATCAATATTATTTCTCCGATTTAATTGTTCCAAAGGACATCCAAAGTTATGGGAGGTTATTAGTCAGTCATGTTGTTGCTTTGATAGTTTTGCTTAATCCTTTGAAATGTTTTCAAGATAAACTGAAGCCTTGCACTTAATTGGTATTTCAGGTGAGTGGGGGAAGAGTACAAAAACCAAAGCAGAAGGTTGACATGTTCTTGGTGGCTAGGATTTCCAAGTAGAAGGGTTGCTGCCTTGAATTAACTGAGGTGCTAAAAAAAAAATCTGCTTTTTATGAAATCACTTGTAAGTCCTAACAGTCATGTTTCTCTTGATAAATACTAATGTCCAAGAATTATGGTAGTTTTCCCTTTAATATTAAATATTCTACGTTAAACTGTGCCTTCCTATAGACTCTTGCATTTCTTTTTTTACCTTTTGTGGTTGTTGTTTGGTACAGTCTTCTGTGACCCTACAGCACAGAATATGGTATTGAGACCAGGCTTCCCTGAACAAGACTGAACTATCCACTTACAAATTTTTCCAGACAGATTTAGACTAGCAACTGAGTCTTCTAAAGTGTCTTCTATGGCAGATCTCCAACTAATTTAAGAAGAAGGACCACACACTGTTCTCATAGAGCTTCTCTATAATGACATGGAGAGATAGTAAGTCCTAATACTTATTACAATATTAAATAAGGCATTAGAAAATAAAGCTCCTGTTCTGAAATACAGTCAAGATGATGCTTGTCCTACTAAATAAAAGCCAAAATTCTTCTGTGAACTTTGCAAGGAAGCAGGTAAACCATCGTGATGAGGCAATGGTAAGTTGATAAAGCTATAAAGGAACAGAGGAAAAGGAGGTTTAAAACAGGCGTGGGCAATTATTTTGGCTTGAAGACCACTTAACAAGTTTTAGTAAGCTGTCAAGGTCCTCAAGGGTCCCCTGCCCCCAGTTGCCATCTTGCGACTGGAAGTCCCACCCCCTCACCCCTGACCTTTGCCTAGGGTTACTATACATCCGGGTTTTCCTGGACATGTCCTCTTTTTTTGCGTCCCCCCCCCCCCCCAAATGCTGTGTCTGGGCAGCTTTCTAAAGAGCAAAATGTCTGGATTTTTTGCTGTTCCTCTGTTCCCCCAGGCCAGCTGGAAGCAGCAGGCAAGGTGATTGGCTGTCAGGGGTTATGTGACCCTGACAGCCAATCACCTTGCAATAGAGCATAGGAACAACCAAAAACAGCCAGGGGGAGGGAGGGATGAAGAGCAAGATAGTAACGTGGGAGCTGCTTGGGCAGCAGGGCTGGGGGATGGGGCTGTGGGTCAGGAGTGAGGGCCACCAGCAGGGCTGGGGGGCCAGGGGACTGTGGTCAGGGGTGAGGGCCATCACTGGGTAGGGGAGGGGGCTGTGGGTGGGCAGTTAAGGACACCAGCAGTGTTGGGTGGGGCAGGGGCTGCAGGTTGGGGATGAGGGGCACTGGCAGGGCTGGGAGGAGCACGGGGCTGCAGGTTTGGAGTGAAGGGCACTAGCAAGAGGGCAGGGGTTGTGGGTAGGGAGTGAGGGGCACATTAGGGCTGGGTGGGGGGCAGGGGGCTTGTGGATTGGGAGTGAGAGGCATGGGTGATGAGATGGGTGACTGCACGTTGGGTGTGCAGGGCACTGGCAGTGCCAAGGGGCTGTGGGTTGGGACTTAGGGGAGCCAGCAATATGTGGAGAGCACTGGCAGTGCTGGGGTCAGTGGGTCCAGAGTGAAGGGCTGGGGCTGGGGGATGGCTTGTGAGTGAGGGGCAACAGAATGAGCAAGGGCAGAGCACTGCCATGTCACTGCCCCCTCACCATTATATTCTCCTCCCCTCCCTGCCCCCCTTCCCTGCTGCTGCTCCCTGTGACAGATGTCCTCTTTTTTGGACTTGGAAATATGGTGCCACTAGAAGTCCTTCTCCTTGTCCCCAGAAGTACTCCTTCTGGGAGAGGGTTTGCCATCTTGGAACTGGAAACAAGTCAAATGATGTATTAAAAATCAAACATTGACAATAACATTTTATTTTTAAAAAAATATTTTTGTCCCGATTTTGTCCATTTGTGTTGCGTATATAGAGGTGATTGCATAATACCTCAAAATGAAGTCTTACTCTTGTGAGGGGTGGGTATAGGGCTGTTAGGGGCTGTGGGGTGTAGGGGTATGTGTGGATTTGGGTGGATGGACATGGGGAGGTTTGTGGGGATGTGTGGGGGGGGTATGGGGTTTGTGGGGAGGGGGAGTGTTGGGGGTGTGGATACATGTGTGTTGTAGGGTGTATGTGCACATCAATGAGCAGGGCTCCCCCTAGAGGCACATGGGTGTGTGTGTGGGGTGCAGTATCTGTGGAGTGTGTGATTGTGTGGGGGAGGGTGCAGTTGTGGGATTTGCAATGGAGGGTTTGTGAGAAGGGTGGGTTTAAACTGTAAAAGTATTTAAAAAATAAATTTAAATTCAGGTAAGTATAGATTACAATTCAGAATAAGATTGTTAATTGTTAATTAGATTCTTACCATGTCCTGCCACCACATGCAAATTTGGGTCCAGCAATGAGCACATACTGTTGCTGGCTCTGAAGCTTTTGCAGGGTGTTCTCTGGTGCATCGTTTCCATATATGTGGGCAGATGAACAGGTGTTCTGTAGTGTGAAAGTCTCCTCCACATTGGCACATGCCGTTTGCATCCTTGGAGTATTCCCACAGTTGCATGTTAGCTTTAGTCTTGAACCCCTGTTCAGAAGCAGTTCAAGCTTCTCCATATTGACCAATCAAGCTCTGTGCCTGTAAGATATTTTTCAGTTTTGATATTCATCCTAATTACTTTGTGGATCACCTGTAATCATGACTCCCACATTTTCACTTGTGTGATTGTCAGTGTTTCATTCAGTGGCTGTATTAGAGAGAGGACATTTTTCTGTGATTTTAATCTACTGGGGGATGCAATGTGCCCATGAAGTGGTTGTCTGCTGGCTTTGATCTGACAGGTGTGTTCTGTTTCGTTTGCTGCTGGTCTCCTGAGGTCTGGTGAATTCCAGTGAATGGGTGATGACTATTGACATTAAGACATTAAGTAACACATCTGGCACTTTTTTGTTCAACATAGTGTATAGCTTCTTTGTATGTACCTATCTTTCCCAAACCAGGCATGTATATTCTGATGCCAAATAATAAAAGTGCAAGCACAGTAGGTTAATTAGATTAATTAAATTTTAAAAACCAGGTGCAGGAATAACTAGTTAATTTTTGCATTACAGGCAAAACAGAAGGATCTAAACTTCTACTGGGAAAAATAGGAGCCACACGTGTTGCGCCTAAATATTGTAGTTGGTACTGTCATGGTAGAAAGAGCCTACCAAGATGACAGAAATAAATACTCATTTTTCACCTATCTAATGGACCAAAGTGTGAATTCTTCAAGAACGTGGGGAACTGAGTAGGCTTAGAATAACAACAACAGAAACAATCCCCTTTCTTCAAGTGCAAAACCTCCAAAAGTTAAATATTTGGCCCCATTCATACACAATTTTAGCAAATATAAGGATAGTGATTGTTTTCCAGAAAAATCAGGATTCAAGTCCATAGGAAAGCAATGTCATAGCTACTGAACCAGTTATGTATATAGTGTTTAAATAACCTCATGAACAAGGATTTCTTCTCAGGCTCATATTAAAACTTTGTTCATAATTGCATTGGCAATGTTTGCCAAGTCAGCTTTGGAAAGCTTGAACTCAGTGCTAGGTATTTGCTTAATTGCATTACTTCATTTTGTTGTGTAGCTGTTTTTTTGGGGTTTTTGGACACTTTAACGTGGCACAATTTCCTCCTCTTGCTAAAACAAAATCAAGTGTTAAGTTAAAAAAAATGCACAGATATACAGCTAATTCCTCACATATTTATGCAACTCCAAGATATCTTTGAATTTAAGACATCTCCGCAATAATTAGATTTCATTCATGGAAAATTACAATAAATTTATAATTTTTCGTATATAGAATGTAATTATTGGAGGATTGTCTTGAAATAATTTCCTACTAACATTGCACCAGAGGGGGCAAGTGGCAAGGAAAGTAGCAGTAGGGGGGCAGGCAGAGGGGAGACAAGCAGTGGGGGGAGGGGGGGGTGACCTGACCCCTTGCTCACCCACCTGCCTCCCCAGTGCCTTGTACCCCCTGCTGCCTGCCTCCACCATTCACCCCCTTTCCCCCCACTTCCCCACTTGCCTCTGCTAATCCAGGCGCAAGAAGCGGTCCAGAGCCATTTTTGCCGTGCGCTGCAGGGAACCTTATTTAGCTGGGAACAGAAGCAGCACACAGGTTCCTGCTTCCAGTGCTTTCTCCCTGTCTGGCTCCCCTCTCCCTCCACCCCATTTACCCCACTGGCCAGCAACAGGTGCTGAATGGAAGAACCTGCACACTGGTGCCACTCCCCCAGTTGAGCCAGGCTTCCTACACAGCCATTCCTTTCAGTTTTGGGCAGGACTGATTCTAAGACTTCCCCAATGCATGCCTATGTCAGCAGCAGACAGCAGCAGTACTGCACACATTCTTCTTTCCCACATATGCTGAAATGTATATATTTGATCTCTCAAACAGAATAGAAGCTCTGTAGGGAAACACCTTTGAAGAGGACTGACTACAAACAAGTCAAAGCCACCTCTGTAACAATAGTTACGGCAGATTACTGGAGTTCTAGCTTTTGACCTAAAGCCCGCTCCCTGAATCCTGCCATGAGAAGAAAGCACGCTGAGTACAAACTCAAGAGATTTTTCATTCAGTATACAAAGGAATAATCTGTAGGTGAGAGAAACTGGCTCTAGGATGTTTTTGCCATGTTGGCTGCTTCGGGGAATGCAGTTTTAGCCTAATGCTAGTAAAGTCAGTCTGTGGCTTCCAAAAGAGAGGGTTTTTTTTTTAAAAAAAAAAAGAGAGAGAGAGAGAGGTTATTTTTACTTTTCATTCACAAGGATTTTTTAATTAATATTTTTGTAATTAAGAAGTCAGAACATTCCCACCTGAAAACATTAATTCTAAAGAAGGAACATTTTTATTTAAGTTACCTGACTATTAAATCAGGGGAAAAGAATGCTTATTCATACATTTCAACAGCATACTGATGTTTAATGGGAAGCTACTTTCAAAGATTACAGCAGATTTTTACATTCACACTTGTCCTACTGAGATTCAGAATTGTTTTGACTTATACCATGATCAAGCTTGCTAATCAAGAGAAATATAAAGGTGATTAAGAATTAGATTTGTTTTGTAACCCCATCTGTGCTGAGATGAGAATCAAGGTATTCATATGGGTCTTTTCCAATACCATTCTACCAGATTTATTTTTAAAGGAAATATTAAAACTTGGGTCCTTGCAGGGCTCTGCCTATTTATGTCTTGTTGGATACTTAAACAGCTTTCTTTTTTTGCCACCTGATTCTATTTTCATGAGCTAAGCAAGCAAAGCAGCTTGAAGAATGGCAGGCATAAAAAGTGACCTTGAGAGCCATAATCCTTTCTGGCTACCCTGTCAACTGCGTTTAGCTAGCTAAGCTTTTCAAATCAGTAAATTCTGAATATTTTCCATTAAAAACAATGTAAATAACCTCATTTCAGATATAGGCTTTACAGTATCTGTGTTCTAACCAAAAAAAAAATCACAATTTAATTTTATCTAGAGGTAAACATGACCTCTCTTGAAAAGGAGCAGCATGCTACCATGCTCAGATCAGGGCTGCTGTGTACAGTGACGTACATGTATTAGACTTACCAACATTTACCAATGTAAAATGGAGAATACATGCCATAGCTTATCCAGAAAGAAGCCAAACAAATAATACAATCATAGAAAATTAGGGTTGGAAGGGACCTCAGAAAGCCATCTAATTGAACCTGTTGCTCAAACCATAAACATTCCCAACTAGATCATTCCAGCCAAGGCTTTGTCTAGCCAGGTCTTAACCTCCAAGGATGGTAACTCCACAACTTATCTGGGTACCTAGTTCTAGTGTTTTGCCAGTCTCCTAATGAGAGAGTTTTTAGTTGGGGATATCTAACTTAAACTTCCTTTGCTGCATCTTGAGACCATTGCTTCTTGTTTTGTCATCTGCTACCCCCAAAAACAGTCTAGCTCAGGGGCAGGCAAAACCGGGGGTTACAAGAAATAATGGCCACAAGCTAGAAGAGAGCAGATTTAGATTGGATATTAGGAGGAACTTCTTCACAGTTCGAGTGGCCAAGGTCTGGAACGGGCTCCCAAGGGAGGTGGTGCTCTCCCCTACCCTGGGGGTCTTCAAGCGAAGGCTAGATGTGTATCTAGCTGGGGTAATGTAGGCCCAGCACTCTTTCCTGCTTATGCAGGGGGTCGGACTCGATGATCTATTGAGGTCCCTTCCGACCCTAGCATCTATGGATCTATGAATCTATGGCCTGCCAGGCACTTTCATCCACCCTGCAGCACCCACCAACTAATTGTAACCTGCCTAGCCTTTCTGCCCGTGAGAGTGAGGTGCCCATGTATGCACACCCCACAACACACCCTATTGTGCTTCACTCCCAAACTCATGAGTGGAAAGGTCCAGCCCAGCCAGCAGCTGCTTCCAGGTGGGGCTGCTGCTCCTGCCACTTCTGCAGCCATCCCAGGGGGACCTGCTTGGCTTCCTTGGTGTCCTGCTCATTCCAGGCAGCAGGTAGGGAAGTGGCAGGCAGTGGGGGAGCTGCAGCTGGGTGGGGGCAGGGAGCGTGGGACTGGGGTTGGTGGCAGCACAGAACCCATGCCCAGGGGAGCGTGGAGTTCAGGTGGGCAGGGTGTGAGTGTGATGGAGGGTGAGGGGAGAGACCCCCACATGGCACGCAGCTCCCACTTCCTCTAGTGCTGCCATGCAGTGCCCCTGCAATAGAAGCAGGCTGGGCAGGCTGCACTCCTTGTCCCTATGCTCAGTGCTGGCCAGAGCTGAACACCACTGGGTGCCAGTGCCTAAGCAGGGCACAAGCACCTCTGCCTGCTGCTGCCGACAGCAGGTGCTGATTGCCATGTGGGGGGAGTGTAGGGGGTCCACACACCCCCATCCTCCCTCACCCCACAAACCTTATACACCCACTCCCACAACCCCCCACACACATACACTCCACAACATACTCTATGCCCCCATGTGCAGCCACACCCCCTCATAAACCCCCCACACTCTACCATACAGCCCCCCACATCCAACCTAAACCACACCCCACACACACAATATACAAGAGTAAGACTTTATTTTTAGTTATTACACGATCTCCTTTATGTACAGTATGCAAACATAGTTTCATAGTTTCTAGGCTTGGAAGGGACCTGAGCAGATCATCTAGTCCGAGCCCCTGCCATGGCAGGAAAGGGTACTGGGGTCAAACAACCCCAGCAAGGTGTACATCTTGCCTCCTCTTAAAGACCCCCGGGGTAGGAGCCAGCACCACTTCTCTTGGAAGTAGGTTCCAGATCCAATTTATTATATAAATCTACATATTTTTGTAATAACGTTAAAATATTATAGTAGGTATTTGACTTTTAGTATATGATTTGGGTTTTTTTCTGGTTCCAAGATGGCAACCCTCCCCTCCCAAAGGAATATTTCTGGGGGTGGGTGGGGGGCCAAAGGGAGGAACTTCCAGTTGCCAAGGTCAGGGGTTAGGAGTGGGACTTCTAGTCCCAATATGGCAACCAGGTGGTGGGGCAACTGTCAAGGGGTAGGGCTACCCATGCGGCCCTCAACAGCTCACCAAAACTTGTTAAGCAGCACTCCAGCTGAAATAATTGCCCACCCCTGGTCTAGCTCCATCCTCTCTGGAGCCACCCTTCAGGTAGTTGAAGGCTGCTATTAAATCCCCACTCAGTCTTCCTTTTTCTAGACTCAGTAATCCCAGTTCCTTCATAAGCCATGTGCTCCAGTCCCTGAATCATTTTCATGGTACTCCATTGGACTTTCTCCTATTTGTCCATACCCTTTCTGTAGTGAAGGGGCCCAAAACTGGACACAGTACTCCACATGTGGCTTCACTAGTGCTATATGGAGGGGAAGAATCACTTCTCTCGATCTCCTGGTAATACTCCTACTAATCAAGCCCAGTATGCCATTAGCCTTCTTCACAACAAGGGCACACTTGGCTCATATTCAGCTTACTGTCCACTGTAACCCCCAAGTCCTTTTCTGCAAAGCTGCTGCTTTGGCCATTTGGTCCCCAGCCTGTACTGCTGCAGTATATTTAACTTAAGTTAAAATGTTTTGAGTTGCATTTAACAACAGGGCTACTTTAACTTATAGTTCTTCTAAGGCATTCAGTTACTTTCCTTTCTATCTTCTGATGAGATCCATCACATTCAACTCCCATACAGTCAGTGTCAGGTGGCTGCATAGGGACACAGTGTAAATTGCATGTTAATAAGCAGGCATGAATCCAAGGAAACCAAAAAGGAAGTCAAGGGAGTCATGTAATCCATGACAGAAAATTATGAAAGGACTGAGCCCTAACTCTTAAGTGAGGCAATTCTTTGGACCTGGCTAATTCAAATGTCATGCTCCCCATGGGCTCCAGAGCTGCTGCCTCCACGACCAGAAATATTGATCAAGTTACAGAGTCTTTAGGAGGAGGGCACAAAAGTGAAAAATGGAGATAACAACTCTGCACTAAGATGCTTTATGAAAAACAAATCCTCCCTCTTCTTTTCCAAACTCACTGAATATATGGATGTTACATACATTAATCAATAAGTTATCCTTGATGGCTTTGCTGCCCTTGCTACAGAGACCTGCACAAGTTTCATCTAAAATATTCCCTATGGTAAGTGAACGTTATGTATATACAGACCAGCATGCATATAAAGTAACCTAGCTTTTTATGTCTCTGATAACCTGTTATTAGAATCTTTCATCAAAACTAAAAGCTGGGGAAAAAAAAAAAGTATTGAGCAGAATCCAGCAAGCAGTTTTGCTTAATCCTTCCTACAATATCACAGGTCTAATTCTCAGTATAACAAGATCTGGCAAGACCCTACAAGCCTATCCACTTACTTATTAAAATAACCTGGATCCAGATTTTCCCTTGTTGGCTAATATTTTTATTCTTTGATCCACCTCGAAACTGGAACTGCATGCTGAGATAAACAAATATATACTTTTATTGTAGCTTCTGTAAGCAACTCTAGCTTCTATGCTGGTATGTTAGCCCTAATCCTGAAAATTTGAAATCAGTAGAACCGCTTGCATGACTAAATTTTGAGGAGTAAAGACTACTTTATTTTGGAAATCTTTACATCAATAATGCTTGAGTAAATACAATATATGTTACAGGAAAAGAGTATTCTTGGAACAAAAATGGACTAAGCCAGGGCACTGGCCCTTTCCATATAGACAGTGACAGGTCCTGCAGTTATGTGTATTTAATGGAAGGCACATGATAGACCTAGTAGATTTCCCTTGTTACTCTTGTGCAAGTTCAGTTTTGTGAAATTATTTTTAAGCATGTTTCATTCTAGCTGACAGTTCCCACGGCTGCCTGAGCTACAGAAGGCTGTATATCCTGTTCTTAAAGGAGATCCAAGATATTAAAAGCAATTTAAATTGCATTGCTGTGGGGCAAAATGTTGAACTTCCTACCGTAATCCTGTTTCCACCCCTCTGACCACACCCACAGCTGTGCTGCATATAGAAATTAATCTCCTTTGCAAGGATGAACAACTCAAAACGATCTAGAGCAGGGGTCAGCAACATTTTTGGGCAGTGACAAACACCTGCAATCTCAACTTGTAAGATGTTGGCCAAAGCCCTAGCCCTACCCCTTCCCTGCCATTCACCCTGAGGCACACGTGCCAAACAAAATGCCTTCATGTGCTACACTGGCACCTGTGCCAGGGGTTGCCTACCCCTAATCTGGAGCCATCCTTACACTGGGCTTTTATGCATATATATGGTCCCCAACAATTAACATGTTAATTACATGACAAATTATAAAGTGTCACATGTTGAAGCAATTTAACATGTGGGGATTTTGGAGATCTGTAACAGAATTCCTCAGATCCCATCTCAGGTTTTGGGCTGCACTGGGAGTGCACTGGGAGCCTAGGAGCAGGGGGCTGTTCTCAGATCTCAGACTCCCTGTGCACCTAGACATTTAAAGGGTGCGTGTGCAGCCCAAAACCTGGGAACTGTTCCCTGATCTTGAGCTTGTTGTGTGCTTGGACTTCTGAAGGGCATGCATACAGCCTGGTACAGGGAAGCCAATGCCCAGTGTTGGGATATTCATGTACCTTAAAACTTGCCAGTGCATAGGGAGTCCCATATTGAAGACTGGCTTCATGGTGCTGGGTGCCCCCACTCTGTGGGATAATTAAATAGGTTTGCAAGCAGCCCAGCACCAGGGAACTTCTCTTCCTCGAATGTCTCGCATGGTAGGATGTGTGATTTGGGACATCCCATCCCATGATTAAATTAACATTTGGAGGGGGCCTAAGTATTTGTCACTCAGCCACCAAAGTGCCCTCTCCCATAGGTGAGGTGCTATGGGGTATATATCTTTAATTACATATATATACGCCCCCCCCCCACACACATATATAAAGTTACCATTTTCATTCTGTTCTATTGCTCCCTTTCAAAAAGTGCTAACAGCCACTTCACACCCCTTCCATGATACCATGTTTTTGCAAAGATTTTCTCACTGAGAGCTTAAAATACTGACTTTCCATTTAAAATGTATGTATGTATGGAGGGGAACAGCCTAACACATTAGCCATCATAAAACTTTTGTGAGGACATTAAGGTAAAAGCCAGTATGAAAAAAAACTGTTACCTGTGTTTCTTCTAATACATTGGCTTATTCAAATAATATTGAAAATTGAATGCATTTTTTACAATTTTTGCTGACTCTTTTTGCATTTCATTTAATTTGGACAATTAAAGTGGTTTGTTTCCTACTTTGGTCACTTCTGGCTGATCATAGGCACTCCAACACTGCCGATGTATTAGGGAATGTTTACATTTTTTAAATGGGGTCAACTTTGTTTTAAAACTCATGACATTTACCATCAGTCAGCCGCTACAACATCTATGGAAACTAAGGGTGCTCAGGATTTGACTGAAAGTTTTACATGTAAAAACAAGGATTCAGCATACCAGAGAGCCATGTTAACTTGTGATGTGATGGTGCGCTTTAATCATGCAGAATCAATTAATTCCCAAACCTGAAAGCACCTTTATATTGTTCTGTTTTCCCACTCCATGTATTAGAGAATTGTTTAAGGTATTCTGTTTTGCAAGGCTTGGACATGAGAAATGGCTGGACAGCCCCCGTGTTCTTGGTACAGACTTAAAAAGAATGTTCTGCAATAATACTTGAAGGCAGGGGTGTCAAACATGGCCCCTGGACTGTGTGCCTAGAGTCACTCCAACTTGGCTTCCTGGTTGCTGGTTGGCTACTGGAAGTTGGAGATGTGGCTAGTCATGGGCATGGCCTGCTGCAGAGTCCTGGGCCTAGTGGACGTGGCTATTGGCAGCAGGCAAGTGACTGAGGGCCAAGATCAAGGCCTTTGCACTTAGGGTTTCATGTAAGTTGCCTGCCTGGATTTGGGGAGTATCTAAAGACCCAGACAGATGAGTCTGAGAAAAAGGAGACCTGCCCCATGCTAGAGCCACACACATGAATGACTGGTGCCTCCTGCAACTGGGGGGGGCACCATTTATAGGTGGCAGCATCAGCAGGGAGTGGGGATTGCCTGCAGATGTCAGTGGCAAGTGGCAACCACCTGCAGAAGCCAGCAGTGGCTTCAGCGACAGCCAATCTCAGCAGGGGAACATGCCCCCCATGCCCTATCTACACGTTACCTATGGCCACACAGACTTGGCATTTGGACTCTGCTTAGTCTAATTTTGGAATTTGAGTATTGGGCTTTGCCTAATTGATTTTGGAACTGATTTGATCTTGAAAAAGATTAGCAAAAAAACCCCCAGACAACCACAGCCCTTGGCTACCCTGTGGCCACCTGGCCTGCTGACATTTGCACACCTCCACCATGGCTAGCGGCTCCTTTGCCTGCAGCCACTTGCCCTGCTTATGCCACAGTGGCCTGAGCCTCCACCACTACCACCACAGGCTGGTGTTGTAGTAGCCACAACAGCCACCCCATGAGCTGGACTGGCCCACTCAGAGCCTTATAGCCCAGATGGGGCACCCAGTGGGTTGGACAGGTTTTAAGGCACTCTTTTGCAGCCCGCTACGCTGCTATGGCTGAACAAAGGCAGAGCTAGTTGCCAACCGGTTTATGCCAATGTCACAATAATATCTAAATCCTGGAAATCTTTGGTGATGTACAATTTGCCGTTATATATTACGTACACTCAGAACATACCAATTCCTTCACCTTTCCACAAAGCATGAATGACTGGTGTTTCCTGAGACTGGGGAGGGCACAGTTTGTAGGTGGCATTGAGGGCAAGCAGGGACCACCGGTGCAACATGTTGATGGGGTGGTGAATAGGGACTGCCTGCAGACGCTGGTGGCAGCGAGGGTGGGGGGGCTGGTGGCAACTGCCCACAGAAGGTGGTGGCAGCAGCCAATCTTGGCGGGGGCACATGCCTCCTCTACGTGTTGCCTATGCCACAAAGCACTGACAAAGAGCTGTCTCTGAACACTGCCATCACACAGAAGTGTATTTGGCTCCCTCCGAGAGCTCCAGCGGGCTCCAGCTCCCCCGAGCCTCTGGGCAGCCAGAAAACAGATTTGCTGCAAGAGGGCAGGAAAACAAAAATCCCGGGCTCGCCTAGCCTGGCCAGACGGGGTCGCCAGCCGGGAGCCTCAGGGGACCGGGGTTGTGACAGGCCAAGGGGCAGCTTCATTCACCCCGGCCGGGAGCAGCGCCGGGGCTGCAAGCGCGCCTGGGGATTTGTCCCCAGCTAAGGCGGGGAGAGGCAGCACATCCTCCCTGCCAGCGTCCTGGGAAGCCCTAGTGCAGCGAGCGGCGCCCCCGAGGGCACCCACCGCCGCCCCGCGTCCCCACGGGCGGGTGCCTTGGCCCTCGAGCGGCTGCAACGACCTCGCCCCGCCGCCCCGCCCTCCCCCGCGGCAGCTGAGCCGCCGCCGCACCCCGCCCCGCCCAGCCCTGGCGCGGGGACTGGATGGGAGGGGCGGGGCTGGCGGAGCAGCGGGGCAGCGCTGCGATTGGCGGAGTCGCTTGACAACCGCAGTCAGCGGAGCCGAGCTGATCGGTTGGGGCTGGGGCTGAGGCCGGGGCCGGGGCTGGAGCCAGGCACCGAGGCCGACGCTGGCCGCGAGTCGCGCTCCGCCGGGCCGGAGCCCGCCGCCATTTTGCTGCCGCGAGGGCTGGGACCGCCGGGGCCCTGCGCAGGTGAGTCCCGGGGGGCGGGATCCCGCTGCCCTCGCCCGTCGTATCGGGGCCGGTTCCCCGCATCCTCGGCGACGCAGGCGCTTCCCTTTGTGTCTCCAGCGCTGACACAAAGGCGCGGCCGGCCCCGGCCCTCGTCCCTCCTGCCGCGCCCGGGGGCCCTGGAGGCCCGGCTCGTTCCCCTCAGGGGCTCCCACGCGCGGCGGCGCGGAGACCTGCCCCCCACCCCCGCTGGCGGGGTCCCCCGGAGGCCCGGGGCGGTGGCTGACACCGGGGCGGCTCTCACCATTTCCTGCGGGTTCTTGGCGGCCGCGCGCTCCATGGGTCCCCCCCCACCCCCCGCGCGCGTATGTCGTCGTGTACACAAAGCTTGTCACAGACAGCGCTGACAGCGCGGCCGGGCAGGAGCAGGGAGTCGTCGTCGGCCCGGCGGAGGTTGGCACCTTCTAGCCTGGCGTTTCTCAGCCTGTGGGGTGTGACCCAAAAGCAGGTGGCAAGAATATAGGGAAGGGTCGGGAACAGCCTTTAAAACAAAAATGGATTGGCGCAGTTTAAAAATGGATTCTCCTTTTGAAGGAGAAAAACGCGGATTTCCCCTGACAGAGGTCCAGCCTGCAAGGAGCTGCTTGGGGCTGGGGGGAGCGGGAGGGGGTGCCACGGGCAAGCGCATGTGCACGCGTGGATGTGGCAGCCAGGGAGTGTGGAAGGCAGCTCCCTGTAGGTAAGTCTGTGAGGCATAGACAATGTGCCAGGGGGGTGGGAGACACAGGCCTGCCCTCTGCCCCACTCCCCTTCCCCCCAGGTAGAGTTGTAGCCTGATGACTGGGTACAGCCGTGGCTGGGACATGGTGGCAAAGCCCTGGCACAGCGCATGAGCAGCTGGCAGCAGGAAAAGGTGAAGGCAGCTCCCATCCCTGTCCATTACTCTGTTACTCCAAGCGCTGCTGGTGGCGCAGCTGGCACGGGTTCCAGCAGCAGCAGTGAATCTTGCTGCCCCACTCTCCCCTCCTATGTCAAGTTCCACTGGCTGGGCTGTAGCGGTGGCTCCCGTCTGTGCCGGTCCAGCAAGGTTGCAGCTCTGTGCCATCTGTGAGTGCACAAATCTGGGTGAGGGCATATGGTCCCCCCCTGTGCCACATAGTGCGGGGCTGGGCCTGGGGGTTGGGGGCAGCAGGTTGGGTGTGAGGGGCAGCAGCAGGGTCAGAGGGCTGCTTTCTACTTAAACTATTTAATGTGTTGGGACTGGCCATGGATGTTTACAAACGGGTCCTGGTACAGAAGAGGTTCAGAACCACTGTTATAGACCAGTTGAGTCAGGGATGCCTAACGTAAGCTTTTGTAAGCAGCGGGCATCTGCTGAGGTCACCTGTCAGCTGTAAAATATAGCCAAAGGGAAAGGCTAACAGGCTGGCTGGCTCTCAAGCTGCAGGCCGCCTGCTTTGCCTCTGGATTCTCTGCCTAAGGGTTGAACCATAGACTGCAGCGATATGGATATAATGAAATGCATTGTAACCTTCATCCTAGACCTGAAATGCAGGAGGTGGGAATGGGAGTGAAATAGGGGGGTGAAAAAAAGCCCTTTTTATTCAGTTCACCATCCCTTTCAGCATCCACCCTCTGCCACTGTGTGACAGAGGATATTGGGCAAGATGGACCTGTGGTCTCACCCAGTAAATGACAGTTCTTCTGTTCTTAGCTGCTGGAAAAGTTGTCTCTTCTGTTGAGGCTCTAATATGTATTCATGCACATTAGCTACAATAGAATAATGTTTCCTCTTAGGGCTAGGTGCTTGTCAGTGTCTTTTATCCTACATATCCGTATTTTTATGGGAATTAAAAAAAAAAAAGATGCATGGATTGTAATCTTTCAAAGTTCCCTTTCATCTTAGAACTGACTTGCTAAGGACAATGAAAATACAACCCTAAATTAATGATCAGGGCCCTGATACTGCAGTGGAGTCTGCATGGGTAAAACTGCACCCCTGGGGAAATTATTCTGGAGTCAGGGACTAGGCTGCTTTAGAATGAATAATAAAGATGTGTAGCATTTGCACCAAAAAGGTGTGGTGCTTTGTTTTGCTTTGTTTTTAACATATATGCCCCTTTCTTGACTAGACTACTGCTTATAGATTTCTTTCTGGGAAATTGTTCATACCAAAAGAGTTGCAGAGAAAGCATCTTCAGTAGTGTTTCTTTTGATTTCCATCTTTCAGTGCATATGTCTTAGAGAAAATAAACTATTGAAGTTTTCTTTCTCTCTTGTGTATAGAAAGAGAGAATCGAGTAATCATATTCTTAAAAGATATATAGTATGATTATCCTTTATAAGATGGAGGGGTAAATATTGTCCATTTAAAAAATAACCCAAACAGATAAAGAGAATATGCTTTCTTTGCTAATAGCCATTTCAGATCTGACTAACTGTTTCTCATAAATAGTACAGACTTGTCCAGGATTTTAGACTTTGATTAGAATGCAGGGACACTAACATTTTACTTCAGAAATGTGTTGCAATCTGTCATTAATAAATATAAAACTCTTTCAAAATTCTTGATGCATATGTACAATTTATGATAGAAGGCCATAGATGGAAGTTTGCATGTTTAAAAAGAAAGTGATTAGTTTCCTCATCTGTAAGTACCGTAGGTACCAACTCTGTAGGTGCTTTGGGGGTCAAGCACCCACTGAAAAAAATTAGAGGGTGCTCAGCACCCACAGAGTCACATTTGCAAATGTTAAAAAACCAAACAAAAAGGGACTTTACCAGAAGCAGCAGCATGTTCCCTCAACCCACCTCTGCAGCATCTGTAAAGATCAGGCTCTTCGATGGGGTTTTTTGGCACTTGTAGCTAAAGCTGATTCAATCACCTGTTAGATAAAAGTGCCAAAAAAGTCCCATCAAAGCACCTGATCTTTACAGACACTGCAAAGCCAGGCAGAAGTAACCTGCTGCCTCTTCTGGACATGCATGGGGCTCGGCACAAGAACCCATCAAGTTAAAAATAAAGTGTGATTTCTCCCCCCCCCCCCAGTCTTTCTTTCTTTCTTTTTTTTAATGTCTGCAAGCACTCACCAACAAAAAAACAAAGTAACTACAGGCAGTTCTTGGACTTGCGACACAATTCGTTCCTGAAAACCACGCCTTAAGTCAAAACATTGTAATTTTGGAACCGATTGTCCAATAGAAAGCAATGTTATAAATGGGGTATTGGTTCCTGAACCAAGGCCCAATACCCTATTTTTACCAAAAATAACCAAGAAGTTTGTACTCAGTCAATTATAGATGCATAATATAGCTACATTAATGTATTTATATTGTAAATAGCAATCATATTGATTTGAAAGGACTTCTTTGAGGTGACTTTGCTGGTCTTTTTGAAGGGCTCTTAGTTGGACTTTTTAAAGGGTTCTGGGCTGAAGTCTTCTCAGGAGTCTTGGCTGCAGGTTTTTCTGGAGTCTTGAACTTGTTCACTGGCATCGTGTCACATCAGATCAGGCATTCTACGTTGTAAAGTTGAAACGGTATCAATTTATAAATGTAAGTGTGAAACGTAACTCAATTTATAAGCGCAAGTGCGAAACGTTATAACTCGAAATGTACTGCCTGTACTTTATGCAGGTATTTAACTTCAAATCATACCACTGAGTAGTAGGTAGGTTTTCTTAAATTCTTCGTAATGTTTTTGTTAATCTTTAAGTACCACTGAAGCAGAATACAGAGTACCTACTTCTAGGGTCTCATAGAAAAGAAAAAAATAAATCTAAATAGGCTCCAAGTCTAGAGTAGGGAAAAGAGAATGCACAGCTAAAAAGACAGTGTGGTTGTGTTAGTTTTTAGGAGAGAAGGGTAACCGTGTTAGTCTGCAGTAAGGAAGAAACCTGCACCTTTCATGAACAACAGTTCACTTGAGTTTAGTTAGGAGAAGAGAAGCTAAATGGATATAAAAAAAATTAAGTGGGAAGGGGATATTGAAGGGAAAGAGAGTGAAAGAACAAGACAACTGATGTGATTTTAAGAAGAAAGGTGGACAGTGAAGCAGGTGAACAGACTTGGAGATGGGGAGGGTTTGAGCAGACAACTGATTGGCAAGAAGCATCTGAAAGCTTGGAATACAAACTAATACAGATTAATATTAAACCGTAAACTAATGCTGCCCCGTTGTCATTCTTGAGTATTAGTGCTTGATCAGATCAGAGCATGATGTTATTTTCCATATGTATGGTCAATGCACAGATGCAGTGGGGTGGGTTCAAGATGTAGCTGGTACTCTAATCTGGAGTTTTTCAGGTATTGAATAAAAAAAACCCAGAGAAGAACTAATGTGAAAGATGCATTTCACAAGATCATACAGACAAATTTATCAATTTTTACACTTCACACCTTACAACTTATGATTCTTGTTCCAGTGAATCTTACAATAATTTGGCAGAGTAATGCATAAGAGTAAAATAAATCTGAGCTCCTTCTTTCTTGTAATTCTTAAAAACCTTAAATTAAATGAAAAGCTTTAGATCTTCCATTTATTTCTTATTGTACAGCTTATTGTACAGTGCTAATCCAGTGGTAGATTCCCTTGGATTGAAAGAACTGTGCATAGATGTCCTTTCACAGTGATGTTAATTCATGAATTTTCTGCATGTGTCAATTCTTCTTCTGAATTCAGTGACCCTAAATATTATAACTATACTACTTTTTGTAAATATCAGACCTTTAAAGTGTTGTTTACAGCCAGTAGTGTATCAACAAAAACAAAATTAAGCTGTGTTCTGCGAGGTATTAAAGATATACTAGATGTTGTTAAGTAGGGGCGGATCCAGTGAGCAAAACCACTGCTCCAGCTGTCTGCTGCAACTGCATGTCATGTTGTGGGGACAGCAATGGCAGCAGGCACGTTTCCTATTTCTGTGCCTGATGCTCCCCTGCTGTGATTGCCACTAACTGGGAGCAGTTGCTGGAGGGAGGAACCCATCTTCTCTGCTACTGCTATCCCCAGCTGATGCAGGCACAAGGGGAGCCTGGGAGCCCTTCCTGTGCTGCTCCAGCTGCAGGCTCTAGGGAGCAGCTGTGTGGGGAGCTGGGCTCTGCCACTGCTTCTGTTCCTGCCTGTGTATAGGTTCCAGTGCTTTTCCTTGCTACGGGGGTACAGTGGGAGGAGAGGAGATAGCCAGGCAGAGTAGGCCCTGGAAGGAGGAATCTGTATGACATGGCTGCCATTGTTCCTGCACCTGGATCAGGGCAGGAGGGCATTTGGGATCTGGAAAAAAGCCCTGCACTCACCGGCTGTAGCACAGGCTGTGGCAGAGCCCGCTGCATAGCGTCTTCTCCCCAATTGCCTCCCTCTGCCCAGCCCTGCCCCTGATGGCCCTCTTGCCCAGCCCCAGCAGTCCAGGACTCGAGAACTCACACTCACCAGCAGTAGCAGCAACTGTGGGGGCTCTGGGGCCAAGTGGCAGAGCTCCTCACATTGCCCCTGCTCCCTGATCTCCAGTCCTGGCCCCAGTGACTGCCCTGCCTGGCCTCAGCATCCCGGCAATTTAAAAAAAGCAAAAAAAAAAGAAAAAAGCCCTGCACTCACCAGCTGCAGAAGCAGCGACTGGGGCCTCTGGGCACTTGTGGCAGAGCCACCCTACACAATAGTGGGCAGCAGGGACCACCCCCCCCCAACCTGGTACCTGCGTGGTAGCTGCCTCATGGCGTGGGTGCAGCATAGCTTGGCAGTGTGCCACACACTGTCCGGGAGATGGGGCTGCTGGGGCCAAGCGCTGCCAGGGTTTGGGTGACGCCTAGAGCCGCCCTAGCTCCCAGAGAGCAGACATCGCCCTGCCGAGCCACACCGCACCCACGCCATGGGCCAGCTGCCACACGGGTGGCGGGCAGGGGGCTGATCCCCGCTGCCCCCCACTGCCCCGTGCTGTGCAGGGAGGCTCTGCCATGAGTGCCCAGAGGCCCTGATCCCCTGCTGCTGCTGCCTGTGGGAGCGGGACTTAGTTTTCTTTAATTGCCAGGATGTTGGGGCCAGGTGGGGGGGCAGAGATTGGGGAGCGGGGTGTGTATGGGGCCTCTACCACGTGGCCCCAGAGCCCCCACAGCCACTGCTACCTTCAGTGAGTGCGGGCCTTTTTTAATTTCTTTATTTTTTTAAGTGCTGGGGCCAGGCGAGGGATGGGGCTGGCCAGGGCAGCCATGGGAGCTTCTCTTGCATCTCCCCCCACCCAGGAAGAAGCAGGCACAGCTGGAAGTGCCACAAGAGAACCTGCAGCCACCCAGCTATGTCTGCCTCTCCCTGGCCGATCTGAATCTTTCGGAATCTTTTCTGAATCAATTCAGAGGCTTCAGATTTGATTTGGACCTTTTAATATGTTTCCTGATTTGATTTGGATTCGGAGAGTTGGCTGCCGAATCAGGCCAGATCTCCTTCAAATTTTAATTGGAGACTGAAGTTTTGCATAGCTCTAGATAATAGCTTCAGTTCATAGCTGGAGTAGGGTGGGGGAGGAGAGCCCTCTGGAGTGCCCAGTTCTGCGCCCCCCTCCTCCCTCCCATGCCTGCATCAACCAGCAGCAACCAGGTTCTTTCTTCCAGTACCTGCTCCCTGCTGGTGGGGGATTCCTTTGGGCTGAAGGAGGATCCTGGGCATTGCTACCCTTGTCCCCAGCTGAGCCTGGCTCCCTGCACAGCTTCTAGCACCTCTGAGCTGGGATGGGGCAGGAGCAGCTCTGGGGATCCTCCCATATTGACAGCTGACTCAGACAGTGGTGGTGGTGACATGCATGCCCCCCCTTTTCAAGCACTGGATGCCTTCCTGGCTCCTTGGTGTCCCTCACCAGCCCGGGGGTTCCAGCCAGTCCTTTCCCCCATCCTCCCATGGCCCAAGGGGCCATATGCTGCATCCTCCTTTAAGAAATCCTAGATTTGTCTCTGGTGTTATGTGCCTTTATTGCATTTTTTTTCCATCCGTTCTTGTAGTTTAGAATAATCCGTGTTGAGAGTTGGCAAAGACACTGGCAAACCACCTGGTCTTTGGAGTCTAATTCATTCCCTGCCTCCTGTCCCCCCAAGTTAGTGATAATAGTCCCTTCAGTTGCACTGAAGCTTAGTCAGACCTTTTATTTAACACTGATCAAAGTACCATATTTCCTTGCATCCCCTCCCCTCCCCCTGCCTCCCAAAAGACAATATGCACGTTGTTTTGAGAATGAAGAAAAGATTTTTCTAGAGTGGAAAGGTGCATGTGGGATGCAAGTAAATGCAGTAAGGTGCTCTGCTGGTTTACAACTGGGATTTGTTTTTAGTTTATAAAAACAGTTTGGTGTTAAACACTTACCAATCCACTGAAGTTTTGTTGTGCTGTCTAGGATTACTTCAACCCCAAAAAATCCTTTTGTAGTTTTGTTATTGTTTCATTTCTTTTTCTTTATACTATAAAAGTCTCTGAATTTTTCACATTACAACTTAATTTATGATGATGTAATGATTTTTTTGTTATTGTTGGCTAACTAGGTTTGTGAAAGGAGACTTATAATCCTTTAAAATAGGACTTAGTGCTCTCCTGAAGTTATAGACCTAGAACACAAATTATTTATAGTTCCAGTTTAGAAAAATTGGATGGCTGTAGAAGTTGACGCCTTCACTCAAATATCTGGTAATTCTGGCTGAAAGTAATATTCTTGATGATGCAGTGTCATAGAGTTATCCAGCTTTTATGTTGCAGGAACTGTTCTTGGCATGCAGACCTGGTGGTTGCCTTATGTGCTAATTACTACTTTAGTTTCCAAGCTATTAAATCTCTTAATATAATTGCACTCTCATGCAAGGTATTGCATGTCATGTTTGTTTCTACATGAATAGGGTGTGTAAATATTTAATTCTAATACAATCTTGAAAGGAATGTAGAGACTTTACTTGCTCACATTTGCTGTGTTGTGCCATCCAATCAAAACAAAAGACAAGGCTGATGTTCCCTTGTAGCTGAGGGTTTTATTTGGCATGAAATATATTAGTAGTACTGGACTGAAGAACCTCACCTTGGTTTTTGAAGGCTTGTATTTTATAAAAGTTTAAAAGTTTATAAAAGCCATCCCATTATAAAACATGGGGAATGCAGTAGTTTGTGCTGAGAATTAAGGATCTGTATAATTTTGTGGCTACTTCCTCCTTTCCATCTAAAAAGCTGTGATTTGATTTATCATTTAGGACTAAAAACCCTTCCCCAGTTACAGAAAGAATTAAAACAATAATGATGAAAGAAAAGTCAGCAGCAGGGAAGAACAGATATGTCACTGGTCAGCAGTTCGTTGCAACATGCACAGAGCTGTGTAGCTCTTATGTTTTCTGTTCTGCAAATAAAATCTGTTGTAAGTTGTTAATATTTTTCCTATTGAAATTTACTAGTGAGAAGAGTAGGGCAGGCTAATGGGTGTGCCTGTCATGAGAGCCACAAGTATTTAATGGCTGGAGCCTTGTGTGACTGAAATGCGAATTAAAAACAGTCATGTTTCAAACAGAAGGCAGCCTATTCTAGCTGGCACAAGCATGTTTTTGCCACTCCATTACAAATGAGGCTGCTCTAACAGAATACTTTTCTAGTCAAATGTTCTGGCAGACATTCAGTTTAAAAAGCTGGCATGTTGCTAGAGGAAGAATATGTGAAATGTTTTGCGGGTGGGGGGTTGGTTGTCATAGAACAATAGAAATGAATACTTAAGTTTTTGTATCCATTAGGATTCTGCAATACACTTTTATGTATCTTTACTAGAAGAGATGAGAGTTTTGTTCCTTTACTTTTTTACTTTGGTAAATAATTTATTTGGATTATTTTAAGCTTTATTGTGTAGCTTGCCACTATTTCAGTGGCTGGTTGTTTTGAGGGGGTTTTTTCAAATTGGAAGGAAGCAAACTTTTTTTTTCTAATGGAGGAGGAGCTCTTAAACAATCATTGTATTTTAAGTTGGTCTTACATGCCAGCTCATTTCCCTCTTTACCATCACAGTTGTAACTACTTATCTGAAAAAATAATAATAGGAGATTTGCTTTATTTAGTTTTTTAGGTGCATCTAATACATGTTTTGGTTTTTTGTCTCTTTTGATTGTTTGTTTTCCTCTTCATTCCAGACACAAACAGGGACAACCTTCCCTTCTGTAGATAGGTTTTCCCCTGTCTGCGTGTCCTGGTTTTCCCCCTCTTGTTTGTAGTTCTGGATATCCAGTTCTTCCATAAACAGGATAACTACCCAGTTCTCTTTCTCTTTGTTTCCTTGACTGTTTCTTCCTACTGATGGTTTTCATTCTTGATACTAGCTTCCGTATCTACTCTTTATTGCCAGCTGTTTTTACAGGTCTGCTGGCTCTTCGAAGAGCTCCTGAAGAGACCGTTCTTCCTTAACTTCAGGCCTTCTAGAAACCATCAGCAAATAATCGGAGGACTTCAGTTTGGGACTCATAGTTCTAAAGACAGATTATTTTTCCAAAGTACTGTTTATCTTCAACATTAACTTATACAAAGGGCACTTAGTAGTTTGTAGGATTGAGCCAGGAACTAGGAAACTGCAGGTTTCTGAACAGGGTACCACTTCTCACTGCCCTGGGAAAAAGGATCATATATATTTATATGTTAAGGTATTGACAGTCTCAGAGGGAAAACTATAAAACATGGTGAATCACATTTTCACAATAATATTTCCCCATAAAAATAGCAATGGAAACTGTTGCCCTTCGTTCCATGGGCAACAAAAGTAAGCATGGGAAGTGCATTACGACATTCTGTACTTTCAAGAAAAAAAAATATTAACACTCTAATTGATAATACTTGCTCACAAGACTTAAAAAAAAGCATTGCCGGTATTATTTGGCTGAATTTGTTTTCTTTTTCTCTAGGCTACCATCATGACGGCTGAAGAAACAGTTAATGTAAAGGAGGCTGAAATAATTAAACTAATCTTGGATTTCTTGAACTCAAGAAAACTTCATATCAGCATGCTGGCCCTTGAGAAAGAAAGTGGAGTCATTAATGGCCTGTTCTCAGACGATATGCTTTTTCTGAGGTAAGAGTTTGTATGTCATTGGTAAAATATAACTTTAATGGGTTGTATGACTGGTCATATACTTACTAGCCCAAACAAATGACAGTTGACTGGCAGGTAAACTTTTAGTCATCTTTGCCATAATTTTTTCACATCTTAAGTGTTACTTTTCCACTGTAAAGTTCATATGTATGGCATTTAAGCATTGGGATATCAGTGGAGTTCTAAAATAAGCTGCTGCATTTATGAAAAATGTCAAAATATTTAATTTAGATAATGATCTGGTAAATATAAATATATCTGTACGGTGCAGTGCAGGGTTGCCCACTGTCCATGAACTTATAGAGCATCCGAAGAAAGACTAAAAATGCTTGCCTGTAAACTCCATAAAAGAAATTGTGGTATATGGTTAAAATTTAAAAAGGGGGAAAAATCCCAGCAAGCTTGGTTGAAGAACTGCCATTGGGGTGAAGCCAGATGAAGCACTGATGGACAGGCAGAGCAGAGCAGTGCCACCTAGTTTCTAAGTGAGATTACAGCTTGGGACCCTGCAGGGAGCTCCACTGGGGCTTTATGGCCCATGGGAGCCTGTGTAGCTTCCTCCCACCTGTCCGCCTGCCTATGTTGCCACTGTATATGGTCAGCTGCTCACCTCTAAAGCAGGCAGGGCCACACAACTGCAGGCAGTTTGAGGCACCAGAAGGGACAGGGCGCAGGGTGAAGCTGTAGAGTTGGGAAGGGGGAGAGGTGGTGTGTGGGGGATCCATGGCAGGACAGGGAGAGTGGGGCTGGAGAAAGTAAAGTTCAGTGGTGGGCTAGGGTGAGGGCAGCATAATGAGGGATGTGGTTGGGAGCATCAGGGTATGGGGATGAATTGGTTGTCAGTAAGTAGTTTTATAGATCATCAGTATTTTTTTTTTCTCTGTTTGGGAATGCTGATGCAGTGCCACGCAGACTGTGGAATTAGTAGTTAATTAGTGTGGGGACAATGTCATACTGCCGTAGCTATACTGCTTGCAGTACTGAAGTGTGAGTATCTCTACATGGCTCTACTTTGTACTGTGTAGTCGTGGTCTGTAAAGTGAAGTGGTTTTTAAAAAACTTATGGTTTTCCATAAAGTGGTTTCTAAAAGTTGCTGAGATTTCCACTAATATCAAACTATGAAAGTGTACTCTGCTCATCAAGACAAGGCTTGGTTGCCTGAGTGTAGCTGACAGTTGGTCAGTAATATTCTGAAAAGGGAAGGATGATTTGATGTATTCATTTAGGTGATAGTACTTTACAGTGAATGGAGTTAAGAGGTTTCTTTAGTGATGAGGAAGGGCTTTTTGGGGGAGGGCAAGGAGTGACAGACAAGGTTACCAACTAATTAATTATCTTTGACAGACAAAAATATCTATTAAACTGTAGCTGAATAGATACTCCAGCCTCCATCTTACTGTAGTAGCTTCCTCTGGGCTGTCTACAAGTCTTAACATGGTCTTTTACATTTATGAAAGTGGCAACTGTTGATCCTCGTGGATCACGGGGTACGTATTGTTGGGGTAAAACCGAAAGAATTGGGCCCCAAGGTCACGGTGGGCCAGGGTGGCGATTGGAACACGAACAGGTGGGATTAGCGGCGGTGGAGTCTGAGAGGCATGGAAGCATATGGTTTCAAAATTAGATGGGTTTATTTACTCACGCTTTGAAGCGGAGGCACAGCTCTTTCTTCAGTTACAGTTATGAATAAACAGGAACGAAAACAAACAACAGAAGGGATCTGTTGGCCCACGGGGTTCTGGAGTGAGCCCTTGCTATCTAACCCCGTAGGGCTAGGGGTGGCTGCCCACTCCTTAAGTCCCAGGGCTGGTCAACAGCTCGTGTAAAGGTAAATGAACAACAGAACGAAACTGTAACACGTTGAGATGAGGAACGAAGTCCGACAGGACAAACGGATGGTCGAAGATAGAAGCCGAGGTCGGGAGCCAGGTAAGTGGAAGACAAAGCTGGAGTCGAAGCAGTAAGCATGATCCAAGATCGAAGCCGAAGCCAGAACAGTTCAGTAACCAAAGGAATCAGTACGAGAAAACGGATCGAGGAGACAAGTCGCCGTATGAGGTTGAGAAAAGAACCGGGGGATCAAATCCCAAACTCTCTCTGCCTCACAGTCCCTGCTGAAAGCAGCCTCTGCTTGCAGATAGAGCACGGTCTCTCTAACTCTCACACCAACAACACCCAAAACAACCACCAACTCACACCAGGTTGGGGCTCACAGGTCTTTTAAAGCCACCCCTTGGCCAATCAGGGCACTTAGTTGTAAGAAGGTTCCGGAGTGATTACCTCACGCAGTTACCAACCAGGCATGCATCAGAACAAGCCTGGTGAAGTAACTGAGCTTGCAGAGGGCTGGAAAGTAGGTCATTGCTGATTGATAGCTCCTGAGGTCACCCAGGGGGCACGTGCTGGGCACACTGTGGAAATTTCCATTCAGGAGCTGTTCTGCACACGCCAGCTTCAATTCTCTCTTATTCTTTCTGCAATGGCAGCATCAATTCAAGATTTTGTTGTCACATGTGTGAGGGCCACACCAGACCATCGATGCATAAGCCTGAGCAGGAATCTTTTTGGAGGAGTAGAGGCTACCCAGACCTTCCATCCTCCCTTTAGGCTTCTAAGACAGAATTCAAAGACCATACTGAGTCCAGACGTTTGGCATCTCCATGGCTGTAGTTGTGTAAGTGTCTGGGAATCAAACCCAGATTTTCTGTATGGTAGACAAGGATTCTACCACTGAACCACAGTGGACTCTGTTTATGATGCTGCTGTCCTCATAAAAGATGAATTTAACAATAACTTTCTACTGTTTGACTAAGTCTTATCCATGTTGGACATACCATTTGTAGTACTACAAGATCTTCACCACTTGCATACACCTCTTAACTTTGAGAAGTGGTTGCATGTACAATAGACTTTTAGTATAATTGTTCTAAATAGGCATGATAAAATCAGCAGTAGATTATAAAACTGATTCGTGCTGAAGGAACTTAGTTTACCAGAAGCATTGGAAACTAGATGATATAGCTATATTTAAATAATATTAACAGTGATTATTTAACTCAATCTTACAACATTTTTGAGCTCGCCTCACCCCCACCCAATTATGTAGGTATTGTAGGTGTTTGGCACACATTTCCAAAGCTGAGTAAGTGTGAAGATGGGATTGTTACATAAATTAACAAATTCAAGATTGAGGTTCTTCACCCTTCATTTATTTTTTGTTTAGCTATTAGAGGAGTTTTAATTTGAAGGTATGGCTACACTAACAATTTATCTTGAGGTAAGCTGTGGTGGGAAGGTGAAGCAGATTGTTACTTTGTTGTAGGTGTTAGTGTGCATGCTTTTATCCTGTAGTAAATGTAAAGTGTCCACTGTCACTGAGAGTCAAGTTAACTCAGGTTTCCTGTGGGCTAAACAGGTTCATAGATTTCATAGACATCATAGGCTGGAAGGGACCTCATGAGATTGAGTCCAGCTGTAGGCAAGAAGTTAGCTGGGATCAAGTGACCCCAGCAAGAAATACATCCACATGTTTTTTGAAAGAGTCCAGGGTAGGTGCCTGCACCACCTCTGGGGGTGTGGGGGTGGAGTTTTTTCCAGACCCTGGACACTCACACCATAAAGAACTTTTTTTCTTATGTCTAGTCTAAATCAGCCCTCCTGGAGTTTATGGCCGTTAGAGCTTGTTATCCCTTGGGGAGCTCTGGTGAACAGCTGTTCTCCCAGGTCCTGATGCATCCCTCTTACATGATTGTAGGCTGCCACCAAGTTCCCCCCTGAGCCTTCTCTTTTCCAGACTGAAGAGTCCCAAGTCCTTCAACCTCTCCTCATATGGCCAGCACTCCAGGCCTTGGATTATACGAGTGGCTCTCCTCTGGACTCTCTCAAGCTTCTCCACAACCCTCCTGAAGTGGGGGGCCCAATAATGGACGCAGTACTCCAGCTGTGGTTTCACCAGGGCTGAGTAAAGCAGGAGGATGACTTCCCTGGTTTTGCTCCAGATGCATCAGTAGTTTGGTTTGCCAGAGTTTGGTTTGCTTTGTCAGCCACAGCATCGCATTGGTGGCTCATATTCATCTTGTAGTCAGTCAAGACCTCCAAGTCCTTTCTGGTTATGGTGCTAGTGAGCATAGAACTGCTGAACCTGTAAGTGTATTGAAGGTTCTTCCTATCAAGGTGCAGCACCTTACACTTCTCTACATTGAAGGTTTTGTTTGGCCCACCTTGAGCATGTCCAGGTTGGCTTGTATCCCCAGCCTGTCTCGCCATGTGACCGCTCTCCCCCATAATTTGGTCTCATCTGCAAACTTTGCCAGTTCTTATCTGACTCCTGAATCCAGATCTTTAATGAAGGTGTTAAAGAGTAGTGGCCCAAGTACCAAGGCCTGAGGGACTCCACTGGTCACCCTGTGCCAAGTTGATTTGCTCCCATCAACTAGTACTCTTTGGGTCCGTCCCTATAGACAGTTACCTAGCCATCAGACCGTAAAATGATCAAGGTCACATTTCCCCAGCTTAACTATGAGGACACCATGGGGAACTAAGTCAAAGGTTTTCTTGAAATCCAGATGTGACATCCACGTCACCTCCCTTATCCGGGGCATGTATTACCTGGTCATAGAAGGAGATGAGGTTGGTCAGGCAAGACCTGCCAGTCACAAAGCCATGTTGGCTGGCATTCGGATGCTTTCCTTCCGTTAAACTGGTTTTGATGGATCCCCTGACAAGTTTTTCTAGGACTTTTCCAGACTGATTGGTCTGTAATTTCCTGGGTCATCCCTCCTCCCTTTCTTGAAGATAGGGACCAAGCTGGCACTTTTCCAGTCTTCTAGGACCTTGCTCGAGCCGCCACGAATTTTCAAATATCTCTGCCAATGGGGCTGCAGTGATGTCTGCCAGCTCCTTCTACACTCTTGGGTGCATTCCGTCTGGCCCTGTGGACTTGTGAATGTCCAGTTTCTTGAGGTGTTCCCTTACCTGATCCACATCAATTTTGGGCCTATGACCCGCTCCCAGAATGGTTTGTGTCCTTCCTGACAGTGTGATCCTTCTTGGAGGGTGAAAAACCAATGCAAAAAAGTCATTTAGGAGATTGGTCTTTTCTTGGGCATTGGATATCAGTTGCCCCATTGGATCTCTAAGGGACCAAATGCTATCTTTGTTCTTTTTTTCACCTTCCCACATATCTGAAGAAGAATTTTTTTGTTGTCCTTGATTCCCCTAGCTAGCCTGAGTTCAGTTTGTTCCTTGGCTTTTTTGAACTGCTCACTACAGGTGCGGGCAAGTGCCGAGTAGTCCTCTTTGGTGATGCTTCCTGTTTTCCAACTGATGTAGGCTTCTCTTTTGAGTTTAATGAGGTCCAACAGTTCCTTGTTCAGCCAAGGGGGGCTTCCTTACCTGTTGACTGCATTTCTTGCGAGATGGAATATCTTTCCCCTGTGCTTCTAGGATTGTTTTTGAGAGATGACAATTCCTCATGTACTTCCTCTTCTAGGGGGGTATGGCCTCTAATTGCCTGACTGGCCAATTCTCTGAGTTTGCAAAAGTCAGCCTTCCCAAAGTTAAGGACTCCTGTTTTACTGAGGGGTTTGCCTGCTCTTTGGTGAACTAAGAAGGTGACCAATTCATGGTTGCTGTCACCAAGCTTCCCCTCAATCCTCACATTGCTCACCAGGTCCTCCCCTTTGACCAGGACCAGATCAAGCAATGCCTCTCCCCTAGCTGGCCCGTAGACCTCCTGTGTTAGGTAGAGGTCATCAATGCAAGTGAGAAAGCTACACGACCTGTCAGATTTGGCTGCGCACTCATCCCAAGAGATGCCAGGTAAGTTGAAGTCCCCCATGACGATCATGCATTGGGAGCACACGGCCTCGACCAGTTTCCTACTGAATTCCTGATCTAGTTCTTCCTCTTGGTGTGAAGGTCTATAGTAGAGTCCTACTAGTATGTCACCCTCCCCATATTCTCCTTGTATTTTGACCCAGAGGATCTCAAGGCACCCTTCTTGGTTAGAAAACTCAGTCTTCGGGTGATGAACTGATTCTTGATGTAGAGAGCAACGCTCTCACCCCTCTTTCCCACACAGTCTTTCCTATACAAGGTGTAACCCTCTAAAGCAACCAGCCAATCATAGGTAGAGTCTCACCACGTCTCCATTATCCCTACAAGGTCATAGTTATTTTCACATAGGAGAAAGGCCAGTTCCTCCTGCCTATTTCCCAAGCTCCTAGCATTCATGTACAGGCAGTTAAGTCTGCCATAAGAAGCCCAATGCTTCCTTGAGGGGTGAAGTAGGACCTTTCCTTGGGCTGTTGCTAGAGTGGGTTACCTTGGGCTGCCCAAATTATTGGTAATGCAGCTGACAAGGCCTGGGCTAGAACTGTTAATAGAAAGCCCGTCCCCCAGAGGTCTTAGTTTAAATCCCTGTCAGGAAGGTCAGCCATTCTGGCCTAAAAGAGCTTCTTCCCTTTCCAGGTGAGGTGGAGGCCATCCCTTCCCAACAGTCCGCTCTCTCTGAAGTGTGGACCGTGGTCAAAACCAAACCTGTCATGATGGCACTGTTTCTGGAGTCTTCTATTTCACCAGGTGTAAATGGGCAATTCCTGTGGAGTAGCTGACATGCTGTAATTTTGCAACCTACCCGATCCTGTGTTAACTCATTCATTTTCCCATACTTTAATCCATTTAACGCTATAAAAATTGCAAGCTTTTAAATGTAAAATGTTCTGCAAGTCTTTGGGGACCCCTGGTGCTTTTTCTGTATAAAGGAATAGTGGTTATTTTGTCAGCACAGGAGGCTTATACTAGAACTGAATCCTTTGTTTTGGCCTTGCTTCTTAGTACAAGGAATGTGTCAACTTTTATTATCAGCTTTGTAAAGCACTACATTCTTACAAAGCTGATTGTTCAGCTGTTCTATTTCAGATGACAGCATGTCATGAAAAAATAAATACAATTGTAAAAGTGTAAAATGTCCAGCTAAACTGAGGACCTGTTTCTTTTGTTATAGGCAGTTAATCCTGGATGGTCAGTGGGATGAGGTTCTTCAATTCATTCAACCTCTTGAGTGCATGGAAAAATTTGACAAGAAAAGGTAAGAAAGCTAGAAAGTGTGCTTAAATGCTTTGTATTATTTATGGCAATATTAAAACAGGAGATTTCTAGAATGAGATGTTCAGGGGTTTAAAAAAATAAATTCTAACTGCTGAATCTGAGAACAACGAACTTTAAATCCCATAGAATTCTTGAAGTATTTTACCTGTCAAAATATTCTCCTATGAAACTGTGTATAGTTAAAATCTACCATTAAGGATGGTGCAAAAAGTGAATTGTAAAATTGTTTGTTTTTCTTAGTCATATAAAACAGCAATGTTACTTGTAAGTAACTTACAAGTTACTTAGTCTCCTTTCTGGAATAAGTATATCATTGTCTTCTCAACCTGCAAATACTGTACAGTGTAGTATTTCTCGTAGATTTCATAGACACTAGGGCTGGAAGGGACCTCGGAAGACCTTAGAGGCCAGCCCCTTGCCCGAGGGGCAGGAAGTCAGCTGGGGTCATAGGATCCCAGCAAGATGAGCATCCAAATTTTATCTTGAAGGCATTCAATGTGGGTGCTTGAACCACCTCTGAAGGCAGGCTGTTCCAGACCTTGGGGGCTTGGACAGTAAAGAAATTCTTCCTTATGTCCAGCCTGAAGTGATCTTGCAGTAGTTTGTAACCTTTCGACCTTGTCATTCCTTGGGGGACTCTGGTGAACAATAGTTTCCCCAGATACTGGTGGTCACCCCTGATAAACTTATAGGTGGCCATCAGATCACCCCTGAGCCTGTGCTTTTCCAGGCTAAAGAGCCCCATAGCTCTCAGCCTGTTGTCATAAGGTCTGTTTTCCTGACCTCTGATCATGCGTGTGGCTCTTCTCTGGACTCTCTCAAGCTTCTCCACATCCTTTTTGAATTGAGGAGCCCAGAACTGGACACAGTACTCTAGCTGTGGCCTCACCAAGACCAAGTACAATGGGAGAATGATGTCCCAGGATTTACTTGAGAAGCATCTATGGATGCAAGCCAGCATTTTGCTCACTTTACTAGCCGCAGCATTGCATTGAAGACTCATGTTCATCTTGTGGTCAATCATGACCCCCAAGTCTCTTTCATCTGTAGTGCTAGCCAGCGTAGCACTGCCGAGCCTATAAGGATGCTGCAGGTTTTTCCTCCCAAGGTGGAGAACCTTGCATTTTTCAGCATTAAACACCATCAGGTTCACATCCACCCATTTTCTGAGCCTGTCAAGGTCAACCTGGATCGCCCTCCTGTCCTCAGGTATGGATGCTTTACCCCAGAGTTTGGTATCGTCGGCAAACTTGGCCAGTCCGCTTCTGACTCCAATGTCTACATCATTTAATGAAGATGTTAGAACAATATAAGTCCAAGGACAGAGCCTTGGGGGACCCCACTGGTCACAGGGCACCATGATGATTGACTTCTATCAATCCACCCTCTAGGTCCAACCACGGAGCCAGTTTCCTAGCCAGCGGATCATGGTAGACCCAAGGCCACAGTTAGCCAGTTTGACCAAGAGGTGATCATGGGATACCAGATCGAAGGCTTTTCTGAAGTCAAGATGTATGACATCAATTTCCTCTCCCTTGTCCAAGTGATAGGTCACCTGGTCATAAAAGGAGATAAGATTGGTCAGGCAAGACCTACCTGCAAGAAAACGCATGCTGGCTATCCCTCAGGATGTTGCTGTCAGCCAGTCCGTTAAGAATGGCCTCTTTAATAATCGTTTCTAAGACCTGCCCCAGGATAGAGGTCAGGCTGATGGGCCTGTAGTTTGCCGGATCCACTTTCCTCCCTTTCTTGAAGATAGGCACCACATTGGCCTTTTTCCAATCTTCACCAGAGTGCCAGGAGTTCTTGAAGGTCTGTGCCAGGGGCTGGGCTATGATGTTAGTCATCTCCTTGAGTACCCTGGGGTGTAGATTGTCAGGGCCAGCTGACTTGAAGGTCTCCAGCCTCTCAAGGTGTTCCTTCACGAGGTCAGCATTGATGGAGGGCAGGGAATCTCCCTCACCCGGGCACCCCTGTCCCGTAATGGACTGATTAAAGACCAACACAAATTACCCATTTAATAAGTTGACTTTTTCGTGGGTGTCAGTTGTCCCGGCTGGTTTAGCAGGGGTCCAATGTTGCCCTTGCTTTTCCTCCAGCTCCCCACATATCTGAAAAAGGACTTTTTATTTTCCTTTATACTTGTAGCTAGTTGGAGTTCAGTTGCAGGCTTTGCTTTCCTGGTTCGCTCCCTGCAGGACCAGATCAGTGCGGAATATTCCTCCTTGGAGGTGGATCCCATCCTCCATCCTTTGTAGGTCTTTGTTTTTAGCCGCAGGAGGTCTGCTAGTTCCCTGGAGAGCCAAGGGGCTGCTGTGCCCTTTTGCTGCCTTTCCTCTGAGACGGAATAGCGTGAGGTTGTGCATTGAGGATCGCTCCCTTGAGGAGCAACCACTCTTCCTGAACTCCCCTCCCCTTGAGGTCGTGGTCTCTTAGGGCCTTACCGACAAGCCTCCTGAGCTTGTCAAAGTTAGCTTTCCTAAAGTCAAGGACTTCTGACTTGCCAGCTTTACGGCAGATGGTGAAGGTGATCAGCTTGTGGTTGCTGTCATCCAGCTTCCCATTGATCGTTAGGTTGCTGATTAGGTCATCCCTGGTTGCCAGTACCAGGTCGAGCAGTGCTTTACCTCTTGTTGGCCCGTAGACTTCTTGAGTCAGATGGAGGTCATCCACACACGAGGGGAAGCTTTGCGACTGCTCAGGTTTAGGTGAGCGCTCTTCCCATGAGATGTCTGGACAGACATCTAAAACTAATGAATTGGAA
Organism: Crocodylus siamensis; assembly: GCF_052110815.1. Taxonomy (NCBI): domain Eukaryota; kingdom Metazoa; phylum Chordata; order Crocodylia; family Crocodylidae; genus Crocodylus; species Crocodylus siamensis. The sequence continues at coordinate 66,697,382 of NC_143399.1, forward strand.
AAGACAGCTTGTGCTAAGAACCAATTGTCTAGCTTGTTAAATTCTTGTTATTCCTATAGTTAATTAAAAAAATATTTTACAATGTCTTGTCTATTCTTACTAACATGTTTAGCTGCGGCATCAAGGTTTCTAGCATTTCTGTTTTGTTTCTGTCCAGGTTTCGCTATATTATACTGAAGCAGAAATTTTTAGAAGCCTTATGTGTAAACAATGCAATGTCAGCAGAAGATGAGCCTCAGCACGTAAGAGAGATTGATTGATTTGATTTATTACTTGTCTACAATTGTAAAATGCTTAAAAATACTGTGATTTGAAAGCATCGTGGAAGTACATAGCATTATTACTGGTGTGCAGCTTCAGAAACTTTCAAGTAAATGTTTTCATGTACAAAACTAAAAGGGTGATGTTCTCAAAAGCACAGCTATAGTTGGAATAGCATCAGAAAGACTTGGGATAGATTTTGTTCCCATAATCTTAATAGTGCACCTCCAAATAGTGCCATTTCAGCCCTGGACTTTACTGGATCCAGTGCAATTGGTGCTTTTGTAATACATACAGATGCACAAAACTTATTGTATGCTTATGGCCTGACAAAGGGCATAAGAGGTAAAAAGGTAGTTTCTGTCTCTACCAAGTAAACAGTCTAGCACTCCCTAATAAAACAGTTTAGAATATGAAAAATACATTTGCAGAAAATTGGGGTTGGAAGGGACCTCAAGAGGTTGCCTAGGCCAACCTCCTGCTCAATGCAGGACCATCCCCAACTATATTATCCCAGCCAAGGCTTGATCTAGCCAGGTCTTAAAGCCTGCAAGGATGAAGATTCCATAGCCTCCCTGGCTAACCTGTTGTAGTGCTTTACTACACTCCTAGTGAGATTTTTCCTAATATCTAACCTAAACGTCCCTTGCTGCAACCTGAGATCATTGCTCCTGGTTCTGTCATCTGCCACCACTGAGTATAGCCTAGCTCCATCCTCTTTGGAACCACTGTTCAGGTAGTTGAAGACTGCTATTAAATCCCCTTTTGTCTTCTCTTCTCCAGACTAAATAAGGTCAGTTCCTTCAGCCTGTCCTCATAAGCAGGGATCCAGGTTTTCAGTTTTCCATGGAAAAATGTAGATTTTCTCCTTTCATAGGTTTCTAGGGTTGGAAGGGACCTGGTAGATCATCAGGTCCAACCCCGTACTCCCAGCAGGAAAGAGTGTTGGGGTTAAGTAACCCCAGCCAGATGCCTATCTAATCTCTTCTTGAACACCTCCAAGGTAGGGGAAAAAACCACCTCCCTTGGAAGACTGTTCCATATTTTGGCAACCTTTACTGTAAAGAATTTCTTCCTTTGTCTAATCTAAACCTATTCTCCTTCAGTTTGTGGCCATTATTTCTGGTAACCCCGAGGGCTCCCTGGTAAACAGAGTGTGCTCTATTCCCTGCTGACCCACCCTGGTGAGTTTGTAGGCACCACAAGATCTCCTCTCAGCCTTCTCTTGCGGAAGCTGAAGAGATTCAGGTCCCTCAGTCTGTCTTCATAGGGTCTTACCTGCAGGCCTGCCACCATATGAGTAGTTCTCCTCTGAAACCTCTCAAGGTTATCCACATCCCTCTTGAAGTGCGGCGCTGGAAACTGGATGCAGTACCCCATCTGCGGCCTCACCAATGCTGTATAAAGAATTATCACTTCCCTAGATGTGCTTGTGATGCACCTGCTGGTGCAAGAAAGTGTGTGGTTAGCTTTGCTTATTCCCTTGTTGCGCTGGTGACTCCTGGTTGACGCAAAAATGAACATGACTCCAAGATCTCTTTCCACTGTTGTGGTACTCAGAATGGTACCCCCCAGTCTATAGGTGTGTTGGAGATTCTTTCTCTCCAGGTGTAGCACCTTGTATTTGTCCTTGTTAAATTGCATACTATTCTGGTCAGCCCACTTTCCCAGTCTATCCAAATCTGCCCGAATTTGCTCCCTGCCCTCCAGTGTGTTTTACTATACCCCATAGTTTAGTGTCATTGGTGAATCTGGACAAGGTGCTTTCAACACCTTCATCCAAATCGCTGATGAAGATGTTAAACAGTACTGGTCCCAGGACAGATCCTTGGGGAGCACCACTGCCCACATCCCTCCAGGGAGAACCTGGCCCATCCACCACCACTCTCTCCGGGTGTGTCCCATAAGCCAGTTTTTCACCCACCTTACTGTAAGAAGATCCACCTCACAGCTACTCAGTTTGCTTGTAAGAATTGGGTGCAACACTGTGTCAAAAGCCTTTTTAAAATCCAGGTAAATTAATGTCTACTTCCACTCCTGCATCTAAGCATTTTGTGACCTGGTCATAAAAAGAGACCAGGTTAGTTGGGCAGGATGTGCCTGCTACAAACCCATGCTGGTTATCCTTTACCATTAAGTTACCTGCTAGCCCCCTGCAAATGTGATCCTTTATGATTTTTTCTAAGGTCTTGCCAAGAATAGAAGTGAGAATGGAGAAAAACATGAATTTCCCCCCTTCTAAAGGAGAGAACTGCAAGCAACAGTGGGTTTCCCCTTGCAGGCTGGCAGCATTCCAGCCTTCAAGGAGCTGCTGGGGTTGCAGGTGGAGGGTAGTTGGGCAAAGGGTGCCATGTGCTTGCATGCATGCGTGCATGCACATGCATGTGACAGCCAGGCAGTGGTGAAGAGCAGCTCCCACAACTCCTTCAAGCTAAGTCTGTGGGGGGCGAGGGGTGGGCCCAGGCCACACGTTGATGGGTGGGGGCATGGAAGGGACATAGACCATGCATAGAGGGGAGGAAGCACAGCATTGGGGTTGGGGGGGAAAAAGGGGCATGTGCCCCCCACAATTTCTGTTTCTACAGCAGGGCACAGGGTTGCAGTGGGGCTGGATCAGCTGTGGCCACGAGCTGTCTCCACGGCAGAGTGTGGGGACCCAGTGGAGGAGAGAGTGCCACACTGCTATAGCCACTATGGCGAGCCACCTCCAGCCTTCTTCCCGGCAGCAGTGGGAGGCACAACTCTGTGCTGCTGCCCCTACTGTGTCTCCCTACTGTGTGGTGGGGTGGCACTCCCTCCAGTTCCAGGTTCCCCTGCTGGGCCAAGTGGTGGCTCCTGCCCAAAGCTGTCTGGCCCCACTGCAGCCTCATGCCCCATGGTGGGTGCAGAAATCTTGGGTGGCATATGTCACCCCTCTGTCACCTGTGCCCCCCCATGCCTTCCCTACACACCCCTTCTCTTCCTCACATACTGGGAGTGAGGGGCACCAGCCGGGCTGTGAGGGACTGTGGGTCAGGAGTGAGGGGCACTGGTAGGGCTGCAGGGCTGTGGGTTTAGAGTGAGGAGCACCAGCATGTTGGGGCTGCTCAGCACCACGAAGTAGCAGGGTGGGGCAGCCACAGCTGGACCCATGTCCTGGTGGGTAAAGGGGACATGGGGAGCTCTTCTTCATCCCCTGATTTTTTTTTTTTAAAAAAGCCCCAAAATTAAATACCAAATTGTATAGGTATTTAGATTTTATCTTATTCTAATGATAGAGGCACTGGTAGGCTTCAAAATAGCTTTAAAATTGTAAATCTGTCAATAAAACATTATGTTCAATTGATACCTATATGTATTTAGTAACATTTCATTTTAATTACAGAGAAATGCAGATTTTGGGGGTTTTAATCGCAGAACTTTCTTTTTTTTAACAGAGAAAACCAGGATATCTGCTTATAAGTCATGTGCCGCAGCCCAGTGATTTATTTAGAGATCTGGGTTTTTTTAATATATATTTTTAGGTTTAATCTCTCATTTTAAAGGATATTTGATTCCTGTATAGGTGTCCTGATACAAATATCATGACCATTTATTATATTTTCAAAGAAAGACCTTGTTTTATTTTGTCATTTTAAGTTGTTCACTGCACCTTTGCTGTTGTTGATTTTTCTGGACAAAAACTCAGTGTTGGTTCTGTTTCTTTACTGCTAAGGGAATAAATATGTCACAGAGGATTGATTTCACTGAATGCATTGGCTGATTCCATTAGCCCCAGTCAACTGGTACATAACTTATTCATGAAACCCTGTCTTGGTCTGCTCTGTGGATTAATGTGGAGAAGTTCTGAATGAGGTTTTTTAGTGAGGAAAAAGTGTCTAAATGGTAATCCAAGTTGCAACACTCCAAAGCTTATAAACTAAGACCCATTTATTTATTTTGAAGGGTTTTTTCCCCCTTTACACTGGTAATATTAGGAATATTAAATTCCTACTAAAAAGCTTTATGAATTTCTTAAGTATATGTTTGAGATGAATGACTAATGGCCCGAATGAGGTGTGGGAGGGGAGGAATCTGTAACTATTTCTCTATCCCGTTGAGCATATAATGTGCTAAATATATCATGTTTGTTCAAATCTAAGATGTCCCTGACTTTAAGACGACCCCACAATAATTAGACCCTGTATATGGAAAATTAGTGGTGGTGGTGGTGGTTGTGGTGGTTGTTGTTGTAATTTTCCATATATAGAATCTAGTTACTAGGGGGTCATCTTTTAATTCATACCCCCACTGCTGCAGGCGTGCAAGCAGTGGGGGGCAGATGATATGGGGAGATATGAGCAGCTTGCCCCGTGCCTGCCCGCCCCCCTGACTCTCCCCCTTACCCTTGCTCCATGGTGGCATACTCTGTCCCCATTCTAGCCTAGAGCGCTGAAAATGGTCACAGTCCTGCCCTCTAAGCATCTGTGCAGGCTGCATGCTGCTGCTACAGAGCTAGGCTGAGGCTGTACTTCAGTGTCCCAGGTTACAGCATGGATGAAACCTGGCCGCACAGAGCATAGGTGAGGCAGGGAGGAAGAGGGGCGGACGGGGGAGCAGAGGCTGTATGGCAGGGGGAGTAAGGAGGGAGGAGTCAAGGGGCAGGCAGTAGCTGTGGCCAGGGCCATCACTAGGGTATGGTCCTGCATTTTGGTGGGGTCCTGCAGAGCCAGGTGGAATGGCTGCAGCCCTCGTGCAGGGCCTGCCTGGTGCTGGCAGCTCCACCCCATCTTCCAGGTGAAGCACTGAGATGTGCCCCGCCCCCCCCCCGCCTCCCCCACTGTGGGTGCAGGGGAGACCCCAGCCTGTGCCCTGTCTTTGCAGGGGTCCCATGGGCCCCACACAGTGTTAATGTGTCCCTGCAAAGGCTGATTTGTCCTGGGACCCGCACCCCACTAGGGTCAGCTCTGGCTGTGGCTATAACCCTGACCCCTGGGTAAGGGCTGGAGTCTGAGCCGCAGAAGCCCCCTCACTCCTCAGTGTCCTTGTACACAATTCTAAGATGAGGGGCACTTTGCCTTCATGTTAAATTTGGAAAAAAGCTTGTTTTAGAATCAAGTAATTACAGTAGGTAGTAATAGGAAATTCTATATTCAAGTTGTCAGAGAGATAGTTAAAAAGGTAAAGCACTTAGTCTATTTGTGTGGCCTTTCTGGCCACTATTAAAAGGGAGAAAATACCTTTCTTTTCCTTTATTTTATGTATTGTACGTACTTTCATTATTAGACAACATGACCTTCTGCTTCAGATATTTAAATTAAATGCAGGTGTTTTTAAAAGTTTAAATAATTCAAAGAGCTGCATTCATCTTTGTTTTGTTCTATTTTTTTTAAAAAGCAAGGAAGCTCTTAAAGTTAATAATTTCTGGAAATAAAAGAAGCTTAGAATTTGATTCTTGTTATATCCCTAACTTAAGTGGGGTTTCTTTTTTTGGATGTGAAAAAATGATTTGGGGCTCTTGAAATAGAAATGGTATCCGAACCTAAAGAGATTGAGCCATCTCTTTTGAGATGTTAAGATCTTAAAATGTAGTGATTCCGCCCCCCCCCCGCTTTTTGACAGAAGAATAACGTTTTAAAATGTCCTTTTTTATTCTTTTACATGAATATTTTTACCACAGCTGGAATTTACAATGCAAGAGGCTGTACAGTGCCTACATACTTTGGAAGAGTATTGTCCCTCTAAAGAAGACTACAGTAAACTATGTTTGCTACTCACACTGCCTCGTCTGACCAACCATGCAGAATTCAAAGACTGGAACCCAAGCACTGCACGAGTTCACTGTTTTGAAGAAGCTTGCATCATGGTAGCAGAGTTTATTCCTGCTGACAGAAAACTAAGCGAGGCTGGCTTCAAAGCAAGTAACAATCGTTTATTTCAGCTTGTAATGAAGGGATTACTTTATGAATGTTGTGTGGAATTCTGTCAGAGCAAAGCAACAGGAGAAGAAATTACAGAAAGTGAAGTATTGCTTGGTATTGACCTTCTTTGTGGTAATGGGTGTGATGACTTAGACCTGAGTTTATTGTCATGGCTTCAGAATCTGCCAGCTACTGTTTTCTCTTGTGCATTTGAACAAAAAATCCTTAATATTCATGTTGATAAACTACTCAAGCCCACAAAAGCTGCATATGCAGATCTGCTGACACCTCTTATCAGCAAACTGTCACCTTATCCGTCATCCCCAATGAGGCGGCCTCAGTCTGCTGATGCTTACATGACTCGTTCCTTAAACCCTGCCCTAGATGGGCTATCCTGTGGATTGACAAATCACGATAAGCGAATCACAGATCTTGGAACCAAAACTTCTCCAATGTCACACTCCTTTGCTAATTTCCATTACCCTGGAGTACAGAATCTAAGCAGAAGTCTGATGCTTGAAAATACGGAGTGCCATAGTATTTTTGAAGAGTCACCTGAGCGGTAAGTTTAATTTAATTGAAGGGGTGGGGGGGTTTCCAAAGTGCAAAAATTAACAGAAATGTAATACATTTGACCTATATTTTATTTTATAGGTGTCAGTATTTTAGTGGCACTTGCAATTTGATAAATGATAAATCAGATGCAGTTCTCTTGTGTAAATTGTGCTGAAATTAAACCTTCAAAATAATAAATGTTTTAAAAAAATGGATTTGAGCATAAAGGTTTGAATCTAGACTCCCACAGAAATGTTAGAACTTCATACTTCTGCTATGAAATCGAACAAATCTAAAACCAGATGAATACTAGACTTTCATTATTGATACTCGTTTTTTGATTTACTACATATGTGGGTATGTTATGGCATGTGAGTTGAGGCATAAAATATTGCAAGAGAACTTTTTTTTTAAATTTCATATAATAGCAAAGCAGCTTATTGTTTTCTTGAAGGGAAGTGTCTCATTTCAGTGTAATGGCTTTGTTATCTAATATGTTAACAATGCAGAAGATGAAACTATTTCAGTGGTTTCCTCAGAATTCCTGAACTCTGTGTTTTAATATGTGTAGCCTATAGCCGTGGTTTTCAACCTCTTTTTGATTTGGGTGCCCTTTTGGAAATTTTGAATGGAAGTATAAAATTGCAAGTGTGGGTATTCACATACTTTTGATTGATCATAACCATCTTTCACTAATCCCTTGGTCATAGTCAAAGGACCCCCGGGGTCCTCAGACCACAGGTGGAAGGTCACTGGCCTATAGTCCCACATTCACGCTTCTCAGTGGATAAGCAAAATATCCCCAAAGTGGCACTACTTCACACCGATTATCCTGGCAAATTTAGGACTTCATGCTGTAATAGTTTAAATGCATAATAAATGTTGGAGGTGATGGAACTATGTATGTGTGTTTGTTGACAGGAACAGAGCCTTAAATATCAGCTCTGTAATATTAGAGACTTAAGAAACTATAATCGTGTTAATAATATTTAATAATAATTGTTCTTCAAATTAAATCTCAGCAAAACTATCGCATTTGCTTCCTTATTTCTGTAGAAAAGACTTCCAGCTAATAGGGTGCAATGCTAATGAATGCTGTAGAAACTAGTCATTACCTCTTATTAGTAGGGACTGATATGCAATGCTGATGTCTGTCATTCTAAAACAAACTGTAGCAGGATCCCTTCTGCTGTGTGTGTGTGTGTGTATGTGTGTGTTTAATAGTAGTTAAGGGGGTTTTCTTCTGATTCAAAAGCTTCTTGTTTTGTTTCTTTGTCTTCCTTTTTCCATCCCCCCCTAGAAAGCAGCTGCAATAATTTATGAACTAGTTCTCAATGGGAGCAGCTACACAAGACATTTACTGCTCAGTTGACTAATTTAACTGCACAGTAAACATCTGTGTCTACACATGCGCCCCCTATGAGGGTGCACAAAACTGAAACTGTGCAGCAGGGTACGGTAAATACAAGTCCTGACCTGCTGCAAAATTTGTTGTTTGGGGGTTTTTTCATGTGCAGTAGATGCTGAGGTGACTGGCTGGGGTTACGTGCTGGCTACCCTCACAGTGAAGCATCCTCATGCCACAGCCAGCCCCTCTGCAGCACATGGAATGTGGCTGGAGCAGTCCTGGGCTGTCAGGCTTTCCCCCTGCCTCTCCCCTCCAGGCTACCTGCCAGCCAGGGCTGATGTGACCTGGCTCGATGTGCTGTAGTCTGGGCACACGTATAAACTCATGTGCCTGGGAACTTCCTAGGAGCAATAAATAAGCTGTGGAGCAATGAGCACCCTTGTTCTCCTGCACTCTTGTTGCTTCCTTAATTCTACAAGAGAGAAATAGCACTCTAGATCCATTAATTGGCAAGCAGCAGGGGGTACTCTAAGGGGAATGTTACTGAATCTGATCTGAAGTAGCATTCCTGATTCTGCTTTTGCAAAGATCAATTACAGATGAAACGGATGTTAACAAAAATCAGTACAATAATAATTACAGAAATCTTAAGTTTAACACATTCTCAATATGATAAAAAATCGTTAGAATCTTTTGAAAATATTTTTTTCAAATTGAGACTTAGAGCTAGCTGTTGGCTCCTTAACTTGTATAAAGTTATTGCTTTCCAAACCTTGTACAGCATAACTCAGGCACGTAGGAAAATTTTGCATAATTTTCCAAATGTGGTCACTAGTTGACTGAATTGTTACATTTTTGGCACTACTGCAGGCATCTGTGTCTTGAAAGTAGGTCTTGAAGTGGAATATTGTAGGAAGGAATCTATATTTGGGTAACATTTGACTTTTTTTTTTTCCTTCCAGTTTTGGTATACTTTAGTAATTGATTCTACATGATGCATTTATTAAGTGAAATTTATATTTCTAGTCTACAAGAAGCTCTTCTGAATTATTAATCTCTAGTCCTGCAAGCACTCTTCGTACAAAGGATTTGGATGATCAGAACCTTAATTTGATGTTAAGTATACCTGGCACAATTGCATTTTTTTTTTTTTTTTTTTTTTAGTGTAGGTAAATTAACTTGCCTCAAGAGTGCCAGAAGTAAACAGAGCCAGACTTCAGAAGTGTTCTAAACCTACAGTCAGAATCCCAATTTCAAAAGGATTTAGCTTTTAGTTATGCATATAGACATCATAGATTTCATAGACATCAGGGCTGGAAGAGACCTCGGGAGATCGAGTCCAGCCCCCTGCCCAAAGGGCAGGAAGTCAGCTGGGGTCATAGGATCCCAGCAAGATAAGCATCCAATTTACTCTTGAAGGTGTTCAATGTAGGTGCTTGAACCACCTCCACTGGCAGACTGTTCCAGACCTTGGGGGCTCGGACAGTAAAGAAATTCTTCCTTATGTCCAGCCTGAAACGGTCTTGCAGGAGTTTGTGACCATTAGACCTAGTCATCCCTTGGGGTGCTCTGGTGAACAAACGTTCCCCCAGATCCTGGTGGTCACCCTTGATAAACTTATAGGTGGCCATCAGATCACCCCTGAGCCTACGCTTTTCCAGGCTAAAGAGTCCCATGTCTCTCAGCCTATCATCGTAAGATCTGTTTTCCTGACCTCTGATCATGCGCGTGGCTCTCCTCTGGACTCTCTCAAGCTTCTCCACATCCTTTTTGAATTGTGGAGCCCAAAACTGGACGCAGTACTCCAGCTGCGGCCTCACCAAGGCCAAGTACAAGGGGAGAATGACGTCCCGGGATTTGCTCGAGAAGCATCTATGGATGCAAGCCAGCGTTTTGGTCGTTTTATTAGCCGCAGCATCGCATTGCAGACTCATGTTCATCTTGTGGTCAATGATGACCCCCAAGTCTCTTTCTTCTGTAGTGCTATCCAACGTAGCACTGCCAAGCCTATAAGGATGCTGCAGGTTTTTCCTCCCAAGGTGGAGAACCTTGCATTTTTCGGTGTTAAACACCATCAGGTTCTCGTCTGCCCATTTGCTGAGCTTGTCCAGGTCAGCCTGGATCACCCGCCTATCTCCTGGCGTGGATGCTTTGCCCCAAAGTTTGGTGTCATCGGCGAACTTGGCCAGTCCACTCCTGACTCCAATGTCCACATCATTAATGAAGATGTTGAACAGTATGGGTCCAAGGACAGAGCCTTGAGGCACCCCACTGGTCACAGGGCACCACGATGAGTGATTGCCATCAATTACAACCCTCTGGGTCCGACCACGGAGCCAATTTGCCAGCCAGCGGATCATGGTGGAGCCAAGGCCACAACTGGCCAGTTTAGCCAAGAGGTGATCATGGGATACCAGATCAAAAGCTTTTTTGAAGTCAAGATATATGACATCAATCTCTTCTGCCTCGTCCAGGTGATAGGTCACCTGGTCATAGAAGGAAATGAGATTGGTCAAACAAGACCTACCCGCAACAAACCCGTGCTGGCTATCCCTTAGGATGTTAGCCTGGTCCAGTCCATCAAGGATGGCCTCCTTAATAAACTTTTCTAAGATCTTCCCTAGGATAGAAGTCAGGCTAATGGGCCTGTAGTTAGCTGGATCCACTCTCCTCCCTTTCTTGAAGATCGGCACCACATTGGCCTTCTTCCAGTCTTCGGGCACTACACCAGAGCGCCAGGAGTTTTCAAAGATCCGTGCCAGGGGCTGGGCTATGACGCTTACCAGCTCCTTGAGTACCCTGGGGTGCAGATTGTCAGGGCCGGCTGACTTGAAGGTATCCAGCTTCTCAAGCTGTTCCTTCACGAGGTCAGCATTTATGGAGGGTAGGGGATCCCCATCACCCGGATATCCCTGTCCCATAGCAGGCATGGGCATCCCATGGGACTGATGAAAGACGGACGCAAAGTACCTATTTAATAGGTTGGCTTTTTCCTGGGCGTCAGTTGTCAGTTGCCCCATCTGGTTTAGCAGGGGTCCAAAGTTGCCCTTGCTTTTCCTCCGGCTCCCGACATATCTGAAAAAGGACTTTTTGTTGTCCTTGATGTTTGAAGCTAGTTGGAGTTCAGTTGCAGCCTTGGCTTTCCTGGTTTGCTCCCTGCAGGACCGGACCAGCGCAGAATAATCCTCCTTGGAGGTGAATCCCGTCCTCCATCCTTTGTAGGCTTTCCTTTTTAGCCGCAGGAGGTCCGCTAGGTCCCTAGAGAGCCAGGAGGGCTGCTGTGCCTTCTTGCTGCCTTTCCTTCATGTTGGAATAGATTTAGCTTGTGCATTGAGGATTGCTTCCTTGAGGAGCAACCACTCTTCTCGAACTCCCATCTCCCTGGGGTCATGGTCCCTAAGGGCCTGACCGACAAGCCTCTTGAGCTTGTCAAAGTCGGCTTTTCTGAAATCAAGGACTTCTGTGTTGCTGACTGACTTGCCAGCTTTACGGCAGATGGTGAAGGTGATCAGCTCGTGGTTGCTGTCCCCCAGCTTCCCATTGATCACTAGGTCGCCGATTAGGTCGTCCCCCATAGCCAGTACCAGGTCGAGCAGCGCTTTGCCTCTTGTTGGCCCATAGACTTCTTGAGTCAGGTAGAGATCATCCACGCACGAGAGAAAGCTTTGCGACTGCTCGGATTTTGCTGAGTGATCTTCCCAGGAGATGTCCGGGTAATTGAAGTCACCCATGACAACCAAGGTCCTGGAGCAAGCGGCCTCAGTCAGTTTCCGGGCGAACTCCTGGTCAAGCTCAGGACTTTGAGTGGGAGGTCTGTAGTAGACTCCCACCGTTGTGTCCCCTGTGCCATATTCCCCACGAATTTTTACCCAGAGGGTCTCTAGCTGTCCGTGCTGGTCGCCAACATCAGTCTGCAGGGACATATAGCTTTCCTTCACATAGAGAGCTACACCCCCGCCCCTTTTGTCAACACGATCCCTCCTGTACAGGGTATAGCCCTCTATACCCATGGTCCAGTCATGGGTGGAGTCCCACCAGGTCTCCGTTATCCCAGTGACGTCATAATTCTTTGTACTGAGCAGGAGGATAGATTAAGTAGACAGATTATCAAGAATGGGAGCATCTGGGTTTATTCTTGTCTCATGCTTCAGCAGAAATATTTGCATTACAGATTTGTCTTCATTTTTTATAAACAAATAAATAGGAAGGTTCTTAAGACTTGCTTGTTAGTCGGATGATAAAATTTATCTTGGCTAATGTACATAAATACCAGTAAATTTTAAAATAATGCAGCAGAGGAAGCCTTCTCCAGACCAGTAAATATCTATAGTTTTTTTTTCCAGGTTTCAGAACGCTTTCAAAGTGTCCAAATTTTAATGTATTTTGCAGGTTATTGACTGCAAAGGATTTTTCAAGTATTTCCATCTGGAAATACTTCTCCAGGCTAATTCACAAATACTCTGTAAATTAAAACAACAGTAGTGACATTAGGGATAGTCTGGTTTACCTACTTTGAGTGTCATATAAAGTTAACCTTTTCTACTAGTAGTAGTATTTACAGTATTGACCTCTAGCAACGGACAAGTAACATGCTACAGGCAATGTTATACTTTGTTGTCTCTGTCAACCTGAAGAAATGCATGCTGCAGAAAGCAAAACTTCCTGTTGCTTTGGGTAAAATGATGGGGACATTGCTGTATAGTAGGTAGGGTCAAACTCATCAGGGAGTGGCTGCAGACTGACCTGGTTGTGCTAGTGGTGGTGATGGTTGGATGAGTGGTGTGAGGTGTCACAGGTGTTAACATAGCTATCAGTTGCCTCCCACTGCCAGTGTTCCCCTGTTGGGTTTTGTACCCCAGATTTGACAGAGGACCCCAACCAACCCTTCTCACCACATCTCTGCTGTGTAGAGTAGGTGACAATTACACAGGTGCCACATGACAAATAGACTCATGCATTTGATGGGCCTCAAAGCCAGAAATAGTTTAGTTTTGTTAAAAGAGAACTTGAATAATTTGAGATTTTTAAGGTAAGGATGCGAATGAAGGAAGTCTAATTTTTCTTTTAACCCTTTTTGGACTACCTGAAAAAAGGTTAGAATAGACTATTATGATAATTTGGAAAACAGAACACAGGAAGCGTATTAATTCCATCCATCGATAGCATAAATATATTGGGTCATATATTTTGTTTCTCTTAAGCAGTAACTTTTGGGATGTTAATCTATTTGTGGTTATTTAAAAGACTTTCTGCTCTTCTAGAGCAGATTTCTCAAATAAGCCGCTGCTTTCTCTTTACATGTCAGTGAAAGAAGTGACACTCCCGTGGAGCCACAGCATTCCATTGGCAGTGAGACTTTGTGCCAGAGTTCAGTTCCAGAAAATGAACCAGTAAATGGAGCGCAGAATCAAGGACCAGCAAAACAAGAAAAAAATGAGGTAATATTTGATCATTTCCAAATAATGTGGTCCTTTGAACTGCCTGCTCTAATAAACAGTATAACAATATGCCTTCTGTGCTGAGAACTTCATCCATATATATGACATTTTCAGTCTGGATGCTTTTAAACTTGTTCTGCTTTTACAAATATGCTTACAACGTAAGATGCAACCTAAGCAGTCATATTTCCATTAGATACACTTGTGCTTTTTTAATGACTGGATAAAGGCAACAGCTTACGGTGTCCTTACCTCTGAACTGTATTTACTGTATTTAAAAATGTAGGCCAGTATTCATAGCTGGAATACATATTTAAATAGTCTGATTTGAAAAACGCCACTTTTGTAAGCTGCTTTTAACAAATAATCTGTCTAAAACTTCACTGCAGTTAGTTGCCTTGGGAAAGGCAGTGTTAACTTGAAGAATTCTTGCCAGTGACAACTGAGAAATGGACATTCAGTACTTCCAACTGAATGGGACTGTCGTACTATACAAAGACATACTTATACTTATGAAGCATTATATGACTCCTATGCTTTTGTTAACTAAATTGTTACGTAGCTTTGAGTTGCTTAACGTTTTATACATCAGTAAACTTTAAGAAAGGTATAGCGAGTCCTGATAAATTTACCAGGTGGTAAATAGTAAGGGAACAAAATATAGTGGTTGGAATGCAAGGGTTTTAGAGGTTCATGGCACTTTACCTAGCCTGCTCCTCTCTGCGGTGGGGAAGTGGGGGTGGAGAGCAAAGCAAAGGTTAAGTGACATTTTGTTGAAATGAAACAGAATTGTTTAAATGAAACAACAGAATTGCTTACCTCTCTACTTTCTACCATTCCACGGATTTATCTGCCTCATTAGTCAATAACAGAATAGGGTTTTATCTGAACACTTATGTTTAAAATGTAGTAGTGAAATTGTAAAGTACAAGGGGTAGTTTTGGTCAAATTATAAATTCTAGGGGTTTGGTTACTTTTTTGTTTTTGTTTTGGTTTGTAACTCACTATGGTCTTTATCCTGTACTGAAATCTTTGTCTTAAAGGAAGGCATCCAAGCAGCATTTAAAAAATGGTATACTTTAATAGCACTTGTCTGTTCTAGACACTATGGTTGCTTGCAGACATAGAAGGGAAGAAAAACCCCCAAACATGGCTTTACTTTAAACTTGGCATGTTCCCGTGCAGAGCCCAGTGCATGACCAGAAGAGGCAGTATGTTTGTTGCACCTGGCTTTCCTGTCTGTAAAGACTGGGCACTTCAGTGGGGCTTTTGGTACTTTTGATCTGGTAGCTAATTGACTTAGCTTTAGATAAAAGCACCAAAAAGCCCTTCAGAAGTACCTGATCTATATAGATGCTGCAGAGCTGAGTCCAACTAACGTGCTGCTGCTTCCAGTAATGTGCGGGGGTGGGAATTTTTTGTTGCTGTTGTGGGTTTTGGGGGGGGATTTTTTTTTTTTTTTTTTTTGCAAACAACCTACTTGTACTAGGCTGTGGGACAACTAAGAGAGGACTGGCAGGAGTTATGGTGGGCTATATTACTAATGAATGACTTCCCTACTGAAATAATGTAGGGAGGGGCTAGATTTGGGCATGGGGAAGATCGGAGTCAGCCACTTTTCTAAGTGAGGGATGTTTCCTCACTATGGAAAAGCAAAACATGCATAGGAGAATGAAGACAGGAGACTTTTTTTGGTTTGCCTAAAGATGCTAGCCACCTAGTACTGGCGAATAGAAAATAATGCAGTTCTGAATTTTGAAGGGTTTACTGTGAGGCCGGAGCCAGTTGGACTCCCAGGGAACACAACTAAGCTACTTGAGAACCCAGGGCTTGGCAGCTGGTTTGGAGCTTAGGTAGCCATACTTCAGGGTCCCATGGCTCTAAAAGGGTGCCAGATGTGGGGTATATACTTGAAATGAGTTTAAAGACCTAGAGCTTGCAATAAGCTATACACAGTGAGACTAGTTATCACTCAGGCTTGGGGGATCCAGTTACAGTAGGTTGGAGTAACTTTGTTTTCCTTTACAAAAATCCTGGTTTTTAAAGGTTGGCCTTTAAGACTGTAGTAGGACATTGTACTTCCTATTAGTGAAAATCTGCTCTGAAAGCAGGAGTGTCTTATTTAAGCAACAGATCAACATGTATATTTACTTACTTTTACTTCAGCAAATTATCTTTGCAGTACTTTACTCCATGCAAAAGAGTAAAAGCTAAGACAAAAACACGACTCCTGTTAGTAAAATTTGATGTCTGTATTCTTTCAATGAGAACATAAATGTAACTTTTCAAAACTACACCTTAAATTTAATATTTAGATTCTTTTGCTTTCCTTCACACACTTTTTTTTTTTTTCTTTCAAGGCTAAAGAGAACGTTGAAGGATTTTATTTCTCAGCAATACCATTAAATGTAGCAGTTTTCCATGTCTCCTCCCAAAGCCAAATAGAACACATTTAAGTTTTAGTATCATGTTGCTGTGCTTTTTGGTAAGTTGTAACCTATTAGTTTTAGGATAAAAATAAAGAGCTTGCTCCCCAAAGGTGATTGTTTAGTGTGTATGTTTATAACAGTACAGAGAATTAAGAGTATATAGTTGCAATAATTAACTTTAAATTTGTCTTACCCAAATAACATTATTTCTTTAAGCTTCGTGATTCAACAGAGCAATTCCAAGAATATTACAGGCAAAAGCTACGTTACCAGCAGCATTTGGAGCAGAAAGAGCAACAGCGACAACTCTACCAGCAAATGTTGCTAGAAGGTGGTGTAAACCAGGAGGATGGAGCAGACCAGCAGCAAAATCTAACTGAACAATTTCTTAACAGGTTGGTTTTAGTTATCTGTAATACTTGCTAACCACTGCATGTTCTTGGTAATAAATTGCCACCAAATTCTGTAAATGGTAGAAGTACACCAATATATCAGTTGCCTACTGGATTGACACTGATAAAAGGGAAATTTACATCATCAGCTTTTTTTGGTCATTGTAGCTGATTTTAAGGTTTTCCTGTAATTTGTATCTTCTGGCCGGGGCCCCCAGATGCCTGGGTTCCTTCCCATGAGCTAGGGTAATCCTGGATACACTCCCATCCCCTCACCAGCGGGTTGGAGTAGAGTAGCTGCTGCAGTGTCCCAGGAGCTGGTGAGGCATAGACTGTGGGCTGGAGCAGGTGCTGTAAAAGATGCTAAATGCCACAGATGTGCCTGGGTGAGGAGGGTGGGTGAAGCTGAGCTACCTGGCCCAGCATGACTCAACTTGCAGCATGACTCAACCCACAGTTAAGATCAGTTGTCTGATTGGTATTGGTCACTATGGCTGGTTAATATTTGGCTGACAGTATTGGCCAAGAAAATCTTTATTGGTGCACCCCTAGTATATGAAATTGGTAGTTTGTGAATATTGAGAGAGATTCAGAATTCCAGGTATGGAATTTTTTGTTTGTTTGGGTTTTTTTTAAACACCTCAAAAATGTGTGGTTAGCTAAAAATGTTCTTGAGGAGGAGGAAGGGGATGATCCTACCAGTGAAGAATCACAAGTTCGAAAGACATAACTTTAACTACACTGTCGTGAACAGAAATGGGTAGAAGAAAAACACTTTTTTTTAATTGAGCAATTTAGCCAAATAATAATAAACGTAAATGTTGAAAGGATTCTTTTTGCATTTGTTTTCCTCCATCAGATGCTTTTAGTAAATCTGGTAACTGGGGAAGGTTTCTCTCCAATGTTATCTTACGGTAGATAACTTCTAAGAATACCCTGCATTTGGAGGCTGAATTTGTAGACAGCATCAAGTGTGTCTTAATTCAGAGTGCTGTTTTCTTGGATCGGAGGTTTGCTGCACTGCTAATACACGTGGTGCACAAGGCTGCCATACCGCATCAATTTATGTGATTAATCCAGTCTGCTGTGGCGTGCTGGATTTCTAGCCCCCAATTCCTGCCCCCACCCCTTGCAGACCCTACCTGATTTCCTCCCTCTCCCCATTCTGACTTACCTTAGATCAGGTGTCCATTTTTAACTTGGTCCAAACACCCCCTAGCCTCCCTAAAGGGTCTGTATGCAGCTTTTAGCACTTACTTGATTTCAGTGAAACCCCTACCTTAAAATAATGTCATTACATATATGCTTGCAGTTAAGTGAGTGTAGAAGTTGTGGCTTAACCTTTTTTCTTTAACTAAAACCAGACAAAATGGACATGTTGGGGGAAAAGAAAGGAAAACTCAAGGAAACTTATTCTAGAGGTCTTCTAGTGAAAAAAGATTAATTCATAAGTACAGTTTTACTCCTGATATTTAAACCCATATTGCTTTGCTTTAGAGTAAGCTGATTTTAATTTAGGGATAATCCATTTTTAAGAAATAAAATCTATAGATTCCAATAATTTTCAGAAACAGTAATTTAAATGACTGTTAACTAGCATTTGGGAACAGAAGGTGACTACAAGACAGAGATTTACCATACAACCTTGAAAACACAGATACTTTCTATACATTTTCATACAGAAAATGCTAGTTAAACTTTTCGTTTTTAGTTGCTTTGACTGCTAAGGCTTTTTAGATCTATTTTTGGCTATGTAAAAATTATCTTTACCTGTGGTTTATTGTAATGTTGTTATAATTGGGAACTGGGGGTTTCACACGCATGATTTGAAATATGCACTATTTCATTGATTAGTTCATAAGACCAAGAGCTAGTTGAAGAAACCTGTGCATGCTTTTGAACTATAACTTTGAACTGTCTGTGACAAAAGGAAGGAATTTTAGCCTTTTTAACTTAGGGTATTTTGCATCAATTTAATCCCACCTCATGTAAAAAAAAAAAAAAAATCAGAAACCTAATCTTGTTAGAAAATAATATTAATTCTGGATGTTAGAACATTTAATTAATTTTTTCAGAGATTACTCCTAGTAATCTGCATACCTATCAAACTGCTGAACAAAAACTGTTCTCTTTGGATGTTCCTATATTATAAATTGTTTCCTTACCTTTTTATTGTGTTTTGATTTTTGTCAATCCTCTGCAGGTCTATTCAAAAGTTGGGAGAGTTAAACATAGGTATGGACAGTCTTGGAAATGAAGTTCAGACACTTGGCCAACAATGTCAAGGAAGCAAGGGGAATACATCTAATGGTCTGGCAACTAGTACTCCAGCCTTTACATCCCCACCTCCAGATTCTAGTCAGAGAATAATGACTGATAGCCAAAATGTTAATACAAGCACTCCTCGGAAGCATGGGTCAACAAATCAGATACCTTTTCTTGAAGAATCACCTGTCCAAGGGAATCAGATGTAAGTGCCTGGCATATTACGAGCTCTGAAAATTTTCTTAGATTAACACTAAGGGGATGATGTCTGTATTTTGACTGTTAGCAAACCAAAGATGTACAGGTTCTGATAAATGGTCAAAGAGGAGGTGGGGGAAACTTGGCATACATTTGTCTGGAAGTATTGTAACTTTCAAGTTGACAATTTCCCATTAGAATTTTTATCATACCTAACATTTTATTTTTACTTTGACTTTGTTTGCCTATTGATTTGTTTCTGGTAATTATAAAAGCTTTTACCAACTTTTGGAAAATGGTAGGATATTAGTAAGGAATCAGATGTGTACTGCTCCTTGTCCCTTTTAAATTAGTCAGTTTGGAGGGTGTAGATATGAAAGAGAGTGAAAGCTTAAACTGCAGTAATTCAGCAGTTGTTTCATTCAGGTGTAAACTGCCCTACCTTTAGCTCTTGTTACCACAGAATAGTGGGGATGGGTGAGATGCCCTATCTGCATAAGTCTCCCTGTCCCCTCAACTTGGTACAATTTGTTCATCTACCCACTTTATGCACGTATTGTGGGACACTGTAGTTCTGGACAAGAAAATGCCTTTGTAAGCATTTATACTGTACTGAATTCTGTTTGTTTTTTTAAATTAAAACAGTATGTCAGACCATGCTGCCCCTCAGCCACAACTTGAGGATTCTTTAGGTACGGTAAATAGGACAAGAGGTGATGAGGTGAGATTTTTTTTTTTTTTTTAAGAGCAATTACATTTACTTATTCTTTGGCTCCAAGCTTTGAATCAGAGTATATGATGTTCTCTTAATAGTATTATATCTTTCTGAGCAACGGTATTTGGAACATGCTTGAAAATCAGCTTGTAAACTTTTACATGAAAAATGCTGAAAAAGTTATGGCTAAATGGGGTAATTCTAGACACAGAATTTTTTAGGCTTCCTTCATGCTTACCACAGAGAACTGATTCCCAAGAATGCAGCTTGCTATTCAAGTCTTTGGGGAGCTGGGTCAGGACAATAACAGTGTTATTTATGAAATCCACTCATTGTCGTCATAAAGCAATGTTTGTAGTATATGCAGTGAAATTAGGCAGAAAATTAGCTAGCTATTATGTAACTTGAAGACAGTGGGATTCACAAATACTAGAGGTGCACCAACACATTGGTCTGATATTGAATTGGTACCGATATAAAGAAAAATTTACTATACCGGATATCGGCCCGATGAGGCTGATAATTTGGCCGATTAAATGCCCATGGTGCACCCAGCCAGAGCACAACACACAGGCAGCCAGGAGTAGAGCCAGCAGTGTGGAGAAATGCCTCTAGCTGGTAAGTCTGGTGTAGTAGAAGGGGAGGGAAGGGGCATGGGACACAGATCAACACCCCCCGTGGTGAGGGAGGGGGCAGGGGCAGGCACTGCTGGGGGGGGTGGGGAGCCAAAGCCACAGCCACAGCTTGTGTGGGTGGCATGGTTCCTGCTGCTGCTTGCACCCTGGGAGGGTGGGGTGGGCGTGTGCTCCTGGATCTGCATGGGGTGGGATGGGGTGGGGTGGACTGCAGCTGGGGCTATGCAGGGCTCTTCTCAGCAGAGGCTGGGCTTGGAGCAGGCGCTGGCAACACTGGAAGGAAGATGCATCCACCCCAGATTTCACTGCAGCTCAGCTCCCAGTGCTGCTGTCGCCAGCCACAGCCCTGGCTCTTCCCAGCACATGAGTGAAGGTGGGGCATTGAGCTGGAGCAGCAGGTGGCAGCAACAGCACTAGGAATGAAGTGTTGGTGAAATTTGGGATAGATGCAGCATCCTTCCCATGCAGCCCAATTCTGTGCAGATCCAGGCGGCACCGCCCCCCCATCCCCCCCGGTGCCCTCCCAGGGTGCAAGCAGCAGCAGGAGCTGCTTCCCCCTGGCCATGGCTCTGGTCCTGCCCCTGCCCCCTCCCTCACCATGGGGGTATTGATCTGCCTCCCCTTCTCTCTCCCCTCCCCTTCCACCACACTGGACTTACCAGCTGGAGGCAGCTGTATTGGAAATCGGATCGGTATAGGCCAATATGCCTCCGTGAATATCAGCTCTCAGCCCCCAAAATCTCTATCGGTGCACCCCTAATAAATACCATGGTAAGAGTCTTAAGTATGACCAGATATTGACTCTCAGTCCAGATCTTAAGATAACTATTATATTTCTGCTACTGCTGTTACAATTAGGATATTGGCATCTGTTTCATCCTTTTCCATCAGGGAACTGTTACATAATTGTCTGGGTCTTCACGATTTCTTCTTCTTTCTGGCATGCTTGGGAAAACAATAGGAGACTGTTTGGTGGTTCCAATTTCCTAGTTGTATTGACTGCAAACCAACACTCTAATAAAATACTGAAATGCCCATCCCTAACAAGTGACTGTTGCTATACACCGTCGTATTTCTTTTATATCTCCATTATCACGTTCTCCAGTTCAGAGTTCTGACCTGTAGACTTTGATCCTGATAGTCTAGTTCACCAATGCAGGAGTAATTTTGTAATAGGTATATTTTTAAAAATATCTGCTTTACCTCCATATAGAATCAAAATGATAGAATAGAGGTGTTATCCTCCTGGCAGAGAACACAAAATTGAAATTGTAATAATGCTAAAAATAGTTTCCAGTAGGTGGCCACACCTTGGCCTTAATTTAGTCTCTGTATTAATGTACTCTCCAGTTATCCATATTGAAGTAATGATGTTGCTGTGATGGTCCAGGAAGTATGCAAGAAGCAAGAATTCTTGTGGACAATATATTTTATTGGATGAGCTACGTGGTTGGGATTAACGTAGACAAGCTTTTTGAATATCACAGTACCCTTTCTCAGATACCTTGCCGTACCTGAAGAAAGGTGTTGTAATACCTGAAAGCTTGTTTATGCCTATCCCAGCCATGCAGGTCATCCGATAAAAAGATATTATCCACGAGAATTCTTGCCTCGTTTATTTAGCACAATACATGTTAAAATCACTGGTATCTGGTAGAATATAGTAATGGTTTGGACCATTCACTGGTGCCTAATCTAGGGGTGGGAAAAATAGAACTAGATTGTTGAAAACAGGAGTATACAACTTGTTTTAGTAGCTCAAACAAAGCCATCCTTGTTTGAAGTCCACGAGCTCCCAGCCTGCCTGCCACTCTTGCACTCACTGCTCTTGCAGCAGCAGCAGCCAGGTTCTCCAGGCTTTCTCTCCCTCCTCTAGCTTCTAGTTCCTGCCTCTACTCTGGGAGGCAGGGCAGTGCAGCAGGAGGAAGCCAGGCAACCTGTGCTGCACACGTGGCAGGAGAGGATGCCAGGCTGCACGTGCTTCATGTTCAGCAAAGGGAACTAGGTTACCTGTGCTTAGAGGTGCATCTGTGCTGCCTACCTGATGTGTAGCCAGGAGGAGTATGGAGCTGTTGTGTGTGTATGTATGGGGGAGTGGCAGCTGGGCTGTGTGTTGCAGGGAGGAGGAGAGAGCTGGGCTACTGGTACTTTGGGGGAAGAAGGGTGGAGCTGGACTGTGTGTTTAGGGGGACTGGCCCACACAGCATGAGGTCCATAGCCTGCACTGTGCATCTACCAGCTTATTCAGAAGTTGGTTAGCCCTGAGATGATAAAACTTTAAAAGGCTTTCGAGATCTATACTAAATAATAAAGTCAAATAATTCTTTTAATTTTCCATGTAAGTAGGTATAGAATAACTTCGGGAGTCTTTTTCCCTACTTAATTTTTGCCGAGTTCATTATTCTCTGGTTTCTATACTCTGTGTCATGAATAATCAAAGTGTATCACCTGTTATTTTCCTTAGAAACCATTTGAATTTGACATTGGGATACAAGTGGCTTTAAAAAAATGGGGATTGACAGGCATTTAATCACACTTTGATATGTATAAACTATGACAAACTTTATTAAAAGTATTGTGTTTGTTGCACTTTTCCGCAACAGGAGGACAAATCAAAAAAGCAGTTTGTCTGTATTAATACTCTAGAAGATACACAAGCCGTCAGAGCTGTGGCTTTTCATCCAAGTGGGAATTTGTATGCTGTTGGCTCAAATTCCAAAACTCTGAGAGTGTGTGCCTATCCAGAAGTAATTGACTCAAGGTAATTAGAAATGTATGGTAGCCGTTTACTATATTGCAGTCCCACCTGTTCCACTCTTTGCCATTTGTTATTGAATGATGATTATAGATCTATCAGATCTGCTTATGTCTTTAGACTTTTTATACTGTAGTTTGTTAACTTGTTGACCCAGATGTTTAGTATTTTTAAGAACCTAACAACCATGGAGTTAGTATAAGAAGGCCTGCCTGAGTGTTTGTTTTGTGGATTTGTAAACAAATGACACCTAAGTTTAATTTTTTATTTTTTGTTTGCTTTTGCCAAAAGAATCACAACTTTCGCTAATTGTGTGTTGTTTTTGTTAGTGTCTCAAACACAGTTGCATTGTGAAAGAAACTATATGAGAACATTAAACCATAGGCACAGAAGAAGGTCTTATGGCTCAGTTCGTCCAGCCTCTTTGGGCTGGCAGATTTAAGACAAACCAAACTCTTTCAGGTTGGATAGTCAGAAAAAATACTTGTCTTAACCACTTGAATCCAAGACGACCTTGAACTTAAGACAGCCTTCCAATAATTAGATTTTTTTTACATAACAAATTTTATATTTTTCCCCTTAATTTTCCTTGTAATAGGGTCTAATTAATGAAAGGTCAATCTTAAACTTGTTCCTGTTTTTTTCTGCTCCCTGCCTCCCCACCACACTTTTCCCAGCTGCAGCCAGGAAAGCACTGGAGGGGAGGCAAGCAGCTTGACCCCTGCCCTTTTTGCCTCCCCCTTGTGCTGGCTCCCCACTCCCTCTGTCCCATAGGTTTGGGCCCCCTACCCCACTTACCCTTGCTCTGGAACCAACAAGCTCTGTTCCTGCTTCAGCCTGGCGCATGAAGTATATGCTTGCCCTGGCCCCAGCCTGGCCCAGGAGTAACGCTGGTAACATCTGCTGCTCCTGGACCAGGTCCAGCCAGAGCAAGGATGTGCTCTGTGCCCCAGAACGGAGCTTGTCAGTGCTGGAGCAAGGGCAAATAGCAAGAAGGAGCAGGTACGGGAGGAGGGGTCAGGCTGGGGGGACAGTAGGCAGTGGGAACACAAGTGGGGGGCCTCAGGGGCAGGTAGCAGCTGTGGCTTCATCACTGGACTGGAGCCAAAGTCAGAGGAGCTGCACCCCCCACCCCACCTCCATACTGTATTCCAAGAGTAGGAGCTTTTTTCTCCTCCACGTTTTAAATAGGTGGGAAACCTTACATGGGAACTAAATATATATAGTAATTCAGTTATTTATAGTAAGTGCCATTTTTTTGTGCATTTTTGCGTCTGATACTTCTGGGACAATTTACCAGCTTGCTTAAGAGTCATAGAATCGTAGAAAATTAAGGTTGGCAGGGACCTCAGGAGGTCATCTAGTCTAACCACCTTCTCAAAGCATAACCATTGCCAACTAGATCATTCTAGCTGAGGCTTTATGTACCCGGGTCTTAAAAACCTCCTAGAATGGAGATTTGAAAATCTCCAGAGTAAAAACACTGGAACAAGTTACCCAGAAAATCTCTCTGGGTAACTTTGTTCCAGTGTTTTACTCTCTCCTAGTGAGAGAGTTTTTCTTAATATCTAACCTAAACTTCCATTGCTGCAAGTTGAGACCATTGCTCCTTGTTCTGTCACCTGCTACTGCTGAGTACAGCCTAGCTCCGAGCTGATGGAAAATGGAGTCTGGCTGCCAGCCAGTTCCACAATTTTGCCGACCCCTAGTCTAGCTCCATTCTGTTTGGAATCACCCTTCAGGTAGTTGAAGGCTGTTACTATATCCCCTCTTAGTCTTCTCTTCTCTAGACTAAATAAACCCAGTTCCCTCAACCAGTCCTCACAACTCGTGTGCCCCAGTCCCCTAACCATTTTCATTGCCCTTTGCTGGACTCTCTTCAATTTGTCCACATCCTTTCTGTACTGGGGACCCAGAACTGGACTAAGTACTCCACATGTGGCCTGAATAGGGGGGAATAATCACTTCCCTCGATCTGCTGGCAACACTCCTACTAATGCAACACAGTATGCTGTTAGCCTTATTGGCCAGAAGGGCACACTGTTAGCTCATATCCAGCTTCTTGTCCATTCCAACCCCCAGGTCCCTTTCTGCAGAGCTGCTGCCTAGCCAGTCAGTCCCTAGCCTGTTACCAGTGCATGGTATTCTTCCATCCTAATGTCAAGTCTTTGCATTTCTCTTCATTGAACCTCATGAAATTTCTTTTGACCCAATCCTCCAATTTATCTAGCTCTCTGAATCCTAAATCTACCCTGCAGGATATCTGTTCCCCACCCCCAGTTTGGTGTCATCTGCAAACCTGCTGAGGGTGTACTCTGTGCCATCTTCCAGATCATTGATGAAGATATTAAACAAAACCAGCCCCCGGACCACCTCCTTGGGCATTCCACTTGATACAGGCTGCCAGCTAGACATAAAGCCATTGACTACTACCCTCTGAGGACCAATGATACAGCCAGTTTCCTATCCACCTTATACTCTATTCATCCAACCTGTATTTCCTTAGCTTGCCTATGAGAATGTTGTGGGAGACGGTATCAAAAGCCTTGCTAAAGCCACATTTTATATCGCTTCTACTGGTCTCCCTGCATCCACACAGCCAGTGATCTCATCATAAAGGGCAGTCAGGTTGGTCAGGTATGACTTGCCTTTGGTGAATCCATGCTGACTGTTCCTAATCACCTTCTCCAAGTGCTTAGAAATTAATTCCTTGAGGACTTGATCTATGACTTTTCCAGCAATTGAGATGAGACTGACCAGCCTATAGTTCCCTGGATCATCCTTTTTCCCTTTTCTTAATTATGGGCACTATATTTTTTCCTTTTTCAGTCATCCAGGACCTCTCCTGATTGCCATGAGTTTTCAAAGATGATGGCCAGTGGCTCTGCAATCCCATCAGTGAATTCCCTCAGCACTCTCATATTTACTTTGTTTTCCCTCAAATGTCATCAACAAAATAGTCATTAAAGTTCATAGTACAAAATGTTTGATTTATATGAAGCAGGGGGGAAATTTAAAAAAAAATTAACAAAAAGACATGGCTTCATTCCTTCCCCATGACTAGGTTCATGGCTGGGCTGGGGCCAGAGCTTCCATGTGCTCTGTACCCTGGGAAGGAATGAAGTTGCAACTGCATCTAACAGTAAGTAGTGGGGGGAACAGAGGCTGTAGGAAGCGGGGAGGAGGTGGAGGGGCAGAGGCTGCAAGATGGACCACAGGTGGTAGGTGGCAGACTGAAGGGGAAGCAAGTGCTGGGGGCAAGGGGGCTGGCTGCCTCCCCCCCGTCTCCCCATATGCACACTACATGGCCCTCTGGTGCTCCTTTCCCCAGTGAGTGGGGGGGTGGAATTTAATTTAAGATGACCCTCTGATTAATTAGATTCTATACATGGAAAGTTGTAACAAATTTATCTTGGTTCCATATACAGAATCTTATTGGGGTGTCATCTTAAATTTGAAGTGGTCTTAGATTTGGATAAATGTGGTATTTGGTCATCTTGACTCTTGTTCCCATCAGCTAATATTTTAAAGTATTTCTGCAATCTATTGAAATTGTAAATTTATATGTTAGAAGTTAAGATTTAGCTTTTTTTTTTTTTTAGAAACTGAGAAAGCATAGTTACATTGCCAATATCCCTATACCTGGTACTTTAACTTTTTTATACTTATTTTTTTTCTTTTTCCACTTTCTGTTACAAGTTTTTAAAATGTTCTGTTGGCAGTTAAAGGTACTCAGGGCCCCTTGCCAAACATACATAGCATAAGCACATGATTTTTGGTACTGGGCATAAAATTCCTTGGGTCTCAGTCATGGGACCCAGCTAGGGTTTGGAGCTCCCCAACCTCTGCTGTCTACACTGTGACAGGGCTTTCAATGTCTGATCATGGGACCCTGGACTTCCTCCATGGGGTCAGGCAGATGGCAGCCTGGAGTCCCAGATCTAGGATCCAGGGTTGCCACCTACTAGAGTGCACAGAGGTAGCCCAGGACTTGGCGCTGCTACCTTTGTGATCCCCAGGATTGAGCACAAGGCACCTGTATCCCATTCTTTGGGGCTGCCCCCTGCCTAGTGCTGACAGTCACCTGATCATTGGCAGGGGCAGCCCTGGGTCTAGGACATGTGCCACACATTCATTTTAAAGTTGGATGCAAACTAGCCACAAAGAAGTTCCATGTTATATGTGGAACATCTTTATAGCTGGTTTGCCATCTTATTCTGCCATAAATTCCCTGAAGGTGTGCTGTTACAATTTGTGTGATTAATGTGTTAAGTGCATGATAAATGTAACATTTCCTGTGGGCCTCTGCTTCTCTTGCCCTATTAGCTTGTTGCTGTTATTAGAAAATGTTGCTGTCTTACCTACTGAACTAATATCTTAAAAGTTTAGTAAAATTTTTCCACTCATTTCCCACAAGCTTTATTTTTTTTCCTCCTAATGTCCAAGCAACCAAAAAAAGTAATGGGAGAAAGGGAATTTGTTGTTGTTTTTCTTTCATTCCCTAACCATGAGTAAGTGTTGACTTCTTTAGGATGACAAGAAATAATGTGAGGAAGGTTTTGGAAACAATATGTAACTAAAAACAATTAGAGTTCTCTCTCGCATCAATGTACTGAACATTATAGTCATCTGCAAGAAATTATACTGAAGAAGCTGGTTGAAAGCAGCAGTAACTTTGTCTACAACATGTTTTTTCAAAACTCATTCAAAGATGACCTAAAAAACCCATGTTACCATTATATAAAAAACATTATTCAAACATTATTTGTCTTTAAACTCTGTGGTGGCTCACTGTCAATCCTGCCTAAGAAAGAATATTGCTTTATTTACCCACCCTAGGCCTCAGTCTTTCAAACGTGTATGCAAATGATATAATGAGTAGTCTTTCTGAGATCAAGGGCATTCATAAGTGTCTGTGGGGTCAGGGGGTGGGGAAGCTTAGAAAAGGAGTTCTCTGATTTTGTTTTCATTTCAGAGTCTGGAAAAAAAAAAAGCCATTTTAGTAAAAGCTCAGAGATCTGTTGGATCTCCTACAGATGTACCAGCAGACATCCATGTTTTGTGTGTCAGTTCTTTTTTGTATGTGCATATTTTTACACAAAGAATACTTGTAATTTAAGTAGCTTGTGCTTTAGAAATCTGTTTTGGGGCACATTGGGCAATACTTCTGTAGTATAAATATTGGAGGGTGAGTGTTGGACTGAGGGGAGAGGGGGCACATATAAAAAATTAGACTCCCCAGTCTTCCAGAATGAAGATTAAACATATTTAAAGTAAGGTTTAAGTTGTCAAAAATACTTGCCTGCTTTTATTATTTTTCTAAAGTTTCTTGGTTTTGGTGGAAAGGAATTGAACTGTAAAAAATGTGACATTGGAACTGTTGTTCTCTAATGTGTATAAATGTTAGCTTCTAAGTGAACTGCCTTTTGTTATTAATCAAATTTATTTGGTTTCTTTTTAAAACATGCTTATGTTGATCAGTAATGCAGGCAGCTCTTGCAGATGCAATTTATGACATCAGAGTCCTAAAGTTTTAGGTAGTGAAAAATGTATTTGTTGTTTGGGGAACAGATCCCATGTAGTGTAACAAAATGCTGCACTATTGCAGTGAAGTCCAGTTAGTCATCTCAACTTGTTGTTTGTTAAAAAACAAAATCCAAACCTGTCTGTGCATTCAAATGGGATCCAATTTCCTGAGTGCATCTTGCTCTAGTAGTTGCACTAAAATATTAATGACCTGGCATTATTTTTGTAATGGCTCTAGGGGTTCCATTAATAACCATAATTTATTTATTTTTCTGTGGCTTTAAATTATTTTCTGTTTGCTAACTTATTAAGGAGAAACAATGCTTTTAAAAGTGTTTTAAATGCATGTAATTTTAAACCTACCAGTAAATTAAAAATATAGGATTGAACATCTCTGTTCATCAAGTGTGCTTCAGAAGAATTTCACTTCTTTAATTTTTTTTGCCTACTTTGGTTTCATGTTGTATTTAAATAACATAATTTACTTTTGTTTTAGGTTATGCGTTCTATATTTACAACAAAATAGGAAAATAGTCAACTTCTATTTATTTTTTTTTTGCAGTGCTTATAACATTCCTAAACCTCCAGTAGTTCGTTTCAAAAGGAACAAACATCATAAAGGATCAATCTATTGTGTGGCATGGAGTCCCTGTGGACAGTTGTTAGCTACTGGTTCAAATGATAAATATGTTAAAGTGCTACCTTTTAACGCAGAAACTTGTAATGCAACAGGTAGGGTATTATGTATACTTGTATAAAGCTTTTTATTATCATTTCGGAAGGCTGTGTTACTGACAAATGCCAGAGCCATTTGAGTTATGTCTGCAAAACAAAATACCACGTTTCGACCATAGAAACCATAAAACAGGACTGTCCAAATGGGGGCCTGTGGGCTGCATCCAGCCCACAAGGAGGGAGCCTAAGAGCTCCTGCCCATCCACTGCTCCTCCCCATTACCCTAGCTGCTGTGGCAGCTGGGCCAGGATCTCTGGCATGTGATAGTGTGGGTAGAGACTTGGCAAGTTTGGCTCTGCTGTATGGGCAGCAGAGGAACTTGGGTGGGACTTGTCCTCCTTGCATGGCAGCAGCAGGAGGGGTATCTGCTTGCATGGTTGTAGCAACAGGGGAGGAGCTTGTGCAGCAGCAGCATAGGGGGGAGTATTGCTGCGGAAGGGGTTGCTCACTTGCATAGTGCTGGCAGTGGACAGGAGAGGGCTTTGAACCACTTATGTGGTGTGGGGGGCTACAGATGACGAGGTCCTCTGCAGCCTGCCCAGTGTATGGCCCAGAGCCTGTAACCTGTGTGACATGGGACCTTGCCACTTGGAAGTTGAACAGCCCTGCCATAGAACTTTCTGGCATTCTTGAGTCATTTCTAGCTCTTTTTAATAAAGCTTAAGCAGAGTAGCAATATATCAGTAGCTATTTTATTCTCTCTTTTTCTAGAGGCCTTTGCTAATATGCTCTGCTTCCATAGTCCCATCTTTCATTCTCTCCCCCTACCTCATCCGAGTTTAGGAAGAGGAACCTATTCATTTGAATCCCAAAAACCTCAGTTTTACAGTTAACTGTTATAAGTTGACTCTCCCTGTCTTCAAACCAAATTTATGGCTTTCTGTCCTAAGCTACTCTTTTTTTTTTCCTTTTTGTTTACTGCTTTTTTCTAAGAAGTGGCATATCAACTTATTCCTAGCCAACCTGTCATAGCCCTCACCAGTGGGAAATTAGGATGCTGCTAGTTGAGGACTTCAGATTGGTGAAACTTTTCAATTCCTGGTCTATATAGAATCATAAAATTAGGGTTGGAAGGGACCTCTCAGGAGGTCATCTAGTTTAACCCCCTGCTCAAAACAGGACCATCCCCAGCTAGATCATCCCAGCCAAGGCTTTGTCTAGCCAGGTCTTAAAAACTTCCAACCTCTCTGGGTAATTTGTTCCAGCATTTTACTACCCTCCTAGTGAGAGTTTTTCCCTTGCTGCAACTTGGGACCATTGCTTCTTGGTCTGTTGTCTCTGCCACAGAACAATCCAGCTCCATCCTCTTTGGAACCACTTTTCAGGTAGTTGAAGGCCGCTATTAAATCTTCCCTAAGTCTTCTCTTCTCTAAACTAAACCCAGTTTTCTCAGCCTCTCCTTAACCAGGGATCCAGGTTTTCTTTTCACTGTGGAAAAAACACAGTAAAACCTAGATTTTCTCATTTTAAAGAGAAAAACCCAGGAAACAGTGGGTTTTCCCTTGCAGGGTAGTAGAGTTCCAGCCTGCAAGGGGCTGTGGGGGAGAGGGAGGACGGTAGTTAGGGAGGAGGTGCCATGTGCATGTACACATGCACATGGCCTCCTGGCAGCCTGGAGAGCAGTTCCCATAGGTAAGTCTGGGGGGGGGGGGATTGAGGCCCCCATAGTGGGGGAGAGGGAGGGAGGGAGTTGGGTAGGGCTGCAGCTGCTGCCTAGCCAGAGCAGTGCATGGGGCTTGGGGCCCAGGGCTGGAGTGCATGGCTGCAGGGCCTGGGTGGGGAGCAGGACAGATCTGCAAGCAGCTCATCTGGGGGGGTAGGGGGCTGGCACCTTGCTGCTGTGTGCATTCTTGGGGAGGGTATAGGGGGCACATGCCCCCCAGACTTGTACACCAGGTGAAGGCAGCTGCAGGCTCAAGCCTTCCCACCCTGCTGCCCTGCCCCCAGGGCCTCTACAACCTAGCAGGCAGGACAAAGTGGGGCCAGGAGCGACAGGGCAAAGTAGGGCCAGGTGGGGGAGCTCAGGGCCGCTGCTGTGAGCCTTGTGCCACCATGGCGAGGTGCCCCCTGCCTGCCTGGCAGCAGTGCGGCGATGAGCCCCTCACTGCTGCCAGATGGGCAGGGGGCACCTTACCAGAGTGGCACAAGGCTTGTGGTGGTGGCAGGAAGCTTCCTCATAAGTTTTATAGCCCTCATCTGCCCTTCCCGCCCCTCCCCCGGGCTCCGCTCCAGCCATGCTGCCCATGGGGAGGGGGAGTCAGGCTCTGTGCTCCGCTCTGCTGTAGCAGCGGCTACCTCCCACAGGTGGCAGCTGGAGCTCTGACGCTGCTGTGGGGGGCACAAAGCTGTGGACCCAAGTCCCTGACCCTGTAGCCCTGGCAGTTGGGGGCCCCCTCTGGCTGGTTTGGGGTCTGGGGGGGCTGTGGGTGGGGAGTGAGGGGCACCAGCAGGT
This sequence comes from Crocodylus siamensis, assembly GCF_052110815.1. Taxonomy (NCBI): domain Eukaryota; kingdom Metazoa; phylum Chordata; order Crocodylia; family Crocodylidae; genus Crocodylus; species Crocodylus siamensis. The sequence continues at coordinate 66,728,965 of NC_143399.1, forward strand.
CTGGGGGGCGCTGGCTTGCAAGTTAAGGGCAATGTCGTGGACAGGGCACTGACATATCAGGGCTTCTCAGTACCACAAAGCAGTGGGGTGGGACAGCTGCAGCTGGACCTGCATCCTGGTGAGTGAAGTGGGCAGGGGGAGTTCTGATTTCCGCCCCCCCCATGATTTAAAAAAAAAAACAACCCCAAAATCAAATGCCAAAATGTATAGGTATTTATAACTTATTTTATTACGGTGATTAAGGCAATGATAGGCTTCCAAATTACTTTAAAATTGTAAGTATATCAGTAAAACATTGTATTCAACTGATGGATAGAGATAGTGGCACTTTGTTTTAATCATAGAAAAACATGGATTTTGGTGGGGGTTAATCAGAGAATTTGTGGAGGTCTTTGGCATTTTTTAAAGAGAGAACCAGGATTTCTACTCAGCTCATGTGCCCCAGCCCCCTAACCATTTTTGTTGCCCTCCATTGGACTTTTTCTCCAACTTGTCCACATCCTTTCTGTAGTGGGGGGCCCAAAACTGGACACAGTACTCCACATATGGCCTCACTAGTGCCAAATACATGGAGAGGAAAGAATCATTTCCATTGATCTCCTAGCAATGCTCCTACTAATGCAGCCCAGTATGCTGGTAGCCTTCTTCGCAACAAGGGCACACTGTTGGAACATATTCATCTTACTGTCCACTGTAACCCTCAAATCCTTCTCTGCAGAGCTGCTGCTTAACCAGTCAGTCCCCAGCCTGTACTGGTATATGGGATTATTCCATCCTAAGTGAAGTACTTTCACTTGTCCTTAATGAATCTCATGAGATTTCTTTTGGTTTGTCTAGGACTCTCTCAATCTTGGTCCTCCCCTCCAGCATATCTACTACTCCACACAGGTTGGTGTCATCTGCAGACTTGCTGAGGGTGCACTCTATGCCATCTTCCAGATTATTGGTTAAGTTTTGAATAAAACTGGCTCGAGGACCAATCTCTGGGGCACTCTACTTGATACTAGCAGTCCAACTAGGCATCAAGCCATTGATCACCACCCTTTGAGCCCAGTGATCCAGCCAGTTTTCTGGCCACCTTACAGTCCATTCATAGAGCCTGTACTTCCTTAACTTGCCTGCAAGAATGTTGTGAGACCATATCAAAAGCCTTGCTAAATCCAAGGTGTATCATGTCCACTGCTCTTCCCACATCCACAGAACCAGTTATCTCATCATAGGAGGGCATCAGGTTGGTCAGGAATGACTTGTCTTGATGAATCCATGCTGACTGTTCCTAGTCGCCTTCTCTTCCAAGTGCTTAGAAATTAATTCCTTGAGGACTTGCTCTATGATTTTTCCAGGGAATGTGGTGAGGCTGCCTCGTGTTTGTTCCCTGGATTCTCCTTCTTCCTGTTCTTAAAGATGGGCACTGCTTTTGCCTTGTTCCAGTCATCCAGGTCCTCTTCCAATTGCAATGAGTTTTCAAAAATAACGCCCAGTGGTTCTGCAGCGACATTAGCCAACTCCCTCAGCACCCTTGTTTGCATCGTGTCCAGCTCTGTGGACTTGTACACATCCAGCTTTCTTAAATAGTCTCTAATCTGTTCTTTTGCCACTATTTGCTTGCCTCTTTCCCCAAACTGCGCTGCCAGGTGCAGTAGTCTGGGTGCTGACCTTGCCTGTGAAGTCTGAGGTGAAAAAAGCATTGATCCTCTCATGCATCGTCTGTCACTATATGTTGCTTCCCCCATTCAGTAAGGGACCCGCACTTTCCCTGATCTTCCTCTTGTGGCTGACATACTTGTAGAAACCCTTCTTGTTACCCTTCGTGTACCTGGCTAGCTGCAACTTCAGCTGTGCTTTGGTTTTCCTGATTTCATCCCCACATGCCTAATAAGTATGTTTATGCTCCTCCCTAGTAGATGTCCAAGCTTTCACTTGTAAGCTTCCTATTTTATGCTTTAGCTCATTTGAAGAGCTCCCTGCTAAGCCAAGCTAGTCTTCTGCCATACTTGCTAGTCTTCCTGCCTACTGGGATGGTGCGTTTTACACCCTTAGTAAGGTTTCTTTAATAGTACAACCAGTTCTCCTGGACTCTCTTCCCCCTTAGACTGGCCTCCCAGAGGATCCTGCTCATGAGTTCCCTGAGTGAGTTGAAGTCTGTCTTTCTGAAGTCCAGGGTCCTTATTCTGCAGCTCTCCTTCCTCCTTTTCCTAAAGACCCTGAGGATTCCTGTCATGTGAGTGGCTATTATCCCCATTTTACAAGTGGCCAAAAGGCTCAATGATTCAGGTCAAAACTATTCACTAATTGTGAGTGCTCTGTTTAAGATACTTACAATCAAAGGTTCCAAGTAGAAGTATTATATATCCCTTCATATATTCAAAATGCTTCTCCCCTTGATTTCAGTTGGAGCTCTCAACAGCTTCAAGTGAGGCACCTTAAAGGAGGAACACCAAATTAGTGACTATGTGTAATGGCAAATTTGTTTTAAGTTGTGTGTAGGCATGTTATAGGAGTCAGGGATGGAATCCAGTTGCCCAGATGATGAGACTGTCCTTTCTTTTGCAATCACGTGCCTTGTTTGTTTTACCTTCCAATCTCAGCTGTTGTGAAAAAAACAAACATGGGATACATAAATCCCAGTGTCATTTGTAAGCTGTATGAAATAATCCTTTTACTCTACTCAGCAGTGGCAAGGCATTGCCTGGAGTAATTTGTTCAGTTGTGGGTAGTGCATTTTAAGAAAGATACGGGCTAAGAAAATTAATCAAAGATGTAGAAAATGTAACCTAGAAATAATAATTGGAGGGAAATTGGACTTGTGTAGTACAGAGAGAGAACTGAAGCTAGACAAGTACTCAGATATCTAAAGGTTACTTTAAAGGCGGAGGTAATACATTTTTCTCCATATTCATTGGAGGTAAGACGAGAACTAAAGGGATTAAAGTGTAGCAAAGATTAGGCATTGGCAAAAACAACTTATCTGTAAGGATAGTTAATCAGTAGAATAGATAACCTAAGGAGCTTGTGGAATCTCCTTCACTGGAGACTTTTAGAACAGATCAGACAATTGTCAGGAATAAATTTAAATGTAGTTGATCTTGTCTTGGAGCAGAAATGTAAACCAAGTCCCTTCCCATCCTATTTTCTTTCTTTTTCTTTCCGTTTTAAAGATGGCCTAATGGAAAACAACACAAAGGATGGAATTATGATTGTACAAGCTATTTTAATACTGATATTTATTAATTTGTTTTGTGCTTGACTGCAGCTTTTATAGGTATAATTTCCTAGCTTTTAAAGTGCAAACTATAAAAACAAGTTTTGCTACATAGCAATTTGAATGTTAATAGACTGCTAATGCAGTGCAGACCCCATCTGCACTGGTACAACCTTTAGATCCATCGCACAGGCCCTTGTCACTTGAGCTAAGAGGAATTAATAGCAGGAATATATTGTCATCTCTGTCTAGTGCCGTTCTGCATGGAGTATGAGATGCTTTTCACAGATGCTCATAAGACACTAAAAAAGTATGAGACTTGAATCTTGAGATTCACTGCAAAATCTGTAGAGAAGCCTGCTGTAGTGGATATAGACTCTTCCGCCTTATTTCCCCCCAAACTGGACCCTTTCTGCCCCATTCCTTCCAACCTATCCTGGTGCCATCTCTGTTCCCACTCCCCTTTTCTCTCCAAGTTTTGCTTCATCAGAGTCCCATTTCTCTCATCTTGTTAGCCTTGGACTCCATTCCTCTGGCTTCTGATGCCAGTTTCTCTTTACCCTAGCTCTGTTCTGTACTGTCAGAGTAACTGCTTAAATTTATTACAAAATCAGTTTATATTTAAAGTATATTTCAGTGTGTTCCTGGTTTTGTTTAAATTTATTTTAGGTCCAGATTTGGAGTTCAGTATGCACGATGGGACAATCCGGGATCTCGCTTTCATGGAAGGACCAGAAAGTGGCGGTGCTATTCTAATAAGTGCTGGAGCAGGGGACTGTAATATTTATACAACAGACTGCCAGCGAGGACAAGGACTTCATGCTCTGAGTGGCCATACTGGTATGTTTGTTACTGTTGCTTTTTTTTATATCTATGTCATCTGACCTCTGCTATACTTCAATAAATACTATGTTTTTCTCACATTCAACATGCACCATAAGTTGTGCGCCTTGTTTTTGAAAGACAGAATGACGAAAAAGGATCTTTCCCTGCAGTAAGTAACTGAATATCAGCAGCTAGAAACCCAAGCCTACTTCTTGTTCTCCCTGTGGATCATGTGCAGCCTTTACTTTCTTACTGGTATACAGACTGCACTCCAATTTCCAACAGCTGGTTTTTTGAGGTGGGGAAAGGGTGTGTGCTTGTATGTGAGAAAATACAGTATTTGTAATAAAAAATGCCTTTCCTACTAGCAGCACTTCTGGCTGTCTACGGTATTACATTATACAAAGTGTCTGGAGGACAAGACTTATCTACTTTAAACCAGTGGTTCCCAGTCTTTTTTTCATATATGACCCCTTTTCTAATGTGAGCCTGAGGTGTGTTTTGGGGTTTTTTTGTTTGTTTGGGGTTTTTTTAAAAAAATCATTGGGATTTGAGTCCCCTGCAAGTCCTATAACCCCTACTTTGCAAATTGCTTCTTTAAACCCTTACTCAGCAGGGAGGCTGTGTTTGTTTTTCAGGCTAACAATTAAAAGGAAGGTATTCCAATAAGGTACTCATGGCCTCACCCAGATACTTAACTAAAGGTTGAATAACTGGTAATAAATAGAAATAGATATCTGCTGATAGATTTGCTCTCTGAAGAGAATCAGATAACTATCCTAACGTTCTGTTCTATTTGCTTTTTGAAATGGAATATTTAACACACTCCTAATTGTGTAGCATTGAAGCTACTATTTAATCTCCAAATGCAAATGTATTCAGAATTGTGTGTGAAGAAAAGTTTATCGGTCTTTAAATTTTGATTCATACCAGTGAAGTGAAAAGGATTCTTGTATGCAGGTCATATTTTAGCACTTTATACTTGGAGTGGGTGGATGATTGCATCTGGATCCCAAGACAAGACCGTAAGATTCTGGGATCTAAGAGTACCAAGTTGTGTGCGTGTTGTTGGAACAACATTTCATGGAACTGGTAAGTTGTGCTGTTGTCTTGCATGCTTCTATATTTTAAAGATGGTTCATGTCATTGGTAGGTAGTAAAACATTAATCTTGCATTATAAAATGGTGACTATTGACTTGTTCAAGCCTCCTCCTACTTCTCCACCCCCACATGCTCATTTTCAAAAAGAACTTTCAGCATATCCATTCAAACCTTGGTTATGTTTTTCTTTCTGACTCCTTACCTCAAACTTTATCTATAAAGCACCATAACCTTTGGTGTTTTAAAACAGAAAATGCACTTCCCATCTTAAACATAAAATTGAAACTAATTTAATGCTGACAGAGGTGGAGGGAATAGGAGGGGTGTTTAGGATTTTGAATGTTATGGGTTTTTAAAGGTTTTTTTTAACCTTTACTTTGAAATAGTTATAGAAATATAGTTGATACAGTTGCCAAAATTTAGTTTATACCTAAACTTTCAGATTTGTAGGTTTTGGAAGAATGTCACTGTCTCTGTGTTAACGGAGTAAACAAAACTGTTCACAGTTGTGAGGAGTACTGGTTCCCAAAACAATCTCTGTCACTGAAATATTTTTGCACACTTTGCACATTGAGTTCTAGCTGTGTAGGAAAATAAAATCCCTCCTACATTCTTTTGGATTTTTTTAACTATTTTTTTTTTTCTGTAGCGAAACAAATATTCATAGTCTTGGAAAAATCCTGATTGTAGCTTTGTTAACACTTCATAATAAACTAATATGGCTAAGTACAGATATTTGGGAGTGTTAGGGGAAAGTTAAATTGATTCAAAACAGCTGTCTTATAACAGGCAAGTCAGGATAGGGGGGCTAGCCAAGGGGTTGGGGATCCAGCAGGCTGGAGGAGATCGGGGGTTTTCCGGGGGGGGAGACAGGCACTTCCTATAGTGGGGCACAACCTACAGGTGGGGTAGAAGCAGAGGCGTGACCTGCAAGGTTGTTTCTTCCCCCATCCCCACAGCAAACCTACACCCCCATCCCTCTCATCGCTTCTCCCCACCAGGACTTAGTTGCTTGGCTCTGGCAGCAGCAAACGCTGATAAAAGCAGCTGCACCTGGGGTGGCTTGTGGGATGGGAGTTGAGGGCTGGTTGGTCAGGGCCAGGGAGTGGGGGACAAAAAATAGCCCTGTCAGGAGTGGAAGGGGGTGATGAAAAGAGCAGCCCTGGGGCTGGGGCTATAGTAGCTGGGTTTTCCCAGCCTTGCAGCTGCACAGGGAAAGTGTACAGAAGTTCCATGTTCCAGTTTAACTAAATCAAATAAGTCTGATACTACATTAATCCAGGCTTATCTTATGCCAGGTTCTGCAATTTTTAGATCAGTTCATGTGCATGGAACTTTTGGACAGTTACAGGTTTAGACTGATTCCTGGTCATTGAGACTGAGTCTGTAAATGTAAGATCAGTATGGGGGCAAGCTAAGTTATAAATCGGGCAGCCATTTTGAACCCAACTTAACCTTCCCAAATGTCTGTACTTAGCTTATGTGTTGCTTAAATTTTGTCTGACTTGTAGTAAGACTTGGTTTTAATGTCATTTTCTTTGTTACTACAACTACCAAAAATACTTTTTTACTACAGGCATGTCAAATATTTCTAGACTCCAAAGGAATGCAGAACATCTCACCAAGTGTGCATTAATCTAATACATAGAATTTTTTTCTTTTAGGCAGTGCTGTAGCATCAGTAGCTGTTGATCCTAGTGGCCGTCTCCTTGCTACTGGGCAAGAGGATTCCAGCTGTATGTTATATGATATTAGAGGAGGACGAATGGTACAGAGCTATCACCCTCATTCCAGTGATGTTCGTTCTGTTCGCTTCTCTCCTGGGGCTCATTATTTGCTCACAGGATCTTATGATATGAAAATAAAGGTGACAGACTTGCAAGGTAACCCATCTGCTATGATGTATATTAAAATTGAGTAATGAAGTATAGTTTGTTATTGTGTTTTTTACTGTTGGAGACTTTTAAGAAATTTTGGATCTAAAGAGACTAGTTTCTGAGGAAGTATTCCTGAGATCTGCTAAAACGTTTTGGAATATACCCACCTGGGAGTCTAATCAACTCTCAAACCCGATTCTATTTAATTGTGAACGACTGTAGCCTTCAGCTAAATATGGTTAAGTGTCTTTATGTGCAATAAGGGAAACTAGTGCTACTGCCTGACTGAACCAAAGTTTCAGGCAGTGAGAAAATTTAGACCCACAAAACAAAATTCAGATTTAAATTGTTTTTGAGGATGGGGAGAAAGAAAGAAGAGATTGGGGAATTTGTCTTGTTTTAATGAACTGCTTATTTTTAATAGTACTGAAAAAATTGTATGAATTAGTAACTTATACTTGGAGTGGGTAGATGATTGATTGATTTGCATCTGAAATGCTGCAGTGAGCCTCAGTCTGGCTTCTAGGCACAATATAAATGCTAACTCATCAAAAATGTTAATTGACAACGCTGATCTGTAGCAAAGATCTGTCCCAGAGAGCTCTATCATCCAGCCTGCAGTGCTGCCTGTGGGAACAACCAGTGTGTGGCATGAAGCATGCAGTCTCACATGTGCAGAGCCAGGGCTATGTGGGGTCCATCTGGCAAAGGCTGCATGTGACACAAGAGCCTGAGCATGTGCTGCCAAGGCAACACGAGGCCAGTCCAGGGCAAGCACTGTATGTAGTGCCTGTGCTGGTTTGGCCCTGCATGCTGGATCCAGGGCTGGCCTGGATCAGGCCCATAGACTGGCCCCACATGTCAGATGTATCATGTAGGACCTGCCTGTTGTGGGCACCCCACATGGATGCACCCTGCATGTGCCCTGGTGCAGTGCTGAACACAGTGCATGGGGCTGGGGCCAGTGCATGTTGCATGTGACATGCAGAGCTGGAGCTGGATTAGACCCACAGACTGGCTCTGTATGCCATATACAGCATGTGGGGCCAGTCTGGCCTGAGGCCCCTGTACAGCTTGTGTCCTGGGGCAGGTCATGCTGCGTGCAGTGCATAGGGTTGGAACCAGTGCACATGCTACACAAAATGTTGGTCCAGGGTGTGGGCCACATGGTGCCTGCATCAAACTGCCTCTGCATGTTGTAGGCTGGTCCGTGGGCCACATGCAGCTTCTCACCCTTCATTTGGCCCATGAAGTTGAAAGAGTTTTAGAACCCTGCTGTAGACTATAGAATATGAATGGTAATCATCATTACAAACCCAAATATACCATATTTTATCACATGAAAGCTGCATGTTTTCTAGTGCACTTCTTCCACCTAATCAGCTGTAGGAAATGTGGGTCCGTGTTATGTGTGAGAAATGCAGCTCCCCAGGGATCCAGAGATCTGACAGCTTTGGGAGCCATGGAAGCTCTGCCACTGTTCACTTGCAGCCAGATCTCCAGACTTTTGTGGGAAACCCCTGGCCAGCTGACATTAGCACCGCCCACCACAGCCAAATCTGACATGCTGGATCGGATTCAGCATGCACTCCCAGTATGCCCAGTCGGGGCCCTAGGGCATGGGGTCAGACTAGGAGACCCCAAATCTCAGGTGCTTACCCATACTCCACAATGAGATCATTTTCCTTTTTGGTGCCCTCCAAAAATAGGGGGTGTGTATTTGCATTTGGAGTGTGCTATATGTGAAAAAATGGGGTACTTATGTAAATAGAAGAGCTTGTTATTTCTGTGAATACCTTTTTAAAGTTCCATCCAATGGGGTTGCATTCTGTTCAGCAAACTAAATGCATGTGTAGACTATTTCCAAGAAAACTTTTTTGTAAGCATTTATACAGGTAATGATTTTTATCCTTTCTATCCTTTTAGGGGACCTTACCAAGCAGCTTCCTATTATGGTGATAGGGGAACACAAAGACAAAGTGATTCAGTGCAGGTGGCATACACAAGATCTTTCCTTCTTATCATCTTCTGCAGACAGAACTGTAACCCTTTGGACTTACAATGGTTAGAGTGCAACTAATGGCAACCTATGCAGATAAAGCACAGAGACGTAAGACTACTAGACTTTATTTAAAACAAGCAAACAACTTAGGTGTTCAAAGAGCAGCAGTTGACCAGAAGTGTGTCTTAGCCAGAAGAGGCAGTTGTCACAGAATTTCTGATTGCTAGGAGGTCTTGGTGTTTTTAGTATTATTTTGCAGTGCTTTCAGTCTTCCATGTGAACTCATGCTGCTGTGACCTATTGTAGTCTTGTTGCCAAAGTCTATTGGAAGAGCTCCTATGTTGTTGATGTGCACTCAGAGTAATATGAATTATGTGTTTACAGTTTAGTATTAATTGCATTCCTTGGTCTTTGCCTCAATGACTATTTTATAGAGAAACTTAATTGAGCTACACCTTAATCAAGTCAATATATATTGAACCTAGATCCACATAAACATAGAAGATGAAAATTTTACTTCTATTGTTTTCACACTTCTGTTGTGTGCATCACTTGGCAGAAAAAGGTCTGACTTTTTTTTTTTTGTCTCCACAACTTCAACATTGATTTTTATAATAAAATTATGAACTTTTAAAGGTGAGTGGGCAGTAACTGCTTCTTGATTATAGTCCATAATATAGTGTGTTTTGCTTTTCGTCTAAGCGGGGGAAATGTAAGCCTATGGAAACAAAATCATGTAGTAAAACAGCAACATGTTGAAAACAAAATGTAGGTTTTGCTCTTGAAACATAATGTTTCACTTTTTGAATGCAACAGAATACCTCTGTATGACGTACTGTAGAAAAGTGGATTTGGCAGCATTGTCACAGCGAGCATAATGGCTACCCAAACTCTCAAAGAAAGATGACACCATTTAACACTTATTATAGACAACAGCATGGCTTTAAAATGCTATGTCTGCATGATAATTTTAAAATCACTTAACTTCCCAGTCCAGAAGCTTATTTAATTTTTTTCTTGCACTGTTTATGTAATGCAGAATTGCAGTTTTTATTTCTACAAAAAATTTAGATTCTAATGTTTATGTATTGTTATATTTTCATATTGTACAGGTTACTTTTAAATTTAAATATTAGGTTATTTATTTATTTGAATGCAGTTAAGTTTTGGTTTCTGATTTACTAAATTATCTGTTCACTGTAGCAAGCCTTTTTTTTTTTTTAAACTATTGTATAAAAGTGAAAAGGTTTATTATAGAAGTGTATCTGTGCTATATCTCAATAAAGACCTCTGACATCATCACCTGAAAGCACAATTAGCTGTTATTTCAGTCTCTCTTGTTTGTTATTTTGTATAAGTCTCCCTCTTTCACCTGTAGATTGACAGAATGTTAAAAAAAAAACAACTATAGATCAGTGGTCTCCAGCCTTTATAAGTAGATCACCTTTGACATTTAAAAGCAACCCCAAGATCTACTGTGCGTCACCGTCATCCCCACCCCTCACTCCCCCCTGTCCAGCAGGTAAGTCTGTGGGTAGGTGAAGGGAGGGGGCAGGTTGAGGGAGAAGAAATTGTGGGGGCGCACCTCCCCAGCAGGTAAGTCCCACTCGGCTAGGGCCCCACTCAACTTAACCCTGCTTCTGCCTCTAAGGCACTGTCCCTCACTGTGGGGGGCCTCAATCTAGCCCCTGCCCCTGCCCTCCCCCATGAACTGACCTGATGGTGTTTCCAGTCTAAAAGGGTTGAGAACCACTGCTTTACACCTTCTGTGTAATCTTAAGTAGTTGGCATAACAGAATCACTCTATTTATACTAACTTACGGATTGAGGAGCCTGTTCTTTTTCTATTTATGTGCCTGTACAATCCCTTGATTCGTTTTTGAAGTGAAGGCTGAAGATATGAACAGGCAGTCAGTTTCTATATAAAGAATTTCTGGGAAATTGTGTGCAAGGAAAATGTGGCAAGAGAGGCTTTTTGGAGCACCACAGAACACTTGCTGCCACTACCATGCAGCCACAGGGCCAGTGCATGCTGATTTCAGTATGCTTTCCAGGGACACTGAGTTCTTTTTATTTCTTTTCTCTCCTTGTCACCCATACAGCTGGTGACTTGTGATTCTTAGTCACAAAATAATATCTAACCAGTATGTTATAATAAATACCCCAGCTTGGGACACTTCTATTATTTTTTAAAGCAACATATTTTAACAACATTTCCAACATGTTCAAAGACCCAGGCAGGCCTTGGGTTCCTGGATAATGACCCATACTTTTGCGGAGGGGACTTGCTTGGGTGGGATGGGCTACACCTCTCTCCTAAAGCCAAGCGTGTCTTCTCTTCCAAGTTGGCTGATCTCATGCAGCGCACTTTAAACTAGCTTCGCCAGGAGATGGGGCCACAGGAGGACTTGAGGACACCTCCCAACCAAGACAGGTGATGTGCACAAAGAATACCCAGGTAAGCAACGGGGGTCCAGATTGTCCTGGGAATTCGGGGGTGGCACACGCACCAATTCAAGGCCTTAAATGCTTCTACACCAATGCTCATAGTATGGGGAATAAGCAAACCCGGACATAGTAGGGCTCACAGAAACCTGGTGGGATTCATCCCACAACTGGGTGGTTAACATTAGGGGCTATAGACTATCCAGGCGGGATAGAATGGGGAGGAAAAGTGGGGGTGTGGCGCACTATGTCAAAAAGCAATACACATCCTCAACCAGCAGGATGGGGTCTGAGGAGGGGCAGGCTGAAGTGCTCTGACCCTGGGTGAGGATACAGGGGGTCATGGGGAAAGGGACTTAATGGTGGGAGACCCTATTACAGACCTCCCAACCAAGGGGAAGAGCTGGACCGTGAATTCTCAGGTCAGCTTGCGGAGGCACTTAGGGATGTAGTTGTCATGGGTGATCGAAATTACCCGGACATCTGCTGGGAGGAGCGACCACTCATGAAGGTTCCTTGTCGAAATACAGGACCTCCACTTAACCCAGGAGGTGCACAGTCCTACCGGGGTGAATACCCTGCTGGACCTGGTCCTGGCCACAGGCGACGACCTGGTGAGGGGACTCCAGGTCCTTGACCACCTGGGCAGTAGCAATCATTGCTTGCTGGAATTCACCATTCAGTGCAGGGTGTCAAAGGCCTGCAGCAAGGCAGTAGCCCTTGACTTCAAGAGGGCCAACGTCAATGAGTTGAGAATAGTGGGAGAGGCACTGGGGTCCTGGAGAGTAGGGGAACTGAGTGCCCAAGATGAGTGGTCGTTCCTTAAGGAGACGATACTCGGAGCCCAAGGAGTGACAATCCCAATGAGAAGCAAAGGGGGTGTCACAGAGCACTTAGGTGCCCTGTGCCTCAGAACAGGGATGGCTCCAGAGAGTCCCTAGCAGTGAGAAGGGGGAGGCGCAGCCGCCAGTCACCAGGGCAACACAGGTGCTGGTTGCTGGGGCAACCGGCAAAACCCCCTGACAGCAAGGGGCAGGGCTTACCCCTTCTTAAACCCAGGCAGGAGGCTAGGGTAGCAGTTCCTCCTCTGACAGCCAAGGAGTGAGGAGCTCAGCCAGTGTGGAGAGAAGGCCAAGGTTTGGCTGCATGAGTATCCACGGGTTGCTGCCACGAGCTGGAGTATTTTTGCCTGGTAGGGATTGACTGTTGTACCAGATGATTTAGCTTTATGTTATAGCCCAGGGGCTTTGTGTTTTGTGTTTACTGTTTAAACGGAGGACTGGGTGAGGCTATTAGGGGTTGGAGGAGGCCTCATAGGGACTCTCCAGTAGCATGGGGGTTCCTGGCGCTGGAGAAGGCGCAGAGTTTTGCGTGGTGCATTTTGGCCTAGCCCTGAGAGTGGCAGAGGGGTGGCGAGGAGCCCCGAGGGCAAAAAGGAGGGCTGAGACATAACAGGGCCACAGTCAGATCACACCAGCACCATCTGCGAGGCTTGGGCTGCAGTGTAGGGGAGGAAAAGGAGCCGCAGATAGCGGCCCCCCCCATCATCGGGGTGCGTAGAAATGGGCAGCCTCCCGCTAATTACAACAATCTATTAATTAAATAAGATCAAGGTGTGGCAAGCGAGTAAGCAGGCAGTTAGCCCATTACAGGAGGGCAGAGCCATACCCGGAGAGGCTCCAATAGTGCCACTCCTGTCACAGGGGGCAAGAGTGCCCAAAAGCCCCCCTGGCTCACCAAGGGCATTTGAGAATCCCTGATTGCCAAAAAGGAGGCATACACATAATGGAAGGGAAGGGCTATCACCAAGGAGAAATATACCTCCACCATTTGGGTCTGTAGGGGGACTGTTAGGAAAGCTAAGGCAGATACGGAACTAGGGCTAGCATCAAGGATAACAAAAAGTCCTTTTTCAAATACATAGGGAGTATGAAGAACATACCGGGTAATGTGGGGCCCCTGCAGGATATGCTTGGCAATATGGTGGTTGCACCAGAGGAGAAAGCAGACCTCTTTAACATTTTCTTTGCCTCCATTTTCTTGTGCAGGGACCAGGACTCCCCTACCAAGATTCAGGATGGACTCAGGAGAAACTCCACCAGGCCTAGGGTCAGGGAGGACTGAGTTAGGGAACTTCTGGAGGGGCTGGACATGTTCAGATCAGCAGGTCTAGATGCTCTCCACCCCAGGGTGTCGAGGGAATTGGCAGGGGTTATCACGGGGCTTTACAAGCACTCGTGGTGATCTGGCCAAGTGCCAAACAACTGGAAGAAGGCCAATGTGGTCCCCAGCTTTAAAAAAGGGAAGAGGGAGGACCCAGGCAACTATAGGCCCGTTAGTCTTACTTCAATCCTGGGGAAGCTCTTTGAGAAAATTATCAAGGAGCACATCTGTGATGGGCCAGCGGCAGGGATGATGCTCAAGGGCAGCCAGCATGTTTTCATTAGGGGCAAGTCCTGTCAGACCAACCTGATTTGCCTTCTACGATCAGGTCACAAAATCATTGGACGCAGGTGTTGTGGTAGATGTAGTCTTTCTGGACTTCAGGAAGGCCTTTGACACTGACACTGTCTCCCATCCCATTTGCATTAAAAAGCTAGGCAACTGTGGCATTGATGCCTACACAGTCAGATGGATTGTGAACTGGCTGAGGGGTCATACTCAGAGTGGTGGTAGACAGGTCATATTTGACCTGGAGGGTTGTGAGCAGTGGAGTCCCCCAGGGCTTGGTCCTTGGGCCTGCACTGTTCAATTTCTTAATCGGCAACTTGGTCGACAGGGTAAAAAGCACCGTTTAAATTCGCAGACAACACCAAGATTTGGGGTGAGGTGGGCACACTAGAAGGGAAGAACAGATTACAGCAGGACCTGGACAGGTTACAAATGACAGGTGGGCAAATGAAAATAGGATGGGATTCAGTACTGACAAGTGCAGGGTGCTGCACTTAGGCAGTAGGAACCAGCAGCATACCTATAGGCTGAGGAACTCCCTTCTCGAAAGCATGGTTGCAGAAAGAGATTTTGGAGTCATTATTGACTCCAAGATGAACATGGGCCAACAATCTGAGGACACGGTCAGTAGGGCTAACCATACCTTGTCGTGCATCCACAGATGCATCCCAAGCAGGTCCAAGAAGGTGATTCTCCCCTTCTATAAGACACTGGTTAGGCCACAGCTGGAGTACTGTGTCCAGTTCTGGGTGCCGCACTTCAGGAGGGATGTGGACAGCATTGAGAGGGTCCAAAGGAGGGCCACTCGAATGATCCAGGGACAGTAGGGCAGACCCTATGAGGAGAGGCTAAGGGACCTGAACCTATTCAGCCTTCGCAAGAGAAGGCTGAGGCGGGACCTGGTGGCCATCTATAAACTTACTAGGGGTGACCAGCAGGGATTGGGAGAGACCTTGTTCCCCCAAGCACCTCCCGGAGTAACAAGGAATAAAGGCCACAAGTTGTTAGAGAGTAAGTTTAGACTAGACATTAGAAGGCACTACTTCACAGTTAGGGCAGCTAGGATCTGGAACCAATTTCCAAGCGAAGTGGTGCTGGCTCCTACCTTTAGGGGTCTTTAAGAGGAGGCTTAACGTTTACCTAGCTGGGGTCATTTGAGCCCGATTTTCTCTCCTGCCTAGGGCAGGGGGTTGGACTAGAAGATCTACAAGGTCCCTTCCGACCCTACATCTATGAATCTATGAAAAGCTTAACCTTTTATTGAATTCATTTCAATATGCTATTCACTGATTCTTTTAGCTATTTAAATCCCAATGTTGACACTTGAGAAATTACAGTCCTAACCTATATGCACTTTACAGATCACTCAATCACTTTATCAAATCTGGTCAAGATATCACTTCCTAAGAGGTTAGGACTCTCTCCCCTGTCAAACAGGAGTCCTTCAATCCAAACCATTATTACTACATTGGGATGTGGCTTTTTGGTTTTTTTTGCATGAATACTTTATTCTAGATCCTACCCAAATTTTTCTTGCAAAATGTCACTTATACAAAAGTATAATGTAATCTTGTACTTTAATGTTGAACAGTGAAATTATATAAAACTTTAATGGGATTCCAATAATCAAGGGTTACTTGCATGTGCCCCAACACCTTGTGCTGGCAAGAATTTTTTCCTGCCATTGAATAGTGTTTTTGACTGATTTGTAAACCCCAAAATATTTACGACAATGATAAAGATGCATCAATAACTTGAAGTAGCTTATTTCCTGTCATCTGATATCTGAATATATTTCTTGAGGTAAAACAGAACGTGGCTAATATTTACCAAATGTCCTTGTAGTTAGATAGCTTAGATCTTTTTGCACTCTCCAAGCAGCTCAGCCCATCAACAGTGCACTATGACCTCCCCTTTTTGGGCACGTCTAGATGTTTGGTTCCCTGGGAACAAGTAGCAGTGGTGCATCTTGCCCTGGGGGCAGTAGGGGAGCCTGGGGACAGCACTGTGCTGGCCCTAGTAGCCTTACCTGGAGTCCTGAAGGCTCCCCAGGGCTGCAGCCACAGCAATCCTGCTAGGCGGAGGCTGGCCGGCTCCGCTTTTCAGAAACACGTGCTGCCCAAGCGTGTACTGCTCCATTTTTGGGGCTTTTTGTCCCTCACAGGGGTTTTTGGGGTTTTTTGACCCCTTGCATAGTACAGTAGGAGGGGGATGCCTGCATTGTATGCAGCCCAGGAGGCCTGTGGCACACCCTAGTGCAGCCTGTGGATGTGTGACCCTTGCTGGTGCCTGCTGCAGGATATTTGGTCCCTGGATACTTAGAAGTTGGAAAGTCCTGCTCTATAGCTTATCATCCTGTCTACTAAATGAATCAATAAGACTTAAACCTCCAAAGCTGTCAATTGGCATCTTTCGTTATTACCAATAAAACTTGCATATAACTTGAATGTTATACTTCCTATAGTTTCAAACAGGAAACAGGCAGTGATTTACAACTTAACAAATAATAGCATGTTTGGTCAGTTACTTTACAGGACACGGGTGTAGGGATGCTATTACTCCTTTATTTTGACTATTGCTGTTTCAACACGGACAATAATTACCACATTGATGGAAATAATCCTTTTCCTAAATATATCAAGGCACTCATTCTAGCACTTTGAAGATAAGTCACACTGACAAAAGTTAAATGCAAGAAAAAGGCTAAGTACAGACATTCAAAAAGCCCAAGCCTGAATCGATTCACTCTTTGCAGGTCAGTCTAACCTGTGTAAATTGAATTGAGAAGCAAGGGAATAGACATTCACTTTTGATTTTGGAAGGAAAAACCTGCAGCACCCTTATAGGCTCGGCAGTGCTATGTTGGTTAGCACTACAGAAGAAAAAGACTTGGGGGTCATCATTGACCACAAGATGAACATGAGCCTCCAATGCGATGCTGCGGCTAGTAAAGCGACCAAAATGCTGGCGTGCATCCATAGATGCTTCTCGAGCAAATCCCGGGACGTCATTCTCCCCTTGTACTCGGCCTTGGTGAGGCCGCAGCTGGAGTACTGCGTCCAGTTTTGGGCTCCACAATTCAAAAAGGATGTGGAGAAGCTTGAGAGAGTCTAGAGGAGAGCCACGCGCATGATCAGAGGTCAGGAAAACAGATCTTACGATGACAGGCTGAGAGCCATGGGACTCTTTAGCCTGGAAAAGCGCAGGCTCAGGGGTGATCTGATGGCCACCTATAAGTTTATCAGGGGTGACCACCAGGATCTGGGGGAACGTCTGTTCACCAGAGCGCCTCAAGGGATGACGAGGTCGAACGGTCACAAACTCCTGCAAGACCGTTTCAGGCTGGACATAAGGAAGAATTTCTTTACTGTCCGAGCCCCCAAGGTCTGGAACAGTCTGCCAGCAGAGGTGGTTCAAGCGCCTACATTGAACACCTTCAAGAGTAAATTGGATGCTTATCTTGCTGGGATCCTATGACCCCAGCTGACTTCCTGCCCTTTGGGCAGGGGGCTGGACTCGATGATCTCCCAAGGTCCCTTCCAGCCCTAATGTCTATGAAATCTATGAAATGCAGACAGAGGCCTGCAGTGGCTCAGGCTAGAAGCCAGGGGGCTAAAGCAAGCCCTCCCTTCCCTTAGGCAGTGGCCGAAAGGCTGGAGGGTGGGGGGCAGGCAGGACTAGGGTGGCAAGGCCCCCGCAGGCCGTTGAGTATGGCTGGGGAGGGGTTAATAAACCTGGACAGTATTGCCAACCCTCATGATTTTTGGTGGTGTTCTTAAAGTCTACACTTTGGGAATGTGAAAAACTTACAGAGGTAAATCTGTGGCGGACAGGGAGGGGACTGGGGCTGGGGCAGGCCCTGCACAGCTGGGGGCAAGGCGGGGCATGGGACGGAGCCACAAGTGGCTCGTCCAGGGGGCATGGGGAGGAGATGGTGGCTCCCACTGCTGCACATGCCCCAGGAGGCAGGGGTGGGGATGTGCCTCCTGATCTGCATGTCAATACCACAGCTGTAATTATGGCATCCTCTGCTGTCTCTGTCTTGCCTGTGCTCCTACTTATTGCACCAAGCACAAGATTTAATTTTTACTGAACAAGTTAATAACTTCCCATTTGTAGACAACACTTTGAAGCAGGTTAAATGCCTTTTGCATTGCTGTTTGCACATTTGGTGGCATATTCCACATTAATTCCAGCCGCTGTAGCACTTTCGGTGGCATAACGTGCCTTAAATTACTTTGGGATGCAGCAAATGACTTTGGGGCACTGCAAAGTAAAACACCCCTGAGGAGTTTTAGTTTCTAAACCCTACAGCCATGGAGGGAAGCACTGGGCCCCATGCAACTCAGGGTCTCTGCAGGCAGCCCAGCAGCAGCCCAAGAAGGCAGGCTCCACAGAAGGGGACAAAAAAGCCTGATCTTTTATTTTCTTCCCCCACTGGAGCCTGCCTGAGCTGTGCAGGGGCCCGGTGCTTTCCTCCACAGCTGTCATGCCTCCTGGGACTACCAGGGCTGGGTGTTTTGCAGGGGGGTGCTGCCAACGCTGCAGAGGGAAGAACCAGTTTCCCCCCTGCAGCTCAGCTCTGCCTGCCAGCAGCTTGCTCTCCCCTCCCTGCTGCTGGAGAGGCAGGTAAGGATCAGACTCTGACACGGGTGTACATGACATAGGGGTTTACTTTGCCTAAAATGAAGCGGTGTTTTTAAAAAAAATACCGCTTCAATGTACGGAGAATTAAACCCACGTGCCGCATATAAACTGCCCTTTATGAGCAAAGAAGATTGCCTTCACTGACACATGATCATGAAGGATCTGTAACCTTTTCACTAATGTACACATAATATTAAATAACTGGCTGGCTCTATAATAGTGAAGCATTGGCTTTCCTATAAAGCAATGGTGCTCAACCTTGTGGCCCCATGGGCCAGCGAGGTGGTGTGTGGGGTCAGTCCACAGGCCAGATCAGTCCCTGCGTAGCCTCCACCTGCCCCTGCATGCCCAAATTGGCATAATATATATACCAATAATGCTACCTATACATATGTGCCTACAATGCTATTACTACTCCCCCACTGCCAAACTTGTGGGCCCATGCGGAGTCCCGTGGGTCAGATGATATTGCTCCAGAGGCCATATTTGGCCCCTGGGCTGAGAATTGTAGGTCACTCCTTGAGGCACAACACTAAATGCGAAGCAGTTCCTCTGACTGGCAAGCAGTGTGTTCTCTGAAGGGTCCTTGAACGCTATGAATTGTCACTACCTAATGAAGTTGTTTTAAAATAAAGGGATGGGGATCCAAAGGCTCACGTCCTTTTGCTCTTAAAGCAAGTGCTCTTTCAGCTACCTGTGGGTGTGGCCTTTAGACACTTTACATCAAAATGATTGAGGTTACCGTACCACGTTGAGGGAAAAGTGTCTTGCCCTCAGAAGAGAGCAGAGGAATGGAAAGGAGAAGAATCCCAGCCTACTGTCATACAGAAAGCCGCACATCTTCTGATGACTGGTCTGTAGTTCAAAAATTGCAGTCCTTGGGCGTTTTTCATATGCTCCAGGCCTGGGATGCTTTAATGAAAGCGCCTCTGACATCTCCATACTTCAAAATGGCAGGGGGGTGCTTTAAAGCTCATTGAAGGAGCTGTAGCTAAAGTACTCCCCCCCCCCCACACTCCCATTTTGGAGCACAGGGATGCTGATGCACAAGACTGTTGGAGGTGCGCTAATTAGCATGCTCCAGCAGATGAATTAATTGAGTCTGCCTCCACTACAGGCAGTCCTTGGACTTAAGAAGCGGTTTTCAAGAACCAATTGTCATAAGTCAAAACATTGCAACTTGGAACCGATTTTCCCATAGGATTGTTTTCTGAACCGAGGCCTGAGACCCTATTTTCACAAAAATAACCCAGAATGTTGTACTCAATCAATTATGGATGAGTAGTATAGCTACATTAATGTACGTATATTTTAAATAACAATCATACGGATTTGGAAGGACTGCTTTGAGATGACTTTGCTGGACTTTTTGAAGGGCTCTTGGCTGCAGCTTTTTCTGGAGTCTTGTCTGGTTTCTTAGTGTCCAGGGAAGTTTGGACAGATGTTCCCAGGGAGACAGGTGACGCAGCAAGTGTTCACTGGCGTGGCGCTGCATCAGATGAAGTGCTGTAAAGTCGAAACTGACATCAGGGTGTCAATTTATAAGTGTCCTCACTACCTTCGTTGCAACTCAAGATGTTATAAGTCGAGGCCTCTCTGTATTGTACTTACAGCGCAGGGGATCAGTCTCCCCCATACACCTCAAGCTGCTTCCCTGAGCAGTAACAGCACCGACCCCGTGGGGGTACTGCCTCCAGGGGCACAAGCCCCTGCCGAGGGCATGTTAATTAGCTCTGTCCTAGCCCCGCCCCGAGTCCAGAGAGGCAGCCTGTAGCGGAGCAACGGACAGCGGGGACTCCCTTAAGCGCACCTTGCCAGCAGCTCACGGCAGAGCCCAGCAGCCAGCGATCGCTGCCCGCGCGAGGCCGAGCCAGTCCGACGCCACCTGCAGAGCGGGCCCGGGTGAATTGGCGGGAAGGGCGGGGTGAGGGCCCGGCGCTCCACGGCCCCGCCCCGCCCCGCCCCATTGGCTGCCCGTCGTCACGTGCTTGGGGAGCAGACGAGAGGCGCTGAGGCGGCTGTGTCAGTTGTCTCAGTCGGAGCCGCAGGGTGGTAGGTGCGCATCCACGTCCCCTACCGCAGGCTTCCGCGGAGCCGGGCGGCGGTCTGGGAGCTCGGCGCTCATCGCGCCGGCAGGGGGTGGGGGAGCCGGCCGAGGGGGTCGCTCCCGGTCAGCGTTGTTATGGCACCGCCTATCGCCAAAGGGGGCGGTGTCAGCTCCCACCTCGAGGTCTCCTCCCTCGGCCTGAGGGCCCTGCTCTGCGCGTTCGGGACGGGCCCGATTTCGCCACGGGAAGCACGCCCTGGAGCGCCCCTCCGCCCAGCGAGCCGTGATGGGTCTGGTCCCGCTTTCTTACCAGTAAAGATTCAGACGCCCAGTTGCACTTTGGCTCCACAGCTGTAATCTTGGGGTGGGGCTGGGAGTTTAAAGAACGTATCTGAAACCTTTCCCAGCTGTGTTTCTGGGTTGGTAAACAGGTAGGAGAAAGAGCAGTTCGCTCCTATTTAAAATTATTGGGAAGTGATTGGTTGCTAAAGGAAAAGATGTTTGACTCTGTTATGGTCTGTTAAATGCTGCTTCTCGACAGGCCAGAGCTCCCTGTTACAGCTATGGCAAATGTCAGGGAAGAAACATGGACTGGCAGGGGCACGAGAAGTCACAGCTACTTAACCTTGAAATACTTGGTAAAATTGTGGTCGTGTTCCTCTTCTTTCGTATCAGCAATTCAGTTGGAACTAGGAAGCCACTTGCATGAACAAAGACTGCCTGTGTGAGCTGGATCCTGAGAAACAGAACATCTGTGACCAGCGTTAGTTGTATTGGGTGCCTGCACATGTGCATGGAGCCTGCTCTGATGCTTTGCATGGGAGCAGACTCAATTAATTGAGATTACTGGAGCAAGGAAATCAACATGCTCCAGCAGACTCTGGCATCACTTGTATCAGTATGCCTGTGCTGAAAAATGGTGATGGGGAGCTTTAAAGCTCATTCAGCCAGTTTTAGTCCAAAATGCCCTGCCACCATTTTTCAGCCTGGGTGCTGATGCACATGATGCTCCAGGCATGTTAATTAGCACAGCTGTCAGAGCTTTGCTAATTAAAGTTCCCCCACACCTCCCAGAGCACATGTCTAAATGCCCACATGGTGCCTGCGCATGAGTGTGGAGGCTGCTCCAATGTACTGGAATTTCAGTGCATTGGAGCACTCAATTAACCAAGTCTGCTGAAGCCTAGCAATTGCTACACTCCAGCAGCCTCCTGCGTCTCCTGTATCAGTGTCCCCATGCTTAAAAATGGTGGCCGTGGCTCTTGAACTAAAGCTCATTGGACGATGATAGATCATTTTTAAGCATGGGGATGCTGATACAGGTGGCTCTTAGGAAATCAAAATCTAGTCATTTATGACTTGATCCATGTATTTGCTTTAATCCTGATGTCAAAAGAAGTGTTGCTTGGATTAAGTAAGATATAGTGATGGTTTTTGAACTGCATCTTGTATCTGGCAACTTTGGACTCTACACACACAAATCTCTATGTTCTTGGCCAGTAATTCTAACCAAATGGCATAATGGGATAAACTGATACTGTTGAAAACAGGTATGAATGATTTATTTTCTTAAAGTGAAAATAACAGTTATTTAGACAAACGGAGATTAATTTGCTGTGGGAATAAGTTATATACTTGATGCTAAACCAACATTTTTATTTACTTATTTATTTAATTACACTTGTGGATATTTGTTTTAGTGATACAAGATGCACCTTCCTTTGGTACTGTGCACAGCTCTGCTGATAGGAAGTGGCAGTGCTCAGGATGATGATTGGATTGACCCCACAGATATGCTCAATTATGATGCAGCTTCAATGAGCATGCGAAGACCTAACAAGGCAAGTGCAAAAAAGGCAAAAAATGTGTGTGCGTAAAACAATAAACTTGTTGGAAGAATAAAGTTAGGAAATGGAAAAGTTAGAGTTTTCTCTAGAATCTTAACTTTTCCTCTTTGTATGAAATTTCATCTTCATACAGTTTTCAATTGCATGTTCATATTCTGTTTTTACCCTGGACCCCTACCTCATTCTAAGCCCAAAATGGTCCTTTCCTGTGGTTGAATCAGGGCTGTATGATGTAAAAACCTGTTTTGTGTTGGACCTTTCCTTTATTATTTTGCAGAAGGTGGAAGTCTTAGAGTGAATGTGAGGCATAGTCTCATGGTTAAGGTAGTTGAATTGTATCCTGGAGAGCTGCCTTCTAAGCCTGTCTCTCCCAGAGCATCCCTAGGTGATATAGACCTGGGGTGGCCAACCTGTGCCATGTGTGCCCTAAAGTGACATGGACAGCATCTGTGTGTATGATATAAGGAGGAGACAGCACAGTGTCACATACAGCACGGAGCAGAAAGCAATGCATCGGATCTAGCAGGGAGTACAGGGGAATGAGCAGAAAGCAGAGTAGTGTATTGGGCCGGGGAAGGGCATCAGAATAGCACTCGGGGAGAGTGCAGAGCTAATTTATGATGCACCTTCCAAAAAGGTTGGCCCCTCTGATGCAGGAAGATCAAGTCAATCATTTTTTTTTTCCCATTGTTTATATGTTCTTCGCAAGGACTATGAGCTCTAATTTTTTTTTCAGAAGCAGTGAGCCCTTGCTGTAACTGAAATTAGTGGGAGTTTTAAATATTTGAAGTTCCACGTAATGCATATCATTTCTATGTTGGCAGAAACTTCATATTACAATGCTTATAAATATGAAAATATGCTTGTAATAAATTAATATTTGTATTTAATTAAGAAGGCTGTTGGTTCTGAATATGCATCTTGAAGGACATTTTATAAAGAAGCATTGGGATTTATGTCAAACACTGCAAAATCTTAGCAGCGAGGTGGTACTATCACTTAACTTGGAAGTCTTCAAGAGGAGGCTTGATGGTCACCTGGCTGGGGTCATCTGACCTCAGTCCTCTTTCCTGCCAGGGGCAGGGGGTTGGACACAATGATCCATCGGGTCCCTTCCGACTCAATAATCTATGAATCTGTGAATGCTTCTGCAGAGCCTGCAGCATGAAACTTCATTCCGAATAGTATTTGTATGAGGCTATTGATTCCTGTAGACTTGCACCTGCTTGTTCCATGGCTGCATTTGGCTCAGACCCCTTCTACCTGTGCAGGGAAAGGTGCAGTGGGATCTAACACTTGATCTACGCAGTCGCAGCTCCTGTCATGGACATGGTGGATTGCCATCGTGCCTTATCATCAGTGCAGGGGGAGCCTGCTTCTGCAGCTGAGAAGGCTTGCAGCAGGGGCAGTGTCCGGAATGCTGCCTCCACTGTAAACGTTGTCAGCTGTGGAACTCACAGCAGGGACTGTGGGAGACTGCTGCCACTGCTGCAAGCCTTGTGAGGTGTGGGGCTTGAAGTGGCAGCATTTTTCCACGCATTTCCCCCATGCGAGCCTTGCAACCTGTATGGGCTGTGGGTCTTGCAGCAGGAGCAGTGCAGGGAAATGCTGTAGCTGCTGCAAACCCAGCACCTCATTTGGCTTGCAAGCAGGGGCAGTGTTCTCCCTGCTGTGAACCCTGCAGGTGTGTTGGCTATGGGACCTGCAGCAGCATGGGGGAACACTGCTGCTTCTGTGAGCCCTGCACCCCAGGACACTTGCAGTAGCGTTCTTCCCACTGTGAGCCCCACAGGTGAAGCCACAGCCCCAGCTACGAGCTTTGTCAGCTGCAGGGCTGGCAGCAGATGATTTGCCCTTGTGTCTGGGAGCCACTCAAGTGATGGGGCTCCCAGCCACAGAGGAGCACTTGGCCAGATGTTCAATTAACTTTGCAGCTTGTTCTAATCATGCTATTATGACACATCTTTTGTGGAATAATGTTGTAGCTTATTGCTTGTTTTACCTTTAATTGCTTGAATATGTAGCTGGGTCACAGCTTACAGTGCGATTACCTAGTTCAGTGGTTCCCAACCTTTTTTCTGCAACCCACTGCTGAGAGCAGAGCGCAGCATTGTTGGGGCTGGGAGAGCTCCCGGCACGCGGTGCGGCTTGTCCTTTGTGTGCAGCGCCACCAGCATTGCCCCTGCAACCCTCATTTGGGAACTGCTGATGTAGTTGATCATGCTTTAAGTTTGTTGTGTAGTAGGGCTTTAGTGCATGTTAGATGTTTGGAGTTTTGTGTTTTTTTTTGAGGAACCTTTTCAGTACATATACCTGTTTGCCTATAAAAACAGAAAAGAGAGAGTGCAAAAAGAGCTCCAGTGAAGGAATCTATACAATTAATAAATGTGATGCTTAAGGAATGGTTGTGAGAGATTATAGAGACAGCATGAAACCAGTTTGAGGTGGAGAGAGAGGAAGCAAAGGGAACAGTAGAGAGAGCATGGGAAGGAACACTGAAAGACTGAATTGAATGAACATTATAATAAGAACATTGTTCAGTTGCTTTAGCTCCTTTAGCATTCCTGTGTTTCACATCCCATTGACTATCCAGTACATTGGTGAATGAAAGGGCAGGATTATTTTACATTTACTAAAACTTATCTGTAACTAGATTATAAAGGAATGCATAATTCTTTTTAACAACAGGTAAACGATGATGAGTCTGAGACCGAGAAGACAGCGAATGCTGATGAGAGCACTGCAAGCCAAGAGGACTCACAGGGTTGTCAAAGAACAGTGGAATCCCTAATGCAACAGGTTTGTTTTGAGTTTCAAAGTGTTTTGGTTTTTTTTTATCTTTTTTCTTTTTTCTTTTTTTTTTTTTTTTTTTTTCCTTTGGAAGTTTCCTCCAAAAATTTCCTGTGGTGTCCCATGATAACCTCTTAGCAAAACTGACTAACTGCGGCCTTGACCTTACTACAATCCACTGGCTGGGAAATTGGCTCCGTGCTAGGACCCAGAGGGTGGTGGTTCACAGAAATCAATCGTCGTGGTGCCCTGTTACCAGTGGGGTCCCCCAAGGCTCTGTCCTTGGGCCTACGCTATTCAACATCTTCATTAATGATGTGGATATGGGTATCGGAAGCAGACTGGCCAAGTTCTCCGACGACACCAAACTCTGGGGTAAAGTGTCCACACCTGAGGACAGGAGGGTGATCCAGGCTGACCTTGACAGGCTCAGGAAATGGGCGGATGAGAACCTGATGGTGTTTAACACTGAAAAATGCAAGTTTCTCTACCTTGGGAAGAAAAACCTGAAGCACGCTTATAGGCTTGGCAGCGCTATGCTGGATAGCACTACAGGTGAAAGGGACTCGGGGGTTATGGTTGACCACAAGATGAGCATGAGCCTTCAATGTGATGCTGCAGCTAATAAAGCGACCAAAACGCTGGCTTGCATCCATGGATGCTTCTCAAGCAAATCCCAAGACATCATTCTCCTGTTGTACTCGGCCTTGATGAGGCTGCAGCTGGAGTACTGCATTCAGTTTTGGGCTCCACAATTCAGAAAGGATGTGGAAAGGCTTGAGAGAGTGCAGAGAAGAGCTACATGCATAATCAAGGATCAGGAAAACGGACCTTATGATGACAGGCTGAGAGCCATGGGACTCTTCAGACTGGAAAAGCGCAGGCTCAGGGGTGAACTGGTAGCTGCCTACAAGTTTATCAGGGGTGCTCACCAGGACCTGAGGGAACATCTGTTCACCAGAGCGCCTGAAGGGATGACAAGGTCAAATGGTCACAAACTCCTCCATGATCGCTTCAGGCTGGACATAAGGAAGAACTTCTTTACTGTCCAAGCCCCCCAGATTTGGAATAGGCTGCCACCAGAGGTGGTTCAAGCACCCACTTTGAACATCCTTCAAGAGACATTTGGATGTTTATCTTGCTGGGATCCTAGGATCCCTGCTGACTTCCTGTCCCTGGGGTAGGGGGCTGGACTCTGAGGTCCCTTCCAGCCCTAATGTCTATGAAATCCTCCATAATGTCAGCAAAGATGAGTCAGAGCAGGTAGATTAGTAGGTTATTAGTTTTGAAGCTTAGATAATGAAATAAAGCATTTTTTGTGAAGAAGTACTTACTGTTTTGGTCTCTTAATTTGATTTATGATCTCTGGATTGCCATGTATTGTCAGGGGGAAACTTTGTCTCATTTTAAAAGGACAATGAGAAGAAATTTGTGTACAATATAAATAAAGCGTACATGTATTTAAAGATTGTCGCACATACAACAGAATGTGAAATGCTTGCATAAATATTTGAACTTTAATGGAAGAACAGATTTTTGACTGGCATTAAATGTTTCCTTTCAGTATTAGCAATCAAAACAAGTATTTGAGAATCAGGTAGTTAAACTCACTTGTCTCTGTTCCGTCGCTTGTCTCTAGTCCGTCATCCAAATTATGGTTAGAGATTCAAGTATCTTATAATTGCTCTGTCAAAGGGCTTGTCTGGGTTGCAAGCCTTCTGTCAGTAGCTAGCAGTTGCCTCTGACTGCCGCATGTGCCATTTGTGTTGGCATGGTGCACAGCAGATGCTGGGAGGCATTGGTAGTTAAGGGGGTGCTGGTAATCAGGATAAAGTGCCAGGGGTGCTTAAAGCAACTTTGGTTGTTGGCAACAGAAGCTTTCTGTCTCTCGGTGGTCTGGGGCTACATTGCTTGCAGAACAGCCCAAGTAATGTTGGAGACCTGTCTTGGTTTGTTTAGACTGGCTGTGATGCGCTACTGCCGAGCATGTTATCCCCCTGCTGCTCTCCAAACATGAAAGTACAGCAGTGAGGCTGCTCTAGGCTTGTCCCCAGTGACTCCATTCAAATATGCTGGAAGCTGACTTCATACGTACTTCAAGGGGACACCCTCAGCATCTTTGTA
Organism: Crocodylus siamensis; assembly: GCF_052110815.1. Lineage (NCBI taxonomy): Eukaryota > Metazoa > Chordata > Crocodylia > Crocodylidae > Crocodylus > Crocodylus siamensis. The sequence continues at coordinate 66,756,324 of NC_143399.1, forward strand.
GGCATACATTCAGATTTGAAGCATGCCTGCAGGTGCCACTGTATGGAGATATTTCAATAGTAGTGCCTTGCTGCTACGGTAAAGACATGCCCTTTGTCTCTGGAAGAGCCTAGAATGGGGAAGTTTAGGTCCCTCACCTCCACCGACTGACACTTCTTTACAGTACAGTACCTCTTGGATAACCAGCACACAATTCTCTCTGTCTGTCTCTGTCTCTCTCTATCTTTTGTGCTCCCGTTTGCTGCCACTGCTGCCTTTCTGCTGCCGCAAACCCCCTGAGGCCCTGATCCCTGCTGCTGCAGCCAGCGAGTGCAGAACTTTTTTTTTTTCTTTTTTGAAGTGTCAGGCATCTGGGGCTGGGTGGGGGATGCAGCCATGGGGGCTTCTCTCATGGCTCCCCCTGCCTGGGGAGAGGCAGGCACAGCCAGAAGAGCTGTGGGAAAACATGCAGCCACCTGGCTGTGCCTGCCTGTCCCTGGCCGATCCGAATCTTTTTCGAATCGATTCAGAGGCTTTGGATTTGATTTGGACCCTTTAATGGGTCTCTCAATTTGATTTGGATTTGGACATTCATCTGCTGATTTGGGCTAGGTCTCCTCCGAATCGAGATTCAGCAACCAAAGCTTCATGGTGGTGGGGTGTTAGCCTGAGGTTGTGTGTTTAGCCTGAGGTTTGAATGAATAAACTGTACTATCGGAGAGTCAGTGTTTGTACTTTGCAGCTCGCTTTGGTGCTATCATCTTTAGGCTTTTGTAGATTTTTTAGAATGCTGACTTGTAGAATTTCTGCAGATTGTCCTTTCAATTCTCCCGGTTTTTTAAAATCTTATTTTGAAACGGAGTTAGTTTCTGGATTTTGCAACTATCAGGCTATTTAGAAGTTTTCCTTTTTTAAAGCAAAATCTAGACTCTGATAATGTGATTAGAAATATTATTGTTATTACTATTTAGCTATAGATTTGTATCCTGCCCTATCTAGAAAGGCTCAGAGCAGCTTTTAGTAAATGACAACCCCTAGATATGAAACAACAGTAGAGTCATCTGACTTGTCACAGGTCCTGGAAGAGAAAGGGCTTTCAGGTGCCAAATCCAACTATATTTGTTGTATTAACATAGTTCAGAAAATGGGACTTCTACCCACAGATCCAGTCCTAGAGCATTTGAAACATGACTCTGCCCGCAGAGGGACAAGAGTTAGGCTTTTGACTGCTTAAAACTGAGACATTTGAAAATTTCCCTAGTAGGTGCTGCTGTTCTCCCCAAAACGGCAAATTATTAGTAGGCTACATTAGTCAGATGAAAACAGGTGTTCATTTTGTTTGTTGTAGTAAATTGTACTTAAGCAGGTTTGTTGTATTGCTGTGAGTTTTTAGGATAAGGTTAGGATCTGATTCTGACCCTTCAGATTGTGATATCAAATACTGCATTGATCAGAAACAAAAGAGGGAGATAAAATGTTCCATACACATTACATATTTATAAATAAAAATACACACATATAATAGATTTATGAAAACAGAAGTTGCAGCATTTTCTACAGACTTCTTTTCACAAAAATACAGATTTGGCAGTGGTGTGCAGATAAATGAAATGGGTACAATGGAAAAATACTGTGTAAAGTCCTTGATATTTAGCTTTGAATGTAGATCTATTTGAATCTAATCTATTTAGCTTTGAATCTGTGGAAAATATGAAAACAATTGTTCTTGAAGTCCTTGGTATGATTTTGTCTGATTATAGTAGCTGTAACAGGCTAATATTGGGAAACTTATCTTTATCAGTGTAGGGTACTAGTATCTTATAATGTTATTGATAATCTCATACTAAAATTTAATGTTACTGGTGGAAGACGGTAATCTATAATGTTTTGTTGTTGTAGATTGAGGACTATAAGAAGAAGGAGAAGACCAACTCGTATGAAAGCAGCAGCATTCATATTTTTAGGCGTTACTTGAATAAAATTCTAAATGAAATTAGAAAACTTGGTTTTGTGAGTATTTTGCTAATAAAATAGTATTTTGTACTGCAATTGCCATTATTACCAATCAGAGTGACTTAAGTATTCCCCTTACAATAAATGAGACTGCAGTAAAAAGTCATTTTTATAGATTATTGTAATACGGTTGAGGTAAAGGAAATAAAACTATTCCTACAATATTGTAATTTCAGTTCCAGTGATGGAAAAGTAGGTAGGTTTTGCCGCCTAGAGAAGAGCTTGTCCCTCTGCCCCCACAGTATAGGGAGCATTACTGAAGTTCAGAATCCAATGTGTTTTATGAAATATTGTATGTACAGTAATGCACTACCCAGACTATGGGTATGCTAACTGGATCTCAAGAAACGAGTTCTTGTCAGTCTTTTTCATTTGACCATTTTTTAACATATATTTTTTGAGCTTGCATAAAACAGGATTACTTAGTCTCATTCTCACCTTTTTGGTTATTACTTTTTCCCCATTGCAGCAGAGAGTTTTTCCTTAAGTATAAGTTAAATGATGAGCACTACAGGACTAGAAATGGAATGTACTATAAAATTTTCCATGTTTCAATACTAAAATTGTCACTGGTAAACGAGACAGTTTCTGTCTAAATCCTTCCTGCTACATTTTGGACTCCATTCTGTTTTAGAACAGATGACTTACTACTGTCTGCTAGTAGGGAGATTTGCTGGTATCCTAACAAAACATAAAGAGGTTCTGCTTTTGTTTTTCATGTATTTTGGAAGAAAATTTCAAAGTATACGATTTACTTGTCAACTTCCAGTTTTTTGGATGCAAAAAAATAAACAAAAAGGCTACAAAAACTATAGATCTCAAATATAGCCTTACTCTAGTTGCCTGACCCATACAGGAAGATCTTTTAACCACTTATAATTAGGACTCTGTTGAAAGTCCACATGGAAACCGGGTCCTACTTCCACAAGTCTGATTGCATAATGGTGAAAGGTTCATTTAATATTTAATATCTAACGCTTCATATTCTTACTTGTTTTTGTATAGATTTCCTATTGAAAATAGATTTGATTAATCATGGTTTTGTATTGCTTTCTTTTTAGCCTAATGAAAATACTGGTAGCATGCATTATGATTCTGAGATTGTCCTTACAAAACAAACTCTTTTAGAGATCGAAAAGTTTCTCAATGAAGAGGACTTGCAACCTGCTGCTTTGGATGATGCCCTTAATGATATGCAGACTAATTTTAAGCATCATGATTATGAGGCTTGGAAATGGAGGTTTGAGGATGCATTTGGAGTTTGTCCATATGATATCTTTATGGTAAGAGACATTATCATTTGGCTTATCTGATTTCTCTCTACTTTTTGAATCCCTTTAGGAAGCAGCTTTTTGAACTCTCCACTTCTGCTGATCTTTTTTGTATTCTGTCTCTTGTCCAACCAGATATTGTAGTCTTGCTAACTGGAATCCATTTTAACTTTTTATTAGGGCCCAGAATACACAAAGTCTGTAAGGATTCAGAGTTCCCATGGACTGAGCAGTTTAGACTCTGCTTGTGTACCCTTATGCGGGGGTTAGTCTGAACACTAATACTGAGAAGTGGGGAGGGCAGAAGGTAAGGAGGCCACCTGGCCCCCGCCCCCACTTTCTCTGTTGTAGCAAGAGGGAGGTAGGGAATTAATTTAAGACAGCCCTCCAATAATTAGATTTTATACCTGGAAAATTATAACAGGTGTACACATTTTTTCATATATAAAATTGGGGGTGGGGGGCAGTCTTAAATTTAGGGTTGACTTAGATTCAAGTAAATATGGTAATATGTTTGCTTATAGCAAGAGACAAATTGACAAATGTCATTGATAAATATTGTTTTTGGTAGCTCAGTAACTTAGAACATTTTAAGCAAGACTGATTTTTAATTTAATAATCACAAATTAAATAATTTGACTGAGATTCTGTTGTAACTATGTAAAGAGAGATGGTTAGTCATGTTAGTCAGATGTTAGAAAGCTGGGTAGATAGGTGCAGATGCATAGAGCACAAAAGGTTCACAAAAGCTAATCCAGGTAATGGGATAAGAATCCATCATCCCTGTTTAAACCATATTTAACATAGTCCAGTTTGTGGATTATTTCCTGTTCTGCAGTTTCCTGTTCAAACTGGTATTTAACATTTTTCTGCTTGAAAACAGCAATCCTGAGGTCAGCACTAGAGTGGCCAGGGAGTTTGATGTGTTCTGTTGTAGGCTGTTTTATTTTTCTGCAGTTGATGTCTGCTCGGTGTTCCTGCATTCATTCTTACATGTAGAGTTGCCCTCTCCGTCCAGTGAAGGTGGGCATTGTAAGTGGGTGAAGGTATATATGATGTCAGTAGAGTTGCAGATGAATGAAGTTCAGATGTTATTACTGAACCAAATAAGGAGTACAACGTGTTCTATATTGATGTAGGGGTGCAGTAGGCAGTTGGCTCCATTGCAAGGCCTGGTGCCTTGGTGAAAATACGGATTAGGTAGCCTGTTGCTTAAGAGACCCGATTTGAGGTTGCAGGGGTTGTCTGTAAGTCAGGGCAGGTTTGTCTGCCATGGCTGCCTTGAAATTGTCATACTTTTCCAGGAGGGATTGGAGGTTATTAATGATGTGTCTGAGGTGTTCAGGCTGGGGGCTATAGGTGATAGCCAGAGGGATTCTGTTTCCCTTGTCCTGGCATTGGTATTGTAGCAGATCAGAGTTAGGCCTGAGTCCAGCATTGTTGATTTGAGTAGCTTGAATTTTGTGATTGTCTTGTAACATTTTTTATGAAGTGCATCCCAATGTGGGATCAGAGCAGATCCAGCTATAATATAGAGTTTGGCTGTAGATGATGTATCAAGTGTATTTAGGGTGAAAGCTGGCGGTGTGAAGATAGCTGTGGCAGTTGCTTGGTTTCCAGTACAGTGTAGTGGTGATCCAGCAAATGCAGACCTTCACTGTAGTGCCTAAGAAATGAATCTGCTGCAAGGAATATTCCAGACATAGTCTGATGGAGGGGTGAAAGTTTTTCATGTCCTGGTAAAATATCTCTAGTTTCCTTCCCATATATCCTTATTATGAAGATGTGATCAATGTACCTGAGGTCTATCATAACCAGCGATCTGGGTTTTCAGTTTCCCATGGGAAAACAAAGAAAAACGTGGATTTCCCCTTTTACTGGAAGAAAGTGCAGATTTCTCATTTTAATGGAGAAACCTGCAGATTTTGCAGTTCTGCAAAGATCCCTCTGCAGGCTGACAAGAGCAGGAGGAGGGCAGTCAAGTACAGGGTGCCATGCACATGTATATGCTCATGGCAGCCAGGCGTATGTATATGCTCATGGCCACCAGTGAGCAGCTCCTGCAGGTAAGTTGGGGGGGGAGGGCCCCGGTGGGGAGTGAGACAGCTCCACCCCACCCTCCAACAAGCTACCTGTGGCCCTGAGTCCCCACTACTGGGCCTACTCTGGGGGGGGGCAGGAGGGACCCATGCCCCCCCAGATCTGTATGTGGGGTGGGTGCAGGTTGCCCTCCCCTGGGGCTTCTGCAGCCCAGAGGGTACAACCTGGCACTGCAAGGCAGAGTGGGGCCTCATGGGGAAGCTGTTTGCTGCTGCGAGCTCTGCACTGCCCTGGCAATGCAACCCCTGGGGACAGTGGTGTGGGGCATGTGGGGTCATGCCCCTTGCTGCCATGTGGGTGGGGGATGCTTCACCAGGGCAACATGAAAGTTGCAGTGGCAAGCAGTTTCCCCATACGGGCTTGTTGTTCCCTGCAGTGCCTGGTTGCACCCACTGGGCTGTGGAGGCCCCAGGGGAGGGCAGCAGGGCAGGTGCCTGCAGCAGGCAGCCTGCCCCCACCCCATCCCACATACAGATCTGGGGGCAGGGTTTCCCCCTCCTTCTGGGTGTGCAGAAGGCAGTGGTGGGGTGGGGAGCTGGACTCTACTCTGCTGCAGTAGCTGTAGGGGACTGTGGACCTGGGTCCCTGGGCAGCTCGGGGCCCCCTCTGGCAGAGCTGGGGGAGGGGCACCAGCAGGACTAGGGGACTGTGGTGGGGGGGAGTGAGGGGCCTTTCCTTTTAATAATGGATTTAGGAGTTTTTATCAGAGATTGTACGATTTTTTTTTTTTTTTATTATTATTATTTTTTTAATCGGAGAATTTGGTTTTCGCTGATATTATTATTATTATTATTTTTTATCAGGGAAAACTAGGATCCTTGACCATAACAAGGATTGTGTATGTGTAAACTCTTCCAGCCTGCATAGAGGTCTTTGCAAAAGTGGAAAATCCATGTTTCCCTGTTAAAATGAAAAGTTTGTTTTTTCTTGGTCAAAAGGGAAAATCCACATTTTCTTCTGTGGGAAACAGAAAACCTGGATCCCCAGTCATAAATATGTTGGCATATTGGGGGGTCATTATATGTGCCCATAGAGGTGCCATTTGTTTGTAGTTATAGGGCATCCCCAAACTTGAAATAGTTGCATGTGAGGACAAAGTGGGAGAATGTAAAGCAAACAAGCAGGTTTCTCATCAGGGATAATGTTCTTTATGGCTTGTAATCTCTCCTTATGGGGGGTGTTGGCATACAGAGATGTGACATCCATGGTAGCTAATACGGCGTTTCCTGGAAGCTTGTCAATGGAGCCTAGTTTATTTAAGAAATCTGTCATGTCTTTTGAACAGCTGCCGTGGCTCCAGTGACATTAGGGAAATGAATAGAGCCCGAACACTGTAGCTAGAAACTCCCTCTGTGATGGTGCTAATGCCAGAGACAATGAGGAGTCCTGGGTTGCCAGGTTTATGGATCTGGCGCACAAAAGTTGCCTGCCCTAAGTTATAGATACCTTAGTCAATAAAGATGTATATCTACTAGGGGTACACTGAAAGATTTTTTTGGGCCAATACCAATGGCCAATTACTGACTGGTCATATCGACTGGTACCGGTCTGATATGCAGCTTGGAGAGCAGCATCTGGCTGGTAAGTTGGTTGTGGGGAGGGGACATGGGGAGGGAAGGATTGTGGGGGGACTTACAGATTGAGGCCCCTGTGGTGAGGGAGGGAGTGGGGCTGCAGACAGGCACTGGCACTGCCCCGCCAGGGCAGGGTACAGGACAGAGTTGGTAGCTTGTCTGGGGGGTGGCTCCCACTGCTGCATGCAGCCCTGGTGGAGGCATGGGGGGTATGTGCCCCCTGGATCTGTGTGCAGGGTGAGGGCAGGCTGCCACTTGAGGCTGAGGGTTTTCATAGACTTTCATAGACATCAGGGCTGGAAGGGACCTCGGGAGATCGAGTTCAGCCCCCTGCCCAAAGGGCCAGCCACTTTGTGGTAGGGGGCTGTTCCCAGGCTGTGCAGGGCAGGTGGTGGTGGTGCTGGGAGGGGGGGCTATAGGGCCAGCGATGGCTGTGGCTTGAGCGCCCCCCCCCGTGCCCTGTAGCCTCCCTCCTAGCTGCTGCTTGGCCTGAGCATAGCTGTTGGGAAGAGCCCAACACAGCATGCAAGCCTGCAACAGCAGCCTGCCCTTGCCCCCCACACAGATCCAGGGGGGCACATGTTTTCCACACCTCTCCTGGGGGGGGGGGTGCTGCCCCCCCCAGTTGCCAGCTCCACCCCACGGCCCAGGGGGGAAGTGCCTGCCCCAGCCCCACTCCCTTCCTCACCACAAGGACCTCAATCTGCGCCCTCCCCCCAACAGTGGCTGCACTCCCAGCCATGTTCACACATGACATTTATCGAAGACCTCAGCTACATCAGTCAATGAAGGTGATTACCAGTAATGTCAATTTTCCTTTTTATCAGCGCTGATACTATATGGACTGATGTATCAGTGTATCCCTTATATCTATCCTGCCTTTTGAATAACTTTTGTAAGTCAGCAAAGGTCTATCATTCAGAATGTGTCTGTTTATATCGAATGAAAAATTCAAATTTTGGATTGTAAATATTTTTATACCATCCCTTCCTTTACCAGTGATGTCTTACCATCTCTTCCTATGCCGTTTTCTCTCTGCATATACTAATTCATCTTAAACTACTGTCAGAGCAGCTTTGCCACAGTGCGCAGGTATAGGGGTTGGGCTTTTCTTGTTTTTGCCATGCACTTGCTGCTCCTGCACTAATTAGTTCTTATAACAGTGTGAGGGAGCTATTATAATAGCATTGTTAAATATAATTGAATAGAATAATGTATTTAGAGGAGTGAACTTTCTTAGGGTACAGCCTACTTTGTCAGATGCTATCAGTGAAATTTATGGTGACTACAAAAGATTTTCTGAAGGCATGACAGGAAGGACCATTAAATCATGGAAAGCATTCCTTTTCCTATAGTGAAATAGGATGTTCTCTGAAAAGGAGACAGCAGTCTCATAACAGTCTTTTTGCAGCAACTTGATGCAATAGAAATATAAGTGAAATTGGCATAGTAAATTTTTGTAGTTCTCTCACTTCCAAGTTAGTAAACTTAGTTCTGTGTCTGGATTTTGACTCTCCTCTGCCCTTTTTCTTTTCAGGGACTCTTGTGTTTAGTGTGCATTGTTGTAATCATAGCTACTGAGTTATGGACAAGAATTTCCTGGTTTACTCAGATAAAACGCATGTTCTTAATTTGTTTTCTCATCAGTTTTGGATGGAACTGGGTTTACTTGTATAAGGTAAGTAAATTGGAAGTTCTGGATCTGTTTTTAATGGTAAACTTTCAATAGTAAACTTAAGAGTCCTTAGTTTGGGAGGGGGGGTTGATTGCCAAAAAGAATAGAAGAACAGAAACACTTCAAATTGCGTTGAATAGTTATTAGATTGAAATAAAATTTCTTCTGGCCTTGTTGCAGTGGTGCACAGAATCCAGAAAGCAACAGAACCGTGTAATTCTCCTGCACAAAGGTCTTAAGAGTGGCTCTCCAAAGCCAGTAGGGAAGGTTTTTAAAGGAAAAAAAACTAACCTATGTCTAAATGAGTTCACTAGTTCATTTAAACCATTTGGAGTGCAGATGTATTATACTTCAGCTGCTACTACAGCCTAGTGCTACTTTAATCATAGAGCAGGTAATTTTATTTTGGCTTTGGTTGTATTGAGCAGAGGATTCTGTCTCCTACTGCTATTAAAACATGTCTCGGTAAGTTCATTTACTTAATACTTTGCTGAAGTGTGAAATTTTAACTTTAAATTTTAAAATTTGGAGTGAGAATTTTTTACTTTGTGCTTTGCTAAGTTTTGCCTCAGGAGACCTCATACAACATATCCTAACTTAAAAGTCATACTTTATTTAAGAAGGCCTTATTTACACAGCATGCCTTCCTGTAAAAGAGATCCCATGGGGGAAAGACCTCATTCAGTTTCTTTACTTTGTATGCTCAGCGGCATGCTGGGAATCTTTGCCCATGCCCTGCAGTCCATATGGGGTTTCCACACCACAGCAGGAGAGAGAGAGAGAGAACTGAAAAATATAAGACCACAAAAACTGACAGGAGTAGTACTAGAAATATGGTCAGTTCAAAAGAAAATGAAAAACTTTTAAGTAGACACAATCCATTACAGTGATGTATCCAATTAAAGGGTATTTGTTGCCTTGGGCTACATTTGCCTTATGATATAACGGAAGTCTTCATTTGGAAGACTGTTTTAAGAAAACTAGCTCATGCCCATAAGTTAACCTACTAGAAGAAAAAATACTGTATTTTCCTGTATAGCTTACACCACACCCAATAAGAGATGCACCTTGTTTTCTGAAAGGCAGAATGTAAGGAGAGAAGATTTTTTTTTTTTTTTTTTCCAGAGTCATGAAGATGAGTGTGCTTCAAAATAGATGCCAGCATCTCTCCCTTCCAGCAAGCAGGAGGGGTACAGTCAAAGAAAATAATTTTTTCCACTTGAGACATCTAGCCCAATTTTGGAGGGTTGATTTTTTTGAGAGAGTGTGCTTGTGGCTGCAAGTTAGTAGGTATATGAATGATACGCTCTCACTTCAGACAACAGCCTAAATGGATAGCGTAACTTAACTTGTTAAAGATCCTCTTCTGTAAGTTTTCACTTGTAGTATCCATTTTAGGTGTCCCTTTTTGTTGCAAGAAATTGAGCATTTCTGGTGCTTTCCTGAAAGGTAAAATATAGAAGGACAAAAAATGTGTCTTACCAGCCAGTAGTGCTTAATGCATAGTGGGTGCTATTCTTTCTTTTTCTTGTTTAATTATAAGGTCACTATTTTTCCAGATGGCATATTCAGTAACTATTCTGGTCTTGCAAAATTATGAGCTGCATCCATATTTCAGGTGGCCTTTGCACAGCATCAAGCAGAAGTAGTTAAAATGGAGAAGTTTGACAATGTGTGTGCTGAGAAGATCAGCTGGAGTGGGAATCTGTTTGGTGAGGTGTTTAGTTTAATTTCCCTAATAGTTATAGAAATTTAAAAATAGCAAATAATAATAATCAGCATTATTTGGTGGCGGGGGTTGGCATAAAATCAGTAGTGGCATGTCATTTTGTTTTGGCTTTAAAACTTGTATTGCATTGTTTAGTAAAATCAGTTGGAAAAGACTGCCCCCATTCCATCTGTATTCCTTTCTATGCCATTCAATATATGGCATCTTAAATGAAGGAGAAAGAGTCCTGTTTTTTTATCTGAATCCAAGACAACTTTGAATTTAAGATGACTCCCCATAATTAGATTCTGTATATGGAATATTATAAATTTGTATAATTTTCCAAGCATAAAAATTAATGAGGGTTACTTTAGATTCATATCCCCCCCCACTGCTGCAGTAGGAAAAGAGAGCAAGGGGGCCAGACCCCTGCCCCTTGACGCTCTGACTGCCTGTGCCCCACCACTTGCCACCTGCCCCTACTCCCTTGCTTCTTGACATCTTCATGCCTGTGCCTGCTTCCTTGCTGTCTGTCCCTGCCCATCCATGGCTTTACCCCATGCCTGCCACCTGCTGCCATGTGCCTCTTCCTGCCCCTCGGTACCTTTCCCCACCACTTTTTCTTGGGGTGGCTCTTGCTCCAGGGGAAACAGCAGCAATTGCCCTGGCCCAGCCTGGTCAGGCCAAAACAACTGCAGCAACTCTGAGTTCAGCTGATGCCAGATCCAGAGCCTAGGATAAGCTGAGGGCAGGGATGGTGCTATGAGCCCAGCCTGACCTGGCCTGGAGCTGAAGCTGCAGGCTTCAGTCTTCTCTATGCACCTTCCCTCCCCCACTTCTCACAGGGATGGCCGCTTGCCCCCCCATGTGCTGTGCCCCCTACCCCAAACTCTCCCTGCTGCAAGCCCCTTCCCACTGCACAAACCTCATGGCCCAGGACTTGTGGTGACACAGCTCTGGCTTCAACCCTGAGTCTGGGACTGAAGCTGGAGCTGAGCTGCCACCTGCCCTGGGCTGCTAGTCAAATCTGAGATGAGACTCTCCCTCCCCACCCACCCTATGTTGTTTGGGGAGAAAAACCTAGTCTTGGATTTGAGTAAATTCTGTATTCTTTTGCCCGCTAAATACTTCCCTGTAAGTGAAGTATGTGGGCCTCAGTAACACAACACAAATAGAATCGCATACAAAACATATATTATTACTTAGACCTGCAAGATATATTTTCAGTTGCTTGCTTTATTTTTATGCAGGAGTCACACCTATTATAATAGTAGGTCTGTATTTATTTGTAGGTTAAAAATAGCCGTTATGGGTTTTTTTAAACTATTTGTGATGGATAGCATACAGCACTTGTTGCTGCTTACGTAAATGTTAGCAATCACTTTGTTTTTTTGGCTGTCTGTACACATGCTTGGGGGTAGTTATGGGGGTCACTTTAATTAGAGCAGTTCTTAGAGCCGCTCTAATTAAAATGTCCACAGCATCATGTGTAATCAGTGTCCTGGACTTCACAATGGTGGTGAGGGCGCTTTAACTAAAGCTCATTTGAGCTTTTGAGAAAACTGTGTGGCAAATCATTTAAAGTTTTAAACATAATCCTCAGACATAATATACTGCTGTTCAATATTCAAAATAAACTAACCTGCCCAGGGGGTGAGGGTGGCTGTTCTAGTGATTACTCTTCATAAGTGCCTGGTAGAGACTACTGCTTAACCAAATAATAAAATTGAGAAAGACTGCTCCATTTCCTGCAGTAGTTTTGGATTCAACATCAAGATGTTAAAAGATGAATAAGCTGTATAAAAGTACAGACACTATTTTAAAGTGCTGTTAAGCCCTGTTTCATGGCCAATAGGTAAGTAATAACACTGAAAATGTCCTCAATTCAAATGTGAGAAGCAAGTGTGGACCCACTACAGCTGCAGCAGTCCAAGCCTAAATTCCAGTGGCTACTTGCAAAATGTGCCAGACATTAAAGTACTTCCTTAAATAAGGCAAATGTGCAGACCTAATGTCCTCTTTCCTGGCTACTTAGTGCTACATTTTAAACCCTTAAAGAGAGCTTTGCCAAAGAACAGTAAGATTTAACATTAAGAAAATTCCATTTTTCTTCCATGCTTAGACATCTTAAACTTCCAAACTGATTTATGAAATCATTTTAATTCTTCTGAAGTGAAACAAAGTATTGAATATTTTGGTTAACGCTTAGCTTTATCATGTCTTAAAACTTATCTTGGTATAAAAATGAAAAAGGGTAAATGTACATAATTTTTATTTTTCTTTAACTGTAGAATGGTTTAGAAGTTCATGGACATTCCAGGATGATCCCTGTCAGAAGTATTATGAACTTATATTAGTGAATCCTATTTGGCTGGTTCCTCCAACAAAGGTATATACTGGACCATACATGCTTCCACTGTTTAGTTAAAAATGAAAATAATTTCCCTGTCTGGTTGTTTTTAGGCATTGGCTGTTACATTCACCAATTTTGTAACAGAGCCATTGAAGCACATGGGACAAGGAATTGGCGAATTCATTAAAGGGCTTATGAAGGAGATACCAATATTGCTACAGGTTCCAGTGTTAATCATCGCGGCTCTGGCTGTTGTGGTTAGTATGTTCTTGCTGTCATTAGGAGACCTAAAGAAATGCATAAATCTCCACCACATAACTAGGTCCAGTATTTTAACAACATTTGTGTCTATAGAGTTGAACAACAACAGATTGGTAAAATTGAAACAAATATTTTAAAGTTGTTAGGATATATTATATCCTCAGAGATTTTTAAGGCAGCATAAGAAAAGCTTGCACCAGGAAGTCTGACCAGCTCATGCCAATTTAATTGTGCTAGTGTGTGTATTTCTGTTGACCTAAATGATGCAGGGAAAGCCTAATGGGGGGGGTGAGTGGCTTCATCTTTTAAAATTTAAATTAGATAATATTTGTTCAGATCTTTAAGGCTTTGAAGTTGAGGTCCCTGAGCTACCTTTTTTTAAGTACTGAAAAATTATGGTTACAATCCAGCTTGGCACATAGGATCTTTTGTGCAAATGGTAAAACTGTATTGACATCTTTCCTTATAAGTGCTGAGATGTGAAAACACATCTGTAGAAAGAGCAAGTAAAATTAGGTGCAGAAGCAAATACTGTTTTTTTTTTTTGTTTGTTTTGTTTTTTTTTTCCTTTAGGTTTTCTGCTATGGTGCAGGAAGATCTATTAATATATTCAGGCCTTTAACAAGTCCTGAGAGGGAACCGCAGTCTTCACTTCCTCCAAGTGACAGACAGAAGAGGGAACCAAAAGAGAATGTGCAACATATCTGTGCAGGTGATTCAAGTATCCGTCATAGGATGAATGCTGGACACATCGATGTAAGAACTTATGAGAGAGGAGATGGTCTGAGAGACAGAGAAGGTCACATGAGACTGCCAAATGGCAGAAAAACCTCTGAAGTTCTTCAAGCAGGTGATATGCCGGATACACAAATAGAAGAGCACACCAAGATGGCAACCAATGTATGTTAAGTTGTGGATTCCAGTTGCTGTTCAAGTTAACCCAGCATTAATTGTAAAAACCTAAAGGAACAGGTTATTTTGAAAATGTGTATTTCTAAAAGTAGGTACTTCTAAATCACTAAGCTCCTGTAGTGTACAAGCCTAGTCCAGGTTTTCAAAAACAAGTGGAGTGGCTGTATGTAGATTGTTTTGATCAGCATACAGCATTCTGAAAGAGAATAAATACTGTACAGTGTTAATCTTGTTCAGGGGTGTCCAGCTCATTGGCCTTGTGGGGCAGAGGGGTGTGTGTGTGTGTGTGTGTAGAGGGGTGGGGAGAGGGAAGTGGGCTGGTCCATGGGCCAGATCAAGTCTATGGATCTCCCCTCTTCCCCCACATGCCAAATCCACTGCATATGGTGCCCATTCCAGCTACTCTAGGGTCCATGCTACATGCAGCACAGATCCTAAACTGGCCAGGGCATGTGGCATGGATCCTGTGGTGCCCAGAATGGATTTCATGTGCATTATAGTCCAGCTGGAGCAGGCACCATGCTATGCTTGGTGCCCATTTCAGGATCTGTGTCACTTGCAGCTGCTCCTTCCTCCCTGTCATCCTTGCTGGTCCATGATGGCACCATGTGTGACGTGTCCTGGGCCCTGCCAAGTAGAGCTGGTTTGACACATGCCATATGCAGCATGTGGTTAAACTGAGACCCAAGGGAAGCACTGCAGGCCAGATAACAGGGTTCCATGGGCTTGATTTTTGACACCCCGATCTAGTCTAATGATTGCATACAAAGTAGCTTGATTAAAGATTTTAAGTAATTTTTGTGTACTTTCAGAGCTCAGGAACACATCAGCCGGTGAATGTGAATTACCCTCAAAAGGAATTGAAGAAAAAGAACTGTGTGGACATTTCTGTAAGTTGTCTGTCACTCTCATTTCAATAAGCTGAAATGTAGTCAGGGATAGGCAGTAATGTGCATTGTACATCAAGGTAATGTAGAACACAAATATTACAGAATTGGGTATTCCAGGCACACTTTACAAAAACAATTCAAATCTAGAAAAACTTTGCAAGTTTGGAGAGTCCAGTTGCTTAAGTTCGTGGTCACTTAGCACTGTAAAAAATATTGTCACAGTTCAGGCTCCCTACCCTCCCTCGTTACATCATTGTGTGCATCTGTGTGCGTGCATGCACCCCACAAATTGAATAAAGGAAATTATCCATTTTACAGAATGGATCGCATGCTTCTTCTGAAGAACAGGCTGTTTGTAGTGTGAAAGGGAGCAAAGATGAAAGCCATGAAGGAGAAATTGCACCCCAACAGCAGAAATTGTGCACACCTGGAGATTTACAAGAATCTGAAGCAAAGTGTGGAACTGAAACACATTGTAGCCCTGAAGAGAGCAATGTCAATGTGTAAGACTGTTGATGCAACAGGAGAATTTAAAAAAGGAAAGAGCAGTTTGTGTGAATGAAAGGCACAGATAAGACTGAGTTAATCTTTCAGATGTGCTGCAAGTTTTGTTTAAATCGTGGTTTTCAAAAGGCTTTGCTTTTGTCAGACTTTGTTTTTAATATTTATTCATTTATAGGAACTGAGTAAAATATGATTGTTAGCCTTGTCTTGAGCCAAATCTACTTTTGAGCATAAGTAAGTATGCACAAATGGCATGTAGTCCCAGTATTTGACTACATACCTGAGTTGTGTGTGGCGTATTTGTGATATTTTTAATATTGGAGCTTGATAGTATGGGATGGGATTTGTGGTGTTTTGGTTTCCATGAAGGCTAAGTACAGACAGTCAGAAAGCTAGAAGCTGAATTAAGACTAACCTGCAAAGACTGAATCAAGCTACATAGATTGAACCAATAAGCAAGTGAACATAGGATTCTGGTACTTCTAAATCACTAAATAATTTACTAAATGATTCACCTAGAGATTTAGAAATACCATGTTGATTCTGGAAATGCAACCACATGCTTGCAGTGGACCAGGCCATAAACTGAGGGGAGCTAGAACATGCCTTCCTGCTGAGCAGACAGCTTGGGCTAAGGCTAGCCCACCTACACTGTTTAGCCCAAAGCATTCTGGGAGGCTGTGAGTTAACTTGAATCTGGAGGAGTTGTGGGACAGAAGTTCAGTAAAGCCATTTAAAGTTAAGTCTGATACTATATCCATCCAGATTTATCTTAAACCAGTTTTGGCAATTTTTGAAAGTGGTTTATGGTCACAACTTCTGTGGTGTTACAGATTTGAACTGGTTTCTGGTCACTTATACTGATTTAGGTATAATTTCTGTCCCTAGCCCTATTATGTAAGACCGTTCTCATTTACCCTTTCTGGCAGAATGTTTTACCTAGAATTTTTAAATGTAACTTCATTCTCTACATGCAAAGCAAGCATTGTAATGCTGTATTGCGTGATCTAGCACACAAGGGCCTACTGTAGCAGATATTGACTCCCTGTGCTGGCACCACAAGCCTTGTCCAAACTACGCTATATTATTAATTACAGGATAGCATAGCACATTTTCCCTTTTGAGCTGCAATTAAGTTAAAGTGGCCAGAGGTTAATTTAGTTTGGGGTTTATGTTCACTTTAAAACAGTGTTAAAATATTTGTGCCGAATACTCAGTTTATTCTTCATTCTACAAGCCTTTTTCTGTATCAAAGGCTTGTTGCTCTTTGATTTAGTTTGCTCCTAGGCTGGATGGTATTTATCCCAGAAGTCTGGAACAATGTTAAACTGAACTCATTTAGCTGACAAAACTTTGTCATTTCTGATTTAAAATCCATGATTATAGTGGAGGATAGAAGTAGTCAATGTCTTAAGTGACAGTTCTGATACCTAGACCAGTGAGATGTTGTTGTCTTTTAACAGTGCTAAAATAAGTAGAATTTAAGCAGTAAAGATAGCTTGTCCCTGTTATAATCCTGGCTATCATGATCTTTCAAAGGCCAGAAGGCAGGGTAAATCTGCATTTTTTTTTTTTTAAATGGACTAACTGAATCAGAGATGTGTATATATCTCTGGAACGTTTGTGAGCCCAAGCTCACTTCATCAGATGCTGTGTAAGGACTTGCACAAAGGAGTGTATAAAATGGAGTGATTTGAATACAAAAGGTAGGGAGGGGAGAAGCAAACAGTAATAAATATGTAGGGACAAAGGGGCACAAAAACTAATTCGGGTAAAGATCCAGACTCCCTGTTTAGACCGTACTTAACACAGACCAGTCTGTGGATGATTTCATATTCCAGTTGGGTGGTTGTTTTTTTTTAAGTTTTGTGGTCTAAGAACAGCTACCCTCAGGTCGGTGATTGAGTGTCCAGGTAGGTTTAAATTATCACTCTTTCTTTCTCGCTCTCTCAAAGGGCAGTCACTTTTACAGATATAGCAAATCATTTCTAAAGGTACTTAATGAAAGGATGTAGATACAGGAGAAAATGACTATGGAGTAGTAATTGATCCTAGAACTTTCTAGTAAAGAAGTGGAGACTATACTGCTTTTAAGCTGACTTCCTGCAGTTTGTGCTATTATACTATGTGACCACTAGGCAACAGGGAGCTAGTTTTATTGTGCAAGCAAGATTTCTACCACCACCTGTCTTGGTGACATAGAATAGGGCAGTGTCTTTCAGCCTTTTCAGACACAACACCCAACTTCCACTTTTTTTTAATCTAATGTGGTGGCACCCCCTGAGTTGAAAAACCAGTTGGTGCTGCCTCAGTTTACACTAGTGCTTCTCAGCCAGATTCTGCTGCTTCTGGCTGAAACCGCTGCACATCTAGCCCAGGAAGGGCTGTCACATGCACATGCTCCCCCCTGTATTAGGGTTCTCTAATCAGCCTAAAAGAGGCAGGTGCTGCCTCATGCTGTGTAATGCTACAGGGCTTGATGTCTTCTGTGCTCATCCTAAACAGAAGCAGATGGGACAGTTCCACTTGTGCCTGTTTCCTGGAAGAGCCAGACTATGAAGTGGCATACAGCACATTAAGCTGATTTAGTAGGGACATACTGAAATTTTGATGTTGCCTAGAATCACTGGAAAATATTTGATAAAAATCAAATGCTGGTTCCCTGGTAGAAGCTAGTAGCTGCTGCAGCCTGGCTTCACAGCCTACTTGGGGGGGGATGGGGGGAGCACCTCCAAAATGGAGCAACCATGATGGCTACTTTTTCATGAAGTCCTGCCTCTGCCAATCAGTGATAAGGGGCAGGGCCACACAAAAGGCAGCCTTCTCTGCATAGCAGGGGGTGGGGTGGGGCATGGAGCTCACTACAAAAAGATTGAAAATGGTGCCGGGTGCCACAAGTGGCCTGCAAGGTTTCATTTACACTTGATGCCCTTTAAGTAGATCCCTACTGCAGAGGGACTGCACACAGCAGTCATACCTGGCCCCTACTGCTGCAACACTCCTGAGGGAGCTGTGTGGCACCTGGTTGAGAAGCACTAAAGTAGGGAAGTGGGTACACCTGATTTTGTGCAATGCTTTGTGTAGGAAAGTTACTATACATTTTTTCAAGAAGTAACTCTGGAATTGCTACTTACTGCAGGGTAGGGCTGTATGCAGTGTGCTTGCATCTTAAGCAAATGTGTAGCAAAATAGTAGATAAAATGTGATTTGCAAGTATTAATCAACATGGAATGAGCTTGTATTATATATAGCCCAGGTCAAAAACACTTAATATAAATTAATTTTGTAATGGTATTACATTGTTTACTCTTTTTATACTTGTGTGATGATTCCAGTGTGAAAACTCATTGCAGAAAACTAGTTTGTGAAGATTTTTGTGATTGTTCTATAAATATTTTCTTTTAAAAAACATCACATTGAAAAACTAAATAAGAACCAGAACTGGGTATGTTTTTTTACTTTTGAAAATATTAACCTCAGTTTCCTATCAGTTTTTTATGAAGTCTCTTAGTTGGGCAAAAATATCTAATTTCAGAATCTGCTTTGTAAGTAACACTTAGTATCTAATATCACAGTAAGCAAGGATAAGTACCCAAACACTTGTCTAACTGTTTCTGGTAGTTTCTCTTTGCTCCATAAGTTTAATAAATGCTTCCTGTTTTATATCAAGGCAAACAGACACATTTTAGCTTAGCATGGTACTGCAAATAGCAGGCAGCTACTATGGACTCTGCAAAGAACTGGTTCAGCTGTGTCTGGACCTTTTATTCTGCAATGTTGCTGTTCTCCATCCTGAGAATAACATTAAGACTGTATATACATCCTGGACCTGGTTAAATGACTTTTTAATGTTTTCATTGCAAGAGCAAAGCTGGCTGACGATAGGATTTGTCATGAAATACTGATCAACTCTCTAGGTCTCCAGTTAATATCTTCCTGGTGAGTGGAATGCTACTGCTCGCAAGAGTGCAAGCAAAAAAATTTTGATACTTAACTGTTCTCCAAGCTCAAGTTACTTTAAACTATATATGAATTGTTTGTCAAGTCATCTTTCCAAAGAACTTGGTAAATATAAATAAGCTTTTAAAAAGTATGGCAAGTGTGTAATATATGGGTTTATCATAATGTTAGAAAAAGCCTATTATAGTACATAGCTAGGCACTTCCTTTTTTTTTTTTTAAACTGTTAAATAAGAGTGAGATATGCAGAGCCAAAGTGAGGTGACTTTATTCCTCAAGGGTTTCCTTTTAAAAAAAAAAACAACACAAAAACTTGTATAAAAGAATAGCGCCAAGAACTAATTGGTCTTTTCTGGAAAGATCAGAAGTACAAATTAGAATTTGTTTTAAAGGATATATGAACTTTCTCAGCTGCATACTATTATTTTAGTTGATTAAAACCCTACATAATTATGACAAAGTACCTTCTAATACAAGTCCTATGGAGTAAAGTCTCCACTAACTGAAGCCAGTTGAGGGGATGACGTGTACTACCAGTGACTTGTCCAGCCCATTTACAAAAGCACTGCTAAAAGCGGCTGCTAAATACTTAGGTGCCTACACACGAGCAGCAAGGCTGCTCTGGAGGCACTGTAGTTACAGAGCATCAGAACAGACTTGATTAATTGAGTCTGCTGGAGCATGAGTACTGTGCTCCAGCATCTTATACATCAGTATCCCTACACTTAAAAACAGCAGGGATGCTCTGTCTAAAGCTCCTACTGCCATTTTTAAGTATGGGGACACGTACACAAGATGCTCCTGCTGCTTTAATTGGAGCAGCTCTTGGAGCCACCTCTGGACCACATGTATAAATGCCCTTAAATCTCAGGTCGTGGTCACAACTGTACCTGTTGCAGACCACATTGCAAAGTACAGAACTGTTAATTTACTACACCTGTAAAAAAAAAAAAAAAAAAAATATTTACACAATATGCTTTGAATTGGCTAGCCAACTGTTAGTGCTATATATACACACCCTTAAAAGGCATAATATAGTTTTCCCTGCACAAGAAAGGAAAGGTATTCAAAAGTTACAGTACACAATAAACCCCTGATAGCTTTGCTTTAAGAAGTCTTTCAGTTAGAACTTGGTCTGTTTATATTGGAGGGCAAAAGGACTCTCTGCTCATCCATTCTCTTAGCCTGTGATCGCAAAATAAGGCTGAAGAAATCCTCATCAGGTACAGTGGGGCCCTTTGTAGCAGCAGGGGGTGGAGCACATCTTTGATCATCTAATCTGGAACCCTATAGATTTAAACATAAAATTCTTGTAAGCATATGAATATCATACAAAGGTATGAAACACTGGACAGGGACAGACTGTTTTATTCTGACTTAGTGGGTTTTTTTGTTTAGCTATAATAGTGCTGGCTTTTACTGAACAGATTCCTCTAACACACTAATACCGAGTCTTGAATAGTGGGAAGGGTTAACAAGATTTCCAGTTCACTTCTGTGCCATAATGCCCCCCGTGTTTATATAGAAGGTAAATATTTCTCATTTGGATAGTGACTAAAAGGATTAATTAAAACCCCTTATCCTAGATGAGTGATGGAGACAATCATTTAATTCAATGGCTCTCAACCAGGGTGCTGTGGTACCTTGGGATACCACAGCACTCCCATAGAGGCCAGGTGAAACTGCCCCACACACCTCTTTTCAGGAAGCATGTCCAGGACTGGACGGGGATGTGGTTGTGGCAGGAGGGTTGCTTCTGCCTACATTATCTGTAGCTGCTTTCCAGTCCAGTCCTGTGCACACTTTCTAGAAACAGGAGGCACATGGGGCAGTTTCACCTGGCCAGGCAATGTTGCAGCAGCTTTGGAAGAAGGGGGTGGCCCTGCCTGTATTAGGTTGATCCCATAAACCTAATGCAGGCAGATGTGTCCCCTCTTGCTTCAGCTGCTTCTCAGTATAAGTGTACTTGCACCTCCTGGAAAAAGAATAAAGGGTGCTAGAAGCCTAAAAAGGATGAGCATCATTTATTTAGTTAATCGTAACTCTTCCAGTGCACAAAATTACCACCCGTTTTCCTTGTGTTGATATTTTGGTGGTTTTTATGGAAAGCAACAGGTAGTAGATTTTCTTTATTTTTATTTTATGAAAGTGTGAAATCAGAGATGTCCCAGGCTCATCAGCACCATGCCTTCCTTGCATAAGGATTTATAATAGGAGATAACCAACAGAAGGAATGACTGAAGGCTTTTGCAACTGCATTCTACTTCAATAATTGTAAATACTTAGGTACAGTAATCAAGGTTCACATTTATAGACACTGCAACTGAAGGCAATTAGATGAGGAATCAAACTAAATAATGCTATGAAACTTGTACTAGCCCCTTATTCATTAGAGACCAGCTGCCAGGTTAGCTGAACATTGCACAAGTTAAAAACCAGCTCGGGCTGACTGAGCTCCCACAGGTAGGGGGGTGGATTTGAGCGCTTTTTTTAAAGTTATAAATTTGAAAAGCTTTTAAAGCTGTTCAGTGTTTACTTTATCTAGCTTACAGTTTCAGTTACTGCAGCTATACCTACTGCTAACATACCATTTAATGACTTCTTGCAAAGAGAGGGCTGCTGTAAGGAGTTTACTAAATTTTAAAGAACGTTTTCCAGCCTTCTTATTACAGTCAGAGTATTAATTCACTTAAATATGTTCTGTATCAGTCCTGGCCTAAACACAGTAATTTGTGTAGTCCCCATTATCTTCACCTAGTATATACATGCTTTTCTTAAACTAGTAATTTCCTTGCAGTAAGGACCTAGTAAGTTTTATTTTAAAAAAGACCACCCCCAAAAAATAACCAGACAAACCTCACATGACCTATAAATATATTTATTCTGCCAATTAAGGTGCACACATTATACAAAACGGAAAAGAGCCAAACCCCATAAACCGTAATAAACAATGAACTCTGCCTACCCTATTATACTTTGGACCACTAATAATAATGGGTTTATTCTGTCTGGCTGGAGCACTCTGAGTTGTCTCAGCAGCCAATCACAATGCTTACTGAAACAACCAGAGTGTTCCGGACAGACAGAATACACTTGCTGTTATTACAGAGCCTGAGGCATTTCAAACAGACATGCAGGCAAGTCAGAGCTAGAATTAAGCCACAGGGCACCCCACTGCAGAGGGGGCAGGCTCCACCAAGGGGTGGGGGGGGGAGAAAAAGGAAGCAGCAAGTCAGTCAATCCTCTCCCTTCCAGAGCCCACCCACCTCTCCCATAGCTGGGGGTCAAGCTACCAGCAGGTCCTGGGCTGTGGGGGGCCAGCGCAATCCACCAGTGGCTCGCTCCCTGACCACAGGAGATGCTGGCAGGCCCCAGGAGAAAGAAAAGAAGATCAGATCCCCCACCTCCCCTTGGTGAAGTCTGCCCATGTGAGCTGCCACCAGGTCAGACAGCACCTTAGTGTTTCCCTCTGTGGTGGTGGTGCCCCCCTGGGGCCACCTGGTCAGGGTGCTAGCTGTGCAAGTGCAGCCCCAGCTTGTAGGCAGTATCCAGCAGATCCAACCGTGCACAGGGCACTGGAAGCCTGGGTGTGCTTGGGGAAGCTCAGGCTTAGCAGGCTTCCAGCACCCTGTGCACCATCCCTGCTGCCTTCCTGGGGCAGCCAGCCAGTTCCCAGGTGGCGGGAAGGCAGCAGCAGGGGTGGTGCATGGGGCCCGGCAAGCCCAAGCTTCCAGCGTCCTGTGCACGGTCCCCACCTTCTCCGGATAGGGGCCTTGTATACATGACGAATATTGCTGTAATTGGTTACGTAGCAGTACATGGGGTGTGTTTTAGTTTGCTATGTAAAAAGGCTATTTAAATCAAAATACACTGCTGAATATGAACACTGGTACAAAATTGAATTGCAACATACTGCCGAACATCTATACTGTTACATAATTAAATTGTTAAGAAGGGCAATTAAACCACTAAAAGTGGCAATTTCCTCACATGTATAAAGGGTCCTCCTATTCTATGACTATAAACAAGTCATGTTAGACTTTTGACACAATATGTATTTATACTCCTTAGCCTGTGTTTACACATGGACAGCTTTATGTAGCCTTTCCGAGGGTGAGAAGTTTTGATTGTGTTAAAGTATTCGGTTGAAGGATAACTAAAAATCCTGTATTTAAAGAAATACTTTTGCCATAAAAATTTAATCGCAAGTGTTTTGCAGGTTTCAGCTAGTATAGTATAAACATGCTGACAAACATACTATGAATGCTGAGTTAGCTAGAAGGCATGCAGATCTTTTTATGGCTACAGAAGACAGGTTAGATTTCACTTCCACATTTTGATGCAGCATCATACCAACTACTGCAGTAGATTTAGGATCAACACTCTTAGCTGCAAGAAAAGGAATTAATAATTTTATTTCATTTTCCTCTTGACTCAGCCTATGACCTTCTTAGTATATGAGCTTTGTACCAGAACTAATCAATTGCTCCACTAGAGTAAGATTCATAGGTGCTAGGGTTGGAAGGGACCTCAACAGGTTGAGTCTGACCCCCTGTCTAGGCAGGAAAGAGCAGTGGGGTCAGATGACCCCAGCAAGATGGCTATCCAGCATTCTCTTAAAGATCCCCAAAGATAATTGGTGTCATCCCCTCTGTTTTACCTGGGATGTTTTATATGCAGGTTGGAACTAGAGCCCAACATTTCTAGTAGCAAGAGTCTTTCAAATGTCATAAGTGCATAAACATTTCAGTGGCAAAAGATCAAAACAGTAAGATCTGCTGGCTATTCTTCCCTACTCTGCCTGTATCATTATGTAGCAGTTGAGGGATCCTTTTTACCTACAACCTTAAAGGTGTTCCTATTCTAGAAATGAGCCCTAAAGACAATAGATTACTTAAGTGACTTCTACAACTGTGCACACCCAACTCCTGAAACCAACTTCATTCTGCATGTGTAGCAGAGCAGAATTTTCTTTATTTTTTTTTAAGTGACTTACTTGACATTTTATTAGGATATCAAAAAAATCATCATCTGGCTCTCTGTTACTGCTTGCCATGAGGTGTCCAAGGACAGACTGACTGTTGTGATGATTCAGTCGAAGGCCGGGTAGATTGTTAAAGCTGGCCCGCTGATCATCTAGGCGGCGGCTCTGAGAGCTAGCAAGTAAGTCTAAGAATTCATCAGTGTGCGGTGAGACCATGGACGTAGAAAAAGCTGCAGGAAAAAAAAAACCCCAAGTTACCTTGCAAATATCCATGCAGAAATAGTAATCTGTTTATGTTAGTCAAAATAGCTTTAAGAGAGTGTGCTCTTTTACGAATCCAATCCAAAATATATATATATATATGGATTAGGGGATATTTTCCTACAATAAAAAGTTACATTTTCTCATTGTTTTAGCTGGAGTAGAGGAAGTTGATGTTGCTGCAGCTGCTGTCAGTCTGTTCTTCTCCTGGAAATAGCACCTCTGGTCATCCATCCTGTTACTCTGAAATCGGCTCAGCAAGTCAAAAAACCCTTCGTCTCCAATCATGTCAGGACTGTTTTTCTGAAAAGACAGGAGTTAAGGCAACTTTGGATTACAATTGAATTGTAAAGCAGAAGACATGGCAGTTTCATCTTTGCAGTGCATGTATGCATTTGAATGGCCTTTAAAACCAAAGTTAAAATGGAGGTGACCAAATCAATAATGTAAGAGTCTGGGCATGGAAGTTTGTTTATTTTTGTAAAAAACAAACACCAGTTAATAAACCCATCGGGGTAAGGCAGACATTTCCAGCAGCTGCACCAAGACTCATAAGCACAAATAAATATTTTTTTGCCTTGCATTTCTCCTTAAGTTAGCTTATTTTTTGACTTTGCATATTTCAAACATAGTATGTAACTGAACCCACCCAACACAAAGATGGTTCTCTACTCAGTGCCTTGAGATTATATTACTTTGCATATTTTAAATTGCACAGATTAAGAATTAAAAGTAAACTTTCACATAGAACTTTTTAAGAAATTATGAAAATCCTGCCTCTCCAAACCTACCCTCTGAGAGTTTGGAAGTCTGTGATCGATAGAATTACTGGCATCCTGCAGAACGTTGGAAGAGGTGCCGTTTTTGTATTTTTTGCCTTTTAGTCGATTTACAAAGTGCAATTTTGCTGAAGGTTTGGCAATCAGGGGCTTTTGCTTAGCAAGAAGTTCACTGTTCCAGTTCTGAACCTAAGGGGGAAAAAAAAAAGTGTCACAAAACCGGCATTCTAATTTCTTTACATATGTCGCCATCTATGGTCTTTGCTACTTCACTGACAGGAAGAACAACAGAAACTAATTTCTTCATTCTGTACATCTCTGGTGGTAAAGTGAACAAACAAAACTTTAATTCCTAGACTCTCTCACTTAACCTGTGGCTGCTAGTCCTTGATTATCTGAAGTGACATTAATATTGCATTGCAGCTTTTCTTAATGTCTGCGAGTCTGGGTAGAGGTACAAGTAACCTAAAACAGTTACATTCAAAACAACAACCATAACAAGCCATGAAAGGACACAACAATGCACAAGGACTTTAAACAAGGTCACTCTAATAGAATAACTTTTCTGCATGGCACATGGAATATAAGGTTCAATTTATCATATGGTGTACTGATTTGCATCAGAAGGATTATAGGACAAATTCACCAGGAGCAACTCCACTGGTTTTGAAGTGATAAATTTAGTACTGTTTCAACCTGACA
The DNA here is from genome assembly GCF_052110815.1 of Crocodylus siamensis. Classification (NCBI taxonomy): domain Eukaryota; kingdom Metazoa; phylum Chordata; order Crocodylia; family Crocodylidae; genus Crocodylus; species Crocodylus siamensis. The sequence continues at coordinate 66,782,249 of NC_143399.1, forward strand.
TGGAAATACCAACCAAACTGTCTTCCCAAATGAGTCTAATCACATATCAGCAGTAAGAGAACACACTGTTTGTAATGTGTTTGAGTTGCAAGCCATTTGGTTACATATGTATTAAAAATGCTTTTCCTACTTTGCACCTGACAGGAAATGTGAGGATGCTGGCTGCTACAGACATACAGAAGGATTTGGCATGTTCTGTTGGTATTTTCCAGATGTTACAATTTCATGACTTAAAAAAATCCCAGGCTAGCCCAGTAGTTTGGAAAAGTGAGAGTGTGGCAGATTAAAATCCATGGACTCAAAGACAGCCAGTTTTATAGCAAGACCACACAAGGTCCCTGCCCCTCACACAGAGTTTGATATATAAAATGGACATGGGACAGCCTCAAATGGTCTAATAAAAGCAAACAAAACAAGAATTAATTGTTCATCAGTTTCTTCCTTTCCTGCTTAAAGAAATCAGGTACATCACATGGCATATCTGTATCCCAAAACATGCCATTCAAAAGTATTTTCTAAAAATAAATCAGTGATTTGGGAATAAATGGCAACCTGAGAAAACCCCCCATATAATAGTTGCTTAGCTCCCAACTGATGATGGAGAAGGCTTTTAGAGCTTCTTCACAGAAAGCTGTGCAGAATTCAGAAACACTTGTTGCACAACTGCCAGCCAGCAGCAGCATGGCTTTCTGTGAAGCTGCCTGCCAAAATGGAAAGTTCTCAAGGACATAACTTAGGGATAGCTCACAGTTACATTAACCTACTCAGAGATGAGTGCACAGTCAAGACAACCATACTGCTTTAACAGTACTGCAGTTCAGCTGACCTGATGCTGCTATGTCTCTACTCTATCCTAGGAGAAGCACAGAATAGAAACTGCAAATATTTAACAAATACAGTAATAGAAAAGCAGGGCTGGAAGGACCTCCAGAAGTCAGATAGTTCAACCACCTGCTCAAGGCAGGATCATTCCTATCCATACTACCACATGTAAGTCCTAAAACTACTTAATCTACCCTGCTGCACAACTACAACGAATGTTGCCCAAAGACACCAAAAACACCCAAGCCTGCAGTGGGGGACAACAGTGGTCAGTCTCCTGCTACAGCAAGCACTGTTAAAATGCTCTCAAGAAGTCCCAGAAGAGGGCCACATCCCCCACACTACAGAGAAAGGTAAGAGCCTTTGCAGTTTCTACCAGTTTGACCATGGGGTAAAATTCCTTACTGATCCTAAATGGGGAAAAATCAGTCTGACCCTGAGCAGAGAGTGATAACCCTCTAGCCAGGAAGCTGTGAATTTTAATCCCGGCAGGATCACTGATGCACTCCAGTCAAAATCCCCAGGCCCTGCCGGCTGCCAACACCCAAAGACCGAGGAAGGTGAACCCCGCCCCCCACAAATTACTCCACAATAGCTATTTCACAGCAACAGTAGGTTAAAAAGATACAAAATATTACTTTAACCTTATTGGCCAGAACAGAAATCACAAAAAAGAACATGCGTACCTTTTCAGGTGTTAATTTCATAAGCTCCATGTTTTCCATACTGTGACGGCGTCCTACCCTAGGCTTGGTACCTTTAAGAAGAAATACAGATATTTAAATAACTGGCTCCTTAAAGGAAGGAAAAAATCATTTTGCACACTTTAAAAGTGGACTATGGTATACAACATAACCTCTAGGATATAACAATTTAAGTTCCAAAATGATGCAGTTTAAGTAATATTCTTCCTTTCAGAATTGAAAACTATTTAGTGTAGAAACATGCACACATTTGGGGTGCCGTGTGATTCTTGGACTAGGAATTCTAAGCTCTGGCATCCAAGTGACATTTACTATTTAGTGTAATACAAGCTATTTTAGTAGAGGGTGAGCTGTGACTTTTGAAGAGGTGAGAGCAAATATATATGAGAGGCAAAGCCAGAAGGCTATGGATCTTAGATGGACAGGAGCAAGAGTCTCCCATTTCTATTGTCAGCGTCAGAGGTGGTACAAGTACTATGGTGAAAAGGGCAAGGCAGATTATCTCAATTTGTCAAAAAAGCTGTTGTTTTCCATAAAAAGAACATTGTACTGCAAAGCAAAAAAAATCCAAAAACAGGCAGGTTGAGGAAGGAGACTTGCCAAACTTGGTATGTTCTGTTAAGATACAAAACAAATGTGTTTTATTTTTCCCCTTAATGGAAATGGCTTGAACAGTCTTACTTGGACAGGGGGAGGGGGGCAGCCCCCTCCAAATGAAGTGGTTGAGGAAGGTTCAGATTCCCAAGGATAATTGATTTTGGGAGAGAGGGACAGCTCAGGATGCAGCCCTAACACCACGATGCCAGGGCTAAGGTGTCCAATACTGCATGCAAAAGGAATCTTTTTTCTTGGTTAAGAATAGCAAGAAAGCCAGACAGAAGAATTTGTACACAATAAAGGAGCAGCACATGGCAAACAATCAATTGTTTTTCTTCTGAAGTTTACTGTTAAAAAAATATCCGGGAAGTAAGCACTTACCATTCAAGCTAGCATCTACAGCATGGCTTTCCGACATCATGGAATTATTTGTGCTATAGCTCAGACCAAGCACCATTTGAAGGTCTGAGAGGTTAAGTCTTGCTGTTAATTCTCCACTTCTATCCCCTACCTGCAACCAAATATAGTTCCACAAATTCAACCGCAGACTTCTCTCTCACATTCTAGCCCTCTATCCCATTACTCTCTCATATCCCCCCACCCCCCATGCAAACATTTTCATCTTTTATTCTGGAAATTTCCCATGATTGTCTGTCTAGAACTGATTTCACCAGAAAGGTGAAATTTTCAGAAAAAGGTTATTCCCAGATGCTTTTTTCTAACACATTAGACACAAGGCGTACTTTCCTCAGTAACAGGCAACTTTTCTTTATAAATATTTTTCATTTTTAGCCTCATTTAGTGTACCCACTGTATATTTATTATCAACTACTCCTGCCCTGACAATACGGCTTCAACTTAGGTTTGTAAAAATGTTTCCCCTCCGTAAAGAGAGCACCGGACAAATGAAAAATCTTCAAGAGAAAAATCCAACAACCAAAGCAAGTCATACCTCTCTTGAAATTTCCAAGTGTTTTTCTGCAAAATGCATAGCTTGGTCATGATTTCCCAATGCTGTGTATGCATTTCCTAAACTCCAACATGCTCTTCCTTCACCGATTCTGCAAAACAGTTTAAGCAAATATGTAGCTGCTAGATTTGTTAATGCTCAAACACCAGAAGTCACAATGTTATAACACAGGTTTCGGGTCAGAATCACAGTACTACTGCCAGTTCAGATAAGACAACCTCCATTTCTAATACCAAAATATTACAAGTCGCTGTCACTGCTAGGTGACTTTTTACCTGAATGTTAAAATGGCTGTATTTCTAAATTTGCAAATTAAGATGGGGAGTTTCATCTTGGTCAGATCTTTGGATTTCTACCTTGTAAACATTGTGACTCTCAACTGACAAGGTACTTGTGGGAGCTCGATGCCGAATTATATAGGACTGAATTAAGCACAGGCTCAGACCTGTTCAATTTAAAACTTTTATTGTTTCACAAAGTCATAAACTAAAGGAGGTCTGTTGGTTCACGAGGTTCCCAAATCAAGCCCTTGCTCTCTAACCCGGAGGCTAGGTGCAGCTGCCTGATTCAGTAGTCTCAGAACTGGTCAACAGCTCATTTAAAAGGAGTCCCTTATCTTTTTTTAGGCAAAAGATACAAAACTGTCCCCATGGTGGAAGTGAGGCATCTAACATAACTTTACTATTAGTTATATATGATAACACTTATACATATGCATTTTCTAATTCTTACTTCTATTGGTTATTTAGTTAACTTATCTATATTATATCAGGTGATACGCTTTGTATTATAATCATTACACTTCTTATGTTAATCCTTAATGACCTTTATATTTCTTATGCTAATTTTCTATAACCTAAATACATTATTCATCTATATGTTTTGCTGGGTTTTGCAGGGTTAAAATCTCAAAACTGACATAATATGCGGTTATTTTTTTGTCATTGCGGTTTAGCCATGCAGTTTCCTATTCTTAACAATGTAAGCAGCATGTCTGCTATTTTTATCATTGTTTAAAGGTCAGAAGTTCAGTATTTTCATCTAAGGGTCAGAAAGTGATTACCAGAATGTCAATCACTGACTCCTCAACCTCCTTGAAGCATTCTGGGAGTTTTAGTGCATTTTTTTTAATGCTAGGCCTTGCTTAGCATAAGCACTCTCTCACAGTACTGTCCAGTGGTGGAAAGAACCAAGGAGTTGGATGACGTTTCACAATCCATTTAATTAGCTGTGCTTGATTTACATTATTTATTCTTAGTGCGCGCCTCTCTCTACAAATCAATAGTGTTAAAATAATCATAAATCAATTTTAGCAGTACTGCATATTTGAATATCAGGCCTTAAAATGATTTCCATTTTAAAACACAATTCCTGTACCATATTAATGGACTTCCTTCTGCACCTATTTTTGTGAGACAACTAGAAGTGAAAGCACTTAAGATTGCAAGGTAAAGGACAGATGTCATAGCTATTGATCTTACCAAAAAACTGACATCATGGTAAGAAGATAATTTGACAGCGACAGCAAAACCATAAGTCTCTTAGCTTTCATACAAGTAAAACTCTACTTTTCATCTCAGAATTCATTACTATGTTGACTTTAAGGCTACCATTTTTTTTTTCAAAAGGGCATGATACAGTCCACATGGAAACTCAGAATCGTCAGTTCACCTTCTATATACAGAAGACACATAGCAAAAGCACTCACGATTCTACTACCTCTGTACACTAAGTATAGGATAAAGGCTTACAGTAGTTACCTATCATTCAGTTCCTGAGCAATTGTAAGGTGTTTCAGATGATAGTCAATTGCCTTTTCATAGTCTTGGAGCAAAGTATACGTATTTCCAAGGCTGTAACAAGCCTGTGCTTCTACAGCTCTGTCCTTAAGTTGTCGAGCCAGCTGTAACGTCTTCCTAAAATACAGACATCACAAAACATTTGGGGAAAAATTCTACAGGCAACCCCCGCTTAGCGCTCTTAACTGGTTCCTGAAAAAACAAGCGGTAAGTGAAACAAGGGTTAAGCGAAACCGAAAGTATTTGATGACCCAAGATGGTGACCACAATTGTTTTTAATGACTCAAGATGGCATCACGAAACTCGCTGAATGCTAAGTAAAATCAGGTATCAATTTAAAATGAGCATTATAGTGAAATAGCACTAAGTGAAACAGCGTTAAGCAGGGGGTTGCCTGTATTCTGAAATGTACATTGATACAGTTATATAGGTGCAACAGGATAAAATTAAAATCTAAATCCACTCATAGTTCCATTAACTCTTGGGTCACAACTAAATCATTAACTGGTGTTAGCCTCACAGGATAATTATTCCAATTTTTCTTCCCCCATTTAAGTCTAATTTTAAAATAACACAAAAAATCCCATTTACTTCCCTAACAGCAGGACTGATCCCTGAAAATGACTTTAACTTCAGCCAGTTGCTTCACTGTTGCATTTTTAGTTGATTTTCTTTACATTCAGGAAAAAAGTACAGAATGAACTTGATAGTTTAGCATCAACATTAGAACAGCTACAGTATATGCTTTATTTGTAAGATACTTAAACTATGAAGCCAGTCAGTCTTACTCTATAACATGGACTGACTTGAGTTCAGAGCTGAGCAAATTTTCTTTGCCTGGTGCTCAGGTAAGGTTTGGTCCCTGTGGAAATGTGAGAAGTCCTGAGCTTCAGAGTTAACATCTGAACTCAAATATGTAGCCCAAGCAACTAATCTAAAAGACAGATATATTTTAACTTCATGCAGCAACTATATTTACTTTGCTGTGCAGAAGATAAGGAAAGAAACAGTATATTCACACTGAGAAGCGTCTGTTTAAAAATCCTCTAAAGAAACCATACACAAATGTATCTACAAGAAGAGACAGACTTCCTCTCTTCTAGAAAGAGTTGAATAGTCCCATTAAAATTAAACTAAGAATTAGAATTAGATTACTCTTGCTAAATTTTGTATAATTATGTCCACACAGGTATATGGATTAGTTGAAAGCGGCAAACCAAGTGGTAGGCATAATTATTGTTAACAGAGTGAAAAGCTTCACTATTTTGATTATGCAAAAGTGCCTTGGTACTATATTTACATATAACAAGTAAAATGGACTAACTTGTAGTATTCAGAAGCAGTTTCAAATTCCCCCAGGAATATATATGCATTTCCAAGATTGCTGTATGCTCTTCTTTCAGCTGCTCTATCACCAAATTCTTTTGCAATTAGGAGACGCTAATGAATAAATAAGCAAAGACATCTTATTGATGTACCTGGTTTCTTATTGCATACATCTCAAACAGATAACATGTGAAAACATGTTCTGTAAAATGTACCTGTGAAAAAATGTTTAAAAATATCAACATTTCATTTCAATCTTTCTCCAGTTAAACAACTCTTGAAAAGACAACATGTTGAAAAGAACCAGCAATGCTGACTTTGTATTATAAATAAGTTTAAGTGCTGTATGGTCAGTTAGCATTTAAAAACTCAGAGACAATACAAAAATATAACAAAGATCAGTCAATCAACTAGAAAGTAATTTACTAGAGTAAGCAAAATTCCACAGCAGTACCTGTTCATGGGCTATGACAGCACTCCTAAAGTTGCCCAGAAGATAGTGCGTATTACCCAGATTTCCATAGGCACGTCCCTGGGCTGCTCTGTCACCCAGTTCTGTCACTATAGTCAGGTTTTCCCTGTTTGGAGTGGGGAGGAAAGGGAGAGAGAAGGAGGGAGAAGAGGGAAAACAACCTATAAGATAACATTGATCATAGGACACTAGAAGATGGTTAAACAGGAAGACAAATTTAAAAAATAAAATCAAAGGGAGGTGGCAGGTTTTATTTTTTATCAGTTAGTAGCCTTTAGGCTACACTAGGCATTACCCAGTAAGATGCAAGTAGATGTCTGACTCAGATTAAAACTTACTCAGTATGTCCTACCCAGTCTGAAGAGAATTCATTCTCCCTTCCATAGCATAGGAAGGGAGAAATTACTTCAGGAAAAAGACCCAAACATCAAGTACAGATAGCTGATATTCAAGTCTTACTTCTCATATCTCAGCCTGGTTGCCAAGAGGATAACGGGGCAATAAAATACAGGAGTAACTTGACCCATGTTACCACCTGATGAGTATTACAGTAGAAGAATGAAAGCAAAACCACCCTTAAATTTAAACAAAACAACACCAGGTATCACTTTTTCCTCCTTTAAGTGATTTAAGAAAATATCCCATTAGCTGACATATTCTGTTTTTACAACTAAATGGTACTATTTTGGAGTTTAGTTCACACCACTACAGGTCTCCAAATGTATTAACCCATGGGTATCAAACTCATAAATAGTGTGGGCTGGATAAATGACGAGGCTAGCCCTATGGACCTCCACTCCCTCCCTCCCTGCTGGATCCAGTGCCCACCCCAACACCCAGCAGGAACAGGCCTGGCATTTCAAGTACTTGGCTGCTGTCATGGGAACCAGCTGTGGTGCTGGGCTTCTTCCTGCAGTGCTGTTGGGGCTCCAGCACCACTGCTCTTGCCTGGGTATGTGGCAGCCAAGCTGTGAGAGCCACAGTGCTGGAGCCCCAGCAGTACCATTGCTCTTTCCTGCGGCAGCAGCCAACATGCAAATGAGAGTAGTGGCACTGGAGTCCCAGCAGCATCATGGGAAGAAGCCTGACATCACAGGCACTTGGCTGCCATTGTGGTAACAACCTGCGGTGCTACTGGAGCTTCAGTGCTGTGAGTCTCGCAGACATTTGGCTGCTGCTGGGGGTTGGATTCAGATTTCTGTGCATGTTCAGCACCTCTGTATGAAGCTATGTAGAGGATTTATTTGGCAAGTGATTCTGCCCTCCTGTCACAGCCCTTTAAAACATTACTCACTCATAATAATCTGCAGCTTTTTGTAATGCAGCCTTTACATCATCAGGAAGTTCCCCTGGATCATGAGTCCCAGCACAGGCTACATTTTTCCCTTTGGAATGATACACATTTCCCAGATTATAAAGTGCTCTGGCTTCTCCAACCTAGAACATAAAACCAGGCGTTAAAAGGATTTCAGAGTTTTCTGCAGAGATGTGCTGTACAATACTTAGAATCAAACAGAGAAAGAAGAAAAAGCTCCCCAACTATTAATTCATACATGTATGACCATTTTTTAAATACTGTCACACCACATCCCAACAAGGATGCAAGCCCATGGCTTTGGTGCTCCTACCCACAATACTTCCCAGGTAACTGCACTCAAACCTGCAGGTTTCTTCAAAGTAGTTACAGCCTTGAAGGCAAACAACTTGCATCCAAGGCACTGGCAGAAGGGAAGAGAGACTGCCCCACCCAACAGCAGTAGGACAGACTGAGACATAGGGCTTGTCTATGCTGCTGAGTCTGGGAGCACTGCCATGAAGCGCACCCCACCCACTCCCTCCTGCTCTGCACATGCCAAGTACATAAATGAGGCAAAGTAGCCACTGGGCACATGCTCAGATCTCTCAAAGCCAGCTCCATTACTTCATGTCGGGAATTTGGTGCAGATGGAAAGGGAGTGAACGGGTGGAGCCTGCATCCTGGTGCCAGTTCCAGGCTCAGCACAGAGATGGTTCTGACAAGTTGACAGATTTCACCCAGGAGAGAAGGAACACGAGTCCTAAGACAGCAATTTTTAGTCCCAGTCTTTAACACATGATATAAAAAATCATGAGAGACTGGGCCAAACAGGAGGTATTCTTAAGTATCAGTAGGGTAGTAGTGCCACTATAACTGGGATTACATTGCCGTTTGGCAAATGGTTGTTTAAATCCCTAAAAATCTATATTGTGATTCAAGGTATCTTGAAAACTGAGGCGTTTCAAGGCAATCTGTTGTAGGATCAATGGGCCAAATTTTAGATGGTCAGACAAAAGGCAGCACTGGTGAAGCTTAACTCTAGGTTAACCAAGTGCTTGGTCTGCAAATTTCTCAAAGGTTGCAACTCATGAACATTTAATGGTTATGAGTAGGTTTGATTACAGGTGTGTAAAACTAAGTATAAGGCTTTGCACAAAATTACAGTTTAGATATACCACAACAATGCAACTCACTCTCTTTATCATGGCTAAGAATTACACAAAAATCTCTGAAGCTGGGACCTATTACTGTTAAAAACTAAGCAATGGCAGGGGGAGAAAAAAGGGGAGGGGGGAATAAGTTACTAAATTATATAACTTCTTTACCCTTTATAACATACAAATGGTAGGCTTCTGGATAGGACCTACCCCTTGACTCTAGTCAGACACTAGATTTCTGGGATAAATCACTGAATAATTGATATTTAATTACCATATTTACTTGAATATAAAATGACCCCCCAATAATTAGATTCTATATATGGAAAATTTATAAATGTGTTGTTATACTTTTCCAGGTATAGAATCCAATCAGGGTTTGCCTGATTGCAACTCAAACTTGTAATTCAAACTTGCCTTGAATTGCCACCCTCCCACTGCAACAGCAGGGAAAATAAAGCTGGGAGGTCAGATACCTCCCCTGCTCTTCTTCTCCCTGCAGCCCCTTCCTCCCTCCAGATTCCCCATAGACTTAGTTCACCCAGAACTGAAGCATTTTAGCTTTCTTGAAACTGCTGCACATTTCAGCACAGACACTCCATAAATACACTTTTAAGCAGCATTTTTGTACCTACTTAGAGAGTACAAACCAAGCATGATATGAGTCCAAAGCCAAAAAAGGATTTACCATACAGTTAACTGGGCTGGGCCCCAGCAGGGTCAACAGTGTTTCAAGCTATGGTGACTCCATAGCTCAGCACTGCTCAGTAGTGTGTGTACTTGAGACACCCACTACAAAGGATCCAGGTGTTAATTAGTTCCCACTGCCACTCAAACTGGGTGTTCTTGTCACGAGTCCTGGGATCCTTCAGAAGTTTATATGCGGATGAGACACAGGGCAACCTGGTCTGCCTCCACCGCATGGAGGGCAAGGCCACACTAATCATATCCGAGAGACTGAAAGTGGGGGCAACAGGGATTCTGAGAAAACTGTTTGTGGCCCTGTTTAGTGATGTTTGCCAGACATTTAAGGCTGGTGAAAAAACAGGAATCACTGGAAATGTGAAAGTCCTATTAACTATTCATACAGTTACAGCCAGATTGAAAGCAAAGCAAGTAATCCCTATTCTTACCTTGTCATTAAGTTCTTGGGAAATATCCAAGTGCCTCTGACAGCAAACAATAGCTTCTTCAAAATTCCCAAGCACTTTTAAGGTGTTCCCCAGATTACCACTAGCTTTAGCTTCACCTAGTAGGTCTCCAATCGTCCTGAAATTAAGGGAATATAACATCCAGTAAATCCCATACATTTTTTCAATAAGGTACATGTTCAAGGCACTGTAAACAGCATTACATTGTGCAGGGAGGAGAGGAGAAAGAAGGGAAAGGTATTTTGAAAGCAGCCATCCAATGAGCATTGAATGGGATGTAGAGCAATTCTAGAAGCAAAAACCTAAGGAGTCCATTCATCTCAAGCCAGTGCCATAAACACAAACCTACAGAGTTATGCTCTCTCTTGTGCTCTTATTAGTCCTATGAATGCACAAAAAACTACAAGATTCAATGGGGGACAGAAAGTGCCCCTATCTAAACAATCAAATTGTTAAGTTACTTAAGTCCCTCTCCCAGAAGGAAGGAAATATGGATAGCCTACAGGCTAATTAAAGACTCAATCCTAAAAAAGTGGTTTAACCATTAGATTAGAGCATTAAAGAACCACTCCCTCTAAAAAACAGAACCTGAACTGCATTTTGGCCAACTTTGTCAACAGGCACTAGGCACAATGTGTGAATACGTACATTACTGATCCCCTCAGATAACTCAAGCCTTTTTGCTTACAGATGTAAAAAGAAAAAGAAAAAAAACAGTGCTACAGTGGAAGAGGACATGCAGTAGTTTGACCCAGCTCTGCAGCTTCTATACAGATCAGGCGCTTCAATAGGGCTTTTCGGCACTTTTATCTAAAGATGATTCAATCAGCTATGACACAAAAGCACCAAAAAGCCCCACTGGAGGGCCCAATCTATACAGATGTTGGGTGAGCCAGGTCAAGTGAACATGACCTCTTCTGGGTGTGCACTGGGCTTGGTACAGGGGCTTGCTGAGCTGAAAGTGAAAGTAAAGCACCTGGGGGGTGGGGGGGTTCATCCACATTTGTAAGCAGCCCTTGTTTCTAGACCCTAGAGGGGGCTGAGGTGAGAAACATGTTTGGGCATTCCAAAGTCCAGAATTATAAGCATTAAGGCTGCTTGCAGACATTAAAAAACACTCTAGAAACCGGCACTTTAAACTCAGTGTGCCCCTGCACCAAGCCCAGCACATGCCCAGAAAGGCATCTCGTTAACTGAACCCACCTTGTCCAACTGGGTGCTTTAGTGGGGCTTTTTTGGCACTTTATCTAATAGCTGACTGAATCAGCTTTAAATAAAGGTGCCCAAAAAGCCCTGTTTACGCACCGAATCTATGGAGACACTGCAGATCTGGGCCAAAGTAATGTGCTGCTTCTTCCGGTAAATCATAACTGGTTTTTTTGTTTGTTTTTTTATGTCTACAAGCAGCCATAGAGAACACAGGTGACAAAGGAAACACCGTGTCAATTTAGGCAGCATGAGGGTTAGGCAGCAGTTGTGCCAACATAAGGGACCTACATTCTGACTAATTGTTTTAGTTGCTTAAGCCCTTTATTAGATTGAGCCTTAAGACCGTCATAATAAACAACACATGAAACACATGTACTTCTTGTACATATCACCAACAGCATATTAGTGGCTTTAAAGAAAAAACAAAACAGATACTAGCAAGCTACATCTAGCAAACAATTGTTCCAACTTAATTTCTCATAGACCAAGATTTAAAACTGTGAAGAACAGAACTGGTAGATTAAAGGAATCTGTATACTTCTTATGCTACACTTGATTTTCTTGGTCTCTATCTGAGTGGTGGCCAAATTACCCATCATCACTAATTACACCGCATTCATCTGTGTGACCAACCTTAGTGGCAAGCGTTTAACTGAACAAGCTATTGCACAGACCTGAGATGGTGGATGAACCTAAAAGCAGACAAGTAAAATTACCTTGCAAGGGTTAAATCATGATGGTGGTATTCCAAGGCTTTTGTATACTCATGCAAGTAAAAATACGCATTGCCAAGCTGGCTGTAAATAGCACTGAGTGTTTTTAAATCTTCAGTTCCAACCTGAACAGCAGCTTCAAAGAAAGATACGCCCGCTTGACAGTCTCCTGCTTTACACAGCCGCTCCCCTTCCAAGGCCAGCTCTAAGCAAGAAGCCTCCATTCTGCGTAATTTGATGAGGGGAAAAAAAAAAAAGAGAGGGAGAGTTCAGTCTAGATTCTTGATGACAGTATTATTTCTCTGGACATTTATTCTCAGAAACTTTTGTGCATTACAAAGCACTCTGTGGGGCGTTTAACACTAAGTTTGATGATAACGCAGAACAGAACTACCTCTAGCAATGAACACAGAAGTCAGGAACCAAGTTCTATTGTTTGACAGCAATTTGCGGGACAAGCAAAGCATCAGTTTACTAAGGGAAACAACAGCAGGTTCTGGCAGAGAAACAAAAAACAAAACTCCCCAAAATATTACAACATTAACTGCTTAACTACTAAAATCTATGGAGCCTAACATTGTGGTCTTACTAGACAAGCTTTCATTTTGTCAGCACAAAATTTACTTGAGGTAGGACTAATACAAACTGAACAGAGCTAGGATTTGGCCCATTTAATACTTTGTAAGAACATAAGAAGTGCTATACTGGGCCAGACCAATGGTCCATCTAGCACAGTATCCTGCCTCCAACAGCAGCAGAAGTGAATACTACACAAGGAGAACACCGAACAGGATCTCTCCAAAGTGAGCTATCCCCTATTCAATACCCTCCATGAATCTATGATTTATTGGGTTAAAGATGCCAGAGGAAGCACCTCCAATCATTTTGTTCCAATAGCCATTAACAGATCTACTATACATGAATCTATCCAGTCCATTTTAACCTGGCCATGCTATCTAGCCTCCATCATCTCGAGACAATGAATTCCACAAGGTAACTACATGCTATATAAAAAGTACTTTACCTTGTTAGTTTTAAACCTGTCATCTACTAATGTCAGTGGGTGCCCCCTAGTTCTAGTATTCCAAGACTGGTGAATAGCAGTTCCCTGTTCACCCTTCATGACTTTATAGACCTCTATCATAACCCCCATCAGCGTTCTTTCCCCACTGAAGAGTCCCAGCCTTTTTAGTCTCTCCTGGTATGACAACTGCTCCAGGCCCCTATCATTTTGGTTGCCCTTCTTTGTACCTTTTCTAATGCTACTAAATCCTTTTTTGAGATGTGGGGACAAGAACAGCATATGGGAAGTGGACATACCATGGATTTGTATATTGGTAAGATAATATTCTCCATTTTGTTTTTAATCACCTTCTTAATGATATCCAAGATTTTTTTGGCTTGTTTGGTCAGCATGGCACACTGAACTTAATTTTTTTTTTTAAAACTATTTACATTGACTCCAATGGCTCCTTCTTGAATCAAAACAGCTAATTTAGAACCTAGCACTGCGTATGTATAATTGAGGTTATTTTTTCCAGTGCATTACCTCGCATCTGCCATTTTTTTGCCCACTCACTTAGATTTCATAGGCATCAGGGCTGGAAGGGACCTTGGGAGATCATTGAGTCCAGCCCCCTGCCCAAAGGGCAGGAAGTCAGCTGGGGTCATAGGATCCCAGCAAGATAAGCATCCAATTTACTCTTGAAGGTGTTCAATGTAGGTGCTTGAACCACCTCCGCTGGCAGACTGTTCCAGACCTTGGGGGCTCGGACAGTAAAGAAATTCTTCCTTATGTCCAGCCTGAAATGGTCTTGCAGGAGTTTGTGATCGTTCGACCTCGTCATCCCTTGGGGCGCTCTGGTGAACAAACGTTCCCCCAGATCCTGGTGGTCACCCTTGATAAACTTATAGGTGGCCATCAGATCACCCCTGAGCCTGCGCTTTTCCAGGCTAAAGAGTCCCATGGCTCTCAGCCTATCATCGTAAGATCTGTTTTCCTGACCTCTGATCACGCGTGTGGCTCTCCTCTGGACTCTCCCAAGCTTCTCCACATCCTTTTTGAATTGTGGAGCCCAAAACTGGACGCAGTACTCCAGCTGCGGCCTCACCAAGGCCGAGTACAAGGGGAGAATGACGTCCCACGATTTGCTCCAGAAGCATCTATGGATGCAAGCCAGCATTTTGGTCGCTTTACTAGCCGCAGCATCGCATTGCAGGCTCATGCTCATCTTGTGGTCAATGATGACCCCCAAGTCTCTTTCTTCTGTAGTGCTATCCAACGTAGCACTGCCGAGCCTATAAGGGTGCTGCAGGTTTTTCCTCCCAAGGTGGAGAACCTTGCATTTTTCGGTGTTAAACACCATCAGGTTCTCATCTGCCCATTTGCTGAGCTTGTCCAGGCCAACCTGGATCACCCGCCTATCTTCTGGCGTGGATGCTTTGCCCCAAGGTTTGGTGTCATCGGCAAACTTGGCCAGTCCACTCCTGACTCCAATGTCCACATCATTAATGAAGATGTTGAACAGGATGGGTCCAAGGACAGAGCCTTGAGGCACCCCACTGGTCACAGGGCACCACGATGAGTGACTGCCATCAATCACAACCCTCTGGGTCCGACCACGGAGCCACTTTCCCACCCAGCGGATCGTGGTGGAGCCAAGGCCACAACTGGCCAGTTTGGCCAAGAGGTGATCATGGGATACCAGAGCAAAAGCTTTTTTGAAGTCAAGATATATGACATCAATCTCTTCTGCCTCGTCCAGGTGATAGGTCACCTGGTCATAGAAGGAAATGAGATTGGTCAAACAAGACCTACCCGCAACAAACCCGTGCTAGCTATCCCTTAGAAAGTTAGCCTGGGCCAGTCCATCAAGGATGGCCTCCTTAATAAACTTTTCTAAGATCTTCCCCAGGATAGAAGTCAGGCTAATGGGCCTGTAGTTAGCTGGATCCACTCTCCTCCCTTTCTTGAAGATCGGCACCACATTGGCCTTCTTCCAGTCTTCGGGCACTACACCAGAGCACCAGGAGTTTTCAAAGATCCGTGCCAGGAGCTGGGCTATGATGCTCACCAGCTCCTTGAGTACCCTGGGGTGCAGGCTGTCAGGGCCGGCTGACTTGAAGGTATCCAGCTTCTCAAGCTGTTCCTTCACGAGGTTAGCATTTATGGAGGGTAGGGGATCCCCATCACCCGGATATCCCTGTCCCATAGCAGGCATGGGCGTCCCATGGGACTGATGAAAGACGGACACAAAGTACCTATTTAATAGGTTGGCTTTTTCCTGGGCGTCAGTTGTCAGTTGCCCCATCTGGTTTAGCAGGGGTCCAACATTGCCCTTGCTTTTCCTCCGGCTCCCGACATATCTGAAAAAGGACTTTTTGTTGTCCTTGATGCCTGAAGCTATTTGGAGTTCAGTTGCAGCCTTGGCTTTCCTGGTTTGCTCCCTGCAGGACCGGACCAGCGCAGAATAATCCTCCTTGGAGGTGAATCCCGTCCTCCATCCTTTGTAGGCTTTCCTTTTTAGCCGCAGGAGGTCCGCTAGGTCCCTGGAGAGCCAGGAGGGCTGCTGTGCCTTCTTGCTGCCTTTCCTCCGTGTTGGAATAGATTTAGCTTGTGCATTGAGGATTGCTTCCTTGAGAAGCAACCACTCTTCTTGAACTCCCATCTCCCTGGGGTCATGGTCCCTAAGGGCCTGACAGACAAGCCTCTTGAGCTTGTCAAAGTCAGCTTTTCTGAAATCAAGGACTTCTGTGTTGCTGACTGACTTGCCAGCTTTACGGCAGATGCTGAAGGTGATCAGCTCGTGGTCACTGTCACCCAGCTTCCCATCGATCACTAGGTCACCAATTAGGTCGTCCCCCGTAGCCAGTACCAGGTCGAGCAGCGCTTTGCCTCTCGTTGGCCCATAGACTTCTTGAGTCAGGTAGAGGTCATCCACGCACGAGAGAAAGCTTTGCGACCGCTCGGATTTTGCCGAGTGATCTTCCCAGGAGATGTCCGGGTAATTGAAGTCACCCATGACAACCAAGGTCCTGGAGCAAGCGGCCTCAGTCAGTTCCCGGGCGAACTCCTGGTCAAGCTCAGGACTTTGAATGGGAGGTCTGTAGTAGACTCCCACCGTTGTGTCCCCTGTGGCGTATTCCCCACGAATTTTTACCCAGAGGGTCTCTAACTGTCCATGCTGGTCGCCAGCATCAGCTTGCAGGGACATGTAGCTTTCCTTCACATAGAGAGCTACACCCCCGCCCCTTTTGTCAACACGATCCCTCCTGTACAGGGTATAGCCTTCTATACCTGTGGTCCAGTCATGGGTGGAGTCCCACCAGGTCTCCATTATCCCAATGATGTCATAATTCTTTGCACTGAGCAGGAGGACGAGCTCCTCCTGCTTGTTACCCAGGCTCCTGGCATTAGTGTACAGGCAGGCAAGTGTGCCCTACTTATAACCTCCCTCTATCCTGAAAAATTACTATTTTGCCCTACTCTTTCCTTATCTTTTAACCAGCTCTCAATCCAAGAAAGAACCTTCCCATCAATCCTACAGCAATATAGCTTTTTTAAAAAACATTTGGAAAGAGACTTTGTTGAATGCTTTTTGAAAGTCCAAATATATTATGTCAACTGTATCCCCTTTGTCTACATGCTTGTTGACACACTCAAGGAACGCCAGCATATTGCTGAGGCAGGTTTCCCCTTTATAAAAACCATGCTGACTCTTTCCCAGAAGATCATATCTGTCCGTGTAATTGCTGATTTTATTTATTACTATAGTTTTTACCAATTTCCCAGGAATGGAAGTGAGACTCATTGATCTGTATTTGCCAGGATCAACTCAGGAGCCCCTTTTAAAGATGGGTGTTATATTGACAACCCACCAGACCTCTGGCATGAAGGTCATTTGTTACAATAGGTCACAAACCTACGTCAGCTATTCTGCAATTTCGCCTGGCATGGGAATTTCCAAAGTATCTTCTGCAGGAAACACCAATGCAAAGAATTCATTTAGCTTCCCTGCTACGGCCTTATCATCCTTGAGTACACCTTAGTAATCTAATGGCCTTGCCAGTTCTCTAGCTTACATCCTACTTCTGATGTATTCTAAACGGTTGTTACTATTATCTTTAGCATCTTTTGCTACATGTTTCTCAAATCCTTTTTTGGCTTGCCTTATTTCACTTTTACACTTGACCTGCCACAGTTTGTTGGTTTTCCTGTTGTCCTCATTTGGGCATGCTTTCTGTTTCCTGAAGGATGACTCCTTGACTTGAGTGGCCTCCTTAACTCTGCTACTGAACCATGCAAGAGTTATTGGGCTGCTTTGTACCGTTTTTGATTTATACCATCTCACAATGCTGCTCTGGTTCTGTTGTCTCACTGCTATCCCAATACAGAAAACATACCATAAGAACAAAAAGCAAGTTTTTCATACAATGTCCCACTTCTCCCAAGAGTCCTTTCCTTAAGGCTGCTTTTTTCATTTATGCCTTTTGTCACTACTGGAACAACAAACAAATAAATGAATGACTTGTCCTTCGTTAGAAGTGGATTGCTTGCTCATCGGCAAATTAGGATTTTTTAAATACTGTGATCATATTTAAATATAAATCTACATCACAACTGACAGTGTAGATAATAATGTTATTATCTAAAATTTTGATTTTTATGTAGTATTTTCCTGATACTAAGCATTCCATGCTAGCATTCTTGAAGTGAATACATTTTTAGGTCTGGGTGTTTCTATTCAATGAGCTAAAAAACTCTAATGTAGAAGTTGCAAGCTGATACTGGTATTTGGTCTGAACAAAATGGATTTGAGGGCAGAGTAGCCAAGAAATTTAAAATGACCTTGGCTGATCTATACTACTAGCTAGTCACTGGAGCTATACAATTTTCACTAGCTCAGTTTCTGGCCTAAAAATATAGATATAGTAATTTTAAAAAGATATAACTATTTGCAAAATGACTTTTTTGAAAACAGCTAATATAGAAATGTTAGAACTACTTAACAAGTCCCCAAACATTTACAAATACAGTAATACCTATACAAGCATTTGTAAGTACAGTAAGAGTTTCCTTTTATTACCTTATAACATCAATGCAACAGTATGGAAACCATATTATGACATAAAAAATGAACCAACTATCAGACAGAGTTGAGGTCATGACAGCATATTTGCTTCACTAAGAATATCTCAGATGTTTAGAAGAGATTTAACCAGTGCAAGTCAAGAACACAAATAATGCTGCAAACTATTATTTTCAACACTGCTAACAGTATAGTATTAGTATTTATTTGTAAAGAATTACAGAAAAAAGATGCGACAGGTGAACAAAGAAGAGTTGCAGGGAGAGCTATGAAAAGGCATAAAAGAGCATTCTTCATTAAGACACCATTAAATATTATACTAACTTGCGTCTAATCTTAGAGACAGGTAACACTTTAGTAAGCATTAGTAAATCCTTTTTTTTTTTTTAAAAAAAGATCCATACTAAGAACTACACAAGAATATCAGGATTCTCCATCCCACGGTGTACAACCCAGTTCTTTTGAGGAAAAAAAAAAGTCTAACAAATATATTGTTTTGCTTTTTAAAAACCCTCCTTAACTACACTTCAAAAAACCATCTGCCAATCTATTCTCAAAACAGAGAAATACTGGGAAAATAGTACTTCTGTTTACAGCACTCTGAAACATAAAAGTACTGTATACCACACTTCAGAAAAATAATCTGCAACTAAAATCTTTCTCTGAAAAACCTAGAAGTAAAGGATAGGGACACCTAAATTGTTCTTTAACAAGGTTTACAAAAGTAAGTGGAAGATACTCTTTTGGGAATGAAAACCCCTTTCAAAATTTAAAAACTTTATTATTAGTATAGCATGTTTACTGTACTAAAACATGTTACATATAAACTTCTCTATTATTTCTTTCTTTCTAACACTAAGCCAGGCACCGACCACTTTTTATCTGTTATCTAGCATTTAATTATTCTGCCCAGCTGCAACAGAGACTTCCAAATTAGATGAAAAATCCATTAACTTCTAAAATATCTGAATGTTTTTATCTCTTGAGATACTGACTTAATTGTCAAAACCTGAACAATGAAAATGGATAAAAATCACAGAAGGTCAAAAACTAGGAGATGATCATTTGCTTAATCTAGGGAGACACATGAATATGGAAAGTACATAAACAGCTAATACAACTTAATATATCCTCACACCCACGATTTGAAAAATACTGCTTGCAATTGGACAAATGTGTAACAATGATAATTAAATTTATGCTATTCCAAAACAAAATCTTCCTTGATGAGCAAATTCAATAAGATTAGCAATTAAAAGCAACCTTCTGCGCACCCACACACTGCTTAATTGACAGCACTGTACTAAAATGCAGACAGATCTTTCAGCATACTTAAACAGCAACTTACTTTTTTTTATTAGCTAAAGGCTCAGTTAAAAGCTGCTAGGTAACAGAGTATTTTACAACACATAAGCAGAATGGAAGTATCCTTGCACTGGAAGTAATCCACTGCACTGTTTTTCAGAATCAAAGTGATCTAAGCCAGAAGTAAAATAAGATACTAACAAAACTGTACGGTACCTGTTAGACTTGGACATTCCACAACTTAAGCACAGTGACATAATAGACATGTTTGGCTTTTGCAATTAAAAATAATCTATGCCTAGTATCCAGTAAAAATTTAAAAGATAAAAGCAACTTCAAGCATGGAGCCGTCTCCACGCTCAGCTTCTCAGGTTGGATATCCATAACACATGCAGTACTGTCAGGTTTGTAAATTCTTCTGGAAGAAATTAAAAAACTGCTATTTATTAAACCATAAAGCCATCTTCTTATACTGTTTGTGTTAAATATTACTTGGAAAAATGTAGAAATGATTAAGTACAGTATGTTACACCATCAGCAACTAAAGGTTTAAGATTTAACACACTTTGCTCGGTAATCTTAAATAATCCTGTCCTCAGGAGGTTCTGTCCAGGCACCTCATGTTAAATGACATTACTAATTAATTTGATGTTTAGAAAAATATAGTCCTTCACAGTGCTGAATTTTAAAACATTAAAAATCTAAGGATATCCAAACAATTGTGAAATATGACATATTTACAGTAGCCCTTACACTAGGAGGTTCATATTACTCAAAATGCAGATGTACAGTTTAACATTGATTCTATAAAATTAAATTCATTATTGCTCTCTTCATAATAAATTAATGTTTAGATTTGGTATTGTAACACACTGTGCCACTGAAGATGAAGGCATAAGGCCCAAAGGATATAATGGAGATAATGCAGGAGTCATATGAATCAGAAACAAAACTTAGTAAATGTTTAGAAATATATTTTTCTTTGCTGTCAGGCATCCAAGTAATTTTACACTAGACAGGATTTTTGGTAAATAAAATATTGTATGAAGCAGCATTAACAGTATATCAGAAATTTAAACCCAAGCTCCACACTTTCCTTAATATAATTTATAAGGTGAAAACAATGGTTCTTGATATATTAAAAGATAAAGAACTCCAAAGTGCAAGCTCGAGTAAAATATATCTGTGTTTTTAAGGTATCTGTCTTACTGCAATAACTTTCTAGATTCATTTCTTGCTTATTAATCTTTTTGTTTAATTTTGTTAGTTATGGTAGGTGAATAAGAGCAAGGACCAACAGTAGCTTAAAAAAAACAAATAAAAAAACAGGAAGTCAAAGGTTTAATTCCATTAAACTAGATCAAGATTTTATTGATTTATGAAGGCAGGTTTTGAAATCAGTGGATGACAAAATCTGAGTATTACTTTACCATTTGGATCATTATCTTATTACAAAGGAAAGGAAGCATCTAGTTATGATTAATTTCAGAAAGTGCACCCAACAATCTGTAGTAATATTCTTAGCCACACCATAACAGATACTGTTACCCAGCTGTCAGATGTTGCCAACTTTGTCCTGAGGAAAAAGATTGTTTACATGGTTCCCCAAGGGTTCTAATAGATGGCCCTTAAAACTAAGTAATTTTACATAACCTTCCAAATACGTTACAGGAACAGTCTAAGCTACTGTTTAAAAAGATAAACAACTATTCTAAGTTTTTAAAAATAACATCTTTTAGGAATGGTCTCACAGCATGTTTAAATTGCTGCTGCTCATAAGAGCACAATGGCAAATAGGCAAAGACAGGGTTAGGTTATCAATATTTGAGGAAGTCATTAAATAGTTACAAGAAAGTAATTTCATATTCTCCCTGTCTGTTCCAGTGGCTGACTTGAATTAATTCATTATTCAGTAACCAAGTGCATAACAAAGGACACATTGAAGCAGCAGAGCCCAGAAGAGAACAAGCTCCATTCATCTTTGTACTTCTAGGGAAACGCTGTTCCTGCTAATTCTTTTAGATACTGTTGTGGAAATATTCACACCAGTGCTTTATTTGGTTATCTTGCTTTTCTCCTAAAGTTTTTGCTTCCTGTGTAATTTCTCATTTGTAAGGCTACCTCACACTCTCATCTGTCACACTAAGCCTTTCATCTTCTTCGACTCCTTTTGCCCTCTTTTTTTAATCTTCTTTGACCTTATTTACCTTCTCATTTGAATCCTCTCCACTACTTACAAAAATCTTCTCTATCCTACTCTGGAATCCTTTTTTTTCACTGCAATAAGCATGCAGAAAGCAATTGGGGAAAAGAAGACAAAAAGCCCACAGAAGAAATCATAACCACCTTCATATTACAAGCCACCAAAACTAATCAACTGAATCTTAATGTTTGTTTTTATGAATGAGATTTCTGCAGGTTTATGACAAGCTTTCTAGTTTTTACACTACTAAAAATGTGCAAGCTTGTTGTGAGATAGTCAAGATTGCAACACACAACATAGAGCCATAGGAGAGGGGACATTAAAAATAAAACCTAATTTACAATTATCTCCTGCATGTAGAGGCACAAATCTTACGCCATCCTTAATTTTCCTCTTGACACACCCATCTTACCAGACTAACCCCTCCCAATAATTTACAATGTGTCATTTAACAAATTCAAACATTCTAATCCAGACAAGCCATGCTGCATTTTAGTACGTTAGCTAAGCAAGCTGAAGCCTGATGGGAGTCTGGGATTCAACAAAAATCTTTCTTTACTACTTAAAACAAGTCCTTGTGGATTTCAGGTACATTAGATCATTATGCTGAGGCAGAGACTGATTGTTCACAGTTACTCTGTGAAGCACTTCCAATGGTCCACAGAGAGCTAGTTGCCACCTTATTTCCAGCCACTGAAGTGTATTTTTGTTATCCTCTAATACATGTAATGTTTTTCTCTGTTAACGATTTCTAGAGCTCCAAGGAGAATACTGTCCAACTACCGAGTGGGAAGAGAAAGAGGGATAGCTCAAACAGTCAAGTACAAATACAAAATAAAACCTCAGTATTAATTTTCAATTAATTTTGAGGTCATAATTTTAATACGATTAAATGTTGATTTTTTTCCCCCAATTCTCTGCTATAGGGATATAGTAAAGGAGGAAAGCTCCTCCTCTAGAGCCCAAGTTCTTCCGCTGCAAGGACATGTAACAATGATGTCAAAAAACAGTTTTTCCTGAACCTTATTTGAAACTAGAACCATCCGTCTCAAGAGGCAAGTTATCTAACTCCCCATATCCTTTTACAGAGCTTCAAATCTATTCAATATGCTGTCTCACCTGGTAGTACCTTGATTAAAATAGTGGCCATATGACCTCACTAACACTTCCTACAAGCAGAGTTGACACTTGCATAGTAATCTGACCAATATTTTGTAATCATCAGGACTAACACCTTTCTCTTTATATTTCCTCCAAATATTGAAAATCTCCATTTTACTTATAACAAGTTGCGTTCAATCTTACTAGCTTTCCACAGCATAATGCAAGACATTTCACGCAACTGACAGTCTAAATATTATTTTGCCATTTCATTTGCTTTTGTTAACAACAAACGTTAATAAGCAATAATTAAAAAAACTGGCATCTTTTTACCTGTGGTCCTCCCAGCCCGTCTTAGGATGCATCTACTCAAAGAAACACGTGTTGTTGCAACCATACAATTATCATATCACGCATATCATGCACATGTCAGTGAACAAACACACAAAAAAGATATCTGTGGCTAGGCTGATTTTCTCTCCTCCACTTATTACAGTAGAGCAGGGGCTGAATTTGGCCCACCAGGTAATTTCATTCGGCCTGCAGGCGGGTGCCTATAACTTCACTAAGTCCGACTCTGCCCCATGCTGTCCCCGCTGTGCTCGCATGGTTTTGAGCCCCACTCACTCCCAAAGGAGCAGCGTGCATTACACTCCCACACTTGCCTGCAAGATGGCCCTGACCCCAGCCCCACAGGTAGGGAAAAGGGGGTGGGAGCAGGAGGTGAGGGGAGTGGGGAGGAGGCAGTGGGTGGGCACAGGAAGTGGTAGTGGCAGCAGACAGGGAAAGTGGTGGCAGTAGCAGGTGGGCAGGCAGGGGAAGCAATGGTGGTGGCAGCAGGCAGGCAGAGGGAAAGTGGCAGCGGGTGAGTGGGAGAGAAGTGGCAGCAAGTGGGAGCAAAACAGCAGATGGGGCTCTGCCTGCCATGGGTTGCAAGCTCCCTGAGGGGGGAGGGGGGACCATGTTAGGGGAGGTCCACACCCCCCCATACACACCCAGTCACACCCCCAACATCCACACCTCCTCATAAACCTCACTCCCACACATCCCCATAAACACCCCCCACACAAAGCCCACACACCCAGAGCCCCCTCCAACCCCCCCCCCAACAAACCCTGTACCCACCCACCCACACCCCCCTCAAACTCCTCTATGGCCCCCCACAATATACAAAAGTAAGACTTCATTTTGATCTATTATACAATCATCTCTGTGTACACTATGCAAACACAAATTAGGACAAAAATATTTTTAAAAAATAAAATTAGAATATGTTGTAGCAGATGTTTTATTTTTAGTACACAATTTGTTTTTTTTTCCTGGTTTCAAGATGGCATCCCCTCCCAAAATGAGTACTTCCAGGGGCAAGGGAAGGGACTTCTCGTGGCAAGGGTCAGGGGTTAGGGGCAGGACTTCCAGTTTCAAGATTGTGTCCAAGGGGTAGGGCTACCCTGGTGGCTCTCTAGCCAAAATAATTACAAAAGAGGGAGCAACACATTAGACAGGATGACACATCAAAGTACAGCAGAGTGTATATACACACATCTGCACACTCCAGCGTATGTTAGCATGTTAACTAATGGACCATGGATTTTGCTTTCTGTTTTCATGGAATCCCTAATCCAGTGCAGATTTCATATTAAAAGTTAGGATTCTATTCAAGTCTGCATTCTCAGTCAGTCTAGGTCCTAGGATGTCAGCTGGTGGCTAGAGCCCATATTGCTCTTGAGATTGCCTTGAAAAGGACTTCTAAGAGGCCAGGCACAACTGAGGCCACCCTCACCAGCACACAACTAGCGTAAGTGGCAAACAGGGCTATCAACTGTTTATGCTATCATAGGGGTATTCTGGGATTTCACAGGGCGGAAAGGTCAGTGCTTGCTCACTGCTGCTAAACTGCCTTACACTTGCACTATGCCAGTGAAGAGTGACATACTAAAAGGCAATATTGCTATTAGCTTGAATAATCTAAATCAATACACCATGAATAGCAATAATGCCTGTGGACACCTATAGGGTGGATCCAGGATTTCCTAAAAGGGTATGCAAGAGAAGCAACCTGAATGGCAGGGATGGCTGCACCCCCTGCTCCCCACTGGCATGGACAGACTTCAAGTCTCTAATGTACGTGAAACGCACCCCCCACCCCCGCTCAGAAAAATACTCCCTCCCCTCCTTTGGCCCCTCCCCCTTCACTCCTCTGCCTGCTACCGCTGCTTTTGCCACTGCTTAGGGGCAGAGTTCTAGAGCCAGCAGGGCTGAATGAGGAAAGGACAGTAGCAACAGCACAGTGGAAGACAGTAGTTCTCCCACCTTGCCTGGTCACACCATGGGGAAGGGGAATCCCCACCCTCCATCCATTCCTGCTGCTATCATCTTGGTCCCTAGCTGAACCCAGGCTCCAAGCAGCGAGCAGGAACAGCTCTGGTGCTTCCCTACCCCTAGGACATTGGGAAAAGGCATGAGGGAGAGGGAGAAAAGGAGCAGGGTGGGGGTGTGCCTTTGAGCAGTAAGAGGAAGGGAGGGAGGATTTTCAGCTGATTTAGGGACTTTAAGAAGTCCAACGCAAGCGTGGGGTGCAGGCAGGCACACCACTGTACCTCCTCTGGATCTGCCCCTGGACACGTGTTACAGATCCAGTGGGAGAGGATCCACTCAAACAGTGGTTGGCAGATGAAAATGTTCTAGTTCATTCATACATTTCAAACATTAGGACTCTAAACTTCATCCCATTAGACTTCTGCATAAGAAAAAAACCCCTGAAGGATGGCAGGAGTCTATTTTGAAAGGTTTTCAGTACTGACCATAAAGAGACCTGCCCTACTTAATGGCTTTGTTTACACAGAAGCATGTTAAGTTATCTTGGGCAAGTGAAGGCAGAATCAATCCTTTGGCATTTGTCAGAACAGCAGCCTGAGGGATCAGAAATGTATATAGCTTAGTTGATATTTGTTATAAATTACACAAATTGCATTGTAACTGATCTCTACAGTAGACACAAGGCTACATTAAATTTTAAGTTACAGCATAGTTTTCCTTATGCTGAAAGGTGGCTTCATGTGTCTCAATGTAATCAAGAGTACTTCAACAACAGAAATACACAAGGATCCACCATGAGGATCTTATCATAGAATTTTTTTGGTCTTTACAATCAGAAGCCTTGACATGGCATCTGGTTCTTGTGGAATTAGCTGAACAACTTACTCTTCTTGAAACAGTGCTCCAGTGGCCAAGTGGAGGCTGGGAGATATTCAATCCTATTCTGTTTTCTGGCTCTATTAGAACTGCTCTGACACATTATGAGGGATTACCTCCCTATACAGGGGTTTCTGTGAGATAGCTGGACTCCTAGAAAGAGAAGGCCCTGCCCAACCCAAGCTATTGGTCTACCACTATCATCAGTCTCTTTTAGCCCTTCATTTTCAAAGTGCTGCATAAGCACAATAAAAGTCAACACCTCCATAATACCCCAGCATATAATTCAATAAGAATATAAAAAAAATATATTTGGACAAATTTTAAGTCTCAATTTGTCAATATATTTCAGAACATAGCACCTTCACCTGCACTGAAAATCACTATTTCTCTCCTTTAAACATCCTAATTTATGCCATTCAAATGAGTCCCAGAAACAGTCTCTGAAATTGCATAGTTTATAGAAACTGTGTGGGGGTAGAAAAAGGAATTCAGCAGATTTTACTTAATAAACTAGACTATTTCTACAGGAAGCTAACTGACGAAGTGGGGAAAAGCAGGAGTTATCCTAATAGGGTTACACTTCACATTTTCTAAGTAGGTAAGAAAGTCAATTTAAACAAGCCTATTTTAATGATCAAACATCATTTTGTAAAAGCAGGCATTAGTTCCAATAATTATGAGCCTTTGTGCTAGTACAAGAGAAACAAAAATTAAATCAACCAGGGTATCTAACTAATCCACTTTCACTGATCAAGCTAGGAAAGTCAAAAGGAAATGAAACAGTAATCTATAGGTGTCCGTTTTAGTAAGTTTGGCAACAAAAACATGGGAATCTGTTCCACTTGTAATGATGCTGTTTATTCTTCCCATTTCTCTTTAAAATGGAAAGCATGAACATTTACATACATTTTACTGTTAACACAATACTTATAAATAAGTTGGTACTATAAATAGCACATGGTCTTACCTGTAGCGAACATGAAATGTCTGATCATCACGCATGCTTATCAATAAATTACTTTCCTCCATTGAGTTGCATTACCAGTAGAGAAAATTATTAAGCGCTCTGCAGGCAGGACAAGCACTTTATTATGGAGAATTGTTCCGAAACATTATTCCAGTTAGTATTTTAATAAGTTGAAGTTAATATATCCTAAGTTCCATTTGAAACACTCTTCTTTATTAATAAGGAAAGGATGTCAGTGTTGGACCCAGCTTAAACTTTCAGAAACGTGTCCCCGAGTTCTTGCATCTGTGGCCCTTTTATCTCCATTCAGCTGCGTTTCTGTAAAGGGAACACAAGATGCTTTGCTTGAAGTCTAATTTACAATTAAGAGTTCATAGCCACTCTCAGCTGATGCAAAAAGCAAAGCTATACCCTGCTGAGTGTGAAGGCTCTTCAATCACTTAATGACAGAAGAAGCTAGGTCTTTCACTGTAACCATGGCAATTCTTACATGCCAGCATCTGAGAAAGCAAGGAAGGCTTAATGGAAAGCAGCTCTGTCTTCAGTTAGAGATTTAGAATCAACTGCCATTGTGGTGATAGTCGTTGCTCTAGTCCAATTACAAATGACAAGTGTATAGGATAATTGTCTGATTCTAAATAATGTATCACAGTCCAGATGTCTCAAAGGGAAGACCCTCTGAGACATGCATGTGGGAATTACATGGCTCTACTTTCCACTGTGAGACTTTAGAAAATGTATAAAATACAAAAGCAAAACTTAAGTACTCAAGAACACCTAGATGACATCAGAAGTCTCAGGATTCAGTTCAACTAATTCATAGATCCAGGTTTTTATAAGCTGGATCCAGGTTTTTGTTTTTATAACCTTAGATCCTGGTTTTTATAAAGCACTCCCTCTCTTCTCTACTCACACAAATCCATCCCCCTCCAAGATTATTCTCTTTTGTGTCTATTGTAAAGTCACCCCATAACCCCATTCCTGTTTACATTCAATAGAGCTTTCCCCTTCATCAGTAGGGCCACATACCAGCTGCCTGGATACAAGCCTCCCACTGCTTCCTTTTTGCTTACAGTCCATAACCAGACATTCGCACTCTTCCAATCAGTATTTTCCTTCCTGCATGCACATGGTTACAATTTCAACAGTCTAACTTAACAAGCATGAATGTTTTGGGATGTTATTTTTGTAAATCATGGGTGTAACATGCAGTGACAATAACGTTTGCCCAACCTAAGCACTAAAATGCCCCACAACCTGCCGCATTCTTAATGCAGCTTTATAATTAAAGAAATTAAATGCACAATAATTAGGAGGTTAAAGCTTTCAGAGAAATAGTAATTCACCTTCAACCTATACTGTATGGTATATGCGTTTCTGCCTTAGCATTAAAATTAGTATGACAACATTAGACGTTATACATCAAAGCCAATCCATAGGTGCTGTTTTCTTACAGCTAAAGAACCAGATGATTTAGTCTGAATCGCATCACTTTGCATCTGAGAGAAAAGAGGAAGGGCAAATGTAGTTGAAGAACAAAACAAAACACTGCTGACATTGTGAAGTTTTAAGTAAAAGAAAAGAATATTAAGTAGGTGATAAAGTATTAACTAGCTTATTTCTCAAATTCAGATGTTAGTCTGGGCCCAGATTTTCAGAAAAGACAACTCTAAACAAAAACCATGAGCCCTAATGCAAATAGCAGATCCTGAGATACAAACAAGAGAACTATAAGAAGTATGATCTTTTTTTTATTCAAAGTTTAGAGCTTATTTGAATGAATATATTAAATTCTATTTAAGAAAGTCAAATAAAGGTCCACTAAGCCAAACAGACAGCAGCACATTTGAGACACTAGTTATACTGATTTCAACATATATGGGAAAACAACATCCCCCATTTCTTCTTAATTTGATACTCCATGACGGGACCTCAAAGAACAGTATGTAACCTGTTGGAAAAATACTTAGACTTTCTTTATGACAGAAGCAGATAGATATGACAAGGTTAATTAGAGTAAAGCACAGATTCCCTGTAAAAGAAACAACAGTAGGAAAAGCAGCACAGTTCCTCTTAAAAACTTGATTTCTACAAATTTCTCTTTATTAATTTAATGGTGTTAAGTTTACTCTCTACTGGAGTGTTAAAGCAGGCTGTATTCAATTCAAATTTGGCTGATTCAAGGGACAGTGATTCGATTAGCTGATTTGCATGACTGTCCTGATTCAATTTGGCCAAATCAGAATCTGAAGATTAGATTCTGATTTGGAGAATCAGTGATAGACACAGCTTTATATGTTTTTTATAGATACCTCAAAGCACCAGGCATGGCTCATGAATGCCAAGATGGTGAGGTGGAGCGTGGGGGGGCCCCCTGGACCCACCCTGGCTCGGTAATCGGCTTCTGGGGGGGACCCTGAGTGTCCCCCCGAGACCCACGAGGCACCAGTTGCCAAGCTTGTGGGGGAGGGGGAAGATCCACATGCTCCGCAGCAGACCCAGAAGTACTTCTGTTCCACTTCCAGATCTCCTGCTAAGCACGTGAGGGACCTCCCCCGACACACTCCTGTGGGATGCTCCATACGCCCCACCATCTCAGCATTTACAAGCCACGCCTGGTACCTCAAGGTATATAGAAAAAACATAAAGTTGTGTCTATGGCTGAATTGCCGAATCTCTCCGAATCAATGTGGAGGCTTCCAATTCTATTCAAAGATATTAACAAGTCTCCTGATTCAACGCGGAGTCAGCGATTCGGATGCCGAATCGGGCAGAATCTCCTCCACTTTGAATCAGCGACCGAAGCTTTGCACAACCCTACTCTCTACATCTGGTACACTGAGAAAGTACAAGAGACACTTTTACTAATGATCTGAGCCACGGGGCGGGGAGGGAGGGGGTGTTAATCACAGAAAATACTGCCCTGAAATCAGAACACTGCATTCTTCCTCATGTCCTGACTATTTTACATGCAGGCCAAATATCCCCAGATCTTTGGAGAATCCTCCACATAACTGTGTAACACCTGATTTTAGGGTGACTAGTCTTCCAAGATGCAGACCACATGCAACTCCCCCCCAGAGACTAGTAAGTTATTAGCAAATTTGTTTTAGGGAAGAATGGGAGACACTACAGTCTATGAAACTACTACCCAAGGCAGTCTCTGCTCAAAAGTGAAACAGAAGTTTCAATAGCATCTAGACTTCTGCACATAGACAAGCAGCTCCAAATTTAATAATAAAAAGTGCTATCCTTTGCTCAGACTTTTCTCCCTCATCATTTTTGCCATACTGACCCTTGGACACATTATTTTAAAAGTACTATGAACCTTATGTGGCATTACAGACAACCAAAAACGTGAAAATCTTAACTATGCATTGAACAAAAACAGGGGTAACATCAAGCAGACAGTTCAGAAGACTAGAATTTCAATCACTGCATTAGCACAGAAGAAGCAGTTTTAAGGGATTTCTTATTTGACTGTTTGTTTGAAGACAGGCCCATTTATACATAAAGAAAACCTGAAATCCCTTTCCTGTATGGAATGAAACAAAAATCTTATTTGACCAAATAAGGCTGGGCCAGCATATTGCTTCTAATTCTTTCTACACCTTCATCTTGGGTAATTTTGTTCTGAACTTAAAACACAATTAATAGCCAAATTCAATTTGTATACATCAGTGATTCCCAAACTAGCAGACTGTGCACCACCGATTTAAAATGATACAAGCACAACAGCCCCCTTGGCTCTCCAGAGAACTAGTGGACCTCCTGCGTCTTAAAAGGAAGACCTACAAAGGATGGAGGACTGGAATCACCACCAAGGAGGAACACTCTGCACTGGTCCGGACCTGCAGAGAGCAAACCACAAAAGCCAAGGCTGTGACAGAACTCCAGCTAGCTACAAATATCAAGGACAATAAAAAGTCCTTTTTTAGGTACGTGAGGAGCTAGAGGGAAACCAAGGGCAACTTTGGACCCCTGCTAAACCAGATGGGACAACTGACAACCGATGCCCATGAAAAAGCAAACTTGCTAAACGGGTACTTTGTGTCAGTTTTTCACCAATCCCCTGGGACACCCCTGCCCACTGTGGGTCAGGCAGGCCCAGATGAGGGAGATTCCTTACCCTCCATTGAAGCTGACCTTGTGAAGGAACACCTTGACAGGCTGGATACCTTTAAGTCAGCTGGCCCTGACTGTTTACACCCCAGGGTACTCAAGGAGCTGTCAAGCATCATAAAAATTATAATTTGCTTGTTCAGAAGATATACACACAAATTTGATTCTCAATCTACTCCCTTTCCCATCCTAAATTTCCGGCACTTTTTGCTCCTTTACAAATGGTTATGCCACAGGGAATTAAAGGAAGTCAATGCCTTCCTCCAATTAGTGGACTGTCATATTTAATGGGTATTGCACTCCACCCAAGAATTTTAAAAATGTGATTATTCTTTATGTTGTTGAGCATTTTATACTATTATAACAGCTTTCTAGATATTGTCCATGATACAAGGCATGCCTCCTCTTAGCGCACGTCTTATTCATTCAAGATGTGGAGCCAATATTATTCATAGTTTTGTAGCTGTTCCATCTCTGAGAAAGCTAGCCCCATGGGCTGGGGACAACAAAAATTAAGAATTTCTAAAATGCAATTACAACAACAATTTAAATTTTTTCTCCCATCCCAACCCGGCATCGAAAAGCTTCATGTTTGTGCACCCTTTGACAAAGAATTCTATGCAAGACCAAGTATTATTTTCACTATTACTCGTAACTCACCATAAGACTAAAATATTTCAGACTAATATACAGCTTCATTCCAATGTACACAACAATTAGATAGTTACTCAAGATACTTCTCAAACAAGCAATTCTTGATTCTTATAACATGATGCTAGTGCTTCCTACCACTTCTAGTCAGAAAGGAGCTCACCCATGCTCTTAAAGAATTGCTTCCTTTTCACTTCAGTAAAAGGTTTTAAACCAACACTCAAGCATGGGCACACACTGAAAAACTAGAGAGAGCTACAGAAAAGAATCAATAACTTTTCAGTCACATTTAATGCTCCAAATTTAGGATCAAATTCTCACTCCACTATTGGCCCAATATGGTGGTACGGAGGGGTATAGAGGAGCTTCCATTAGAGAAGAAGCTAGGCCTAGCAAGTTTAGAAAAAGAGATGTTCAAGGGGGAATACGATAAGGGTTTACAAAACACTAAATAGTGAAGAGAAAGTAAAGAGGAATTTATTATTTACCGATCTCTTACAATACAAGAACTGGGGGTCACAAAATTAAACTAGTAGGTGGTAAAACTGACAAAAGAAGTTTCTCTCACACAGTGTGTAATTAAAGTGTGGGCTGCATTGCCATCAGATGTTGTGGAAGCTGATAGTTTAGTCAGATTCAAAAAGGGACTGGACAAAACCTTGGAGGAAAGGGCCATCAATAGTTACTGAGCATGGGAGTTAGGAGCACAGCTTCTGAATCAGAACTTCCTAGACCTTAAAATGCTGGAGGCTGCAAGTAAGAGAGGAACAGTGGGGGGAAAAACCTTGGTCATACCCAGTTCACTTTCCTTTCCAGAATCCCCTCTCTGCCATTGTGTGACACAGGATACTGGGCAAGATGGGCCTGTGGACTAACTCAGTAAATGGCAATTCTTATGTTCTTATAACACTCAATAGTACCTTATTTCAGAAAGTGGTGTCACTGAAATGAAAGCAGATGAAAAATGGTAGAACAACAGAATAATATTCAGTGGGTGATGCAGAAAAAGAGAGGGGGATCAAGTGGTGTCAGGGACCTCAAAAAAAATACTGTGATAAAAATGTTATTTAACGTAACGTAATGGTGGCCTTAAAAATTATTATGATTTTAAATACAGTAACCTCATTATAGGCCTAATCCAACATCCACTAACTTCAATGAATGGTCCCTTCTTGGGCCTTATCTGCCCTATTCTCTAATGTGATATATCTATCTGAAAAGGCTTTAAGTCATCTAGCAAGATTTAAGGACTTTATGACCTGAAAACCTGGAGTAGGAGAACTGTCACTGAAAATACAGTGCAGAATGTTCAACTTTTATTAGTTGTAACAATGCGTAGTGAATCTACTCAGACAGTCAGATCCTACATTGTTCAACTACATAACATTATTAATACTTTTAAACTGAAAAAAAATTACACAAGGATGAATATCTTAATAAGTTAAATTTATCAGAGTAGAACATCTTTTTGCCTATTACAGTATAATCAGTAAGTTGCTAAGAACAACTAGCTAATCTTGTAGGTATTTATTATCCATGTGAACAAGTTAGCACAGAACTGGGTGTAGCCAAGAAGAGAAGTAACCACAAACATTTTTATTATAAGGATATTGCAGCAGTTAGTATACACAAGCCATCTGTTTAAGTGCTTAAGCACAGCAACCCCACACTAACACAAAATAAGAAAAAAAGAGAAAAAGAAGTCCCAGCAGCACAATACTAATTTACATCCCTATAATAAATCTAGTTAGAAGACCAATTCCAAAATGTGACAATAACTCTTCAGTCTCATTTTAGTTCCATAGATGTTTTGATACCACATAAAACATGCATCAAACCATGTGCATTTGAGGACTTCTCTCTTGGCAACTGGTTTTTTAAAAAGGCCCTGGGATTCTTTCATTTGTTTTACCCATGCCAATCAGATCCAAAAACACAGTTCATGGATCAAGAGATACTGAAGATGAAGAACTTAATAAGCTGCACACACCTAATGACTGCAATGGTAATTTTAAAAATTTCACTGCCATGTGCACTAGGAGAAAAAGAAAGATGAGTAGTAAATTGGGCCAGTATTACCCCTTGTTTTAGGCCTGCAATCAATACTTTAAGGAGGTCAAGTCATATTGCAACTCAAACCAACCAGTGTTTTGATAGGTTTGGTATATAAAACAACCTCAAAATTTGAGTGTTATCCAGAAGAGACAGAAAGAATAATCCTATCATGAAAATCTAGCCAGACATTTGCAGCTCCCTCATCCAAAAAGGAGACTACTCAGTACCTTCAGTGTGGGAAATAGAGCATGCAAAATAATGAGAAAGAGGGCAGCAGATGGGAGTTCAGCATTCATTGACTATCTATCTGTGCTTTGATAGGGGTGATCAGAAGCTCCTTGGAAATTATGCAGACTTTAAAAACCCAATAATGCACACTTGGCTCATCTCCTTAGAATGTGGAGACCCAACTACTCAAGACAGACAAAAAAAAAAGTACTTGGGTCCTTTTTGCAAAAAAGGAGGAAAAGTATATCCTTGGATTTTGTAAGTGGATAAACACGAATTAGTGCCATACATCTGTGTATTAGTAGCAAGTATAAACGTACCAGATCAAGACTGTATTTTCTAGCTATGTGAAATCATGTAGCAAAACTACACATGTTAAAAAATTCATCCTGAGCAGTGCAGCAGAAGCAGACAATGAACTGAATTTAAGACACTCAAAACTTAATGCTATACAAATACAGCAAATACCATTTTTCATATACAGGGAGTATATGTTTCAGTACCCCACTTTTACAGAAGCTGACTATTATATATGGATGCAAGAATACACAATAGTTTGCTGCCAAAAGCACCCTTTGGTCTAAAACTCAGCATTCCCAAGGTAATAGAAACATGCTATACTAAAGTGAAATAAATCAATGATAATAATGATAAGTTGGAGAATGTTGTTTCAAGAACAGTGCACTTCAACAAAACTTGTGTTTTGGCTTAGACATGAAGAACATGTACAAAACTGAAAAGGTTAGAGTTTAGTAACATTTTTGCCTTGTCTACCTTCTATCAGAGTGGTTAATGTTATTTTACTACCATAAACACAGAGAAAAAAATAGAGTTAATACAATGTGAGAAGACATGCAAAAACAATTTGTTAGTGCTGAACTATCCTAATTTTGCTGGGGAAGCAGATGGAGATCTATATATAAAAGTACCGTAACCAATTGATTTTCCTCATGATAAAGTGAGCAGTAGTTTGCCTCCATTCTCAACAGATTTATGAGGTTCATTCTAGCATTCATCTCTCTACAAAAACCTTTTGGTCACAATACAGATCTCTTGTCCTCTAGCAAACCCTTGCTTGCTCTATCATAAGCAAAAAAACCCCTAAGCATGCAAACAAAGAAAAAGACAAAAAGCACACAGCTGCAAAGCTCCAATGTAATAAATACAAGAAAGCAAAACACTGGAAGACTTGAGAAACCTGATGAAAACCGATACATCTGTTTCCTACCAATCACATAAGCAATTCTTTGTTTCAGAGCATTGCACCAGTTGAAGGTTATCTAGGCTGAACACACAAGTTTCACTGATCTATACCTATGACAAGTGAGAACCAGGCTCTCTAAAAATGAGATGCAATTGCTTTTAGGCCAGCTGCTAGCCAACCAACAAAAAACAGAACTAATATTTTCAGATACTGCACCTAACTAAAGCATCCCTTGGCAGTTTGTATTCT
This sequence comes from Crocodylus siamensis, assembly GCF_052110815.1. NCBI lineage: Eukaryota > Metazoa > Chordata > Crocodylia > Crocodylidae > Crocodylus > Crocodylus siamensis. Next base: position 66,817,838 of record NC_143399.1, read on the forward strand.
TAAACATATTGTATTTACTTGAACAAAGATAAGGTGTTCCCCGGCCCCCAGGCAGCAAGTGGGGGAGGAAGCCCCTTGTCTTGTATTTGCATATGAAGCAGAGAGAGGAGTCGGCGCCTGCTGCAGCCCTTACCCCAGAAGGCCAGAAATCCACAGCACCCTCCTACTCCCCTCCACTTCCCCACTGTAGCTTCTACCTCCCTGCCCCATCCCCTTTACTGTCAGGCACAACCTGACCCCAGATCCCTCCCAGACACAAAGCATATGGAAACTCTTTCCCCTGCTGTATGGCCAGGCAGGGGAAAGTTTCTATGTGCTGTGATCTGGCCCAGCAGCCTCTGATGGTAAAGGGACTGGTGCTGGCACTGGCACCAGTGCCTGGGGGAGCAGGACAGTGCAGATGACCTGGAAACTGGCTGACAATATGCAGGAAGTGCAGAGCATCAACGAAATCGACAAGTATGACTGCAAGCAGCAACAGGAGATCCTAGAGGCCAAGCCTTGGACCAGGGACTACCACTGCTTCAAATACTGCAAGATTTTGGTGCTGGTACTCCTAGAGATGGTGATGTGAACACACTCAGCAGCAACCTAGAGGTGATGGGCTCCTGCTGGGCAAGCTGTACAGTGAGACCATGATCATTATGGACAACTTTGTCCTGCTTGTCAAGGGCACCAAGATGTGCACCAATGTGCAGGTGGCTACCTAAAAGTACCTGGGCCCCCTACAGTGAGAATGCCAAGCAAGCTGGTCATCTAGAAAATGCAGCTGGCTAGTACCAAAGTTACCCAGGCTAAGGCTTCAGGGATAGATGTCAGTACTCAGATACTTAATCAGCAATTTCAGAAACCCTTTGTAGTAGCAGTTATTGATCCAACAAGAACAATATCTGCTGGAAAAGTAAATCTTGGGGCATTTAGAATATATCCCAAGGGCTATAAACCTCCAGTTGAAGGTTCTTTTGAGTACCAGACTATTCCACTTTAAAAAAAAAGAAGAATTTGGTGGGCACTGTAAACTGTAAAGTATTATGTTTTAGAAATCTACTTAAAGTCATTTTTGGATTGCAAATTACTCGAGCTGTTGTGGAATAAATATTGGGTTACTCTCAGTTCTTTTAGTTTGCTTACTAATACTGACTATACCACTGGCCAAGTCTTTGATTTGGCTGAAATGTTAGAAGAGTCAGAACTTGGATGAGAAAGTTTCATGCTGGGTTTAGAGATGCTTGACAAAATCAGAAGACAAACTTGCTACAGCAACAAAGGACAGCTGCAAGATCACCACAGAAGCTACGCACAGATTGACGTCAGGTTATTAAGGATAAACTTTTAAATCAAATGAATATCGCTTGAAGTCTATGGCCAACTGAGATGAACATATGAACTATTATAAACTTATTAATCTTCCATGAGACTCAGGGCAGCTGTAACCCAAGGACAGCGATTTGTTTTGGAGTTTGGCAAGTACTGATTGGGAGTGAGCAGATGGAATATACTTCTCAACAGCAGCACAAGATAAGGAACAGGGGCAGCATGAAGCCTACATCTAAGAGATACTGTTCTTTTCTTCAAATGCACAACTTTGCATTGAGTACCGTTAAGTTTCAAAATAATTCTATTACGCCATTCCACAAGGTTATGTGATTCTTACTGTAAAAAAAATTGATTTGCTTCTGCACTGGTGATACCTCCTAACTTTGTCTCCTTCAAATTTCATACCAAGTTCTTGCACCAAGGTTGTTAAAGAAAATAATAAATAGGATAGGTCCTAGTAATCTCTCCCCTGCTGAGTAACTCCCCTTTCAATAAAACATGTTAGTCTTCCTTTAGCCAAACTCTTTACCCACTTTAGTTCCAGTATTAACTCCCATCCTCTCCTTGTTAGCCAGTAATGTTGGGAGATAAGGTTCTTTGCGCAAATGTGGTATCATTTATCAGACCAACTAATTAGTTAGGAAAATTGTTCTTTGTAAGCTTTCAGGCACAAACACCCTTTTTTGAGGCATAGCGAGCATTTACTGGTGTTTGGTGCATTCTGCTGGATGGAACGGAAGCTAAGATACAAAACGCAGGTTTGTGAAAATGCAAATGTGTGGCAGTAAGGATCAGAGGCAAGGAGAGACAATAGGTACACGGGGAGGAGGGAAATGTTGACCTGGAGATAGGATGTAGCTGGTAAAGTATGGAGGTGTTACCTGGGGTTATTGGATGTTAGGCAGGTTATAATGTGCTATAAATCCAATGTCTATATTTAGTCCACGATTTTTTGTAGCTTTATGAAATGAAGTTCATAGGCTTGTCTACGAAAGCAGTTTTGTAAGCTCCCTTTGAAGATCAGAACCAAAAGATTGGAGAGGAAGTGGCTGTCTTGTGAGAAGTGGCACCCACAGGTAAGCAGGTGTTTTTGTCTCTGATAGGTTTTCTGTGGGATGCACTAACAGCAGCGTCTCACTCAAGTCACGGGACGGGATTCACCCACTCTGCTCTGCACTAAGCAGGCCCAAGCGAGAGCACAACATCTGGTTTGGGGCATGACACTTAAAGGTGGAGAAACTGGAAAGAGTTTGGAGGGGAGAGAGAAGCGATTCGGCCTCTAAAAATATAACACGCAGGGAAGTGTTGGAAGATGTGAGATTCGTTACTCCCTCTGGAGAGAATAAGACTGAAGAGATAGCAACCTTCACGGTTAGGCGTTTGTGTGCTACACCCGCAGGGCGGCGGGAGCCTCCTCACCTGGAGAAGGGGAGTTACGCGGGGCATCGGGTAGGGGATTCACGGAGGGTCCCCGGACACGCCGCGCCCCCCAACCCGCAGAACAGCCTCGCGTCTACCGGGCGCGGCTGTAGGCCGGGCTGGTCCTGCCTCGGGACCTCCGCCCTCCTCCCCCTCTTCCGGGGGGGTGGGGGGTAGTAACTTGCCCCACACGCCCTACGGACGATCCTCTCTTTGTCTCTGTCGCTTCAAAAACCGCTCCGCGTCAGCCCAACACTCACCTCAGACCCGGCCCGCCTGCAGCCCCAGCGGCCGCGCTCGCAACGAAGCCCCACCCCCACCTCGTAGGGGCCACGGCAGCTCCCATTCGGGGGGGAGGAGCCCGGCGCTGCCCCGCCCCCCGCGCCCAGCGCTTCGAACCCGCCAATCCCCAGCGCGCTGCTCGCCGCGGTTCTCACAGCCGAGGGATCCACCTCCCCTGCGCCGGGGTCAAGTCGACCAACGTCTCCCTGAACCACCCCCCTGGCTGCGCTCTGCGCATGCGTCGAATGTCTTTCCCTGACTGCCGAGGGGAGTGGTCTAACTCCCGTCCCGGAAACCGGCATCATTCGCTCTGGCCAATAGGAGCGCGGGGCGGAGGGTGAACGGGGGTGGGGCCAGGTCTCCCTCAGGGGCGGTAGGAATAGCTGAGGTACAGCTCTGACAGTTTCGGGGTAGGAGTGCGGTCCCGGCCCCGCGCTGCAGCCGCCAGCAGGGGCGGGATGGGGCGGCGGTGCCGGGTTACAGCGGGTGTAACCAGAGGCAGCCCCAGCGTAACCCGGCACCGCGGTTGCTGGAGCGAGGGCAGGGGCCGCTCGGCTGCGGGGTGGGGGGTGAGGCGCCAGTCGTGCACGGGGAAAGCAGGACGAGCCGCGGGGATAGCGGTAGGGGCCCGGGCCGCTCGGCGCAGCCTCCCCGCTGCCTCGAGAGAAGCTGGGAAGTAAGTTGGTGCCTGGCCTGACACACAAAAGCGGGAGGGAGGGAGGGCTGGCGCGGAGTAAGGGAGAGAAATTAAGCCACCCGCCGCATGGCACTGCCGTGTCCCCTTTGTAGCTGTTGCTCCCCCCCACACTTATCTCTCCCTTCTTGCGTTTGCTCGAGAAAAGGGCTAACAGCAGCTCCAGAATGACTCCGGGGTGCGGCAGGGAGACATGCACCTGCTTTGCGTCCCCGTACCCTGCTGGACACAGCCTGGAGGACTTTCCTACCACAGCATCAAAACAGCGCTCACCGGGACGGAACAGGTCCCTGTGTTGCTAGGTGCTGCATGCAGATGGCTAGGAAAATTCTTTGCTTCAAAGCATAAAATTGAAGTCAGTGGTGAAACTGAGCGTCTCTTTTGAAAATCCCTCCTAAAATGCTTGGAACCAATACTGCAAAAAACAGGGCTTGATGGGTGAATTTTGCCCTTATTTTGCCTATTCCATCATTTGTCAAGTTTGCTAAGTTGGGACGTGGCATATTCCCAGAATCCTTTTAAAAGTATTGGCAGAGAGTAAACCTCTCAGAGTTAGAACATGTGATTATCAAAAGCTGAAGTAGCTCCTGTCTCCATTTCTTTCTAGTGCCCCAACTCATTTCTTTCTGTCTCTGTTCATGGGTGTACAGTGTCCTTTGGCACTCCATAAATAACAATACTTACAGAGATGAAAATAATAGTATAAAGTATAAATGAAATTAAAAAGGCTTTTTATTTCATACAAATTAGAAAAGCTTTTTTTTTTTTTTTTTTTTTACCAATGACAAACCACTCTGCATCCATAGGAGTTTAACAGTAATTCAGAATGTAATTGTTTCAGTATTTCTCTGTATCCTTTCTCCGGTCCAGGTTCTGTCTGCCTTTGCTAACAAGGAGCAATTTAAAAATGGCTACTTCTCCTCCAAAGACTTGCAGGGTAGAGGCAGAGAGGGGAGGCCTGAGTAGAAGCCTGCCTACACAAGCTCTAAGCCACCCAGTGAATCCTAAACATTAGGGAAATCCTCAGCCGGCTGGTTAAGCTGCTTTTATGCTTATGGACAGGAATTAGTCCTCTGTATAGGAAAAACACAGATCAATGTTATTCTTGCCTAGATCTTGTTAAATATAAAGTAGCTTTATAAACATTATGTACTATTCCTGGCCCCATTACCAAGTTAGTCTGTTTTGATTCGATTTGTAAATGCTAGGGCTGGATTAATTAACAAGGTCCAACTAACTTGGTGCTGTAGGGTATAGGTCTGATTCTCCTCTTTTCCCACTGATTTGATTTTTGTTTAAATTATATTGAATTCAGCACAGTTGATCCAGTTTTGTACCTGAGTAAAAGAGAATTGGGCTCCTCATGTGTATGTCTCCCACTAAAGACTACTGGCAATTTGTATGGAGATATACTACAGGCTGTGATCTAAAATGTATGCTTTGCCTAGGTATGGTTCTTATGTACATAAAGACCATCCTAACTTCTCATATTTTACAGAATCTGATACATGCAGTAATGCAAAAGCTGACGCGAAATGTACATGAAAGCTGACAGTCAGTGAAATTCTTATGGCATATTATCAAAGTGGACCAACCAGGAAGGGTAGAAGCAGGCAATCTGACTGGATGAAAAACTCAACAAATAACATAGTCTTAGACAAGTGTGACTATTCTGGGGATGCGACTGATGAGGAGCAAGAAGACTTACCTTATGATGGAGACTTGGAAAGAACCTACAAACACATCAGTGATTCAGATAACTTGAAGGATTGTACACTTATCGAAAAGAAATCTGATAATTGTTTACAGTTAACCTATTCTGAAGTTAGCAACCATGTAAAAGAGACAAATTATAAAATGCAACAGGTACCTCAAGAAAAGGTGTTTCCTTACCATCCACCTGCTACAAGGGCAAATGGAATTAAAATTGAAATGACAAGAGATGCTTTAGTGAGTGGAACATCTTTTGAGAAGGAATTAACAGTTGGAGTGTTCAGTAGCCCAGTTAGAAATGAACGTTTCGCCAACTCAAAAATTTCTGACGTTCTTTTGCGTCATTTTTCCAAAGAAGAGTTATTGAGTACAAACCGTTTAATTGATTGTGAGACTATCCCAGAGACCTCTCTTACTGAAAGTGTTGATGACGCTATCCTGAATAAAATGAGGATTTCAGAATGCACTAAGCCCACTTTACTAGCAGAAGCACAGGCAAAGTCCTTTGAAGAAAATAATTTCATAAAGCAAGAAAAAATATTTGAAGCTGTTCACAAAGATAACAGTCTACTAGATGAAAATAAATGTGTTATAGAAAAGGGAGCTGCTTCTCATTTTGATGAGGGAGAGCATATACAGAAGAATTCCCAATCATTTACTGGGACTGAGGATACAAACAGTTTTCAAAACACAAGAAAAGAGCATGTATATCAAAAAAGTCTGTTTGAGAGGACAGTGTCATCCCATGAGTTTAAATATGGCCAAGGCCAAGTTCATTATTGTCTTCCTGACGTTTCTAAAGTTGCTTCAAAAGTTAAAATACCAAAAGGAAATAACAATAATAAATCAATTCCCATAATAAAAAACCCCAAACCCTCCCCCAATTCGCTTGTGAAATCATCAGTCGTGAAAGATGTTTTAGAAACTATGAATTATTTTGATTCTAGTGAAGTAAAGATTCAAGAAAAGGAAATGCTTATTCCTGAACTAGGGCAACAGCTAGAGGTAAACGAGATCTTTTCAGATAGCTGGCTAGGATTTCATAAAATATTAATGTCAGTGGAAATTAAGTGCAGCATTCTACAAAGCTTAACACAAGTCATTCTTTATGCAAACAGTCCTCCAGTAGCCAGCAATTCTATTAATTTAAGAATTAATTGCGTGAGTAAAGTGTTTCAGGACTGGGCTTTTAGGCTATAGCTTTAATTAAAAGAAACCTTTTATAAGATTACAGAATATCTCTGTGATTCATAATTTAAATGTTTCCTGTTAAAGTGCTGTGAAACTGGTTATAGTCAGTTTAATTTTCTGATTCCCAAATCTTCACAAAATATTGTGTTTCTAACTCCCACTAGTGTTGCTCTGCCTCTGGCCTGTGCAACTGTGTTATCCAGCCCATGGCCACAGGTCTGGAAATTTTGCAGCAGGGGAGCAGTGGCAGCATTTATTGCTGCTTCTCTACTGCCAAACTCCTGCGCCTGTGGGGAACCCCACAGGCTGGATGATATGGCTCTGTATTCTAGATGTATGCCAGTATGCAGTTTCAGTCTGTGGCCTAGCAGTATTGGGCTGACACTGCCAGATTTGGGGTGCAGGATCTGGCTTGCAAACTGGCCCTGTACCATTCACCAAGCTCACAGGGCTGGGAGGCTGAATACCACTGGGATAGTAGATTTACATTTTTAGGATTTAAAACAATCATTAAAAGTATATGTTAATAGTGTGCCTGATCTTGATTCTATGTCAGCCATTGGTGGTTTGGTTGTTGCCCCTTTAACTCCCCAAACCTTTTTTGTGATGACCTTTATTGACTTACTGTGGGTCCCTTTTTAAATTACTTAGTCCAGTATTTTAGGATTTCCTTTATTATTGTAAACAGCAGTTCATTTAAAGGTCACTTTTCATAAGCAGCATCTGTCTTTGGGACTACTCATGCATAAATCTGGTCTTCTTTTCTTTGAAGGATTAGTACCTTAGTGTATAACTGTATTAAATATGTATTGCAGCACAGTAATAACTGTTTCCCTTTTCTTTGGATGAATGTAAGATGCTGAGAAAACAGGCCGAAACTCAGAATCATATTGATCATCTGAGATTTGATTATAAGGTAAATCTATCAGAATATTATAAAACTGAATACATTTTTCAAGAGACTTTTAGTATCTTATTTTTTTCTCTAAGAGTGATAGGAAGTGCACAGTCTACTAAACAACTTACCACTTACTACTCTTCTTGTTTGTACATATTCTTTGGAGACATGTTTGGCAACATAAGAGATTTAGGTGTTTAACACTGTACAATGGGAGTAGCAAATAATGTCTCATAAATGTACCACATGATTACCACTTAGATTTGTATTCTGCTCTATGAATATGGATATTTTAAATGCAAAAACCTGATACGTCTCAATATGTTAATTAAAGAAAATACCTTTCGTACATTGCTTGTTTCTAATTAACCATTCTTAATTAATTTCTGCACAGATATACAGTATTAAAACAGTTTTCAAGTTTATTTATATAGAAAGTCATTCTTATTTTTTTGAAGACCTTTTTATATATTCTTAACAGAGATATCCTCCTGCAGAGTCTCCTAGTTCAAACTTTGCCATTCACTCAGGAGGTAAGGGGATATTTTCTGAAGTATCTATATTTAATTCTCTAGCTATTCTGCACAACCTATACTTGGTTTGTCCTAAGTAGCTTTGTAAGTGGTTGAATTTATGTTGGTTTTGCAAATAACATAGGTTCTTCATTTTACATGGGTATGGCTGATTTATGTTTATGTTACGTAATCAGGGAAGCTTTATCTGGAAATTTCAACTGATACTTTTTCCTCTATTTGTATGATGTTATGTAGGATTACAGTCTGGGAGAATTATCACACCATTACCATCACCTGGTGCAGCAGGAGAAATACATTGTTTAAATCTTAACTTGTTGCAAAAAACAACAGAAGGAGAAAAGATGTCTCAAATGCTAAAGGAACAAACAGAACAACTGAGAGCTGAAGTAATATATATGAAAGAGTTTTATTAAAAGTCTGTTTGATGCTGATGCTCATATGTTTAGTTGCTTAGAAAGTCTGCAACTATATATATTAAAGTTACCAATTTTCTGTTGAAGGTTGAAGATTTTTATAAATGTGTAACACAGGCCCCATCTTCACAAGATCGTCTGGTAAATTCACATTTTTAATGTTTTTCAGTTATTTGAAATGTGCTTTAAATGGCATTAGATTTATAAGAGTATGGTAACTTCACTTTTTCATTAAGTCATATTATATTGGTAATGAAACATGTTTTGCTGTATCCCTGGAAAAATTACTGTAGTATAAAAAATGCCAAGATCAAACTTTGAATTTTCATTAAGTATTTACATTCCCTAAACCGATTGTGCTCAACCTCTGGTCCATGGAGCTGTCATCCACCCTATGGGGCTCCCTGTGAGTCTGGAAATTTGATGGCAGAGTTGCGGCAATTAATGCTGTCATCTCTCACCCTGCAAATCAACTCCAGATGCTGACCCTGCACATAAAATCAGGCCCAGGGATCAACCCCAGACCACTCATTTGCCCCACAGCCCAGAGAGCTGAGCATCACTGCTCTAAATTATTACAAAAATCTCAACCTGAAACTGTTTATGAAGACCCTTAGTCAAATTGTTATGGAAGTTATTGGAAATTTTGTCTGAGCAAGACCTCATGAGTAGATAGGGCAACTTATGCCCATAAGAAGCTTTTGGTGAAATCAGTAGTGAAACTATTTTGTTCAGTAATAATATAATTAGGCTTATAATTAGATCAATACAAATACACATTGGTAAATAAGTAATTTAAAAATAAATTACCTTTTACTTGTTAAGGTGTTAAAGCAATTAAAGGGATACCTTGATGCATTGGAACGGAAATATGTAGCCACTAGAGAGGAACATCGTGGTTTACAGCTACAGAATTACAAGCACAACCCCATAAGTGTGGGCGAGTTTGATCCTGACAGGTCAGAAATATGGCTACTAAACAGTACGTGTACTTGTTTGTGTTCCCATTATCTAAGCATCTTATAAACATTAATTAGTTTACCCTTGCAAAATTCTTGTCAAGTAAAGATGTATTGTCCTTGTTTTATGTAAGAGAAAGTGAGTATGGCTAAATGATTTGGCAAAGTTATGAACATGTTAGAGTGATGTTATAGCATGATGGTCCAGGAAACGTGTAAGAGGCACGAATTTATTAGCATGGTATCTTTTATTGGACCAATTGCATAGTTGGGATAGAGTTAGACAGTCTTTTGAATGCAAGACATTCTGCATCAGATTAAGACTATGTTGCATTCAGAAACTTGTCTAATTCTATTCGAGCTATGTAATTGGTCCAATAAAAGATACCACAGTAAGAAATCCATGCCTCTTAGCAAAGTTACATATGGACTCTGTAGCAGAAATGGAAACTGACACCTGATCTCCTGAGTCTCTGATCTCTGTATTACGCTTATAATATGAACCCTCTCTGAGAGAGAGAATTCCAACCTTTAAAACTGGGAAATTATGCTTATCGATTGCTATAAAGTGCTTTGAGACCTACTATAATTGCTTTTTTAAACACAATCAGATCTCAAATCACTTAAACATACCATATTTACCTGTATCTAACACAGCTTTGATTTCAACATGACCTCCCCGCAAAAAAATTAGATTCAGTACAGGGAAATTTTCTTTGTATAGAACCTAATTAGTGGAAGGTTGCCTTAAATTCATCCCCCCAGTGCTGTGGTTTGGAAAGCACCGGCTCCCTGTGACTGCCCTCTATGTGTCCGCCTGCTGCCTGCCCTTGCCTCTTGTTACCTGGCCCCTCTGCCTGCCCCACCAGCCCTTGTCCCTTGTGCCTGCCCCCAACCCTGTCCCTCTGCCTCTTGTCCCCCCCACAAGCAATACCTTCCTCCCCATACTCCCTCCTCCTCCCCCATTTACTTTTTGCTCCAGCTCTGGGGCAATCAGCAGCAGCCCAGCTTTGGAGAAGTAACAGCAGCTCCTAGTTGAACCAGGTTCAGGTTGGAGGACCTAGAGTTTGAACAAAAGCTAATGGGGGAGTGGCAGCTGGAGTGAGGGGAGCACAGGGTGGGGGGCAGACTGTAGGTGGGAGTAGGGGACGGGGTTGCAGGCACAGCCATGGGACACAATGGATGGGGGAACAGGCTGCAGGTCCTGTCCCCCATCCTGGAGTCTACCCCAGTGTGCCCCCTCCCCACCAAAGGAGTCATTCCAGCCCAGGGCAGGTAAGGGCTCAGCTCTGTCTTCAGCACTAAGCCAAAGTGCAAGCTGAGCTGCCACCTGCCCTGGGCCAGTACTCAAATCCAAGAAGTTTTTTTTCCCTTCTGTGTTGTTTGGAGGGAAATCTCATTTTGCCTTTGAGTAAATATGGTATTTATGTATTGCTCAACATTGTTGTGAGTGGCTCCTGTGTATCTTGCTGCCCGTGGGAATTTTTGGTTCTGACTTAAGCAGTAGCCTCTACCTTCAGTCTATATAAAGGACGTAAGGGATTATCAGAAGTGAGCACGTTTATCAGATTGCTACCTAAACTGGCCAGGAGTGAAGGGATTAGATATCTAAGTGTACACCTAGATGACACATGGAGAAAGGCACTTCCCAGTGCATTGGGTGCTCTGCTACAAGCTGTTTCCTGGAGTTAAGCTATTAAAACATACCCTAACAGATAAAATCCTGTTTGTCTTGTGCTTATGCTCAGTACTTCTCTAATACTAGCCCTAGTTTTTATACCACTTCAGACATTCTACTGCCCCTCTGTTTATCAGTGGCCTCTGACCCTCCTGATGCAAGGGTTAGCAGATAAAAGGTGCTTAGTGTCCTCTAAGAGTGATTACAGGATTGAGTCCAGTGATGAACCATGCATCTTTTGAAAACAGCAGAACTTTAGTTTGAACTAGGACTTTGAGCTACTTGTGTTGGTGTTGTTCCACACTTAACCAGAGCAGCTTTGCAACCACTGCTAGACAAAAACTTTTGGTGCCAATGGAGTCAGCCTACAGCTGAGCTGAACTTCCGAAACTGTCAGTAGTGCCAAAATGGTGTACTTCAGTACTTAAAGAGGCAGATAGGTTTCTAAATGCCTTTATAGATCTCAGCCCAAACTTTTTGTGGCTAAAATTTAGTTTAGTTTAGAAAGGTAATGGCAAATTGCAGTGCTTAATTCTATGCTGGAAAGAAGTCTGTCAAAATACATTATTAAATAACTTTATTTATATCCTAGTCAAAACTTTTCAATATTCAGAATACAACTATGCTGTATTTAATATGCTAAGAAATTGATAATACCTTATGTGTCCTAGTTATAATTAATGTATTACTTGTATTAGAGACACAGTGTAATTAAGATGTTTATTCAAGTACTTCAGAAGATTTAATTAAATATACTTTGAGTTATGTTTTTGTTTTATAGATGGTGACTACTTTCTTTTCACCTTGGTAGTTCAGCGAAGAATAAAAACAGTTTATTGAAGTGGTGATTATAATATTTTGTGTTTGGTATTTTGGGTTTAGAAAGGTGGAGGGAGAAATATTTAGGCTTGGAATGCTGCTTGAAGATGTGCAAGAGAAAATGGATGATAACTTGTGCAGTCAATGTCCCTCCTCCCTGATAAGGCTTCCAACATCTCCTTCAGTCTCTGCCTGTGAATCCGTGGTTTCATCTTGTTCTGTTCTTCCTGAGGTAACTCCTAAGTCTTGCAATTTAGGGACCAGATTCTTTTTTCAGTTACACAGGGACAAAACCCATTATCTTCAAGGGGTTCCAGAAATGTGTATAGTGGAACTAATTATCTGAGTCTTTTAATTATCTCATTAGTCATGTTGTTGAAAATCTAAATGCGACTATAGCTTTGGTGAAATTAACTCTAGTGGAAAAGAAATGACATGCTTTCAGATTCACAAAAAGTTAAAACTTTTGAAAATGTGGAAGTTTCTCTCTTTGCAATTTGTTACAATTTAATTGAGAAAACATATGAAAATAAAGACTCTGCTTGCACAAGATTCACAAAAATCACAGTTTGCTTGCAACTATGGTAGCATTTTGACTTGGATTATAAAATTGTAAAGAAATGTAACTGCTTCCCATAGTTCCACATTTAACCAAATAATAGATCACTAAATGCTTTCAAACTATGCTAATCACTTTTAATGCCATCTGAATTTAAGAGTCCTCCTCTGAAACTTAAAGGGTAGAACTATTGAGTATATAATGAGTCACTAGAGACTGTAGAAACAAAATATGTGGGCATGTACTGTAATTTTTAAGGTGTCTATAAACTGGTTACTTTGACAGAGTGAATTAGTCTCAAGCATTAGTGATCCTCCAGGAAGGAAAGCTACTGAAGTGAACTTCCTTGATAACAAGAAGGATGAGAGCACAAAAAAAAGTTGGGCAACTGAGGTGACCCTAGAGAAAAACTGTCTGCTTTCTTTATATAATGACAGTTGGGATCCTTTCACTCAAGTGTAAGTATACATTTATGGGGTGAGGCTTGATCAAGTATCCCCTGAATTGAGAAGACTCATTTGGGATGTCAGATCACACAACCAGAAGTCTTAATTATCATCACAGAAATTTCAGCTTGAAAATACTTACTGTTTGAGCTATTTCAACTATAGTAGCAGGGCAAGATTATGTATTATAGTCGTTTTGCAGTAGTTTGCATTATAGAAGAGATGTCAGTATTCAAAGTAACTGCTGTTGTCATTATCAAACAGATCAGCAAAGGCTCTATCTACCACATTACCTCCTGGTTCTCTGAAACAGGAGGACTTAATGATATTACTGATGTTACAAAAAACAATGTTTTTAAAGTGAAATTTGTTTTTCCCCCTAGTCAGTTAAGATTACGAGAGAGAGATGCATCTGCCTATGAAAAAGATACTCAGCCTCTGGAAGAAGCCAGATTACTAGCAAATAAGAACTCTTCAGATGTAATGGTACACGGTCTACTTCTATGACTAAGTGAATATTTTCTGGATTGAGCATGACTATTTTATGCAAGGCGTAACTTAAGTAGATGATATTTAATTGTCCCAGTGTTATGGCAGTTTGACTGTTATTGTCCTGAAGTAGTACGTTATATCACAACATTGCCATACTGACTGCTAAGTAAGACAATTCAACCTGAAGAGCAGATTTTCTGAGAGTTTTGCTGTCTGAGATTGTGAAACAAACATGATGCGTGGGTGTAGTTTCCCTGGGGGAAAAAAGTGTTTGCTTATGTCATAACCAGCTTTCTCTGGTGGTTTGGTGTTCAGGGGGAAAGCACACAAAAGACTGCTTAGTTTTAAATGGGATTATTTGGGCCATTTGTTAAAGTCTTTGATTGAAAAAGCATTATCCCATGGCAGATCTTTTGAAAGTTACTCTAAAAGTCATTTCACCTCTTGTGTTCTTATGTAAGCAATAGATATTATGTACAAATGTGGTGCAGTCATAGAATCATAGAAAGTTAGGGTCTGAAGGAGCTTCAGGGTCATCTAATACAACCCCCTGCTCAAAGCAGGACCATCTCCTAACTAGATCATTCAGCAAGGGTTTTGTTGAGCCAGGCCTTAAAAACCTCCAAGGCTGGGGAGATTCTACCACTTTTCTAGGTAACCTGTTTCTGTGCTTCACCACTCTCCCAGTGAGAGAGGTTTTTTCCTAATATCTAACCTAAACTTCCCTCGCTACAACTTGAGACCATTGTTCCTTTTTCTGTCATCTGGCACCACTGAGAGAAATCTAGCGCCATCCTCTTTGGAACCATCCTTCAGGTAGTTAAAGCCTGCTATTAAATCCCCCCTCAGTCTTCTCTTCTGCAAACTAAATAAGCCCAATTCTCTCAGCTTCTCATAAGTCATGTGTCCCAGCCCCCTAACCATTTTAATTGCCCTCCACTGGACTCTCTCCAACTTGTCCACATCCCATCTATAAATGGGGTGCAGGGGTGCAAAACTGGATACAGTACTCCAGATGTGGCCTGACCAGTGCAGAAGAGAGGAATAATTACTTCCAATGATCTGCTGGCAACACTCCTACTAATGCAGCCCAGAATGCTATTAGCCTTCTTGGCAACAAGAACATACTGTTGACTCATATTCAGCTTACTATCCACTGGAGCCCCCAGGTCCTTTTCTGCAGAGCTGCTGCTTAGCCAGTTGACCTCCAGCCTGTATTGGTGTGTGGGACTCTTCTATCCTAAGTGCAGGACTTTGCACTTGTCCTTGTTGAACCTCCTGAGCTTGCTTTTGGCCCAGTCCTCCAATTTGTCTAGGTCACTCTGAATCCTAGCCCTACTCTCCAACCTATCTACTACACCCCCAGGTTGGTGTCATCTGCAGACTTGCTGAGGGTGCACTCCATCCCATCTTCCAGATAGTTACTAAAAATACTGAACAAAACTGGCCCCAGGACTGACCCCTAGGGCACTCCACTTGATACCAGCTGGTCCTCAAGCCACTGATCACTACCCGTTGAGCCTGATGATCCAGCCAGCTTTCTATGCACCCGACAGTCTATTCATCTAACCCATACTTCCTCAGTTTGCTTGCAAGAAGGCTTTGGGAGACGGTATCAAAAAGCTTGCTAAAGTCGACATATATCACGTCCATTGCTTTCCCTGCATCTGCAGAATCAGTCGCCTCATCATAGAAGGCAGTCAGGTTGGTCAGGCATGACTAGCCCTTGGAGGAAAAGAAAGTGATCAGAAGCAGTCAGCATGGATTCACCAAGTGCTTTGAAATGGATTTCTTGAGGACCTGCTTCATGGTTTTTCCAGGGACAGAGGTGAGGCTGACTGGCCTGTAGTTTCTTTTATCCTCCTCCTTCCCCTTCTTAAAGATGAGCACTATATTTGTGCTTTTCCAATCATCTGGAACCTCCCCCAGTCACCGTGAGCTTTCAGAGATAATGGCCAGTGGTTCTGCAGTCACATCAGCCAACTCCCCCAGTCACATTGCATTTGGCCCCATGGACTTGTACATGTCCAGCTTTTCTAAGTACTCCATAACCTGTTCTTTCACTGCCCTGCTCACCTTCTCCTCAAACTGTGCTGCCTAGGGCAGTAATCTGGGAGCTGACCTTGCCCCTGAAGACCAAGACAAAAAAAAAGGCATCGAGTACTTAAGCCTTTTCTTCCTCATTTATCCCCAAGTTGCCTCCCACATTCAGTTAGAGACCCACTTTCCCTGACCTTCCTCTTGTTGGTAACATAATTGTAGCAACTCTTCATGTCCCTAGTTAGCTGCAACTCCAATTGTGCTTTGGCCTGATTTCATCCCTGCTTGACTGAGCAATACTAATACTCCTCCCTAGTCGTCATCCCACCCATCAGTTCTCTGAGGGAGTCAAAGTCTGCTTTTCTGAAATCCAGGGTCCATATTCTGCTGCTCTTTCTTCCTTTTGTCAGGATCTTGAACTCAATCATCTGGTGGTCACTGCTGCCCAAGTTGCCACTTCTACATCCCTCATCCCCCAACAATCTTCTGTGTTTATGAGTGCAGGTGAAGAAAAGCATGGCTCCAACACACTCCAAAAACTTCCTGCATTTCCTGTGCACTGCTATATTGCCCTCCATGAGAACCATGGCCTGTGATCTGAAAACTTCTGCTAGTTGTCTGAAGAAAGCCTTATCTACCTCATCCTCCTGGTCTGGTGGTCTATAGCAGACACCCACCACAGCATCACCCTTGTTGCTCTCCCCTCTAGCCTTAACCTAGAGACTTTGAACAGGCCTATATCCTGTTTCATACTGGAACTCTGAACAATCATACAGCTCTTCTACATACACAACAACTCCTCTTCTCAGTTTGTACCCATCCATGACAGTGCTCCAGTCATGCAAGCTATCCTACCAAGTCTGTTTATTCCAATTGCATTGTAGTTCCTTGACTGTGCAAGGGCTTCCAATTCTTCCTACTTGTCTGTACACAAGCGCACAAAGCTTGGGAAACACTAGAGGTAAGTAGCCAATTGCCACACTGTCTCAGGAAGAATAGGAGGCCTTGCCTGTTGCCCCCTCCTCCTTATGCTTCTTCCAGGTGTCCCACTTACCTCAGGGCTTTGGTTTTCATCCCCCAGTGAACCTATTTTAAAGCCCCCCTCACTAGGTTAGCGAGCCTGTCTGCAAAGATGCTCTTTCCTCTCTTCATCAGGTGGATCCCATCTCTTCCTAGCAGTCCTACCAGTTGTTCTTGAAACAACATCCCATGGTTTAAGTAGAATCCCTGCTGGTGCCACCACCTGCACACCCATGCATTGATCTGCCAGTTGTGTCTACTCCTACCAGGGAGCTTCCTCTTGACCAGAAGGACAGAGGAGAACACCAAATGTGCCCCTGTCCCCTTCACTTTTTCATCCAGAGCCCTTTTACATAAACCAGAATTGTGAGTACGTGGTAAAACAAATTGAAGGTAACTGACAGCATGAAAAAGTATTGCTGAAGCCACAGAAAGATATTGAAATAAATAAACGTTGCTTACATTATACTTGAGATGAACACAACAGTGCAGATAATTATGTCTTAAGTACTATGTGTTCTTTGTGATGCAGCAATACTTCCTTACACCTGAGGCAGAAAATGGGGTTAGAGGGCTAGAACTTCATAGGCAGCCTATGTTAAGTTACAACCATACTACTGATCAAGGAAAAACTGAAAGGTAAGTAAGCACTTTATGTATTTTACCAATTGCAAATATTCCTAAATGCTTGTGCATATTCATAGGTAATTATTTATACTCCAAATGTGTTTGTACAGTGACTATCTGAAATTTAAGTAGTTGCAATGGCCTCATCTTACAGTAAAAGTGGTTGCTTTTGAGTATACAGGAGCCAAAGGGAGGAGCTGGTAGCAAAAATATCATCATCCTGATGCACAGGCAGTTAATCACATTCAGTGAAATTCTGATGTTAATGAAAAAACATTAAAACTCTCACCTACAACAGAGACATGATTTCACTCAGTAAATTGCTTCCTAGTCCAGGAGAGCTATCCAAGGCTTAAATTCCACTTGCATATTACTGTAAAGGGCATAAGTAAATCATAGGTTTTCTGTGGGCCCTCTGCACAGAAATAAATTCATTCCATGGTTGTTAAGTCATGAATTATTTCATTATTTAAAAATATTTAAAACAAAATCCAACATTTAATAGAAGCCAAAGGACTTATTCTAGTAATAACAAATCAAAGGGAAAAGAGCCAGGTATGTATAGTTATATAGAACTGAGCTGAATACTTGATGTCTCTTACTTGTAGAAATTCTCTCATGAAATCTGGTTTCATTTATTCAGCAGTTTAAATTTTAGGCAAATGAAATCTCCATCTAAAGCCAAGCTTTTGAATGCGTATAATATGGAACACAACACTGTTCATCTAGAAGTGCTGCAAGAGCAAGGTAGGAGCAAGAGCAAAAGGCTGTCAGGTTTTTTTTTTTTCTTCCAGGTTATTCAGTGAATTTTATCATTTCATAATTCTGGTAAAAGTTACCCACTATTCAATTAATTTTTCTATCGCTTCAGGAAATTTAGTTCATCCCTCAAATCACTGTTTTCATAAAATAGTGGAAAACTGTCCAGATGAATGTGATAATATCATACATCCCAGATTGAAAACACAAGTGTCAAATAAGGCAAGCAGAATACCTTGCTCTTATGTTAAGAAGTGAGTATAAAAACTGAATATAATCTCTTAAGCAATACAACAAGTTAAGAACATTAAAAATGCTGCGAGTTGGTTAAGGGACTGATTACTTAAACTGTTCCTGGTCATCTTACCATTATTTGTGTGTACTTGTCTAGGGCAAAGGCATGCCCAGATGCATGTGTTTCTGCTCAAACATTTATGTGCTTTGCTAACAAGAAAAGGATTACTCATTTTTAAAAAGTTAAGCTGAATCAGATCTTATTGCCATGACTCATGCTGCAATTAACAGCTTAGATTTTTTTGTTTAGTTATTATTACTCAAACTCCTAAGTTTCATCTTGTCCTTCAAAGCTCAGTAATCTTGTTTAGGCACATTTCCTTTATGAATCAAACTGTTTTTCCTAAACGAATAAATTAGAAAATGTTAAATGTACATCTTATTATCCATAAAGGTTTTTATCTATTTGTTAAAATCTAATCCTTGTACTGTTTTTAAAACATACAGAAGAACGAACATGGAGAATAGAAAAACTGATGGCAGAGAGTCAGTAAGCAGACAGCATTCAGCCTTCATTCAGGAAAAAGCAATGGATTTAGATTTATCAGATACTAATCTGAGTAAGTAGCAATGGCAGTGTCCAGAACTGTGTAATATTGATTCCTTGTAAGATGAATAGTTACTGTAACATTAACAAGGTCTGCAGAATATGAAGACATGTTTGTGTACCTTTTAAACTCAACACTCACTAGAATGACATTTTTGCATGAACTTCCAACACTGCAACTGCAACATTTCCAGAATTAAGATACTGATATGCACACACAAGTCTTTGTACACATGCATGCAGATTTTTATACACATTCACAACTGTGCTCACACATTCCCAGAGCATGTTTAAAAGATATTGTGGACTTCTTTCAAACTTAACTGGTTAGGCTGTTAAACTGAACAGGTTTTAAATGATCATTTGTAGGGTAGAGGCTTTTTATAAGAAACCTCAATTCATTATGCCATTCATTGTCCTACTTGGGGTTGGGAGCATATTGATCCCTCATATCCCACCTTAGCAGTATAGCTCCATTGGACCCACACCAGAGACCACCCTGTCTCAGAGTAAGGCAGATGCCATATCTGTCAGTAGTTTAGTTAAGACTGGCATTGGAGTCAGGACAACGGGTGTTTATTTCTGCTGTCAAGTACTACTCTTTGAGAGTACTCTTGTGGCTCGAGTGGTTTTTGGGGCCAGTCTCAGTTCTGAGCATGTGGGCATCCTGTTTCTCTGAATTACCTTTGATATTTATTTCTCTGTGATGTCTATATAGAGATTATATAGAAGTGCTGGTACTTCTATGGGTAGTACTGTTATGTGAATGAGTTAGAATAAGGCGTTATCTTATTACATTTTCTTTCATAGTCCTCTTCATTTTCAGTGGTTCTACAAAGTGCTCCAATACTTAGCAATTTAAAATATTAAAACACAAAAACCACATACCCCAAATCTGACTTCAGTAGGACTGCCTGCTGGAAGAAGGCTCGTTTTGCCCAACACCTGAGATTTGTCAAAATGGGAACTGAATGCAGATTTTTCAAGGATGTCTTTTGTGTCTTCAGGGAAGTCGCTTAATATGAGGAGGCTCAATTCTCTATCTAGAAAATGGATCTACTTCGTACATATGAAGAATATTAAGAAAAGAAATTTGTTACATGATAGTGTGATCTGATCAGATGCTGGTAGAAGCCATAGGGATACATAGACTAGGTAATGCAGCATGTTATCTGTAACTTTATTTTAGGCACCTTCTGATACAACTTTTGATTTAGGCAGTGATTCAGAAGACTTCTCATACTGTGCTTCTTATGATAATTCACCAAGTGATGACTTTATGGAACAGAAGACTAAAAGTTATAAGCCACACCAAACCAAAGGTACACATGATGTCAAAACTACTAAAAGGTTTGTACGAAAACTTTGTTTATTGTGTAATTTTTTTTTTACAATTATAACATTTCTTATTTTCAGGTTTCAGATGCAACACAGGAAGCAGAGATTGGTTTAAATGTAGGAACCACAAAGAATCTATTCAGTCCTGTGCCATGTGCAGAAACAAAAATATCAGCTCACCTTGTGAGTATAGCGTGTTACTGAAAGACTACTATCCACAAGCAAAGCTTTATGTATTACAGCCTATATCTGTAATGGCAAAAGGAAAACCTCAGCTTCCATATAAACAGTTGGAGTCGTATTAATGCCAATGGTCAAGTTGGCTTGACTAATTCAGTATAGTATAGATCTTTCAGGGAAAGATTGTGAAATCCACCTTTACATAAATAGTTGCTTGTCCTCTGGAAAGTCCTTATGTAAACCTATGGTCATGAAATATGCATACATTGAGTGTATCCCACAAGCAGTTCAACTCATGAGTACAGCGCGACTAAATATATTGCAATAAAGCAGAATCCCTTTTCAGGTCACACAAGTGCTTCCTAGTCTAAGCAACAGACCCTAGAGACTCACTTTTTTTGGGTCAATTACAGTAGTCTCTTCGTGAAACAGGATGGCACCACGTTTTCTACCAACATGTTTAAAATATTGAAATCTTAGGTATCACTATGCCAACTACCACTTGCTCTTGGGCCACTGCAGAGTTCTATGAAAATAAACTAATTTTTTTTTTTATTTCAGCTTCTGCCACTGTCCTGTATGATTTTCAACAAGTCAGACAGCCTGATTATTTTCAGAAATGTTGATCACTCAAAGCAATCTTAAAGTCTCTCACTCTGGCTTATGTTTCTCAGGGAGGAATACTTGGATAAAAGTACCAATATTTTGAAATATAAAATGCTGTGCAAGTGATACATAGAATTAATGCATTTGTTATGATTATGCTGTGCTGTCATTAATTTCCTTTTGCCCTCAGCATCATTACAGTCCAGGGATTGGAGTACAAATATATGCATCCATTGTCAAAGAAATGAAAGCACCCACGAATCTATCAAAGATACTACTGGTAAATAATACCACTGACTTAATTGCATTACAATGTTTGGTGTACAGTCTACACAGTAAAAGCACCAACTTTTAAAAGAGATTTTGTGTAGACAGTATATTGAAGTGTACAATACTAAACTGAAATCTAATCAAGGAATGGTTTTGTCTAGGAGAAGGCAAGGGAGAGAGAGCTCAGCGTTTTGAAACATTGTTGGTTGGACAACACAGAAGCAAGCATTGTTACTGGCATGTTTAAAAATGCATCTAGAAAATGGGCTTTATATTTTTATGAAGGATTCTGTGCGCTTCAAAAACTGTGTTCATAGAATGCCACTTTGATTGGTCACCAGGCCATTTTGTTTTTACTAATTACAGCAAAAGCTTTGTTATTTGCACCCATAGGGAATGGGGGGGTGCCGGATAACAAAATATGCTGGTTAATAGAGGCCCCAACGGGCGTTTTTGCCTGTTTGGGCTGCCACCCGTCCTGCCACACCTGAGGGACAAGGTGGCGGGCCCCACGCAGGCTGTTATGCCCTGGGGGCTCAGCAGCGCAGGCTGCTTTGCCCTGAGCTGTGGGAACTTGGCGAAACCGGAAGTGCCACAGTGGGCACTTCCAGTTTCGTTGTTACCTTGCAAGCTGGCGTGCCGGCTTGTAAGGTGCTGGTTAAGGCAGCTTTTACTGTATTAAGGAATATCAGTCAAGAATAGTCTTGAAGTGTTTTCCACTTTCTGTCTTGTTATCCAAATATTAGGCACTTTACTAACTTAATACCTGAAATATGGTATTTCCTTTTCATTTACCTGCAATAGTTGGAGGACCTCTGGAATCTCTTTAATAGCCTCTTTTCTATGACTAGTAAAGACACTGGTCAGACTTCCACAGTTTATAAACCCCACAAATAATAATGGAGGGAAAAGGATTAATGAAAAAGACTAATTAAAAGAGCACAGGAAGAACAAAATATATTATGGCTAGACACAATTTGGGCTTTTAAGAAAAACAGCAATGATTTCAAGAGTCACAACATCTTGAATTAGCAGATAAATCTTTTTCTAGGTATTTTTGTTGGTATTTAGTAATTCTATGGGTAAAGCAGAGGAGATGCTTTTTGCACTGCTCCCCATGACTGATTAGAAAAACCTTTTAGTTTAATAAATGTTATATCACAGAACAATCCCCAAAGCAGAGGCTGTAGGATAGCACTTAAAAAAACACATATCACTGGTTTTACCAAGTGAAATACTAACTGTACAACGCTGCAAGAGACACAGTTGGGTCGGGGGGGGGAGACTTTCATTTTTAGCGGTGGAAACTTCTGAGAAATGTCCATTCCTAGAAATGTTTCCAAGAGAAGAAACAAGAGCGGCATTTAGCCTGTAACCGGCTCCTTTTCCCTGCTCCTTGCACCTTCCCAAAACCAGGTCTGAGAGGAGAGTGAGGATGAGGACAAGTCTATTCCCCAGTCCAACTGCTCCTGGGAGGACTTTCTTCGCCTCATAGGCTTTTAGGGCATTTATACACATGCTCTCCGAGGAAGGAGGGGGCACTTCAATTAGAGGGGGAATGCTGATACACATGATGCTGGAGTCTGCTGAAGCATGGTAATTACATTCTAGCAGACTCTGGCAACATGCGTTTCAGCATCCCTGCATGAAAAAAAGTGGTGGCAGGGGCACTTCAACTAAAGCCTGTTTGAGCTTTAGTTAATCCACCCCCGCCACCATTTTTCAATGTGGAAACACCAATACATATGATGCTCTGGGGGCTTTAATTACAGTATGTCCAAGCAGCCTCACTGCATGCGTATAGGCACCCTTAAATTGCTACATGTGCCACCCAGCTGGGCAGCACATGTGGCCTTTGAAGCCAGCAGTACTGGCAACTGGGACAAGAAAAGCTTCCCTGAGCTAGCTTCCTGCCACTGCCAGCATGGAAGTCACCCTTCCTTCCCCATCACACAGCTGGGCAGCAGGGGTAGCAAGGGGAAGCCAGAGAGGCCAGGAACTAGGCTGAGGGCAAGCCCAGTCCACAGTTAATGGAAGAGGCAGGGGACAGCAGGTGCTGTTCCCTTTCCCCCCTCCAGACCAGGCCAAGAGGGTAGTGTACAGTTTATTCTGGGAGAGTTTCTCTTGCAAGGCAGATCTTCCAGGATGATATCTGCTTGTACTAGAAACACTTGCTCCAATTTTAATATTGTTGAAGCCTAAGTGCATTGCTAATCTGTCTATTCATTACTGTAGTGGGCTATGCAGATTGAGAGCATATACCACCTCCTCCTCCCCTTCCCCCCCCCCCCCAAAAAAAAGCCACCCCACAAAACCCTATTCTGTCATACATGAAACATTAGCTATTGTTTCCTGTAGACTTACAGTACCTTACTTGGTGACTATGGCCTCAAAATTTCATCTTTTTCAGAGAAAAAAAGAATTGCTGCCCAAAGTGTTTCCAGAAACAAACAGCCAGATCAATCTGCATGCAGACTTTCTGAACAGTAAGTGATAGCAGTTGATTGCTATAAATATTACCACAGAAAATTATTATTAAAAGATGCAGCATGCATGGAAAGCACTTGTATGCATGTATGCAATTCTGTTTTGCATATTAAAATTGTAGCTAGTGAAAGCACAGTATGTACAAGGAGAAAAACTGTATAGATTTTGTTAGATTTGTTCTAATCAGGCAAGCCAGGTTGTGACAGATGTCTGTAGCAATGAGTTGCAGTACTTACTTTAATGTAATAGTCTAGTCTTTTGTTTTTTAATTCCTTTGATAATATAAGTGGTTCTCTATTTTATCTGCTCATAGAAACCTGCTATGATTTTATGTTAAGTAGGATTTTACTATAATTTGGAGATATTCCAAATTAAACATTTTTAATACTGAGTGCCTTCTCTTTCAAAGGAGGCACCACTGGATGTTCTAATGAACATACCTGTCTATAAAACACCAGATTCCCTACCCCCACATCAAGCAACTATCAATCTGTGATTGTAGTATACATAGCATAAATGTAACACACCAATAATATGCTATTATTAAACAAGTAATACAATATAAAAAAGCAGTATTGTTTGAAAATAGGATTTCGTTTTGGTCACTACAAAAAAAAAAAAAAAAGCGTTTGTATGAATATTCCATATTTTCTGTTCTAGACAAAACTTGGAGGTTCCCAAAGCCTTGTACTCAAGGATGTATGATACAGTTATCCTTTCACCTCAATATTTAGCTATCAGGAAGAGTCATAGTAGTAATTCAGTGCTTGGAAATAGATACAACAGTGATACCAAGACAAAGGTAAAAAAATAAGGTGAAATTTTCAAAGGTATCTAGGTAACTTGGGGGAATAAGTCAGACTGGCCTTCAGTGGCAGTCTTTAAAATCCCACGCAGACACTATTAAATTATGATATAACTTGTGTTGTACTTGTTGCCCAACAAGGTGGGGTGGGGAATGTCACTGGCTTTTGACTACAAATGCATGCAATTTACCAACCTACTATGCCAAACTCACGTAACAACCTTTTCATTTAGCTTCAGTAAGTTTTCATTTAAGATAAATGCATGCTAAATAATTTCTACATTAAGCCACAGAGAGAACTGACAGAGCAGACTCTTAGCTTCTAAAATGGACCGTTCAGAACTGGTAGCCTAGGGGGACAGGAGATGGCTGTCACGTCTTCATGATGGCAGTCTTGAGCTGCTTATTGCCCTATAGCAAGGCTGTTCAACTTTTGAATGGCTGGGAGCCACACTTCCCAGACCACATGCCATGCTGTGCTGCACACAATGGCCACCATAGCAGATCTCCCATGCCCTGAACACTGCCATATGCTGCCCTCCACCCCAGCATCACATGGCAGGTGTGAACCTGCTGTACCGCATGGGGTCCTCAGATGCCTCCCAAGCCCAAAGTTTCCAATGGTGGCAGCAGCAGGAGCTGGAGCCATTGGGGAACTGGGAGCCCAAGGGCCACAGGTTAACCCCTTGGGGCCTGGATGTGGTCAACTGCCAACCAATTGGGCAGCCCTGCTCTATAGTCAAGTAGCCCTGGGGGCTTGTTTAGTAGGGATGTGGAAAATTTCACTAGGTCCTTTGTTTCAAAGCTGTTTCAACATGTTTCAAACTCAAAACAGAAAGAAATTGAAATGAAGCAAAAGGCTTTGAAATGAAACAAGGGCACTCAGTGTTTCAAGTTTCGAAGCCAGACTTACTGGTCTACAGGACCGGTCCCAGGCGGCAGCCTCCTGTCATCTGGCATGCAGACTTGGGGCTCACAACCCCAGGAGGCCTGCGGGGCTGTGCGCCTCAAGATCTGCATGCCAGATGACAAGAGGCTGCTGCCGCCGCCACCTAGGACTGGTGGCAGCAGCAAATCTTCCCCAGCACTGGGTGCGGGCTGTGCCCAATGCCAGTCCCAGGCAGCAGCCTGAGCTCTCTCTCATCTAGCAGAGCCCAGCAGTCTTCCTGGGGGTGCGAGTCCCCAGACCCAAGCCCCAATGAGAGGAGGCTCAGGCTGCTGGTTCACCTGGGACTGGTGCTGGGCACAGGCTGCACTTAGCACCGAAGAAGACTACTGCTGCTGCTGCAGCCCAAGACCTCTCTCACTGGGGCACAGATCCAGGTGCTCGCACCCTTGGCAAGAGTCTGGCAAAGCCCCACAGCCCTCCCAGGGGTGCAAGCCCCCGATCTACACACCCATGACAAGATGCTGCCGGCAAGTGTCTGTACTATTGGTTTGACCAGTTTGAGGTACAGTTTCCCAGAAACCTCTGCACCTATGTCCTTGGCAGGCTTCATGCCCTCAGAAGGGGCTACCATCCTTGTACTGTTCATTCAAATCAGGCAAGAAATTACCAAATTTTAGGCATTTTCATGATTCCCCATTATAGCCTACAGGCGAAATGTCAAACAATGAAACCATTTCAACAAAAGGAAACGGGACAGTGCTTCAACACTAAACGAAACTCTCCCCCTACAAAACAGTAAAACAGACGTCGAAACAAAACAATAGTGTTGTGCACAGCCCTACTGTTTAGATTATGGTACTATCCCCAGACTTCCCCTAATCTCTGCCTCACTGCATGTAAACTTCACCCTAACACACACTACCTGATTTCTCTCCCAGAGTTTGCAGGACAGTCCTAAAGGTGTCACTTGACAATGCTGTGTCTCATTTTTTAACACAATACAATTCTGTTTTGTATGTAAAGGGATATTTTAAATTGCCAGGGAAATAAATATCTATAACAGTTTGACTATGATTTGGTTCCAACAGATTTTAAACTCTACTTTGGATCATGCCATACAGACAGCAAACAGCTTGAAGAAAACTACAGAACGAATGGTACAAGCAGTTTCTGAAGATCTAGCTAAAGTTAAAACTCATCAAAATAAATGTTTTTAAGCTATTCAAGCACTGGCATTCTTCCTGCTAGGAGCTGAGTGCAGCTGGTCTTGGATACATGAGAAAAAGACACCTGAATTATATTATATAAAGACAGTCCTGTTTTTTTCCACTGAGGTGTATGTGTTTGGGGGGGGGGGAAGAGACAGAACTAGTAGAAACAAACTTTGAAATTGCACTAAGGCATATTCAGACTAGATGAAAGGAAGAACTTTTTAAACAATGAGTGGATAATCACCAGAACAGGTTTCTTTGAGAGGCATTGTGATCTCTGTCACTGAAAGTTTAAAGTGGAGGTTAACAAACAATGGTTTGAGCAGAAGGGCAGACTAGGTAACCTCCTGATATCCCTTCCAGACCTATTTTCCTATAATTCTATGGAGAGACTGTTTTGAAAGTAAGCTGCCCAATTTCCATTAGAAACACTGAAGTTATTTATCCAACATGTAGAGGATTTAAAAAAAAAATCCTTTAAGGGCCGGCTAAGTGCCATCTCCATGAAAAGACAGACACTGTGTTCAAAATTTTATTGAAAAGACTGAATGCAGTCCATGATATTGTTGAATTTATAAAAGTAGTAGTTAGATTAAAACATTAAGCTGTTTCTTGCTGATTCTGTATTCAACTAGAAGAGCAGAACCCGTTAGCATTGGAAGACACTTTCACATATTTAATTGAACATTAAAAAGAGTAAGTCTGACCAACTCAATTTGTCAATTTTCAAAAAGTAAAACAATTAAAAACACAATTCAATTAATTTTATATCAATCAGTCTTAGCTATCCAGACACACCCTGGTGGAGACTTTTTTTTTTTTTTAAACAATACGCATTAGATTAGTACTAAAGTTGGCCACATCTTGCTGAGGAGACATGTTGTACAGACTATGATACAGGCCCTTTCGTAATTCTTTGGTAGAAAGGAGCAAGAGATATACTACTTTTTCCAGCTTATGTTGTAATGTCTTTGAAATGGCACTACAGAGTTTGCATTATTACCTGATAAAAGACCATTTACTTTACACACAAAAATACATGAACTTCACACACAGAGCAGCAAACAGAATTGAGCTCTCAGCGGTACGTTTTTTCTATGAAATTCTGTAGGGACAAATCCCATCAAATATTTTTTATGGTTTCATACAAACCTTCCATCATTCTCCGAAGTATTTTATTGAGAGTAACAAGCATGTAGTATGTCACTTATTAACTTTCACCCCACCACACAACTCCCACTCAGAAGATATGTGTTGTCTCATAGGTATATCCGATTAATATTCTGTCCTATGAGTTTTCACAAAATGATGCTCATTAGAGAGTGTTTATATTTCTTACTATATATTTTTCAGTTAATTACTGTACATGTTGCATAAAACTCTCATAGTTAGATGACACATTGCACTTGTGTGAAATAATCTTAACATATATTATATTTCGTTTTCCTCTGAAACCTCTACATAAAGCCAGATTCTTTTATTCCAGTCATTTTTCAGCAATAAACTCTCCTTTTTCCAAGATAGAAAAAACTTAGTTTTTGAAGACATCATTAGAGTCTATATACAAACACAATTTCTAAATTTAGCATAATTTGTTACAGTAGTAAACATGCCCTTTTCAGAACGCACTTTAGTCAACTGCTGCCTATACCAAAGTGTTAGACTCCCTGCCCGTCTCCAAAACGGCAAAAGCAGCAAATTTCACTTATAAAAAGTTATTTTGTTATCTGGGAGAACGTACTGTCCTGAATACAGCATTTGAAAGTTAATAAACGTATATACATATGATTTATATTATGAGATCTCTTAATAAATTTTATAGTTAGGCACCACTGAAATAACACCTGAAACATTACTATTTTGTTTCATCCTTAATGCAGACTATATCCTTTGGTTTATTAATTTTCTTTATATCATCCAGTAGTCTTTTAGGTGTCAAAATGTGTGTGGAACCTGGTAAAACATAATACTTTGGATTATTATAATTGTTTGACTTGCAGATAATACAACTCATTATTAAAAAAAAAAAAATCTGCATCTATAGCTATATCTATAGCTATAGATATCTATCTATCAGCGCTTCGGGTTACTGTACTTCTCATGCTCCAGGTACAGTCATTCTAAATGCTGTAGTTTCTTGAAATGCAATGAGTCATTGGCAAGTGCTCCCCCTGCTACCAAGGGGCTGGGGAACAACTGTGTCAGGTCTCTAGGGTTGGTTGGAAAGCAGAATCTGTTTTAGCAAAAACTCAAGGTTTTCACATCAGAGTAAGAGAGATCTTTCAAAATAGTTTGCAAAGGGATAAGAAATGAAGATACTCCCAATCTAAATGATTATAATACTTCCAAGTTTCTATTTCAACCAACTCAAAAGAATGGACTTGAACTTGTGTCTTCAACACATGCCCTAGACTGATCGACCATTTCTGGACTGGGGATTGGACATTTCTGAAAGAGTGGACTAATTTTTACTAGAAGTTTCACCCTGGACCCAATAAATTTTCCTGATGAAAGATCCATCACAAAGTTTTACCAAAAATGTTCTGTTTCAGTTAATTTTTTAAAATATTTGCTCAGAAAATTCTTACCATCACTGATCTGAAAAAGGAAAAAAAAAGCTACACAAAAAACAAACAAAACAAACTTGTTGCCCTGCTAACTTTTCCAGCTTGTATGGGCTTTAACAGGAGGTATTCTGTCTGGCTTGATAATAGGGGTGTGCAAAGCACACCCTATTTGATTGGGATTCAGATTCAACCCAAATCAGGGACAGCTATTTGATTTGTTCATTCGGATCACTGTCCCCGATTTGATTAGGCCAAATCCGAATCTAAAAGATTCAATACTTAAATCAGCTTTAGACACAGCTTTTAAAGATTTTTCTACATACCTTGAAGTAGCAGGTGCGGCTCGTTATCGCCGCAATGCTGGGGCAGATGGAGTGTCCCATGGGAGCATAGGGGCACCCCCGGCAGTGAACCCAGAAGTGGACCGGAAGTACTTCCCCCAGCTCGGCAATTGGCTGCGGGGGAACCCTGGGTGCCTCCTCTTCAGGAGGCACCAGTCACCAAATGCTCCCCAGCAGACCCGGAAGTGCTTTTACTCCACTTCTGGGTCTGCTGCTGAGTGCACTGGGGAGCCCCCCATGCTTATGTGGGACACTCCGTGTGCCCCAGCACTGAAGCCCCTGCTACCTAGAGGTATGCAGAAAAAACACATTTAAAAGCTGTGTCTATGTCCAAATCTTTCCAAATCGATTCAGAGGGTTCCGATTCAATTTGGAGATATTAAAGGGTCCTCCGATTAATTCAGATTCGGAGATTCAGCCACTGAATCAGGCCAAATTGTATCAGGGACCAAAGCTTTGCACAGTCCTAACTTGATAGTATGTTGCATCCTAAACCTGACAGGCACTCAGAGGGAGGGATTATAAAGCATTCCCCTTTCACAGATTGTAAGGCCAGAAAGGACTTTGGAAGTTCATTGCAGCTCCCTGTACCACGCAGGAAAGGTAACTGCAAGTCAGGTGACCCCAGCAAGGTGACATTAACCTACGTCTTTTAGTCTTTAAAAAGACTAAATGGTAAGAAAATGAAATAACGCAACTCCAGTATTAACATCTGAAGACACACTTACCAATGATAACTTCACAAGATTTGCAGGCTTGAGAAACTTCATAAGCACAACGCATCTCAGAGTAAGTAATGCCTCCAGCTACAAAAATAATCAGCTTAGAGCCACTCTTCCGGTCATCTGGTTGATTAGTCTTCGTTTTCTGGCGAACACTGTAAAATAGTTTGTGAGAAAAATTTAACGTAAATCAGCTGTAGATCGTTTCAATACCCGCGTTATTAAATTAGTGGAAGTGACAGACTAATCAGATGGGAAAACAATTATTTACAGTTGTGTGATCTAGCATCCAACTGATATTTGAACAAAAATGTAACTTTGAAAGGGAAATTAGTCACATAGCCAGACTAACAATAAAATATGAAAAAGCTTGTAGTAAAACATAAGACTACACAGCCATTACAAGAGTTTGGAAAAAGTAGGAAGAAAGCAAGGGCCTTGTGCTAGTAAAGCCCACAAGAAAAGCCTCGCAGAGAAAAGAATATAAATATTCTGAAAGTTAGCAAGTCAACAAACTCTACCACACGAAGTAACTCTGAGAGATCACAGGCATCTTAACTTTCTCAGTTCCTCAATGTAAACTGCACCTGGAGGAAGACTGAATGAGTCTGAGGGATTGCTAAAAGACAGCAGTATTTTAAGAACTCTCCTCCTCTATAACACTCTTTGTGCTACTGGAGACATCTGACCTCTGATTAAATAGATCTGCAGCTTTGAATTGCACCTTTAAAATGTCCAAAAAGTACCCAAACTTTTACCTATAAAACTAGTAGGCTTATGCCAACAGGGAAGTATTCAATTTGAGTTTGGCCGATTCGGAGGACAGTGATTTGGTTTGGAGATTTGGGTCACTGTCCTGAATCGATTCAGCCAAGTCAGTTTCAGAAGATTTGGTGCCAATTTGGAGAGATTCAGTTATTTGGATCAACCAGGGAGAGGCAGGTTCTCCAGCTCCTTTGGCTGTGCCTGCCTCTCCTTGGGCAAGGGGAGTTGCAGGAGAAGCCCCCATGGCTGCCCTGCCCAGCCCCATCCCCCACCCAGCTCTGGCAATTGGGGCTTCTGGGCACTTGTGGCAGAGCCCCCCTGCACAGTGCAGGGATCAACACCCACCTCCCCCCATTTGGCACTTGTGTGGCAGCTGCCCCATGGCACGGGTACAGTGCAGCTCAGCAGGCTGCGGGCTGCCTGGGAGCTGAGGCCGAGCGCTGCTGGACTCTGGCTGACTGCTGGAGCCACCCCAGCTCCCAGACAGCATGCAGCACCCTGCTGAGCCACGCTGCACCCATGCAATGCAACTGCTGCCATGCAAGTGCCAGGTGGGGGTGGGGAGGGACAATCCCCACTGCCCCGCACTACACAGGAGGACTCTGCTACAAGCCCTCAGAAGCACTAATTGCTGTTGCCAAAGCTTTTTTTTCTTCTTGAATTGCTAGGAAGTTGGACCAGGCGGGGATGGGGCCGGGCAGGGCAGGGCAGCCATGGGGGCTTCTGCCACGGCTCTGCCTGCCTCTGCCCCTGCAGGAGGTGCCACGGGGGCTCTGCCCTGCTACCACCTGGCCAGCCGGTATGGGGGCTGGGGGGCCATGATGCAGGCACGGCTCGCTCCGGGTGGCAGCAGGTCATAGCCCCCGCTCCCAGTACTACTGCCTGCATCAGCACTGGGAGCAGGGGCTTTGCGCTGGCACTGCTTGCCAGCTGGTGCAGAAGCAGGGCTGCCGGATGCAGGCACAGCAACGCTGGGAGCAGGGGCCATGCCCTGCTTGCCCCCTTCTGTCTGGAGCGAGCCACTCCTGCATCTTGCCCCACCCCCCTAACCCAGCTAGGCAAGCAGCAGCAGGGCAGAACCCCTGCTCCCAACGCTGCAGCACGCACATCCTGTATCACCTGTCCTCCCCCAAGTAATGCACCCCCCCGCACTAGCTGGGCAGCTTGTTCCAGCCCCAGTACCAAACCCAACCCTCCCCCCACCCCCAAATCATGCTTCTTCCCCTTCCCCTCCCCCAGTCTCAACAGACTTACCATCTGGAGACAGCTGTGTCACCTGCCTGTTTAGTCTATGGCTGAATCTCCAAATCTTTTTCAAATCAATTCGGAGCTTTTACTTGGTCTCCCGATTTGATTTGGATTTGGAAATTTGGTCCCCAAATCAAAAAAAAAAATCGGCTACCAAAGCTTCACACAGCCCTAATAACTAGCCAAAAATAGCACCTACACCTACCAGGGGCAAAGAAAGTCTGAATATAATGATGGATATTTGTAACTTATAGCATTGATTACTGCAACTCACAGTAATAAAGCTGCATACCAGAAAAAAGCATTTCAATTGGTACAGAACTGCCACATACTGGTCATTCAGGAGCCTAACTAGGGGTAGGTGAGGGGACACAAGCCCTAGGCACTGATTAAGCTAGCCTTCAGAATTCACTGCTTCAAGAAACAGAAGTGACAAATGTACCTAATTTTGTAAGATTACACCATATATTTGAAAAGGTAATGAGAGAAGAAATTTATACCTGAACAACAACTGCAATAATTTACCTTACTACTCCTGAACCATTCCATGCTGGAGGGCACCGGGAACAGTAAGGCCATTCCTTTGAATCTAGTTTGTTTTCTATAGCATCCTAGGTGGGGGGAAAAGAGGTTCGTTTTAACCAATTATGTTGATTTAAAGCAAACTTTCATCTACAC
This sequence comes from Crocodylus siamensis, assembly GCF_052110815.1. Lineage (NCBI taxonomy): Eukaryota > Metazoa > Chordata > Crocodylia > Crocodylidae > Crocodylus > Crocodylus siamensis. Next base: position 66,850,648 of record NC_143399.1, read on the forward strand.
AACCGCTCAAGTCTCAACTCTGGCCAAAATCAGCTGCTTGGAACTTGAGTTCAGTCACAGTGATTTTCAAGGGCAGAGATGACAAGTATGGTTTGTCCACAACCACCACTTCTATTCAGTGAAGAAAAAGAAAAAAAAAAAATTCCACACCCCTAATCAGAGCTTTATTTAAAATAAAAGTAAGGAAGTTATATATGTGACTAGATCCTACAGTATCAGGAGTTAAAAAAAGTTCTAACCAAACAGCATCACAGCTCAGATTTTATCTGTGAGATATACACACACAGCCTCAAATTACTTGATTTTTCCCCCTAGAGAAACAACAAACAAAATGTTAAGCTTCACAAGCAGTGAACTTCCCAAATGACTTATGATATCAAAGGAAGGAATTAGTTCTTCAGTTATAATCTAAAAGACTTCACTAAAAAAAAAAATGTACAGATATCTCGCATACTAGAGAATCTAGAATCAGACTATCAACTATAGGTTCAAATCTCTCTTCTCTTAATTTGTTTCAGCAATCTTTCAAGCTTATTTTTGAGCATAATTTATCACAAGCATAACCAAAATTTTAAAAGATAAGTTCAAATGAACTGTTAAGCTTTTGAAGCATTTAAGAAATATTACATTTCAGGAACAATTACTTACCTCCATAACATCTTTAATAATAGGTGTCCATCTAGAAAGCTGAAACGTTTCCTCTGAGGAACGGTCCTTTCTTGACTGTTTACGTTGCTGAGTAGCAGACTTAGAAGAGGAAGAGATTGTTTTTAAAGACAGTAGTTTGGTATATTGCCTACTCCTAAAAAAAAAACACCCCACTCTCAACCCCCCCTCCCCCCCAAAAAAGCCACACCTAAATTCTTGCTTCACCTACTAAAAAGAGCCCAAATAAACAGCGGAAAACTTCAAAAGAAATAATATACTATATGCACAAAAACATATCTATAAATAACATTTAGCGACAGTTTAGAAAAATCACAGGAAACCCATATTCAGGAAAAAGGAGATTAGTAAATTGATGTTTATAAAAAATAATTGTTTTAATGCCAAAGCACATATAATTGTTTATGTAGTTCCTGCCTCTGTATTACTTTTGCTCAGTTTTTCACACCTGGGACTCCAGAACAGAAAGGATATTATTTTACTCCAGCTCTGGAGTCATGAAATAGCTCTTTCCCCTTTTTGAGCATAAAATGACAATAAATACCATGTTGAAAAAGATTTAGTATAAATACGTCTCTTTGACAGGGCACACTTTTTTCTGTAAGCTATCTGAATTAATCTTGTATGTCTTCTCTTTATTCAGAAAAAAAATCAACTCTGCAAACTACTAGATATCTCTTCCCCCAGCTTCCATTAGAGTCCCTGGCACTGGCAGGCGCCCACTTTTCAAGAAGCAAATTATCAATAGCAAGGGTGTCAAAACTCATCCAGCCACATGGGCCAGATGAGTGGTGCAAGACCAGTCTACAGACCAGGTAAACAATGCACAGGCCAGCCTGTGCCCCATGACCTGGATCTGGCCCATGGACCCTCCTCCTCACCATGCTGCCTCCCACATGCCAGATCTAGCATCCACATTGCTTGCCCCAGTGGATCTGGAACTACACTGCATTCCATTCCATTCTATTCCAGTCAGACCAGGACAAAAGTCACATGTGACACCTGTTCCATCCAGTCTGGAGCAGGCACTGCATATAAAACACAGGTCCCAGACCACCTGGAACAGGCACCAGGTGCAGCACAGTTCCTGAACTGGCCACAGGATGTGGCATGTGGGGGACCCACCGAGCCACCCCCACATGCCAGATCCAAAGCCCACTCTGGCTGGTCCAGGGCTGTCCCACATGTGACACCTGCTCTGGGAGTTGCATTGCACAGTGCCTGTCCCAAGCTAGCTGGAGCAGGCACCATATGCGGCTCACATCCTGCCAGAGTGGGCACAGCATGTGGCACAGCCCTGAATCAGCCAAAGTGGTTAGAGTGGACTGCTGACACTCATGGAGTCATGTCTGCCACCACTTTTCTTACCGCCAAATTTCCACACCCAAATCTCCCAACTGGTCTGGATATTTGACAGCAGGACAAGCAGTAGCAGTGTTACTTACTGTTGCTCTGGGAGCAGCAGGTATTAATACTGCCATTGTTTGCTACACTGCTAAATGTCCAGATCCATGAAGACTGCTGTAGGCTGGATGGCAGTTCCACAGACCGTATCTTAGTCACCCCTGCTCTAAGTGATCCAATTCTCTCAACCTTAGAAAATGACAAAAAAAAAGGGATTTCAAATATTTGTTACACTCAAAGCCTGCAAAACTGACTGGCTATGGAAGGAACAGTTCAGGTTAACATCCAGAACACTACTACAGAAATGATTGGAAAAAAAGCAATGCACGTTAGCAGTTTAATGGTCACAGCTGCTGAATAAGTGTTAGGAAGTTGAGTGTAAAAAAAAATAGTTTCTTACTGAGATGATAGGAACACCAAGGTATTGCCAGTTTTTAATCATGTCACTATCACTTTCTATCTGTACATTCTGGATCAGCTTGTCCAAGTTCTCTTGGGTTGTTCCTTTTGCCACAAGGAAAAATAAGCATAAGTTAACTAAGAAGTTCATATAATACTTGCAATGACAATTAGCTGTTGGTCCCAGTTGCATTAGATTATTCTTTTTTCTTTTCAGGATTTAAAATGAGCATGTGTGTCTTGGGTTGTCATAATAAGTACACTCCCGTAAATTTATCCTAACACTGTACATGGAATGAAGTAGCAATTGAAAGCTAAAATTTTGTTTGTTTTTTTCAGAGACTATCATGAAGCAAACAAAAAACAAAAACAACTCTCTGTACAGGAACCCCTCCCCCCCCCTTTATCCTTTAACACTCTGTACTTCCAGGCCCAGCACAGCAGCTCTGGATGGTGGTGCAAACCAGAGTCCCACTTGGAAAAACAGTTCATTTGGGATGAATTGAGGTAAAAGAGAAAGCAAGTCAATCCTCCTTGGAAACTGGATCACATAACTGGTTACCTAAACTTCTACTGCTCAGTGCTTACGATACAGAACTCAGGCCTGCATTCTCTTCTCTATATCATCCTTGTGCGCTACCACTCCTCCCCATTTACTCCATTACCCAGGATGCACCAAACAGCAAGTCTCTCCCCAAAACATCCTCTGATACTGACTAAAGGAGGGAAAATTCAAGCAACTATTCCATAACCAGAATACTGCAAGCTTTTCCAGTAATGATCCGCTAAAGAAAACAACAAACATGTTCGTTGGTTGTGCTGAATTACCGCTAGCCCTTTACAAGCAACATCCTGAAGACCTCTCTCATAGAAAGAGGGGTACATGGTATGCAGATCATGTCGTTTTAACCCTGGTCACAACATCTGGATCCAATACACTCTGTCTGGTCTACACACAGTACTAGGCTCTGCACTAATATGACTGAAATCTGCAGTATATACAGAAAAATAAGACAACTTATATCATACCATTTGTGCTAAAGATGTAAAGGAGGATCGCTCTTATTTTATCATACTTGTCATGATTTTTGTTGAGAAGAACTGGAAGAAGGACTCTCATTGAGTCTTTCACTTTCTGGCCTTCTGCATCAGTTCCAAGAGCCAAATCCTAAGTTAAAAGCGAATAAAGTCATCTTAGTTACCAATCATTAAAAACAAACTGCACCAATTTATGTCTCTAAATTTAAAGTTCCTCTGAAACTACAGTAGCACAAGTTGTTTTAACGTGTCCACCATAACACACAATTTAGGCGACATCCTCCATGAAGAAAATCACATCAACTCTATTGGCAGAGATGTTTCAACCTGTACACAGCTCTAGTTCATGCTTTACACCAGTGATAGAGGAGCACATTTTTAAACTGAGTAAAACATCTCAGTCAAGAGTTCACAGTAGTCAGATCCTAGTCTAACACAGCTTTAGCAAAGAGTTTCAATTATAATTATGTTGGCTGCCAACTCCTGTCAAAAACAGCTTCACCTAAAGCCCATTAGGAACATTTTCAAGCTACAAAATGCTTTTACAATGCACTTTGACAATACAAGTTTGTTTCAGATTTTGTTTACTGTGTTACCATATTGCAAACCAGAATTCTATAATGTAAGGACTCTCTCATACTTATGCTGTATTTTGCTGCCTTAAAAATGGTTTTATAATATTAAATTATAGAAATGTAGAAAAGCATAGAAATGTAAACAATTTTGCAGTTTGTACTTGCAATTCAATACTGTTAACTTAATGATAAATAAAATAAAACGCCCACAGAAAAGGATGTTACTAGTTAAGAATTCCTAATCTTAGAAAAGGTGGGAAGACAAACCATCTTGAAATTAGAAAGAGAAAAAAAAAATTCCTTTCCCCAGTTAAAGTTAACTAGATTTTCCAAAGCCAGAAGTAGATCATTTAATATTGGCAGGAGAGATTTGTGGATAATTTAATCTTGCTATAACATAAATAATCATAAGATTTTTTTTAAAGTAACCAAAGGGCAAATACTGATATTGTAAATTACTTGTAAAGAAAAAGTTAGTATTTCTGTATTGTTTACAAAAACGTGTTATTTTTCAACTGATTTTAACGTACCTGTTCGGTTTTGCAGAGTTTTTCTATGTTGGACTTAAACTTACTCATACAATCTTCTGCTATATTAAGATGGACCACTTGCTAGAAAATAGAAGAGTCTTATAACTTATCTTTTCACATAATTAAGTCATAGTAAAAAATGCAATTTCTTTCTACTAGTTACAAAAGACGTTTTGAAAGATTGTGGTTTTACCTCTCACCTAAAAGTTGGGTGCGTTTCTGTAATGATTAAGCTCTAAAATGTCTGAAGCAAGAATACTTTGGGGTTTAAGTCTGTTAACATAACTACAACAGATACAATTATATATCTTTATATTTTTAAGGCAGCTGCAAGTACAACCAAATGAAGTGTGTTGTTAACAAAATTTACAAAGCCTACAAAAATTACTGGCAAAGATTTTTGAGTCATAAGAATTGCCATTTACTGGGTCAGGCCCTAGGTCCATCTTGTCCACTTATTCTGTGTCACACAATGGCAGAGAGCAGATGCTGGAAGGGAGTGAACCGGGTCTGACCAGGGTTTTTCTCCACATTGTTCCTCTCTCAACCTTGCAGCCCCCAGCATTTAAGATCTAGGAGGATTTGATTCAGAGGCTATATCCCTAACTCCCATTACTTCTTCATTCTGGAAAAATGTGTCATCTGATCACAGTAAAAGGAAAGAAAGTCTTATAGCCAGCCTAAAAATAGCTAAGTGCTAACTTATAAACTTGGCACAGGTATGGAACTGTTAAGACTGCATTTTACTATATTTCTAACGACTGTTTCAACTATTCTATTATAGCCTTATAGAAGAGCACAAAGAAAACCTTGACTGAAAGAGAACACCACTGTACGAGGTTTGTGTGTAAGGCTATCTGAACATTTTAATGCTGTACAATCACTTTTGAGACTTTCACATAGGTATCTCAATTCTAGCCCTTTAAATTCCTGCCTCTCAAATAACTAAGCCAAAAAATATGACTTACTGAATAAAAATATCTTCAATACATTTTTAAAAAACAACTATAAAGCTACAAGTTGTAGCACTGGATATCATTATTTTTTCCATATGGAACAATTGACAAACATAAATCCAAGTGACATTTAAAACCAAGGCAAAAAGATTACCTTAGGTTTCTGAATAGGCCATTCGATTAAGAATTTCAAGTTCTATCCCCTATGCCTCTATGCGTCATTGCTATTTTATGCCTCTGCAAAATACACAAGGTAGCACCAGGAAAGTGCTATTCAGGAAGAAAGCTAAACTTTCTAAAATAACTGGGTATTATTGTTCACTCACAGAAAAATATTTTTTTCCAGCTACCCTCTTAAATGGTAAAGCAGGAATATAAAACCAACTGGACCCCATAATCGTAGGCAACTATCAGTCCTTCTGAATTATGGCAAGAAGTCACCGAGACCTTTGACATGTATGTGTAGGTAGGAGTATAGAGGGGTGGAGACTGACTAGACCTTCCATTCCCACTTCAGACCATTGAGACAGGCTCCAAAGGCCAAACTGAATCCAAACGTTCAATGCCTCAATAGCTGTAGTTACGTGCACACCTCTGAGAATCGAACCCAGGTGTCTCATGTGGCAGACATGGATTCTACCACTGAGCTACAACAAAAAGGTAGCTGGGCTCGGTAATCTATCAGAAAGCCACTGCATCTGAAGGAAGGTACTGATCTTATATGTCAAGGGTTGTCAAACAATGGTATGTGTACCTCTAGGGTACTTGGAAAGGTGATAGGGGGTATGCACAGGCAGGTGGGAATGGAGCAGAGCAGGGGGGGCAAGGGCAGCGGCACCCCTCTGTGGGCCACAAGCACTACCCGGTCAGTGACTCTGCAGGCTGCTGATGGGCAGCATGCAACAACTGGCTGGGCGTGAGGCACAAAAGCAGCTTGCAGAGCCACACATGCAACCAGCTGTGGGAAAGTGGGGCATGGCAGCAGCTGTATGAGAGCCCCACTACTTCCCACATTTGGCCACCACCACCAGGAGGAGTACACTTGTTAAAAAAGGTTGAAAACCCCTGCTATGCGCAGTGGTAGCGTGTCTTTTTAGACTTCAGTTTTTCATTTCCAGCAATTCTGCAGTACACTACAGAATTGTTAACTCTGTTGGTTAAAGGTCAAGAGGAAAAAGGATGCAATGAGGCTACAAGTATGGTCTTTAAACATATCTTTTTTGTAGATGGGTTCATTATGTATCCTACTCTAACATACAGAAGGGTCTCGTCTTATTAATGATTGCTATGTTACGTAATTTGAGTGACACTTATTGCACGACAATACTGCAAGGCAATATTGCAGGCTAATAGGCCTGAAGTATTTAACTCCATCATTCTTTATCACTATAGTACGTAAGAGCTAAGAACAAAAAGTAATACTGCAAGGAACTATTTATATGCTATCTGGAATCATAATGGAAACGAACTTGTTTGAGTGCACAAAAATATTCAACTGAACGAATAAATGTTACACTGACAAAAATAAATCTGATTTTGAAGTAGATTTCTAAAAAACAAAAAAACCCCAAAACCAAAAGCTAACACACTTAGCAGGTGCATTTACAATACAGAATACACAAACCCTGAATGAGAAAAAAAAAAACCTCAGTATGGTAGCAAAACATTTTCTATACTGTAGGTATGAAATAAAAAAAAAAATTTTTAAATCAAAACATTGCCCTTAAAAGAAGATACTATTTGTAAACACAGTTTATAGGCAAACTGTAAGAGTCATGTAGGAAAAATTATTTACCTTAGTAATCTGTTTACGAAAATGAGGCATCTTTTTCATTAGATGGGCCAGATTACTTAATGACAACTGAAAAGAGAAAATATATTTTGAAAATGAGATGACTAACCTTTCATTTATTCCACTTATTGGTGAGGAAGAACAAATTTACAACATTAATATTATGTAAACCTTTTATTAACTTTAGCATTACAAAAATTACTAATCAAAACACAACAATAATCTGTTTCCCACAGGTACATTTTAACTTGCAGCAATAGGTGAACCCAAGAAGATTTATTTGAAATAATCCTCAAGTCCTGAAGCTTATCCAAGAAGTCTGGAAACCTTCCCACCCCCCTCCAAATTCACTGAAAGTCACATTTGAACAGTTAGAAAAAACTCAATACTAATTTAAAACAGGAATATATCTTACCTTTCCTTCTGCTGCTTTTCTCTTCGTTGATACTTCTTTCAAAAGTTTTGGTATTTCCCTGTCAGATTAAAAGAGTAACTAAATGTTTTTAAACCTTAAGTATTTTATAAATAAAGTTAAATTCTAAAAATAACTGTATAATAAAGCTTTTCAAGTTTACTACTTCAGAGCTTCCAGTGATTATAAAAGTGATTCTTAACGAAAAGAAGGACTTAAAATACATACCTTTATATAAGAAAACTACGCTTCCACAGATTTCTAGAAGGAAACTAAGTATTTTCAGATCAAACAAACTAAGGTTCTTTTGCTGGGTAGAATACCACTTATTTTGGATGGGAATTTTTTCTTCCTCCAATTATGGCAAAGCTAAATACTTCCTAAATTGTAAGTTACCTTGCCAAAATTTATAAGAATTTTTTGAAGATTCAGCTTTCAAACTTAAAAGGCATCTACAAGAATTAATGAATATCAATATTCGTGCATTGTATAATCATGTTTTCTTTCTAACATCAGTTACTGAGCAAGTAGTCTTTCTGAACAGCACTGTGTATTCTGTGAATACTGACTTGCTTTTCCTACCTGACCTGCTAGCTTTCCTTGCTTGGAAGCTTGTTCTCATTCTGTATTTCTTCAGGTCTTTGTCTACTCCATTACTATAGTAATTACATTCTACTTAGATAATCTTCCTGAAAGCGTTTAAAGGCTCAAAACAATATGAATTTATTCACATACTCCAGTACATCCGCAATATGCTTGTGTCGAATTTTCACCCAAAGTTCATCTTCCTCCTCCAAAATTGCTTCCCTTTCCTTTCCACTAGGTCCATCTGCTTTATACCTGCTGACAAAAAGTTCAGGTCATGACATGTTTTTTTAAAATGTGTATTTTAAATAAAATGACAGTAAAGTGTCATTTTACCTGTTAGTTGCACTTTATATTAGGTAGCACTGCACACAGATTTACTTTAAAAAGTATGGTTCTGAAATTTAACAAAATTTCAACATCTTTGATACAAAATACAAGTCAGAAGATGGTTAAGCCTACTCTGAGGTCCCCAATATATGCAAAACATGCATTTTAGAATAATTTTCCTATATAACAGCCTAAAGTAGTTGGAATTCTTTTACATATCTTGAAGTCTGCCAACTGAAATCATTAACTTACATATACTTTGATTTCCCCGAGGTTTATTTTTTTGTTGTTTTTGCTCAAACTTAAGTTGTGTGTGAAAGCACACATGTCTGAGACACAGTACAAACAGCATGGAAAAGTCTATTTTACTCCTGAGGCACAGAAAGGCCACGCAGACTTGAAGGTTAAGTACAGACCATCAAAAAACCCCACGGCTGAATCAATTCAATCTTTGCAGGTTGATCTAAGCTGCATAGACTGAACTGATAAGCAAGTTCACTTTTGATCCTGGAAATGCAGCCACATGTCTCCAGTGGTGCAAGCCAGAAGCTGGCGTGGCACTAGAGCACCCACCCCTGCTCAGCTGGAACAGACAGCTTGGGCCAAGTCTAGCCTGCCCACCCTGTGAGCAGGGATTTACAGGGAAGGTGCAAAACATCCTGGGATACTGTGGAACTGAGAGTTCACTTGAATCCAGAGAGAACCTAGGACAGAAGATCAATAAACCAATTTAACCTAAATCAGTTAAGTCTGATCCAGTTTAACCCAAATCAGTTAAGTCTACATCCTTCCAGATTTACCTAAGCCAGTTTCAGCCATACTGAAACCAGGCTATGCGCATTGAACTTCTGTTCCGTTACAGATCTGAACAAGTTCCCGATCACTTATAAACAGAGTTGGCTTGTAATTTCTGTCCCTAGCCAAACTGGATTAATTATTTTAGAGATATATAAGTAACATGCTTACCATCAGGAACTTAAGCCAGGGGTTGGCAACCCCCAGCACATGTGCCAAGCATGGCATGCGAGGCCATTTTCCTCAGCACACATTGGGGCCGGGGTGGGGAGGCAGCAGCTGTTTGCAGCCTCTTGGCTGTAGCCAGCCCCAGCTCTGGGTAGCTGCTGCCAGCTGGAAGCCCAGGCTGCTCCCAGTGGGTAGCTGGGAGGCTGCAAGCCCTTCTGGGAGGAGCCTGGGCACCACGGCTGACAGCAGCTACCCCAGAGCCAGGGCCAGCTGCAGCCAGGAAGCTACCAACAGCTGCTGCCTCCCTGCCCCAGCCCCAGTCAGTGCCACCACCTGCAGCCTGCCCGGGGCCAGGAGACAGCCAGGGCCAGGGGGCAGCAGCTGTTTGCAGCCACGGAGCCTGGCCTAGGGGGCACAGGCACAAATAGGGCATCCTGCCATGTACTCCTGCCCTCGTTTCGTTTTTCTGGCATACCAGCACACTGGCACCTTCCAAGGTAGGCATTATGGTTTTTTCCAGCACTCCAGCCAAAAAAAGTTGCCTACCCCTGACTTAAGCTATAAAGCAACGTCTCATTAAAAGAAAGAATACATTGTATCATACCACACAACATTTTTCATTTGCATTTGGATAGTTACAGAAACCTCACACAGGTCAAGTGATTCAACCAAAACATAGTAGAAATACAAGAGGGAATAAAACAAAACAAATTTAAAGATTTAGATCATGCTTCTACCTATGTATAAAAGTGTCTCAAAAAGGTCCTATATTCAACTTGATACTTCAGTCTCCTGAAGATCTAATTTTAAATAAATGCTCCAAATTTAGCATTACTTAGGACTTTTCAGGAAGTTCATATTTGACTTGTAGCTCTTCAGAAGTTCTTTAGAGTTCTGAAATATGCTATACTCTTGGGAAACTTTTGTAGGGAATAAATAGGACTTCAGTCAGAAATAAGTTTGAAAGCACATACAGATTTAGGAGTGTTGTACTTCATAATGGTGAAAGAAATGCTTTCTATCAAGTCCGAAGAATTCAGAGCTGGATCCCAACTTAAAAAATAAAGAAGTTTCGCACTAATAGCCATCACTATGATTTCAGATTAAAAGGTAGAAGATTACTACCTCCATCTATATATCCTGTGATCAGAAAAACTGATAAAGCCAAAAATTACTGCCATCCCTCCCTCTAGCAAGGGCCATGCTATTGTCATCCATGCCTCAGTAAGTCTCCACCTAGACTTAATACAACTTACGACTATTTATAAATGTTGCTTAGAAGCTTCAGTTAGCAGGACATTTTTTAAATTGCTCCAAGTTAAGGAAAATAAATAAAAAGTTAGGGATATACTAAAGGGACGCAGCAAGGGATCAGAGATGCTCTGTTCACTAGGGTGCCTCTTGGAATAAGAAGGAACAATGGTCACAAACTGGCAGAGAGCAGATTTAGGCTAGATATCAGGAAAAAAAAAAACTTCTTCATGGTAAGGATGGCCAAAATTTGGAATGGGCTTCCAAGGGAGGTGGTGCTCTCCCCTACCTTACAGGTCTTTAAGAGAAGGCTAGACAGGCATCTGGTTGAGGTCATCTGACCCCAGCACTCTTTCCTGCCTAGGCAGGGGGTCAAACTTGATCTGCTGAGGTCCCTTCCAACCCTAGCATCTATGAATCCATTATTATTTTTGCTTTTTAAGTTGTACAAACACAGACACACACACTTTGCAATTTACCCTCAAAGATGCTACAATAGAACCAATGCCAGTGAGAGCACCCATGATCAAATCAAAATAGTATTTATATACAAAAAATAGTACTTGCTTGTATGTATTATTTTCAATTGGTAGCAGATCATACGCCATTGCTTGGAAGGTAAGTTCATGTACTACAGTGGAAACAGGGTCAAAGCCACGATCAATTATCAACAGCAGGGAGTTGTTTTTATCCTTAAAACATCAGGATAAACAAAAAGGATAATATGTTATAGATAGCTGAAATACATCAAACCCATTTGTATCAAGTCACATTTAAAAACTTGTATGGGAAAAACGACCGGAATCCAAAACAATTATTTACCGCTTAAGAGTAAGGCATTTTATAATTCAATAAATACAAGTTCCAATACAGCTATATAAAAGGTGCCTCACTACTTGTCAGCCAAGAAGAGGACAGTCAAGACAAAGTGTTTTTATGAGATATTTTTGACAAAAGTGGGCCTGTGCCAACTACAATCCATTTAACAACTTTCCACTTCAAAAATGAAAATCCCTACTGAATTGGAAAGATATACAGAAAGCACACACTTAGGCTTAGCACTAACAGATTCAGAACATGTACATTACATGCATCTCAGTGCGCCCAGACCTCATGCTGATTTGATCCAAGCTCTCAAGTTCTCATGACTATTTGATGCAGGTTTAAAGCCAAGTTACCGAAACTCTGGCAGCGGTAATTATCTCATCTGTAACTCTTCTTTGGTCTGAGGGTATTTCCACTGAATAGTATGATACAGTATTACCTGGTAGCATACCGTGATGCAGTCAAATAGTCCTATTAATTTGACTGGGTAAATAAACTTTGATACTAGAAGCAGTCCAGCTGCAGTATGTAAGCTTAATTTAGTTATCTCTATTTTGTGCTACAGTGTGAAGCTCAGACCAAGTTGCTAGTTATCACTACTAACATTTTTACATATTTAAGTTTTGAACTTTCATCCAGAAGTCACTAGAAACTAATGCTTAGATCTACTCAGGTCAGCAAGTTACAGGATCAAACTGAATGGGCATTCTAAATAGCATCAGTCCCCCAATACAGGCTTACAAGTTCAGGGTAAAACTACCATGTCTAAAAAGGTGTAGGAATTATGTACTCTTTCAACCTTGTTTATATTACACAAAAGGAACTGAAATAAGAAGGTGTCACCATTTAATAAGTCATTTAATAGACATGACCACAAAAAGATCATTTTCAATAATTACCTTTGAGTACAAAAATAAAAATAAACATATACCATTTACCTTTATTTGGCTCTCCTCATCATTTTTATAGTAATTTTCAAGTTTCTCTTCAATGAGCTGCCCAAGCTTGCTGGCATTATCCAGTGGCTTACTGGAGAAAAAGAAACATGAAAATATTTAGTAGACGTGTTTGATTTTGAAACTAGCATGCTTTAAGACAGTTTTGAAACTTTTCCACAAACTGAAATCCACAAAACATACCCTTCATGCTGAACACAGTATTGGCCAAAATTCTATTGCAAGTTACCAACAACCACCCTTAGGACTGCAGGAAAGTAAGGCTGGAAGGACCTCACAAGGTCATCTAGTTCAGCCTCCTGTTCAGGATAGGCTCATCCTTGACTGAACTGCCCTCCTCAAGTCCCTATCTAACCCGCTCTTGACAAAGTTCAGGGAAGGAGATTCTACAGCCTCCCTAGGTAGCCTGTTCCAATGCTTAAATCATCCTCATAGTCAGAAAGTTCTTCCTAACAGCCAACCTAAACTTCCTTCACTACAGCTTGAGGCAATTGTTCCTAGTCTTGTGCCCAACAGCCACAGAGAACAGACAAATCTCTATCCTCACTATAAGATCGCCCTTCAAGTATCTGAAGACTTATCAAACCCCCTTCATTGTTCTCTTCTCCGACTAAATGACTACAGTTTTTTCAGCCTTTACTCATAAGTCACATCTCAGGCCTGTAATCATTTTTTTGTCCCTCTGCGCTGAACTCTTTCCAATTTATCCACATCCTTCTTGAAGTGTTCAGCCCTAACCTGGACACAGTACTCCAAATAAGATCTCACCAGTGCCAAACAGTAGAAAAACTACTTTGCAAGTAACACTCTGGTTAACACATCTCACTATACTGTTGGCCTGTTTTGCAACAAAAGCATGCTGGTCACTCCTATTCAGCTTATGGTCTACTACACGGATTCTCAAACTGTGGCTCGTGACCCTCCAGGGGGGTCGCAAGCAACTTAAAAGGTGTCACAAACTTCTCTTCCCTCCCCAACACACAAATGCTCTGCCTGCTTCCCTCCCCCAGCAGTGATGCAAATGTTCTTGGACTCACTCACGTGGGAAGCATATCTTTTGTTTTCTAATTTTGGTGTGTACAGGTTAGTGAAGCTCAGTTTTTATCTGTCAACAGTTCAATTGACTGTGAGTTTTTTCAGCAGTTTTTTTTCCAGCAGTTGCCATTTTAAAGAGCAAATAGCTATCAAAAATAAATGTGGAGCGTGAAATGAGACTGGCAGTCTTGAAAATAAAGCCTAGGTTTGAAAAACTAAGCAAGCAAACGCATCCTTCTCACCGAACACTACTGACAGTGTTTTTTCAGTGAAATAGTTTTGAATTTTATAAAAGTTTATCAAGTGTTTTTTGACAAATATATTTCATTTAATATACAAAAGGTAAATGTGCTTTATTCATTTCCTACCTAATCCAAATGAAATTAATAGCTTTAATCATGGGGGGGGGGTGTCTTGTAAATGTATATATTATTTTATGGGGTTGCAGTATCACAAAATTTGATAACCCCATGGCCTACAATACCCCCAGGTCTTTCTCTGTACTACTGCAGTCTAGCCAGTCAAGCCCCAGTCTGGATTTGTGCATACAGTTATTTCATCCCAAGCACAGGACTTCATGTTTGTCCTTGCTGAATTTCATCTGACAGACTGGAGAAATGGTTGCAAGCAATCCAGGTCATTCAGAATCCTAGCCCCGTCTTCCAGACTGTCCGCAACTCCACCCAACTTCATATGATCCACAAATTTGCTAACCACACAATCAAACCCATTGTTCAAATTATTAATGAATATAGTAAACAATACAAGACGCAAAACAGACCCCTGGGGAGCCCCACATGAAGCTTCCTCCCAGCAAGATCTTGAACCATTGATGACTATTCTCTGAGTATGATGATCCAATCAGTTGTGTATCCACGTTTTAGTAGTTGCATCTAGCTGTACTTTCATCTAGTCTGCAGCTTATTAATGAGAATGCTATTGAGGACCATATCAAAAGCTTTACTAAAGTCAAGGTGTATCACATTCACTGCTCTCCCCCAGCCAGAGAGTCTGTTACCTGATCCAAAAAGGGAATCAGGTTGGTCCGGCATGACATGCTCTTGGTGAATCCATGCTGGCTCTTCTCAATCACCTTGTCCTTCTCTAGATGTTTCATAATAGATTTCTTGAGGACCTGCTCCACGATCTTTCCAGGTATCGAGGTCAGGCTGACTGGTCTGCACTTCTCTGGATCCTCCTTCCCTTTCTTAAAAATAGGCACTATATTTGCCCATTTTCAGTCATCTGGTACTTCACTTGACCTCGAGAAGTTCTCATAGAAGATAGCCAATGGCCCTAAAGTTACATCAGTTATATCCTAGGGTACTGAAGGAATTCTCATCCAGCTGTGCCAACCTGAAAACATCTCAAAGTAATCTCTAACTTATTGTTCCACTAGAGCATAGATGGGCACAATATGGCCTGTGGGCCAAATCTAGCCTGCCACCTGATTATATCTGGCCAAAGGCTGCCCCTGCAGTGCTCCACATGGAGTCAAAGCCCTGCCCGCTCTGCCTGGGGCAGCCCATGCTGCACTCTCACCCTATGCCCAAAGATAACCCTGGCCCCAGGCCCAGTGCACAGCTTCCCAGAGCTGCTGCGGCCACGCAGGTATTACTCAGCTCCCCCTGCCTCCAATGGCTTCTCCTCTTCCTCCCGCACTGCTCTGGCCAGCAGGTAGCACATAGAAACAGTAGCTGCCATGAGGACATGTGCTGGGCACCACATACCCAGCATGGGGGAAGCTGCAGCTGGGTGGCGCTGGCCTCAGCATGTGGGGATCCAGCTCCTAGCCACGTTCCACACACTCAGCTGCCCACAGGTGGTTGCTCATTGTGCCAGGCAGAGTGGGTAGAAGGTGGATGGGAGCTGGAGATGGAGCCCTGCTTGCTTAGGCAGGAGCTGCCCAGCGTGGGGCAAGCACAGGAGGGAACACAGTGCAGGATGCCCCAGATGGGAGCAGAAGAGGCTCAGCTCTATGCAGAGCATCAAGGGAACAGCTGTAGGTTGGATTACAAGGGGGTCAGAGGGCAGGGTGAACTGTACCTGCACCAAACTCCCCAGAAGAGCTCTGCTGAAAACACACCCTGCCCATCCCCAGCCAGCTCCCAGGACCCAGCATGCAGACATTCGCCCTGCCCACACATACAAGTGTGCACACCCAAACCTCACACACAACATACAAGAGTAAGACTAGTCTGAGCTGTTATGCAATCACCTCGGTATACACACCACTCAAAAAACCCCCATAAAAAACAGAACAAATTATTTTTTAAATAAAACTAAAATATGGTATAGTAGATTGTTTTCAATATGATTTTTTTTTAATTTATAGTTTACTAAAATGATACCTTCTGAAATATTTTGTATGCGTGGCCCTTGACAGCCCACCAAAACTTGTTGAATGACCTGCATCCAAAATGACTGCCCACCACTGCACTACAGTGTTTGTCTCCTTTCCTACTTTTGCTGCCAACCATGGTCAACATGCAGCAGCTGACCCTATTCAAGAAGGCTGAAGTAAAAAGGCATTAAATAAATTCAGCCTTCTCTGCTTCATCCATAACTAGTTTGTCTTCTGCATTCCATAAGGAACTTATGGCTTCTTTGGTCATATTCTTACTCCTGACATACTCCCATAAATGCAGGGAAGAAGACACATGCAAGATGTTCCTCCCACTGCAGTGCCTGAGATTGTCACCTGTTAGCGGATGAGATATGAAGTGCAAAGAATCAGCAACAGAACCCTGACCCCGTGAGCTGTTTTCAAACGCACAAATAGATAATCTCCTCCTCTGCTTATATTGTTGGGGTTCATATCACAAACTTATTTCAAGCTGTAAATTAAAAATTAACCATCAAAATAAGAGTTTTTCAGAAAACAGATAATTTTCTTCTGTTTCTGAGCAATACAAGAGATTAAATTAAAATGAAAGAAACAGCAGTAACACAGTTTTGCCCTACCTTCTATATCTTACTCCTGGATTTGCTTTTAAAGTGGCACATAAAGTAACAATTTGTTGAGCTACTGTTTCCATCATGGCATCTTTATCACTTGTCTTTTCCAAAGTTGGACTATAACAGCAGTAGAAAGCATCTGGGACATCAAGAGTAAACACCTAAGTAAATAATAGCCAAGAAAGATAGCTTAAACACTGTACATTTTTTTTACAAATTAAAACATCTAATACCAGATCATAATAGCCAAAGACCTGAGGACTATATTCTGGAGCAAAATTGCATGTATAAAAAAAAAAAGTTATAATCTAAGCTATCATTGTCTAATGATACCATTTTACCTCAAACCTCTCTCCTTTTTTCTTTCTTCTTGAGCTCAACTTTGTTTCTTGTTTTCACTTTCCTTTCTTCTATTATTGTCTTCCATTTTTTTCCTCCCTGACAAACATCACTATACTTTTCAACTTCTTCACTGCCTGCACAAGTGGAGGAACCCAAGGCCTCTGGAACTAAATACCATCCAATGCCTGGCATGGAATGATAGAATACAATACCAAAGTAATAGTAATAAACCTGCTTGGACCCAAAGTTTGATATATTTCCAAACTGTGTATATATTTATAAACTATGAGAGGGAAAATCCTCATATCTTAACTTCATATTATCTTAAAACTGACAAAAATATTTTTGCATTAGGCTATCCTTGCCAGTCCCCAGTTACGACTGACACAAACTGAGTTCAGGGGTTTCAAGTCAGGCAGCAAAAACAACAAATACCCTTTGTTGCTTGTTTATGATCATGAAGACCTCCTCATCCCAAGGCATAAGCAGAATCTGTAGCCTCTTTTCTTTTCTTTCCACATTAGAATTTGTAAATTATTTTCTAATTGTAATAGATGCTTTCTGGAGAACCAGGATAGTAAAATGCCAGTAAAATTAAAGAACTTTCATTGAGATTGAAGGAGATTTTTTTTTTTAAACCAAAAGAAAGTGTTCTGTTAAACTCTCTGATAACATTGACGGGGGAAAAAAATCCTTGTGTGTAAAGGTCAGTTGCTGTGCACAGACTTTCACTTCTACTAGGGGAAATCTTTCTGGGTGAGGGAGCAGTACAGAAGGTCAGTCTGCAGTCACTCCCTCACCCCTACTCTCCGTGACTGCCTGAGACAGCGGTGATCCCAGTCTGAGGAAGGCAAGGACAGCAGTGCCTGCTCCATTCCTCCCAGCCCCCAGGGCAGGTGGAACCGCAGGAAAAGACTCTCGTTACCTGCAGACTAGGCTCTGGGGCACAAGGTGGAGGAGAAGTAGACGCCTCCATTCTACTCCTTGTCTCTGGGAGCAGAGCAGAGGGAGCATCAGGGCAAAACCCCAGCCTCTACCCAAAGTGGGGCAGTATTCAGAGTGGGAAAGAAGCAAGGAGAAGCAGTGGCTGCTCCTCCTCCTCAGACTGGTCCAGGAGGGAAAAGGGAGTAATAAGGCATAGCCCCTAGCACAGAAGCTGAAAAAAATGGCCCTGCCTGGTGTCGGGGACAGCCTGGGCCATGGCACATGCGGCCAGTTCTGCTGCCCCCAGATGTACAGCAGAGTAGAAGCAGCGCAGCAGCTGGACAGGCCTTCCTGTTGGACCCCGCAGTGGCAGCTCACCCTACCCAGGTGCCACTGCCAGCATCTCTGCCAATACTGGACCCAGTCCCACTGCCCAGGCACCCCAGATTGTCCACCCTGAACCCACCGCTAAGGGCACCAAAAAGAGTAGATGGGCAGGCAGAGTCTCCATACAGACTGGCCCGAGACCCTTGGAGACAAGCCACACTTGGCCAGGCAGATGGGATGTGGCTGCAGGCAGGCAGGGAATGGCATCCAAGAGCAACACAGGCAAGCAGGGGCCAAGGCCACCGCCAGGATGGCAAGGCTATGACAGCACGGACTCAAGGTAGACCCATGATCCACTCCCCGCGTGTCTCTATGACAGGTGCTAGTTTGCGTCCCTGTGCTGTCATTGCCTCATGATCCCAGCCCTAGCCCTGCCTGCCATTTGTCACAATGCCCGGGGGGGGGGGGGGTGAGAATCCTTCACACTTGGAAACAAAATACAGTACAGTTTTCTGGGGTTAAAAAAGTCAAGAAAAATAACTTGAAGTTTACCTGAGATTCATATGGGAAGAAAGAAATATTTATTTCTTTGCATCTTCTAATAGCTTTTGAGCAGGAAGACTTCATTTTATTGAAGAGACTGTCTGGGCAATCTAGGAAAAGAAATCTACATTTATGGAACTATTGCCATTTTATCTTCTAAGTACTAGTTATAAGTTTACAAAATAAAAACTTCATACATATATCTGAAAGTGTTAGTTATTTCAGTGAATTGCTACACTCAAGTCTGAACTTTCAGCATGTGACTAGGCAAAAACCTCCCTGGCTTAAATATCTGAACATTAGGTTGGTCTACAGAATTCCAAAGTCAGATCCTCATGGAACTGAGGCCAAATTTTCCTATGTTTATTCTGATCTTGCATTTTTTGGTTTAATTGGACCAGCTACATAGTTGGAGATTTTAAGACAAGCTTTCAGGCACAAAATGCCCTTCCTCAGATCACAGCTGAAACCCTAAAAACCCCAAAAAACCTTTTTTGGGTGTTAGCATTATTCTTCGCAGAAAGGCTGATGAAGGTACACTATTTTGCTCAAATATTCTTTCAATGTAGTCTCTAGTATGCAAATATAGCTAGCATGTTATATCTATTTTTTAAAGTTTGGCATGCAGGGCCCGTCCTTGGGCCTGATCTGGTTCCTTGCTGCCAAGTTTCTGGACCCACAGGGAGCCATGAAGCCCAGATGACATGACATGGCTCCACAGGCTGTATTTTTGGTCACTCCTGCTTTATAGCATGAACCAGTGGACAGACAGACTTAGGTGCTTAATTACCTCTCAGACTTAACCTGTATAAAGAAGCTGTGCTTCCAAATTCCCCTCTCTAGAGATGGTGCATATTAGACATATGTACCAACTAGTACATGACAAAATCAGTAGCAAGAAAAAAGTATTACTTTTATTTACACATCCAGAAGTATCAAATTAGATACGAATACTTACAGTCAGTGAAATAGACATATGCTGCTTTGTATTTGCTAGATGATTTACTCATGAAGTCATTTATAAGTCCATCTATAGACTTAAGATAAAAATGCTAAATTATAATTAAACTACAAAGGAAAAAAGGACCCAAGATATCATAAAAGTCTATTCTGTCTGCTCTTATAGAGTAAGCAAGGTTTGCTCATTCCAAGGTTCTTGAAAAGTTTAATTTTTCATCAATTAAAATTAAACTAGAAATAGTGTAATTATGATCATGTATAGCAAAAGAAAGAACAAAATTTATAGTTTATCCCCCACCCCCTCCAAAAAACAAAAACAAAACAAACACACAAAAACAGCAAGAAAAAGCTATATTCTCATCTCTCAAAAGTTGTACATAGGAGTCAACGTTATATATGGAAAGTGATTCAATAATTGGAGATGTATATTTTTCCCTCTTTCTTCTGTAGTACTCAGGCAGCTCTTTCCAACATCTTGGAGGGCAGTTTGTTAGGTGAAAATACGAAAAAAAATATATATATATCGCATTCTTATAATGTTTTGATTTTCTATAACATTAGCTATAATGATATCTCATTCGCTACCTCACACCAATAATTCCAGAACTATACGTGCAACACATGAAAGCAGCCAAGAAAGAAAACACTGTTCTATATCACAAAAGGTACACATAAGCCAGCTATTACTTACCCATGATATGCTTATAGCATTTTGTTTGCAAATACTGACAGACACAGAGTTGCAAATAACTATAATAGTTAAGCAACATAATGCTACAATGGTTTAAAGTTCCACATGACTAGTTAAGACTTAAAAAAAGCAAAACAAAGTAAATGAATGCACTGGATTTTGCTCCAAACACTTACCTTTTTGGTTGGAGTAATGAGATAAATTGCCTTCATGTGTGGGACAGGCTCACGGTTTTTATACACATTCTCCACAACTACAAAATACAGAGAATCACATTTTGAAATGAGTAACTTAAGATAGATGGAGTTTAATAAGCACCGAACTACAGAATTTTTAAAAGAAACAAAAATGAGAGAGCATTATAGACTGTATTCTAATATAATAAAACCCTTAGTCTGTCCATCTGTAATGGTCCAGGCCAACTGCGCATGCACTGCCAAGAGGGTGCACACCAATTGGCTGTAAGGGACCAATGCATTAGACAGAGGGAGAGAGGGAGCTGCCATGCTTCCCCACTCTGCCCCCCCCCCCCAACAGTCAGCAGGGAAGAGGGGAGGGAGGGGGAGGAGGAGGGGAGAAAAGGAAGGGAGTTGGAACAGGAATGGGGTGGGGGTTCTGGTGGCAGTGACCCCCACCCCCCGCCCCGCAAGAGCTAGCAGAGGAGGGGGAAGCAGCAGTGAGGGAGGGAGGACAGGGGAAAGGGAGGCACATTGCAGGCCACCGGGTGCTGGGGTATGGGGTGGAGTGGCAAGAGGAGGAAGCGCATGGGGCCAGAGGCACAGCAGACTATATATAAACAGACAAGAGGATTCAAGGCTGTTATGTACCAAATTAAGAACTCAATTTTCCAAGCTGTTCTATACACCCTTATCTGGAGTCCCACTGAAGTCAAAGAAAGTTTATAATTGGGGTCAGTATTTAAGGAGCATCTTGCAAATGACTGGCTTAATAAGTTTACTCCTGTTTTCAGAATAAAGACAGAAGAAATTATGCCGGACACATTTTGAACTTTAGCCACTTCTGTCTTTGGAAACTGGATAAGAGCCAAACAAATTTCACATGCAAGGACATGCACTAAGTGGATATTTTTTTACAATAAATAGTTTCACATACCCTAGGTCAGGGGTCGGCAACCCCTGGTATGCATGCTGAGCAGGGCATGCAAGGTCATTTTGCTTGGCGCGCCACGACCAGCCCCAACACCAGGTAGCTGCTGCCAGTGACAGAGGCTGGGCTAGTCCCAGCAGGGCTCACAGAGTTCCAGCTGCCCGCTGGGAGCAGCCTGGGATCCCGGCTGGCAGCAGCTCCCCAGAGCTGTGCTGGGCTCCAGCATTAGCTCTGCACCAACACATGCACCCGCCTGTCAAAGCAGGCTGTGAGGGAGGCGCCTGAGGCAGTGCAGCCCTGGTCTCTCCCCTGCTCCCGGCACAGAGGTGATGGCAAGGTTCTGGAGCCCAGTGCAGCTGTTTGGTGACTGCACGAGCACCTCGGGACAGACAGCAGGGCAGCACAGCTTGCCCCGAGGCACCTGTGCAGTTGCCACCAGCATGGAGCTGATGCCGGAGCTGTGGAGCCCAGCGCAGCTGTTTGCAGCCCATCCGCTGCTTGCTGCAGCTGCCCAGAACCTGGGCTGGCTACAAACAGCTGCACCAGGCTCTAGAAGCCTGCCATACGAGGCATGCCTGCAAGCATCGGTGCGGAGCTGATTCCAGAGCTTGCCTCCTGGCTGCAGTCGGCCCTGGCTCCAGGGAGCTGCTGCCACCCAGGAGCTCCCAGCTGGGGTGGCAGCAGCCTGGACTCCAGCAGCTACCCAGAGCTGGGGTAGCTGGTGGCAACCACAGAGCCCAGGCTGGGAGGCAGGGACACAAGCAGGGCATCCTGCCATGTACCCCTTGCCCTCATTGTGTTTTTCTGCCATGTCAGCACTCTGGCATTGTGGTGTTTTTCGGCACTTCGGCCAAAAAATGTTGCCTACCCCTGCCATACATCCTTCCAATGGTTCCCCTGTTAACCCTAGGTATTTCAAAACACAA
Organism: Crocodylus siamensis; assembly: GCF_052110815.1. Lineage (NCBI taxonomy): Eukaryota > Metazoa > Chordata > Crocodylia > Crocodylidae > Crocodylus > Crocodylus siamensis. The sequence continues at coordinate 66,873,143 of NC_143399.1, forward strand.
TGAAAAGATACTGGGGATTTTTTTCTTTTTTTTTTTGGGGGGGGGGGCGGAGGGGAAGAAGGGGGTTTAAAAAGCAAGGGTCTAACACTGGTGGGTGATATAGTAAGATTAGTCTCGCTTCAGACTATGTCTTGAACTGTTCCAGTCTCCAGAGCTTCTGTCTCCAGGCTATAAACAGACTGGGAATTTAATAGCACTATGCTCAATAAATGTTTATGAAAACTAAACCATTGCATCCATTAATATTCTCATTACCCGCTTCATTCTAGAAAGCTTTTGATGCTTGCGGCAGTTTGTTCCATAGTTTACATCTCTCATACATTGTAGAGATGCATTTTCATTTAGCAACTTTAAGTTTGTTGACATTTTATTGTACTGGATACCCCTCCCTTGCTAATACATTCCCCCCGGCCGCCACTACTGTCTTCAGTAATTTTAGTTTCCCTTTTCTGGGTTTCTTATTCTGTTCCAAGTCTCAGGAAAGGATACTGCATTCAGGGTAAGAGCATATGAAGATTTATATAGCAGTATTACAGTATTCTCGCTATTTTCTACCTCATAGTTTGCTTCTTAGATCACCACTGTTTGCTGATCAGGTAGTTATGTTAACTACAACAGGGAAGACCTCATCCACAAGTTCATCTTGTACCTTAACATATCCTCCATCAGCTACCTTCCTGACGTTATCAGACACTTTCCTGTTCGTTTATAGTACAGAAAAATCTCCAAGCAATTTTGACCAGGTACACAAGTTTCAAGCAGAAAAACCAACAGCCTGATCCATCAACAGCAAGCTTTTCTAGAAGCATTAAATCTTATGAAGTAGGTCAGGTTTTAAGAAGAATATACAGGCAAAAAACCCTATACTGAATTGACATTAAATAGTTTAATGAATAAACAGTGAGTCAACAATGGCAGGCTAAGGGCAGACCAGATTCTGGATTTTAAAAATATTACCACTTGCCTCCATGGCATTTCACAAGTTATTTTAAGACTACATTACTGCAGGGATTTTTTTCCCCAGATTCCCAATTAACAACCAAGAAAATAAAGTAGTAAATAAGTTTCAACAATGCCACTTTTTCCTCCACAATTTGATTTGCCCCCAAAATTACAAAAGAGAAAAGAGCAAATACTTTACACTTACCAGTAATTCCTTCTGCCAATAAATCTGTCATTTTACAGCATAATGACAGCAGTTTAGTGGTAAAGTCATCTAAAAGGATTATCTAACACACAAAAACAAATTAAGACAATTAATTCAGTATCAACATATACTTTACTGTAAACCATGTTATGTCATACTATCAAATTTTACTTTTAATTAGCTACTGAAATCTATTCACTTCCCAGCTTGTCTTCCTATCATTCTCACACAGTAAAGATGCCCATTTTTATTACATAGGATTAGAAGCCATTTCCCTTCCCTCCCCCTCCTCCAGTCATACTTCAGTTTCCTGCTGTCACAGGCAGCCACATCACATAATCCTTTCATAAACTGCTCAAACTCCATCTCAAAACTAGCCAGCTTTCTCTCTCTTCCACCTGCTCCTGGAAGGCTAACTGACAACCTTACTCCTCTGATTGTTAGAAACCTGCTTCCGCTTGCTAGTTTAAAATTTATTCACAGCCAATTTCTACCTATTTGTTAACGTGCCAACTTTGTAGATCTGTGGTCTGGTGCATGAGCAGCTCGTAGCAGGAAAAGGTGAGGGTAGTGCAGATCCCATCCACATCCATTACTCTTTGTGCTGCGGGGGCGTGGCTGGCATGGGGGTTCCAGCAGCAGTAGCAGCAATGAGTCTCACTGCCCCATTCTGCCCTCCTGCACTAAGTCCCGCCTGCTAGGCTGCAGAAGACAGCTCCTGCCCATGGTGATCCAGCCAGGCTGCAGCACTAGGCCCTCTGTGGGTGCACAAATTGGGGGGGGGCAATATGCTCCCCCATGCCTCACACCCCCCACATCATGCAACAGGGGGCTGGGGCCTGGTGCAGTAGGTTGGGAGTGAGGGGAACCAGCAGGGCCAGAGAGCTGTTTTTTCTTAAACTATTGCCGAGTTGGGACTGGGCATTGACATTTACAAAAAAAGGGTGAGAACCACTGCTTTAGAGTCCTTCTTCCTCTCTGGAATTTACCCCCATGATATATTTACCATATAATTTTTCTCTACCTGCTAGTCTCTCAAATGATGGGCTCTCCATTCATCTGATAGCTTACCAGACCTTCACTACACCTATTCTAGTCTGAATTCACATAATTTAAAAATAAGCAATTCAGAACTGCATATAGTATTTCAGATGGAAGTTTTATTAGTGCCTGTAGAACACTCTGTTGCTTAATTGATGCCCATGACAAGGCAACTGTGATAAAACTAGACTCCCCTCACTCAGTGTGCTAATGTTCCAACATGCTTGGATGAGCAACTTTAAGGCTCGAACTGTCTGCAGAATCTGCTGTTTTAGAAGGTCCTCTGGAATCCAACCTTCCTCTCTTCAGATGAGTTTAATTTTAAGACTCCTCTGAATCTTCCTCTGTAGTGTGTTTACTTTGTAGAATCTTTCTGTTCATTGTTATTTGTGTAACAATCCAGAAATGTTATTCTTATTTTAGAATTAGTTAAAAAAAAAAAAAAAAAAAAATCGAAGTACTAGCTTTGACAGTGCCCCTGAATTTATATCAACATAGACATAAGCAAGCTCCTAGAGCAATGAATTACAACCTCTCCAAGTGTGAAAGCCCACTTCCAGTGTCTCTGCAACTTTTATAAACTAAATTTCTGTGGTGATCACAACCTCACACAAAAGTGTTATTCTCTTACTCAGTTTGAGACCCCTAATTTTGGAACTGCTGCCTTAGGGGCATTTCTGTATCAGATTTACAGGCTTTTAAAATAAATTTAAAAAAAAAAATGCATTTGTGACTTTTTAAATTTCTGTATTAAGTATGAAGAAGTCCTGAAATGCTAGCAAAACTTTAAATAGACTAAGTAATAACAACAACAATGAATTCTTCCCAACAAATCAGGATCATGAGATACAAGACACTTGGCTTTTTGTCGAAATAATCCATAATTTCTACCAGCAGTGTAATTTCACTGGCAAAGCTGACATACTCGTTCAGACAGGGCTCTATGCTATTGCCTGTGTTAAGCACCATATTGTCAAATCCCAAAGAGACAACACATGCCAGTACATTGCTACCATTAGTGGATCTGAATACACAAAAGGCAACTATGAAAAGCTTCAGAGAAAAAAAAAAATAAAGTAGGACAAAGCCTGCCTTTAAAAGAAAAAAAAAAAACCCCCAACAGAACAATCTTTTTGGCCTGTGTTTTATATTAAGAAAGAAAAAAAGACCAACCCGTTTGTCTACCTACCACAGGTCACTTTTGGAAAAATATCTTTATAACAGTGATGTAAAATATTTCAGCAAATTGAGGGACATTTTTCACCACACCAAACAGACAAGTCAGAGTTAAATGTTTAAAGCAGAAAATACAAAAAAAAGTAACAATTAGGTCTTAATGGCTGAAGTTACTGTACTCTGTTCTAGTCATTGGCTTTAAGTAATTCTAAAAAGTTACACGGTCAAAACATACCTTCCATTCTTCTTCCTTCCTACAGTCATCGAAGACTGATGATTTTAGCCCTTAAACAAAACAAAACACAATTCACTCAAACGCACTGAAAATAAATACTATAATGACCTACTCAGGTTGAAAAGCATAAAATATGAAAATCTGTGAGGTAGTTCTACAGAGCTACTTTATTTCCAACTAGTCCTTGGCTTTACTTGACAGCAATTTTACAAAACTTAAAACCGCAGCTCATTTGAACCAATTAGTTTTAAAAAAAATTAGATATTCACATGATCAGTCCAAATTACAACTCTGATCATGCAAATATTGTCACATCAGTAACACTGTTAGTGAACAGCTCTACTGAATTTCAATAAGATCACCTACATGCAAAAAAACTTAAGGTAATACTTAAAAACATGCAGAATTAGGCCTGCACTCAAAACTATGCAGGCATTCAGCATGCTTCAAAATAGACAACTAGACATCTGTGAGCCTTTGAAGCATCCCAGAAGTAACCTATAAAAAAAAAACACCAGCTGTTTTAGACAATAGGAAAGATGGCAAATGTTTAACACATTAACAAATTCTTTGAGGAAGCAATTGTCATTTTATATTTACACAATGCCTACTGACTTACAGTTGCTAATGCTTTATAAATATTGAGCAAGAAGTTCTACTTCTCTTTTCTCCAGTTCCAAAGAGCTGAATTTCAGCAGAAACATTCACCACTTTAAAACCATTTCATAGTAGTTAGGGGTCAGAAGGGACCTGAATACATCACCTAGTCTAACCCCTCGCCACTGGTTGGAGCACACGCTGGGATCACATGACCCCAGACAGGTGATCATCCAACCTCTTTTTGAATTTACCCAAGGTAGGAGCGAGGACCTCTTCCCTAGGAAGTTGGTTCCAAATCCTAGCTACCCTAACAATGAAATAGTGCCTCCTAATCTTTAGCCTGAACCTATTCTCCAGCAGCTTGCAGCCATTGTTTCTAGTCACCCCAGGGGCTGCTGGGGGGAATAGGACCCTTTCTATTTGCTGCTGATCTTCCCTAATGAGTTTGTAGGCAGCCACCAAATCCCCCCCCTCAGTCTCCGCTTGCTGAGGCTGAACAGGTTCAGGTTAAGACAGTAAAGATCGCATCTTCCAGATTAAAAACAAAAAACAAAAAAAAAACCAAACAAAAAAAACCAAACAAGCAAAAAATTCATAAGGTAACTTTGCATATTCAACCTACACTATTATAGAAGTACTACAAAATACATAGTAGAGTTTCAGAACGGAAGTACATACTGACATTATTTAAATCACCAGTTTCGTAGATATAGTGTCATGCTCATCTCACCCAAAGGCATGATATGACCACACAATTTTCCCTCATCTCAGCTCTCCCCCAGATTCCCCACCCATTCCCAGAGGGTAGTACAGAAATTAAAGTTCCCTTCCTGCATGGTTTAAGAACTACACATGGCAACAGCTTATTCCTCACCAAATCTTCTCTATATTATAGTATGTACCAAGATTTCGTTAGTCTTACCTTTCCATTATGTCCCATTTGATAATTTTTATGGAATCCACCTTTACTCCACTCAAAATTTTAAAGATTTCCTTATTTGAATTTCTTACAGCCGAAAAGAAATACACAAGCAGTATTTTGTAAGAAATAAATAATTTTCAAGGGAAAATAACTTGGGATACTGCATGCATATTGTAAATAAGGAAAGTTTTCCTGAACTTTCCTCTACTTATAAAATCTTGAAATCCATTATCATTCCTTGCAGTTTCCCCTTAACTGTTTTTTTCCAATTCAACACCCTTCCTGTAATATACAAAGCTGAAAACAATGATTCAGGTATGATACATGTAGACTTTTGTAAAGAGCCATAAGTAACAGTCTTTTTGGTTTTGTTCTCTTATTAATACAAAATCAGTATCTGTTCTCCCCTCTATAAATACTTCCAGAATTGTTCTAGGAAGTTTGTTTTTTTGTTGCTATCAGTACAAGTCTTTGTGATCAGCACATAGCATGCTAAATTATTTTGTATTGTTTTATATGCAACCCAGGTTGTGGCCACAAGTTTCAACTCCACATATTATTTTATATTCTTGTTCCAGTGTATAAACAAATGGAATTTTTTCTTTTTTTCTTTTTTTATTATAATGAAAACTGAGAAAAAAAATTCTTCCTTTCTTTAAATTTTTCTCTAATAGTTACCTACTTTGAAAAGAGAACTTTCTGCTGATAAATAAGAACCTAAGAGATGTTTGGTTTTCTTGCCCTCTACCCATCCTTCCCCCTTTTCTTTGGGGGGTTTCTTTTACTATACTTTACTATTATCTACTTTCAGAGCAACATTTTGTATCACTTAAGTTCCCTGGCCAGAAAAACTAGAATACAACACTTATTGTAAATGCATAATCCAATTGCTAGTTCCTGGATACTTCATTTTCTAAATTAAGGGTGTGAGCTGACCTTCTCACTCATGTCATCTGAACAGCTCATCTTCCAGATCATCACATACCATGAAAAATATCCTCCCTGTGGTACTATAACAACAACTGCATTCCTTTGTTTAGGCCTGTAACTACTTATCAATTCACTGCCCCAATTAAATAGGTAAATTATTTCTTCATCACCTCTTTCAAAGCTTTCAAATACAACTCATTACCTGCCTCAGGCATTTCCAAAGGATCCATCAACAAAATATCCAGGCAACGATTCTAGTGGTCCACCCCTTGTACAAGCTATCTAATCTCGTGAAACCTTTTAAAAATGGCAAATCAGGTAGAAACCCATGCATGTCCTATGGTTCCTAAATACTAAACACCTTTCCCAAACATGTCCAAATACCAGAACATGTTCTTACCCACTATTTATTCCAACAAAACAAGCAAGAGCACCATCCGTCCCTGTGACAGAATGGTGAGGTCCAGACATCTACAGTTTTTAAGTCATGCAAGATACAGGTTTCTTTTGCTTTATGCTGTACATGCATTCCTGGAAAATGATGCATAACTCGAATTCGCATAAAGGGAACCCATTTTACAATTTAACAAATAGGGATACGTTCCAGGACCCTGACTATACTGACCCCCAGGCCCATTTCTACCACTTTTACAAGACAATTTTGGTGCTCCCCAACAGCAAACAGTACACACCACAGGGTGGCAAATGTTACCATAAAGGGGATGGCAGCTACAAAAACATGCGTTTCAGAAAACGAGCAAGGAGCACAGATCCATACAGGACACTATATTTTGATGCACATCATTCCCACAATGCACTGCACAAAGCAGATGACTGCGGGCTTGTACATAGTGATTGCACAAGAGTGAATTTACCCCACATGTAACAAATTTTTGCTCATAAGGGTCACTGCCTAAGAGTGAATTCGCATATACAAAACCCACAAAAAGGGAGGGAAACCTGTACTATACAAAAGGCCACCTTTTTACAGTTACTTTCTGAGAAAAACATTGGACTAGCAACCTTCAATGAAAACAAAAACATTAAAAATAACTTGAAACTAACAGGATATCATAGGAAAGGAACAATGAGAGACAGATAACTTAGTTTAGGGGTTTGTTTTGTTTTCAATATTTATGTTTGTTAGAGATTATATTGTAAAAATGTCAGATCAGAGCACATTTTACAGTCAAATTATGAGGCACTGAAATTTTTTTTTTTTAATCAGATTTTTGTTTTTTTGGTTTTGTTTTGTTTTTGTTTTTTTTAATAGAAAAAAGCCTATTTACATATTTATGAAGCAGGAAGCTACAATCGTTTCTTTCAACAGAAGAAGATACACAAGGTTACCACTTCCAATATAGAGGAAAAGAAGATGTACTTATTTGATATCGGAAATGAACAATTCTAATATTATACCATAATAATATTATCATCATTCTTGATGGGCAGTTGGGTAGTAAAACCATATAAAACTTTTAACTGATTGTTCCACATTTTTCATTAACCTTAACACAATTATAACAGCCAGCCAGGGCTGTTATTTAGAATAATGTTCCTGTTATTTTGTTCCACATATAATGTTGGCACCCCAAGCAACTGCCTAGCTTGTCTAATGGTTTAGACCAGCCCTGCTGAGAACAATATAAATCAAATTAAAAAAAAAAATGTTTTATAGAATTCTTTCAAGGCCATGATCACAGGCAAACTAATAAATAAAGAGCTTCACCAAAGAAAGATTTTTCATTTCTTCTCTTCTAATCTAACTAGTGAAATACAAAGACTTAAAACATTATACCAGATTAATCAATCACAGAAAATATATAATAATGGAAATTAAAAACAAGTTAGATTTGTTACAAACTGAAAGGACAGAAAAAGCACTAAGATATACAGAACAGGTATATTATAAAGAGGGAAACAAAAGTAATAGACCAGTAGTAAATGCATTAAAAAAAATTAAACAATAAAACTACGCACCCTGTCTGGAGAGCTCAAAAATGACTAGGGAACCAACTCAAAAGCCACATGTGGAACATGTGCAACTTATAAGAATCCTTATCCTGTATATCCAGCAAATCCTAAACTCAGTACATAAATACCTAATTAAAGCAAATTTGCCTAGGCTAGAACTGGATGACCCAAAGAGATACTAGACATGAGTAAGTCTCTCAGAAATTGTAAATCTTCAGGATCAGGTGAGATCCCTGAAGAACTTTGCAAATTGTTTAGAACAGAATTAGTGTACCCATTGTCAGAAGCTTGTAAAATGAGATGCTGAAAGAGAAAGACTCATGATACCTAGAGAAAAATATATACTGAAATAATCCAAGTAAAGATCCATCTGCTTGTGCCTCATACAGACCTACACTGTTATTAAACCAAATCTAAACAGACAACTAAATATATTATGATAGACTAAAGTTCATAATAAATAGGCTATTGACTGATAATATCCAGTGTTAAGATCTAATTTTTCCATGAACCCCATCTATTTTTTATCATTGGATGCTTTGGATGGAGTCAACTGCCGAGTTTGTTTAGTTTTGTGGGTTTTTTGTTTGTTTGTTTTTAAAGAGAAAATCCTTAGATGTTTTTGGACTAGGACCAAAATTTCAAACCCAGATATTAGCTCTATAATCCATATGCAGCCCTAAAAGTAAATGGACACTCATCTTACACATTTTCCCTTTTAAGACATATGTCAAGGATGCCCATTACAGTTCCCCTTTTTTGCTATGGTATTTAATGAAGATTTTTTTGGTCAATACAGAGAGCCTATTATTAACCACTTATATTGGTCGATACCAATCCAATAGCCGATCTACAGGAATACAGCCCAGCAGCATGGAGAGCGATGTCTGCTGGTAAGTCTGGCGGGGGGGCAGAGCGGGGGGGAGGGGCATTGGGGGTGCAGATCAAGGCCCCTACATTGAGGGAAGGAGTGGGGCAGGAGCAGGCTCTGCCCAGCTAGGGCAGTATATACAACCCTGGGCCTGGGAGCAAGACGGAGCTGGAGGCAGTTCATTCAGGGGACGTGGGGAGACATATCCCCCTCCCATTTGTGTGTGGGTGAGGGTAGGCTGCCTGCTGCAGGCTCAGTGCCAGGGGCTGCACCAACCTCTTCCTGACAGGGGGCAGGGCTGGGGTCGGGTCAGCTCAGCTGCAGCACTGGGAGGGAGGACTACAGGGAAATGTTGGGGTGGCCCTAGCCCTCCCCCCCCCCCATGCTCCACCACTGCCGCCCCTACTCGGGGCACTCTGCTCTGCTGCTGTCCCCTTGTATTGCCAGCACAGGGCTCCTGAGGGAAAGAAGCAGAGCACAGTGCCCTGAGCAGGGGCAGCGCTAAGGGAAATCTTGGGGAGCTAGAGCCACCCCAAAATTCCCCCATAGCCCCACCTCCCAGCACCACTGCCACCCATCCCACACAGCTGAGCCTGCCCCAGCCACACACCCCCACCAGAAAAAAGCTGGTGCAGCCCCTGGCCCAAGCCCACAGCACGCAGCACACCCTCACCCCGCACACAAATCCAAGGAGGCACATGCCTCCTCTGGGAGTACGCGCAGCAGCAGGGTGCTGCCCTCCTCCCCACCCTCCCATACCCCTTGGACAAGCCTCTCCTGGCTCCGTCCCATTCCAAGCCCCAGGGTTGCATTCACCACCCTAGCTGGGTAGTGCCAGCCCCTGCCCCACTCCCCCCATCATCCCCACTTACCAACCAGATACTGCTCTCCAAGCTGCCTGGCAGCATTCCTGGATGCATGCATGCATGCACGCTGCAGCTGCACACATCTTTTATTGGTAATACTACTGGCTACACTAGCCAAAAAAACCCAAAAAACTAACGGCCAATAATATTAATTTTCTTTTCATCAGTGCTGATTTGATATGCCATCAATATTTCAGTGCACCTCTAGTGCTGCCTCATCTTACCCAAGTGCAGTCAGGTTCTGCTACCAGGAAGGTCTATGAAACTGCCCTGTGCTGCACAGGCAGCCCAAGAAGGGCTGTTCTGCATGTGCACACTCCTCCTGCGTTAGGCTCTAATCAGCCTAAAGCAGGCACGTACTGCCTCATGTAGTCCAGCTCTTTCTAGTCCAGCACCTCCAATATGGCCCCCTGGAAACAAGTGAATGGGAAAGTTCCACATGCACCTGTTTCTGGGAGAAGTAGGAGATGGAAGGACCAGAAAGAGCTGCACAGCAGGAGACAACTTTGCTGCTTGTTTTAGGCTGATTAGAGAGACCTAATGCAGGGGGAGCACTCTGGACAGTTTTACCTCACTGCTACCACCACAGCACCCCTGAAGGGGCCCCAGAACACCCACCAGTATCATGGAATCCCAGCTCACAACCATTGTTCTAGTAGCTACAAAAATTACACCTGCAAAAGCCTGGAAGAGAAGGGACACCCCTAAAAATCACTGACTGATTTTAAAAAGTTTGGGAAATTTTAGCAATGGAAAGAGTGCCCTAGCAAGTCAGTGTTCTACAGGCGAGAAGGCAAAAAAGATGCTTACTTGGAAATGTGATAGTTATTTTTTTTTTAGCAAAAATCAAGAATAGTCTTCTCCTGCTTCTAAACCAGACAGTCTGAAAAACTTTTTTAGTTAGAAATTGAACTGAAGGAAAGTACAACTTCTACGAGCTTACACTTAAGAACAAATTTAAATTTTAAATTTACTTCAAAAGCAGAAATGAGTAGAAGATAGTGAGATATGCATCAAGATGTCTAGGGGAAAAAAGCGACTGAATTATTATAGAGATGAAGAAACACAAAAGCTTAACACTGATGTGAACACTGACTTGGGTTAAGGGAGCACAGTTAATAGAAGAAATCTGCTTTGATGTATATTTGGGGGAATTAGCTTAATAAATGTTAAATCTATTATTTGATAAGAACTTGAGGATTGCTATTTACTGGGTTAGACCACAGGTCCATCTTGCTAGTATCCTGTGTCACACAGCAGCAGAAATCAGATGCTGGAAGGAAGAGCAAATTGGATATGACTAAGGAGTTTTCCCCACCACCACTGTTCCTCTCTGACTTGCTGAATCAGAACTTCCTAGACCTTAAATGCTGGAGGCTGCATGTATCCTGAACTCCCATGCTCAACAGCTACTGAAGTCCCTTTCCTCCAAGAATCTGTCTAATCCCTTCTTGGATAAGCTAGATTAATCAATAAAGTTAAAAAAATACCAATTTAATTCACTTTTATTAATTGCATCAGTAATTCCAGCCAAAGCCAATTTAATACACTATGATGACAGTGAGACAAATGTTAGTATGGCTTTGGGTAACTAAAATAGCATAAGAAAAATTGACAAAAATTCTTATAAATTGAAAAGTGTGCCTTGCCTTTGTTCATAGTCTTTCAGCCTCATTGTTATTCTGGTATTCAAAGTCTACTTATGACTGTTAGTTTAAGGAGGAGCAGAAGAAATATCTCCTTTAAGAGTTCTTATATGCCCTTCTCTCAATTTGAGGCTTTCCTGCTTACCCAAGGGTGGGCACTTATTTCAGCTGGAGGGCCACTTAATGGGCATTTACAGATGTGCTCTGGGAGGCAGGGGGAAGGATGCTGCTTTAATTAGTGGACCTCTGAGACCTGCACTAATTAAAGCACCTGAAGCATAACATGTATCAGTGTGCCTGCACTGAAAAATGGCAGCAGGGCACTTTGAACTAAAGCTCATCAAATAACCTTTATCTTAAAACTGCCATTTTTCAGCACGGGGACCAGGGTGAATTTGATTCAATTCAAATGGCTTTAAATGATGATTAAATCAAGGCTTTGTGATCATGATTTAAATCACTGGTCATCAAACAACAAGAACGCACTTTTTGCAGAAATCCTCCATTCATTTAACTTCTTGAAATTTTGCATTTAGAAAATGTTACTCTGTGTAGACAAACTTTCAGAGAGACAAGAGGGCTGAAGGGTAGGTAATCAGATCTTGAGCCTCCATATACTGCTGTTATCTTTGGAGAAACAATCCACAGTTTAAAAACTGAAACTAGGCATTACAGAGATGCTTAATGGTATCTTCTAGGCTGAGCACCGAGTCCCATTCGGTAGAGTAGTTTTCTTTAATCTTCACTAATCTACAAAGGAGCCCCTGAGAACCCTGTAAGATTGGGCCCCTAATATAGTCCATGGCCTGTTGCAAACTATTTATAAAACTTACCTAAAGTTACATGGATAACATATTATATGGCTATATGGTCTCAAATAGTATAATTAGAATGTATAATCCTTACTTCATGATCTCTTTGAGAATTATCATATCTTAAATTAAAACTATTTTTATATAGCATTTGGGGGGTTTTTTAAAGCATCTTAAAAAAAACTATCAAGACTAAATACAAAATCTGATTTTTATTTAATAATAATAGTAAATAATTCTCTGCTTTTTTAGCTACCCTGGCAGGGGCACTGATGCACATGACACTGGAGCCTGCTGGAGTGCAGTAACTTCCATGCTCCAACAGACTCGATTAAATGGACTGTGTTCCAACATACTGTAATTACGGCACATCAGAGCAGCCTCCCTGTATGTGTATAGGAGCCCAATGACTTTTAGTTAGCTGTCAAGGGCCACATACTTGAAACCTTTCATAAGATATCATTTTAACAAATTATAGATTAAAACATACAAATCATTTTAAAAATAAAACATCTACTATAATATATTTTAATCTTTCTTCAAAAAGTAATTTTTGTCCTGATTTATGTTTTTTGGCTAGTGTGTATACAGGCAATTGCATAATAGCTCAAAATAGTCTTACCCTTGTATATTGTGTGGGGAGGATGAGTGTGTGTGAGGGTGGGAAGGAGAGGGAGGGAGTGTGGGGTTGGGTATGTGCATGTGTGCTGGGGGCTGTCCACACATTAGGTCCTGGGAATTGAGTGAGCTGTTCTTCCTTCCCCCACTCCAGGTGGTACAGTGCAGGTGTGGTCACCCACGGCTCACTCCACAGTGCTCCACATACAGCTAAAGCGTACCCACTCCTGCCTAAGGCAGCCTGTGCCAGACTCCTGCCTACACCCACCCCATGCCTGTCCCACACTGCTAATGGCATAGCCCAAACCAGCACACACAGCACTGCTGCAAATGCCCAGGCACTGCTTGGATCCCTCCTACCTTCAGTGGTTCCTCCTCCTCCACCTGCCCCCACCATGCCACTCCCAGCAGCACGTGTCATAGGGAAGCAGCTAGGCCACAGGTGCACGAGCTGGTTACCACATGCCCAGCCAGACTGGAAGGAAGCTGCAGCTGGGCAGCTCCTGCCCTAGTGTGCAAAACTTCAGCTCCAGGCTGCTTTCCACCCACTGTACCTACCCAGTCCAATGGGCAGCCACATGTGGGTGAAAGGCAGCCCCAGCAGAAAGGTCTGCGTACTGATTGGAGTGGTGCTGTCAGCAGGCATGGGCTGCCCCAGACAGGAGCGCAGCACAGGCTTAGCCTCCTGCAGAGCACTGTGGGAGCAGCTGCAGGCCAGATACAATCAACTGATAGGCAAAATATGGTTTGTGGGCCCCATCCAGGCTATCCCTGTGCTTACCATTTCTATACACAGAAAGCTTAATACTACCAGCCCAGACTATATTCAAATTCCTCCTAAAACTTCATTTTCTTCTCGATACTCAAGCTACTCTCTCTGTGACCTAAGTAGTTACTCTGTGCTTTACAAGTACCCTTTTTTTATGGAGGTATTAAACTCCAACCAGCCCACTCCACAGAGAAGTTTAAAAGGTCTCTTCCAAGCACCTTAAAATGAATGTTAGCAGTTACACCTGCCAATCCATAACACCCAAATGAAAGTCACTCTCAACACAACAAAAATATCAAGGGAAAAAAATTACTGAGAAACCAGTCATTATAATCTAATTTTCATTCCTATTAAAAAACAATTAAAAGAACAATTACATAAACAACACAAAGAATAAGAGAGAAAAAACCCCAACTATTAATTAGTATACACTACAGACATAATTAATCACAAAATTATTCCTACCACCTCTGTTACAGTTTTCTCCTTTTCTCACACAGAAGAATTCTCACTTGTGACATGTTTACAAGTATACTGTTCAACCAGGTCTTATTTATAAGTTTTTAATATATAAATTGATTTGAAAAAGTGAATTACAGAAACTAATGTATAAATAACAAATATTTTATAGAACTTCACTAAATGCTTGTCTACATATGAAATGAACTGGGTTTAAAACACAATGCTTCTTGATCGACTTCTACATTTAGCACTACAAAGACTATGCATCACTGGTTAATAACTGAGACTTAACAAGAAAAAAGACATACTATGAAGTGGAAACTAGAAGTTTACTAGGTACTTTGCTACCCAAAGGACTTGCAGGAAGCCCAGGCTTCTCTTTTTTCAAAGAAAAACCTTATATTCTGCTCAGAAAGGGAAGAGCATATTTTTCTGAGCTCATGGTCTTAGGTACCATCTTTTACATTGGTCTCTGGCTAACATACATGAGATACCTTCGAAAGCATTCTCTAATAACCACTCTTTTCTTGCAGCAGGAATGAAAGGAAACCTCTCTTTACCCAGGCCCAATGCCTCCTGCCTATTAAGGGACTGCTTCAAAAAAAAAAAAAAAAAAAAAAAAAAAAAAAAAAAAAAACTTCGAGGGGTGAAGGGCAGCAGCAGAGGTAGGGAGAAAAAACAGTTCTTCTAAAAGCCACTCATCTAACTTTTTTTTTTTTTTTTAAACTTCCTCCCTCCCACACTACTACTAACAGATGTATATACTATATGTAGCCTCATTTTCTCAGAAGAGGAGTAAAGCAAAGCAAGTCCTTTTCCTCGGAGCTCTTCAGCACCTACCTTTGCTATTTTTCAGAGCGACAGGATTACTCTGTCCGGCAAGGTTCTTTGAGTAGATGTGTTATCTACCAACTGAGTAGTTGGAAAAAGTATACAGCAAGCTTTTGGGCACAGTCACCCTTCTGTAGGCATAGGGAGCCTCTGGTGTTCTAAGACTCCAAGGAATGAGAGAAGCTAAAAATGTGACAGGATGTCAGCGAGAATGTAAATAGGTAGAAATTAGGAAGATAAAAAAGTAAAGCAGGGAAAGAGCCACCCAGCTGCCACTGTGAAGATCTGCTGCAGTTCAAAAAGAAAATGCCCACAAATCTCACATTATTAGTTATGACATATCACCCTTCCCTGGAACCTACACAGCAAATCCTCAAAAAAAGCTGCAACCCATACTAGAAAAAGGCCCAATTCTTAAAGAGCTCTTTCCAGAACCACCCATCCTAGCCTTTAAACAAGCACCAAACCTCACTACCCTCATCACCAGAAGCAAACTCCCTGTGGCTTAAACCACACCAAATGGATCCAGAACATGCCAGAACAAGAAATGCAAAAATTGCCAACACATCTCCACCACCCCTACAATAACTACACCCCACACCAGAACCATCAGCATTCCTGGATCTTACACCTGCACCTCCATAAATGTTGTTTGGTTTCTCCTACACACTTTCCATCAGGGCATTTAGTGCACTGGATGAGATGTATAACAGCTGCACACCAAAATAAACACAGAAAAGCTTTCTCCTCCCTTGTGGTGGTGAATGACTGAAAGTTTCAGGAGCGAGGAGGTATCCCCAGCCCCTGGTGTCTAAGCCTAGGGATCAGTGTTCCCCGAGGATAAAGCTGACAGACAGCAGGTCATGCCAGTCCTGGCCCTACCCCCGTAGGTATTTCCTATCATCTGAAACGCCACAGGCCACTTGTGCCCCACTCCACAGCCAAGTGCTACGCTCGTCCTGTTTTATTTGACTGGTTTAGGGGCTTCCCGGCGAGCCGCTCCGGTCCCGACCTGACTAAGCCGCCTCATCAGGTCTCCGCTCCGGAGAGGGGAGGCGGGTGCGCACGAACCGCACCCGGCAACTGCAGCGGGAACAGGCAAGCCCAGTGGAGCGGGTTCGGGGCCTCCGAGCTCGCAGAGAGGGGGCGGCGGTGCCTGTCCTACGACCGTAGGCAGACGCGGCGCAGCAAGGCCGGGCGCCCCAGGGGGCGAAAGGGTAGCTCCTCCCTCGGCCTCAGCCCCGACCGCACGCACTTACGGTGCCACACCAGGCTCTGCAATCCACGCTCCCCGGCCGCGGCCCCCGTCGGCGCCATCTTGCTACCTCTACTCCGCCCTCAGCCCACGTCACACCGCCCTCAAGTCACCCAGCTCTTGCCCCTCCCCGCCCCCCCCGCGAGGCCCGGCGGGGGGCGGGGCCATGGGCTGTGGCGGGTCCGCGCTGCCTGTTGCAGTGGCCGGGGCACTCTCGAGGGAGCAGGCTGCGGCCAGGGCATGCTCCTCGGAAGCAGGAGCTGCCGCTGAGCCCATCCGTGCCTGCCGTGGCGAGGCGGCGCCCCCAGGATGGGCGGCAGAAGATGTGAATCCGTCCTGTACTCTGCCCTCGCCCTCGCCAGCCTGGCGGCGGTAAGCTCCCGTCCCGCCTGTCTGCGCCCGCGGGGTTGAAACAACCCCCCAGGCTGTTCTTGGTTAGGGGCAGCATCCTGTCAAGGACCCGTTCCCTCCGCTCTCTTCCCGAGCCCCGCCGCGTGCTGAAGGAATCAAAACTCGTGGCAGGGGAGCTGTCTTTTATTAGACCGACCAGATATTTGCTCCAAAAAAAAATCTTTATTTGCAAGCTTGACGGGCACAGGGACCCTTCATCATTTCCTATACCTGTGCCCAAAAGCTTGCAAATAACTAGTTGGTCTAATAACCCTGCCATGAGTTTTGATTCCTTTTACTTATAGATCAATACAGTTACAGCCTGGATACCTGCCATTTACTCTGATTTTTTGCCGGATCCCTGTAACAGACCTGGGGGGCGGGGAGGAGATAGGGTGGAAAATGTTCTGCTCGTGTAACACAAGGTCTTTTGAAGTCTGTCAGCACCTCTAAGCTTTCCCCTTCTGGATCAATCGGCAGATTCAGAGAGGAAATGAAATGGGAATGTGATCCACATACCTATGCTGCATCCCACTGACTTGCCAATTCACCTTCCACAAGCTTGCCAATGCTTGAATGTACCGAGTAAAGAAATAATCAGAACTCTTGGGGAGGCAATACCTTTTATTAGATCAATTAAAAACAATTGGAAATATAGAATTTTTTTGCAACTATCTAGTTGGTCAAATAAAAGATAGTGCCTCCCCAAGAGTTCTGATTACTTTTGTCTGTAGACCAACATGGCTACAACCTGTATTCCTGTGTAAAGAAGTAAACTTGTACAGGAATAAGTTGTCTGCTTAAAATTATAATAAAGAGCTCAGGGTTGGGACATCTAGAAATGAAATGAAATGTGTTGTGTTTTCCCAAAACCAAGCATTTTGCCTTGTTTCTAATCTTCTAAATATTCCTTTTCAGGTCATTTCAGCTAATACAGGTAATGCCTCAAAAAGGTGATTTTGGTTACCAGCTTTTTTTTTTGTCTTTTTTAATGGACAGTGAGAAAACCTAAAAAGTTCCTGTTGTTGATGCAAATCAACTTTTAAGTTTGAATAAATGTGTAATTGAAAATGCTAACTACATTTGATGGGCCTGGTTTTATTTGAAATAAAAATGTATGTTTCTTTCTACAGCAAAAAGAATTTAGACGGTAGTTTTGGAAAAATAATTCCCTATGCTATTTTACCTCCCCACAAGCTTTCTGTCGTATTGCTTACAGTCTTGAGTTTGAAGATTATCAAAGACTGAACTCAGCTTGCACTGAACAGTGTCTTCTTAGGAAATATCCAGTATCTATATAGCCTTGCTACTGTCAACTGCAGATTGCTGAGTGTCTGCTCAGTTTATGATAGGTATTTTTTCCTCTTGAAATACAACTTTTAATTCTGTTTTGTATAATATTAAAACTAAACATGCAACACAGTTCACCTTTTCTTCTCTTCAGTTTTGTATTCTTTGTGCACCCAGAACTCCTGTTGGCTTGAGTGCATATTTTGATTGAAGCATGAATGCAGGATTGAGCTCTGAGAATAATCCATTTAGTGTATATTGTAGAAATATTATACTACAGTCTTCCAAAGTTCTAAATATGACAGTTTAACAATGTAACTACAGTATTTGGGTAGTTATAGCATATTGCATTTTTCCACCAAATTGTTAGAAATCTCATTTGACTCCATAAACCCTTCATGGGTGAAACACTTCTTGATATCACAGGGATTTTTGTGCACTGACAAGTATTTGCAGTATTACAAAAGCTGAAATATAAATAAAAGCAGTACTGACAACCTCGAATATTAAAAAAAAAAGAATGAGAGTCAGCCCCTGCAAAATAATTAAATTACATAAGAATCACAATGTTAGGAAAAGACATTTTGTCTCTCCTTTATTTTGCTGTCTCATTTTTAAGCTTTTCAGAATAAGGTCGCATACTTGTTTTTGTTCCACAATCACATGGGCAAGAAAGTCACCTTTTTAATGAAAGGTGAGGGGTTTTTTTCAGGTATTCATGAAATGCCGACATTTGGATCTTTTTAAGACAGTTATCACAGGCTCACAATAATCTTGTGGGACTTGGCAACATAGTATCACTACAGGATTTTCCTGGCTTGGAAAAATTGATAGAGAAAATATAGTTCCATTTTCTTTTAATGCAAACTTTAATTTTCAAAAGATTTTTAAGTACCCACTTGAAATGCCTCATATCATGAGTGTCAAACATATGATCTGTGAGCCAGATCCAGCCCATGGTGCTGCTTCATCCAGCCTGCTAGGCTACCAGTGGGTCAAAGAATTTGGTGGTATGACTAGCAGTGGGCAGGGCCTGCTACAGAATCACGTTCCCTTGTGAACATGACTCTTGGAAGCGCAGGGGTAAATGAGGTCTGTGCCAACACAGCTGATGATTCCAAAATTTGGGGTGAGGTGAGGGAGGGAAAGACTGCAACAAGACCTGGATAGGTTACAGGAGTGGGCTGACATAAACAGGATGCGTTTCAATACTGACAAGTGCAGGGTGTTGCATTTAGGCAGTAGAAACCAGCAGCACACTTATAGAATGGGAAACTCCCTTCTTGAGAGCACGGAGGCAGAAAGGGATCTTGGAGTCATTATTGACTCCATGATGAACATGGGCCGACAATGCGAGGTCACGGTTGGCAGGGCTAACCGGACCTTGTCGTGCATCCACAGGTGCATCTCAAGTAGAGCCAGGGAGGTGATCCTCCCCCTCTGTGCGATGCTGGTCAGGCCACAGCTGGAGTACTGCATCCAGTTCTGTGCGTCCCATTTCAGGAGGGATGTGGACAACATCGAAAGGGTCCAGAGGAGGGCCACCCGCATGATCCGGGGACTACAGGGCAGACCCTACATTGAAAGACTGCGGGACCTAAACCTGTTCAGCCTTCACAAGAGAAGGCTGAAGGGGGACCTGGTGACTGTCTATAAACTCACTAGGGGAGACCAGAAGGGTTTAGGGGAGACACTGTTTCCCCTAGCGCCCCCTGGCATGACAAGGAACAATGGACACAAATTATTAGAGAGTAGATTTAGACTAGACATCCGCAAGAACTACTTCACAGTTAGGGCGGCTAGGACCTGAAACCAACTTCCAAGGGAAGTGGTGCTGGCTCCTAACCTGGGGATCTTTAAGAAGAGGCTTGATGACTACCTGGCTGGACTCATTTGAGTCCAGTCTTTTCTCCCACCCAGGCAGGGGGTCGGACTTGAAGATCTACAAGGTCCCTTCCGACCCTACTTCTATGATTCTATGAACACAGCTCCACTCACCTTGTGGCTGCTTGCCCACCAGTGCTTGTGCCACCTGTCACAGCAAAGTTACCTAGCCCACAATTGCTTGTCCCACTGCCACAGCTGCATGTGCTGCTGCTTCCATCACCAATAGCCCCACAGATCTAATCAACCAAAGAGCCCCACAGCCTGGACCTGGCCCAGAGAACAGGGTGAGTTGGTCACCCCTGCTTTAGAGGGATTGACTTCCAGAAGTTCTGAATACCTGCCATCTGAAGATGAGGCTATGTCCAGGTTATCAGGCTTATAAAGTGGGGTTGCCAACCCCCAAGGTTTGCCCTGAAGTCTCCAGGAATTAGATACAAATCTCCAGGAGACTGCTGAGAGTCACCCAAGAGATAAATGATAGGGCATTCATTAAAATAAATATTAAATGTTGAATCCAATTTATACAGTACTCCTGTGGGTTTTTTAAATGTAATAGTAATGTGCATTTGCCTTCTTGATGTAAAGTTTACACACTGTAATTAATGTCATTATGTCATGATGAAACCTAGAATAGACTTAAACAGAGTTGGCAACCCTATTACAAAGCACATCCAGAAACTTCACCTAGTATTATGTTTCGGATTTGAAAGATTAACATGTTTTTTCTGGGCTTGGCGTTTTTTGCAGGCTTTTCTATATCCATTTATGATGTGACATCAAGAAGTGTTTATCTCAGATGGCCGAAGTTTTCGGGAGCCATTTCTTACAGGGTAACAGCAAGCCCTGTGAACGTAGTGGGCCATTCTGTAATGGCTCATTTCGGTGATGTTACTCTTACAGGCTTCCTAACTCCACTAACCCCCAATACTATCCACACTGTGAAAGTGGAAGCAATTGATGAGAATGGAATTATCCTGGCTGAAGCACAGACTATGCAGTTAACAGGTTAGTATGGGATGGCTTGCTCAGCAAAACCTCCATTGCCTTCAACACAGCCGGGGCTTCATCCACTATATGTTGTTATACTTCTAGCTCCTCCCCTTGCTGAGATGTATGGACATTTTCCCACTGATTTCACTTTCCTCTCTTCTTTCTTGTGTATGTGTATTTGCACGTATACCTTGCATGCCATACATTTCTTCCCAGCTGATCAAAGCACAACTTTTGAAATCATCCATCATGATTTTCATTGAAAACTAATATGGAATGAGTGAGGTCTCAGTGAGGACTATGAAAAACTTACATTGTATTCCCATTTAGAATTTATGTACTGTTGAATTTAATTATGGGTATGGTGTAAGAACTTCTGTAGACAGATCTCCTATTTTCTCTGTTTGATTAATGAAATTTATTTAGAAAACAATCTGTTGAAAATTCCTTATAAAATTATTCTGCTTGATAAACTTTGGAAATACTATTTTTCCAGCAAATTTTTTCTTACTGAGGGATTTAGTACAGTAAAGTTTACATTGATTTTTCCCTTGAAGTTTTAAATAAAATCTACCTTTTTTTACCCACTACTTAGCTCAGGCATGTCAGAAATGGCACAATATGCTGATGTTCTGTATATCAAAAACCTATTCCTGCAAGCCCCCTGTGAACAAAACTTCTTTATGTCTTGTATAAGAAATGCCTGCATGGAAGGCTTGCCAAATTAGTTATTGGGTAAACTGTATTTTAATTTTATGAGGCAAGGCTTTTTGTAATATCTTTTGATGGACCAACTGTACAGCTGGGAGAAATACTGAACAAGCTTCAAGGCATCTAGTGTCATTTCTTAGGTCAGAACAGTTCTCCCAATTACACAATTGATGCCAATAAACCCAATAAACCTTCTTTTATACATTTCCTGAACCATCCTAGCAACAACAGTCAAACCCTGTTATATTTACAGCCCTAAGGAATTTTTTTCATTGGTTGCTGCATTATGGATGCTTAAGGACCCAGTCTCGCTTCCTTGCATGAAAGTCAGCAGTTATAGTTTTTATATTAGTTAAATGTACTGTTTGACTTAAAGAAATTAAAACAAAAGTGTCTAAGAAGATGGAGACATGCTGAGTACTGCTTCTGATCATGCCTCTGGAATGCTTGAAGACTATGGTTTTTTAAAAGTTTAACATACATGGGTTTTTTTCATTTTAGCTCCCGAGATACCCATTATTGATCAAGCTTATTCAAAACTGAGCAACAGTATCACAGTGGAATGGACAGCTGTCCCTGGAGCTACCAGTTATCTTCTAACTGCACAAGATGGGGAGTCTTTTATTGAAACAATTATCACAAATTCCCCAGGCACAGTGACAGGGTTGAAGGCTGCTACACTGTACAAAATCACCATCAGATCTATAAACTCTGGAGGAAAGAGCCAGCCTTCACCTTCAAGAAAGGCAAAGACGGGTAAGTTTTATTTTATCTAGAAAACTGTAATATTGTAATGCAACATGTATATTCTGTAACACTTTCTAACCAATTCTTATAAAAGTCTGGTAGAGAAAATTAAAACAACCAATTTGTACTGATAATGATTAGTGAAATCTTGTATTTAAATCTTCCTGAAAGGGCCACCATTGTAGTTGAGGAATATTATATGAGTATAGATGTGACAGATTAATGGGTATCATTTTGGATTGTATTGCCAGCTCTGCCTTTGTACTTTCTCTGTTCTTTAATTTCTCATTTGTAATGTGGACAATAACACTAACTTGCAGTAGTCGTACGAGTCATTGTTTTAAAAGTGCTCTTACAGCCTTGAAAGAAGGTACTATGGAAGTGAAAAGCAGATGTAGAGCCGTATGTGTAGTTATGCTATCCAGGTAATAGACTGCAGGTGATAACTTATAGTGCTATATTGCATTTATCATTGTACAGTTTTCAGATTCCCAAAATGATCCTGATCATTGGCTCACATGAGCAAGATACAGGCCTTGACCAAAGTCTCATATTTAATTTTGAATCAAGGCTAAAAAATTTGGAATTCATACATTTATGAAGAAGAAATTGCCAGTTTTCCTGTAGGATGTAGCAGTGATATTTGAACCTTAAAATGGGGACATGATTAATAGAGTGATGCTGGGTTAATTTTGGAGATTTCAGAAGTGTATTAATTATACTTTTTTTTCCACAGCTTGTATAGTTGGTCTTTGGACTTTGGTTTTATGGTCAGAAGACAGTGAAAATACAGTCTTAAAGATATTGAAAACTCTCTACAGCATTAAAAAATATATATGGCAGATATAATATGAGGTGCCATGGTATAAACATTTTATTGGAACCCATGGGCTGACCTGCATAATTTACACCTGACTTTGTGGGCATAAGTCTAAAACCTTTACACTGTATTCTCTCTATTTTGTGACTCTAAACACTTGGATTTGCTTTCCAGTTAATACATATACTGACCCTTAAGAGTGGAAGGATAGGGAAGCAATGGAAAGGAAGGCCTAAGGTAATCAGAAGATATAAGGAGTTCTAATGTATAATTCCCCTCCTTCAGTTGCTTCTTTTGTTATACTTGTTATCCTTTCACTATTTGGTGTGTTGGCCATTCTGCCAGCCTACAAAATAATCCACTGCTACAAAATAAGCTACCTTGCCTCTTCATTCTTTGACCAATTTATACTGCGGTTTGTGTCACTACTGAATTTTGTCCTGACTCTCAAGGCATGTGACTCTTTAACCCTGTCTGATGTTATCACATTTAGCTACAGTTATCACATTTTGAACAGTACTGCTCTTTATGGAAATCCCAGTAGTGAATGTAGATTTGTCATTGACAGTCCTGGCTGCTCCAGTTCTGTCTGCAAGTTCCCCAAGTTATGACTCCATCGTGGTGAGCTGGGGAGCTGTACATATGGCAGTTGGATTCTCTGTGTCCATAATGAGATCAGATGGCTTGGGCAATATGGTGAAAGAGAATACTACCAATACCTCGTTGGTGTTTACCAGTCTAGATTCAGGAACTCTCTATACAATCAAAGCTCATGCCTGGAATGTTAATGGGATACCTGGAGATGATTTCACATACAACCAAAGAACAAGTAAGTATTATTTAATTTTTAGTGTAAAAGCACAACTTAAAAATAGTTATAGTTGTATTTGCGTTTCTGTGTCTAACAGACCACATAGAGGGAGAGCCTGAATTGGTATAAATTATCCTTGCTCTATTTCTAAGGTCATGAAATAGAAGGCAACCTAAAGGACAAAGGTTAAATCATATAAAGTTTACTCAGGCAAAGGTATCATTAACACCAGTTGAAGTTGTGCCTGATTAAGGTCCATGTTAAAACTACAGGAGGAATTTAGGATTTCTTCATTAGTGAATAGCAAATACTAATGTAAATACTGAGACTTCAACAGATCAGTGAGAAAGTAGAGTCACCTTTAAAATAATTCCATGTAACTATGATCCGAGTAAAAACAGATAGGCAAGATCCAAGCCACAAAAGCTGCATTTCCTGGAGTTTGGGGGTATTTGTATCCAGGGGTCTGGTTGACAGATTACTTCTGTCAATGGCCGTATGTTAAGTGTATAAACAGTTGTTCTTAACTAATGCAGGTCCTCAAGCACCAGCAGATGTTCAAGTAGTTTTTGATAGTGGAACTCTGAAGGCCATTATTTCTTGGACTCCAACAGAGGGAACCTTAAATTATAGTGTGACAGCCTCCAGCAGAGCCTCCAAACTGAATTGTGTCACATCCTCCACTTCCTGCTCCATGGCCTCCCTCCACTGTGGATCCGTGTACTCTATTTGTGTCATAGCAAGCAATGATGCTGGGTCCAGTAAGCCTACAGATTCAGTGAGCCTTAAAACTGGTAAGAAAAAAATATGGTGCTTGTAATACTGTTTCTCTTGTGTTTATGTTTTAATATCAGCTCTAGAATTCACAAAAAAGAAAGATTATTAATAATTAAAGGTCTAAATGAAAATAATTTCTATAGTCTTCTATAACCTTCTATAGAGGGAATAAATAAATAGGAGAAGAAATCAAGAGTTATCTTTTATTAAATTCCCATAGTACTAAGTACATTACAAGAATTTGCTACCAGAAGTATCAGGATATTTAAGAATGATTAAGTACCATGAGTGTGTGTTCCTCATATAATACGCTCATATAATAATTTACCTTATTTAAAACGACTTACTAATACGTAATTACACTACCTTGTCAAAATACTGGCATTACAATATTCATTTAAGTGCTGGTATTTCCAGGAGGCAGTGCTGGGAGTGCTGCTTCCTGGCTGTGTTCCTGACAACAATGAAACAGCTTTTCAGTGCTGTTTATTTAATTAAAAAATATTTTTAAAGAAATTGAGCTGTATTTTTATTCTGAAACATTAGAGTAAAATTGTTCCCTTGAAAGCAAGAAACTGACAGAACAAAATGGCCCCTTTCAGTTTCATAGCTCTTCAGTTATTTAAAAAAATACTTGTGTAAGTTTCTCCAAACTTTCACTGAGCCAATTTAGCATTTCCAGGTAATACGTGTTGCACCTTTCAGCATCAGCCTACTTACTACAACCCCTACCCCCTGGGGAAATCTTTGTTACAGGAATACTGACCGTAGCTTTATGCACCCCTCAGCCTGCCAGGATTGTGATAGGGAAAGTTAGCTCTTGAAGACCCCCAAGGTAGGGGAGAGCACCACCTCCCTTGGAAGCCCCTTCCAGCTACTGGCAACCCTTACCATGAAGAAGTTCTTTCTAATGTCCAAACTAAATCTGCTTTCCATCAATTTGTGGCCATTGTCCCTAGTTACTCCAGGGTGTGCCCTAGTAAATAGAGCAGCTCCTATTCCCTGCTGCCCTCCCTTGATGAATTTATAGGCAGCCACAAGATCACCTCTCAGCCTTCTCCTGCAAAGGCTAAAGAGATCCAGGTCCCTCAGCCTCTCCTTGTAGGGCCTTGCCTACAGGCCTCTGACCATATGAGTGGCCCTCCTCTGAACCCTCTCAAGATTCTCCATATCGCTCTTGAAGTGCACTGCCCAAAACTGAATGCAGTACTCCAACTGTGGATTGACCAGTGCTGCGTAGAGGGGAAGCATCACTTCCCTGGACCTGTTTGTCGTGCATCTGGTAATTCATGGTAAAGTGCAGTTAGCCTTGTTGATCACTTTGTCACACTGATGACTCATGTTCATCTTGGAGTCAACTGACTCCAAGATCCCTTTCTGCTGCTGTGCTGCTGAGGTCATCCCCCAGCCTGTAAGTATGTTGGTGGTTCTTTTTGCCCAGGTGCAGCACTTTGCACTTGTCTTTGTTGAACTGCATCCTATTTCATTCTGCCCATTTTTCCAACCTGTCCAGATCTGCCTGGATCCGTCCTCTACCCTTGGGTGTGTTCACTTTGCCCCATAGTTTGGTATCATCTGCAGACTTGGACAGGGTGCTGTCTGCGCCCTCGTCCAAATCACTGACGAAGACATTGAATAGCACCGGTCCAAGGACCGAGCCTTGTGGGACTCCACTGTCCACATCTTTCCAGGCTGATATTGACCCATTCACCACCACTCTCTGGGTGCGACCCCTAAGCCAATTTGCCACCCACCTGACTGTGTAATTGTCTGCATTGCAGCCTGTCAGTTTATTTATGAGAACGGAATGTGGTACCATATCAAAGGCCTTCTTAAAGTCTAGGTAGATGACATCTACCTTGACTCCTGCGTCTAAGCATTTTGTGACCTGGTCATAAAAAGAAACAAGGTTAGTCAGGCAGGATCTACCTTCAGTGAATCTGTGCTGATTCCCTTTCAGCATTATTTCCCCTGCTGGGCTCTCACAAATGTGAGCCTTAATGATTTTTTCCAGCTTTCCCAAGGATAGAGGTGAGACTAACTGGCCTATAGTTTCCCGGTTCCTCTCTCCTCCCCTTCTTGAAAATAGCGACCACATTGGCCCTTTTCCAGTCCTCTGACACCTGACCGGAACACCACGAGTGCTTGAACAGCCATGCCAATGGCTCTGCTATGACACTGGCCAATTTCTTCAGCACCCTTGGATGAAGTTCATCTGGGCCCGCTGATTTGAACATATCCAGCGCCTCAAAGTGCCCCTTCACTAAGTCTGCACTAACAGTTGGTGTGCTAGTGTCCCTCCTGTGTCTATCCCTCCTGCTTTGGCCTTCCTGACTGATTCCCTGTGAATGCGTGCCAGGGAGGTATACTCCTCCTTGTTATCTACTCCCTGTTTCCAAAGCCTGTATACCTCGTTCTTTGCCCTTAGGCTTTCCTGCACTTCTCTGTTCAGCCAAGAAGGCTCCTTGGCCCCTTTGCCCCCTTTTATGTGCAATGGGATTGTTTCCTTCTACGTCTGTGGGATCGCTCCCTTGAGGAACAGCCACCCTTCTTGGAACCTCATTTCACCAATGCTCTTGAGCTTTAATACCTCACTAACTAATCTCCCGAGCACACTGAAACTAGCTTTTCTGAAGTTTAGCACTTCAGCCCTGCTGGTTAGTTTACCCACCCTTTGCCGGATAGTGAATTCAATCAGTCGATGGTCACTATCCCCTAGGTTACCTTGTACCTGCAGATTCCTCACCAGGTCATCCCCTGTAGTTAACACCAAATCCAGCAAGGCATTTCCCCTAGTGGGATCACATGCCTTCTACATTAAGTGGAGGTCTTGTATGCAGATAAGAACCTATGTGAGTGGTTAGATTTGGCTGACTGCTCCTCCCAGCAGATGTCAGGGTAATTTTGATTACCCATGACAACCGTATCTCTCGACCGAGCTATCTGGAGAATTCCAGGTCTAGCTCATCCTCCTGGTGTGGCAGTCTATAGTAGACCCCCATTACCAAGTCCCTTTCCCCCGGCCCCCTTGTATCCTGACTCACAGTACCTTGGTTTGGCCCTCCTTTGATGCCATCTTGATAATAGAGGATGTATATTGTTCCTTAACATAGAGAGCAACACCTCCCCTCTTTTTTTCCCCACTCTATCTGTACATCCTGTAACCCTCAATGCCTACTACCCAATTTGAGTAGGGTCCCACCAGGTTTTAGTTAGTTCAACCATGTAGAAGTTGTTGCTTGCAAGCAGGAGTGCCAGTTCCTCCTGCTTGTTCCCCATGCTCCTAGCACTAGTGTAGAGCCATTTAGGCCCCCTATTGGATGCCCTTGGTACCCCCTTTTCCTGATGTTTATTGGGTCCCTTAGTGCTTACCTGAGGTGATTCAGTGCATTGCTCGTGGCTCGCTGATCCTAGGTTCTCCTTATCCTTTGCTTCCCCATCTCCCAGTGAACCTAGTTTAAAGCCCTTTGGAAGAGAACAGACTCTTACCTTTAGAAGAGAGATGAGGACCCCAGATGGAAGTGCAGATCATGGTTGTAGAAGCCAAAACCTGCATGATGGCACAAACTCTGGAGCTGGAGGTTGACTTTCTTGATGCAGGTGTCCTGATGCTGATGGCAACTGCTGACCAGAAGGATGGATGAGAACTTCCTAAGCCTGGCCCTCAGAGCCCAGTAGTCACGCATGACGTGATTTAGACTACTCCTGGCCTCACCATTCATGCCCACATGGATGAGGACCATGGAACAGCAATCAGAGGGCTGGATGAGGTTGGGAATCCTCGCAGTGATGTCCCAGATCCTGGCTCTAGGTAGGCAGCAAACTTCCCATGCCATGGGATCCAGTTGACTGATAGGCCTCTCTGTACCTCTCAGGAGGGAATCACCCATCATGATGACCCAGCATCTCTTCCTCCAGCTGCTCAGTTGTCATTCAGCCTAATTGGTGTTTGTTGTGGACATGTCTTCCCCTGTGGCTTCCTCTGCTGCATCATCCTCTAGTGCTGCCAGGGCTTTGTATCTGTTCCCCAGTTGCATTAGGGAAGCAGTCACAGTTGCACGCTGTCTAGCTCTGGAGGTGACCATCCTCCATTTAGCTGTCCTGGGACTCTCACATGATGCACCAGGTGTCTGGCCCTGCAGAGAATGAAAATATTCATCAATCTCATCTTCTGCAGCCCTGATCCCCCACAGCCTGTTCACCTCTTCCTGGAGTTTCCTCACCTGTCCCTCCAGGACCTCAATCTGGGCACAGGCAAGGGAAACCCTGGCCCTCACGCTACCCCCTAGGCTTCAGAGGTCCTGCCAGGCAACCCCCGCAGACAGCAGGCGAGGGCACTGCTGACCCATCCAAGGGGCGTGTCTGGATGGAGGCCTCACAGGAGCTTGGGGCCAGAATGAATGATAGATTTTTATGGTAAAGGCCTTTTGTTTCTTACACAGACTTACTCCATGAGCACAGGCAAGTCATTTAGCCATGTTTCTGACTCAGTTTCAACAATTATAGGATCATAATGTTGCTGCTTCCCTACCATAGCCCAGTCTCAAGGGTTGTCCATGAGGTTTAATAAGAGAGCATTTTTATTTGTTTGTTTGTTTGTTAAATATGGAATGCTTCACGAATTGGTGTGTCAACCTTGTGCATCCTTAGAAAAGTGCATTGAAATTCTTTAAAGCAAGTTGCTGTTGAAATAGAAAATACCATACAGTTCAACCAATCTTTCCAATTCTGGTGTCTAATAATACTGTTATTTCTCTCCTGGATCACTTTAAAATCACAGAACATATATGCCTATGTATTTGTACAGTACCTAGCATAATGTATTTGTACAGTACCTAGCATAATGGAGGCATGATATACACTGGGACATCTGGGGTTACCATGGATACCAATGACAATGGTTATTATAATGGTCAAACATCTTTCCAGTTAAAGCGGCACCATTGCAGCAAAATGCTGGTTGTGATAAAAACCTTTAAAGCAGAAAGGGAAAGCAGAAGAGTTATTAAGTCAATTACCAGTATGGTTCTCATTTATAGGTGCTATTTTGGAACGCCACCATAGAATTTCAATATATAAGGGTTTCTTATGTAAAAGCTTTCACATGCCAGCTGCTTTCAGCCCATTCAAACCTTCAATTTCCTGCCATAAGACCATGACACTTTTTTATTTAAATATTTGATGCCTGTGCTCATAGAATCATAGAGTCAATGAGTCAGAAGGGACCTAGACAGATCATCTAGTCTGACCCCCTGCCATGGGCAGGAAGGAGCACTGGGGGTGGCAGGGATCATTCCAGCCAGGTGCCTATCCAGTCTCCTCTTGAAGATTTCCAGGGAAGGTGAGAGCACCACCTCTCTGGGAAGCCTATTCCAGGCTCTGGCCACCCTCGCAGCGAAGTAGTTCTTCCTAATATCTAACCTAAACTTATCCTCCCTCAGCTTGTGGCCATTGTTCCTGGTGACTCCAAGGGGGGCCCTGGTGAACAGACTTTCCTCGAGTCCCTGCTGGTGGCCCCTGATAAGGTTGTAGGCAGCCACAAGATCCCCCTCAGTCTTCTCTTGCGGAGACTGAAGAGATTCAGGTTCCTCAGCCTCTCCTCATAGGGCTGGCCACGGAGGCCCTCAACCATACGAGTGGCCCTCCTCTGGACCCTCTCCAGGTTCTCTTGAAGTGCGGCACCCAGAACTGGACACAGTACTCTAGCTGCGGCCTGACCAGCGCTGCATAGAGAGGGAGCAAGACCTCTCTGGACCTGTTAGTGATGCCCCTGTTGATGTATGACAGGGTGCAGTTGGCTCTGCCTATTGCTTCATTGCATTGGTGACTCATATTCATCCTGGAGTCAATCCTGATTCCAAGATCCCTCTCTGCCTCTGTGCTGCTGAGAGGGTCAGCCCCTAACCTATAACCATAATCCTGGTTCCCTGTCCCCAGGTGCAGCACCCTGCACTTGTCCTTGTTGAACCGTATCCTGTTCAGATCCGCCCACTTCTCTAACCTATCCAGGTCTGCCTGGATGCGGTCCTTGCCTGCCAGCATATTCACTTTACCCCACAGCTTGGTGTCATCAGTGAACTTGAACACAGTGCTCTCCACACCCTCGTATAGGTCACTAATGAAGATGTTGAAAAGCACCGGCCCAAGGACCAAGCCCTGGTGGACTTCGCTGCCCACACCCTCCCAGGTCGACATCGACCCGTCCACCACCGCTCTCTGGCTGCGCCCCTGGAACCAGTTTTCCACCCATGTGACTGTGCATTCATCAATGCCGCAGCCCCTCAGCTTGCCCACCAGAATTGGGTGGGACACTGTGTCGAAGGCCTTCTGGAAGTCCAAGAAGATGACATCAACTTCCTCCTTCCCATCTAAGCTCTTTGTTACCTGGTCATAGAAAGAGACCAGGTTAGTCGGGCAGGATCAGCCTTGCATGAACCCATGGTGATTACCCCTCAACATCACTTCCCCTGCAGGTCTCTCACAAATGTGGCCCTTGATAATTTTTTCAAAGACCTTCCCCAGGATAGAAGTGAGGCTGACTGGCCTGCAGTTGCCAGGGTCTTCCTTCCTCCCCTTCTTGAAAATAGGGACCACATTGGCCCTTTCCAGTCCTCAGGGACTTGGCCTGAGCACCAGGAGTCCTCGAACAGCACTATTATTTATATGTGGACTTTAAACCATACAAGATCTTTCTTATGCATGTGACTACAGTAGCATGTACTTTGTTTTGTTTAAAATATATAAATGATGTATTCTGTACTCAATACGCATTTACCTTCTGAAAGTAACATTTTAATGTAACCACATGTTATTGCTGCACCTTTTTAAAAATCCAGATAAGTTGTTCTTTTCTCACTTGGGTGTGTTTCAACTATCCAACATGCCAAACTCTAAATACCCTTGTTTTTTTGCATAGTAAAAGTATTTATTTAAATAAATTCTTCAAATACATTAATAATCCCCCTCCCCCACCCCCTGTTTTTGTTTTAAATCTGGTTTTCCAGTCCCTTGTGCACCAGGAAGTATAACAATTGAAGAGGATGATCCTGGTAACCTGTCTGTGTCCTGGTCTGATGTAGATCTTGGTGAATATTATGTGGTTTTTGTGAAAAGTGATGATGGCTTGGAGGTACATTGCAACACATCCCATACCCAGTGCCACTTCCAGTCAGACTGCGGTTTCATGTATTTCATTAGTGTTTTTGCATACAACAAAGCAGGGCAGAGTCCCTCAGGTGAAGTACTCAATTATACTACTGGTAAGTAGCAATTTATTTACTCATTCGCATTTGGTGATCTCTAGATTGAATTCTTTTTTTTGAAAAGCTGACCCAATCAAACATTTTTAAAAAATGGGAGAGGATGTTACATTTATGCCAGAACATTTCAGTTTTAGCGGCTTCTGCAGTACCTCTTGGAAGTTAATATTTGGTACAGCTGCTATTTTCATCTGGAAAACTGGGCTCCTATGGTGCAGCATGGTCTCCTTTCTGAGCCACCATGGTACATCATGGAAAACATAGGCTGCCTAGGGAACCTGGACTATTTAGCAGAATGGGGGCATGAGACATTACAGCAGCATTCCCCAAACCAAACACTTCAGGTTTTTTGGGTGTTTCTGTTTTCAACAATGACTTATAGTTCTCTATGGAAAGCAGACAGTCTTTACAACAAACTGTGTAATTGAAAGACAATTTTCTGCTGAAAAAAGTGAAGGAAAATGTTTGGCCATTTGACCACCAACAACATAAGGTGCATTTAGCAAATATACTAGAGGGTTCAATTTTAAACCACAATCAATGTTAACTTGAGTAGCCAATGTGTTAGTCAAGTGTGACAACATGAATTTATAAATTCTGAAAGGTGTGAGCATTCTAAGATATTTTGATAAGTGAAGGGAATATACTCTTATGGGTAATTCACAATACTGGGAGTCAAGAAACCTGAATTCTCATTCAGGATGTGCCATAGCCTTGCTGTAAGTTCCCAAACTTCCATAAATTTCTGTTCTCCCCATCTGTAAAATGAGAAAATGCATAGATCATTGAGCTCTTTGGAGGCTTAACTTGGCAATTACTAAATGTTTCAGATCCTAAAATGGAAGGCACAATATGAGTATAAAGAGTTATTTTCAGATTAGTAAATTATTACTGCAGTCAAGACTCCAAATAGATGAAAGAATATTCTTTGCCCACAAGAGGATGTAAAATAGAATTTTCTGTGTTCAAATAAGGGACATGGAATTGATTCAAATAGATTTAGCTTTGGCTGCATGAAAAATTCTTCAGTGTGGGTGACATATGGCAATTTTTGATAATGAGAGCATAAATTAGGGCAGGATGGCACCTTTTGATACTGGTTCAGAAAATCATGACCTTTCATAGGCAACAGTCTACTTCATCAGATGCTGCAAATGGACTGGAAGGGGGAAAAAAGATTTTATATAAATAGGAAAGGGGAGGGGAATGCTGCTAAGAGAAGTAATTGGGGGATTAAGAGAAACATGGCAGTTAAAACCACGAGAAACACTGGAGCAAACAACTAGCCCAAGTAGTGAGATAAGAATTCAGAGTTTCTGTTGAGACCAATGTTAATATAATGCAGTTTGTGGATGATTTCTTGTTCTGCAGTTTCATGTTCAGGTTGCCTTTTAGTTTCGGGGGGTTTTTTTGTTTTTTTTTTAAGAACAGGTACTTCAAGATCAGTGATTGAAATGTTCAAATCAGATGTGTTTCTGTACACAGGATACTGTTCAGTTTAATATTTAGCATTTTTCAGTTTATAATGAGTAGTGTTGATGTTCTTTCTTTGTTTTTAGCACCGTGTTGCCCTAGTGACATTCATCCAGTGCTTGTGTCCAGCGATACAATTGAGATTGTTTGGTCTCCTGTCCGTGGTGCTGAAATGTATGAAACAAAAGCTGTTGATTGGACTGGTGTGGTACTTTGTAATGACACTGCTACAGTTTGCACTCTGTCTTCACTGCAGTGTAACACCCAATATAACATCACTGTTTATTCTTTCAGTGAAATCAGGGGAAGCAACACATCCTGTGCATCTAAATGTGTGTTAACAGGTACTTTGACCATTTTTCTTTCTTTTCTTTATACAAGAAAAAATTAATTGGCTACCACAGATACCAGTGATGATAGCGATTCACAATTATGAGATAAACAAACATCATTTTCCAGTAAAAGCAACATCACCAAATGAGGACTAATGGTTCATGGTTTTAACAACATTTCACTTTTTCCTTTTTGTTTCAAAGGTTTATATCACAACCAGTAATTTACTGAGGTGATGTTGCTTTAACTGGAAATAGATATTTGTCCATCTCATCATATACTTTTGAATAATTTTGCTGTCTTAGAATGAAACCCAGGCAAAAAGACCAAGCCTTCAATATGAACAATTATGATTTACATAAGAAATAAATAGTTAGCAATTTTATGATCCAGTTGCTAAGTAAGGTTGTTATGTCTAGTTGACAAAGAAAAGCAAACCTAGTATAATGGGGGGGTTTTGTTGTTGTTTTTTTAAAGGTGTATGTAGACTCCTAAATCCACAATCAGGCACCCAATTAAGTGGAAAACTACTGAAGCCCTGCACTTTTAAAATCAGAATTATGATCCCACTATGTATTTTGTGGAATTTAGCTGATCAATTAATCAAGAATTGTGTCTGTAATATTTATTTAAGATGCATGTGCTTGTAAACTGTTCCAAACTATTTGAATAGAAAATTACTAAATTAAATTGCCTTTGTCAAATAGCTACAATAATTCACAGCTGTTGACCACCATCTACAATAAGAAGAGTTCTATATTGATAAATTCACAGCCTAAACCTGCTCAATTTGAAATCTTTCAGCCCCATGCAGTCCTGAAATAACAAATATCTCAAAGGATGCACTTTCCATAATTAGCGTGTACTGGAGGTCTAATAATGATGAAGCTACATATATTGTAACTGCCAGAGGAGATGCTGGATTGTGGCATTGCACAAGTTCTGGAAATTCCTGCTCCATACCAAATCTCCCCTGTGGATCGGTCTTCTTTGTTAGTGTCATGGCAAGTACAACAGTAGGACAAAGCTTACCTAGCTACAGCATCCCTTTCGAAACTGGTATGTGGCAATCAGTATGAAATGTAACTGAAAATATAATCATTACCATGTATATAATTCTGACAGATATGCATAGTTTTCTGTCTATCTGTTTTTTTCACAGTGTATATATGTGTATTACTATTTAATATGGAATGATATGACATCTGCCCAAATGTATGCGTGTGAGATAGAGGTCATGTTACTCTATAGTGGCTACATTATACTGAGAAACCCTAATTATAAGCATTTATTTCATGGGTCACAGGGTTTCATACCACACCATTTTTATGCAGTGCATGACTTTCTTGTTAGCAATTAGATCTTTAATATAGGGCTAAGAGAGATGCTGGGATTTCAATGACTGGTTGTACTCACTTTGTTCCATTGAGCAGAACTCGCTCATAAAAATCATCACATAGTAATCCAAGGATAATATCTTTATCTCACTAAGGAAAAAAATGTCTCGTCTTTGTCTGGTCTTATCAGTATATTATATTTGATCTATATTAACATGCTGAATGAAGATTAATATCTAACCACTTCAGTAATATTTGCCTAAAAATATGTATTCCTTTCACCCTTCTCCCCTTATTTATTTTTAAAGGACTGCTCCTAACATTGTACTTCTTCCTAATGTTCTCATCCAACTTCCATTGAATCAGCAGAAAGTCTCCTAGTGACTTTGACAAAGCCTGGACCAGGCCTAAAGGGCAATAAAAATGTTTAAAAAATTGACAGTTTTTTTAATTTAACATTATTTAAACTAAGTACATCTAAACCAAAGATGTTGACAAAAGTGACTGCATATGATCTTAGCAGAAAAGGATTGAATTTTCTTTGTTTGTTTTCTCTGAAGCTCCTTGTTGCCCTAATGATCTGACATTAACTCAACTGACGCAATCAGTAACAAATATCAGCTGGTCTGCTGGGACTGGTGCACAGACATATGTAACAGTATTGGAATCACCAAAAGGATGGGCTAGGTGCCACACCCTCCAAAACCAGTGTCTCCTGGGATGCATCACATGTGGCACCAACTATACAGTGTCGCTGAAAGCAATTAGTGAAACTGGCTTGACATCAGACTGCACGTATCAAGGCTATTCTTCCAGTATGTAAACAAAAAATGCAACAGAAAATAAAAGAAAGATACAGTATACTAAAAAGTCTTAGTTTCATATTAAGGTTGTAACTGAGAGTAAACCAATAGTTAATACATTTACAATTCCCTATTTTACATAGATGTAATGTCAATGAAATTTAGACACTTAAATCCCTTGGTCTAGCTTCAGGGTCATGGGTAGATCATCTGTACATAGGAACTGAGATTCCCTTTCTACACTGTGGATTAGGGCTATATGCTAGATCCAAACAGCAGGAGCCAAGCAAAAGTTTGGAGATGGGAGAGGGATCACAGGTTCTGCAGCAATCCAGCATCCAGTAAACTTGTTATGCTGGATGTGGAGCTTGTTATATTCCTTGTTACACTGGTTGTGGAGCAATACTGACCAGATTTCCAATTCACAATTGTAAACAAGGCTGCATTCCAGCCCCAGTCTGCTTGGGATTTTGGTGGGTCATTTTTATTCCCCTGTTCCCCACTTGGTACAATTGCTCTGTCTTTGTAAATCTTTGTAGTCGAAGTATAGGTACTGGGAAGTTTTCACTTCATCTGATAAAAACCTATAAAGAAAAATTTACAATTTCTTTCACAAAAGTGCTAAACTATTTATAGACATGTTGTGTTTATTTTCCATATTAGGTGCTTGCTGTCCTTTTGGAGTGAAATTATATAGATTGAGCAATAATGGTATCCGAATATACTGGAGGACTTCTGCAGGCCTGATAAACTATACTACACATCTATATGGATCAAAAGGCAATTTCACCTGTACCCCTAAGTCTGGTTTGAGATTTTGTGATGTCACTGAGATACCTTGTGGGGATATCTATACTGTGATGGTATCTCCGATTACTGATAAGGGAACAAAGCCTCCATTCTGTCCGAAAAAGATATACTCAGGTAAAACATAGCTTATTGTTCTTTGAACTCTGTATACTTTGTTAAATGTATATCAATATAATTTACAGAATATTTATATAGGACAGGGTTGCGTCAGAAAAAGGAGAAGGCAAATAGATATCATGTAGCAAAAGTTTTGTGTTCTAATACTGGGTCCTCAGAGAGGCCATCCCACAACCAGTTTGTGATCAGGCTTGCTAAGGAGCATTCTGGGAAGTCAAGGGCATGGTTTTTTCCTTGCCCTGTTTTCAAGATCATTGGCATTCTTTTTCTTAAGGTTTTTTAAAAACACACGCTTTTTTATTATTAAAATATTGTTTTATTTTAAAAAGCAGCCCTTTTGTAACCTATCCCTATATTAGCAAATTGAGGCTATGTGAACACTCATGGGGTGAAATTTAAGGCCATTCTCAAGCACATACCTAAAAGCCAGTTAAACCCTAACCACCTGCTCCTAGTGGTATTCAACCCCTAACCTGGAAGTTCTGCTAACTTCTCCATGTGAGGTGGAACACACTGCTGCTTGCTTCTTAGCCTACCCTTTTCTTTCGCCTTTGGGACTTTCCTCACCCTGCAAACTTAAAACACAGGAAATCCTTCTGGGGTGAGAGCATATGGACTGGGCAGTAATGGTATCCAACAATCCCACAATTTCCTTTTCTTGTCTTCCCATTCTTCTGCATCCTCCCCTTTACAATCCATTGCCCTTAAACGGAGACGATCATTACACAAACCAGCTAGCAGAAGATATGTTGGTGCTGCACTGAAAAAATAAGCAGCACAACTTATTGGACAGCTTTGGTATAGACTACGGGGGGTGGGGAGGGAGAACAGTTTGTGATTTGGGCTTATTGAAGATGATCTCAAGATAGAGTCTGTCTGCACTAATACAAAGGCTCAAAATGGACATTCTTCAAGCAAAAAGTAGTTTTAAAATGAAAGGTGGGAGCATTGAACAAAAAGAATTCCTCTTGAAAAAAAATTGAAATTCAAACCATTTATAATGGAAAAAAAATCCAATGAGATAATGTGCTATTGTGCACTGTTTTGGTTGTATTTCTATCGTAACATTAGATGCTGAACATTCACATGATTATTATTGTGTGTTTCATTCCAGTGACATGCTCTGGAAGTTCTGTTGGAATGGGTAAGACAATACTACCACAATTTAACCTCTAAAGAAAATGATGGTAATAGGAAATTTGTTTCTCTTAAAATTAAAAGTACTTCACCTTTAAAATAACTTGAGACATTATTTTCAGATAAAGACGTTCTCTCAGTTCTACCATAGAAAAAATATTTACACCCAATAAAATAATAATGTCTTGCAAGATGTTTGCTTGGAGCTTGGATATTTTGCCAAAGCTGAATATGGGATAATTTGAGGTAGTGTACAAAGATAGATTTAATCATATTTGTATTCCCATCATTCAGGGATTGCTCTATGTCAAATCAGTCTCCCGGTGTAAAAGGTAGCATAAAGTCTAATCCCTGCCCTTTGAGCTAGAGGCTGTTATGGCAGCCAGGGGTTAAGAGTCAGGGAAGGCCTACTTATATATTCCTTTTTTCTTGCCACAAACTTCACCGCATCTGCAGGGAAGGGGGTAGCCAAAGAAATCAGCCAGCTCCACAATACCAGAAGATACTTCTACATCATAGGTATAAAAAATGTAGCCAATGGGGCTGGGAATTTAGGAGTGGGGCGAGCAAGGGCAAGACCTGCTCACTGAATTCCTAGCAATGGAGTCTGATAGGCATGCATATTGGCAGCAGAGGGACAAGTGATGACTGTATTACCCCCCACACCGCTGCTGTCAGTTCTGAATCTGGCTTACAGGGGTGATCAAGTTTGACACCTATGTTCTATATGACACTGGCTTCTGATGGCAAGTTACTTAAGCACAGGGGATGTTTAATGGTAGCCACGCAATAAATTGAAGATATACAATAACTGAACAAGCATGCAATGAATTCGCAATGTATGCCTATGATCAAATCATGTGCCCTCTGCCCACTGGGACAAATTAAGTGTGATAATAGTTAACCATTGAAACAACTTACATAAGGACATGGTGTTTTCTGTCACTTGACATGTTTAAATTAAGATTGAATGTCTTTCTGAAATATAGACTTGCGTTCCATAAGAAATTATGTAGTTGATGCAGGAATGATGTGGCAGAGTCCTATTCTCTCTATTATACAAGAGATCAGACTAAATGATCCAAAAATTGGAAACAAAATCTGTAATTCCAATCATTTAGTTTACATTTCTAAAACTCTGAGCAGTTTCAAACAACTGGCAAATTAAAAAAAAAAGTATAAATCCCAAAATGTTTCTTATCCCTTCAGATACACAATTTGCCATCACCCCCCAAATTATACCATCTTACAGCCCAGCAAAATTCAGCTCTAGACATTGACCGCTTTTCCTGATTTAAAAGTGCTACAAACTATGAAGTCAGCTAATTGTCCTGCTGGGGTGGAAGCAAGAGTTGTATACCATTAGGGAGGCTTTTCTTTCTAGTTAGGATCAGGACCTGTTTTCTAGCTCTGAAAGGGCCAGAGATATTATATTTTCAGGTTTTAGCATTTTTGTGGGGAAAAAAGTGTTTGTTGTTAATGCAGATGACTTCATTTAAGCTTCAGGGGTGTGTGTACATTTTATCTGTGTTGGTCTAAGGGCATAGGCAGACAAGGTTCTTTGGGTCAATCTGATATCTGTTTTTAGACCAACTCAAATAGTTGGAAAAATTCTTTTTTGCAGGCTTTTGGGTACAAATACCTTTCATCAGGCTGAGGAAACACCTGCAGTTGGTCTGTGCTTTTCCTAGATGGAATGAATAGTAAGGAAGCCAGAGGCAGGTATGCATGCAAGAAAGCCAGTCAATGAAGATGTAAATTGAGAAGTCTGTGGGTGAGAGACAGGCTGGGGCTAGAAGGGGAAATGAACATAGCTGGTAAATAGTAGAGAGGTACCTGGGGAGTCAGATGTTAGGCAGGTAATAATGTGCCATAAATCCAATGTCTATATTTAGTCCATGATTTTTTGTATCCAGTAGGTTGATGAAGTGAAGTTCATAGGCTTATCTGTGAAAGGTGTTTTGTAAATTCCCTTTGAGGATTAGAACTGAGAGATTGAAGAGAGAGTGGTTTTCTTGTGAGAAATGTGCCCCCATAGGTAATTGGGTATTCTTGTCTTTGCTAGATTTTCAGCGTGTGTTCATTCTGGTGCACAGCTGTTTAGTCTCTCCTACATATTTTCCATCAGGGCATTTGGTGCATTGGATAAGACGTATTGCATTTCTGGAGGTGCAGTTGTAAGATCCAGGAATGCTGATGGTTCTGTTGTGGGTGTGGTGGAGATATGTTAACACGATAACATATTATCATGATATGTTAGTGATAATACATCTCCACCACCCCCTCCACACCCCCAATCACTGCATCCTACAACAGAACCATCAGCATTCCTGGATCTCACAGCTTCACTGACTGGCTTTCTTGCATGCATACCTGCCTCTGGCTTCTTTACTATTCATTCCATCCAGGAAAAGCACAGACTAACTGCAGATGCTTCCTCAGCCTGATGAAGGGTATTTGTACCTAAAAGCTTGCAAAGAAGAATTTTTCCAACTATATGAGTTGGTCCAATAAAAGATATCAGATTTACCCAAAGAACCTTGTTCACTTAAGCTTTGCACAGTTGAACTCTTGGCAGATGGTTTTTACCAGTACAAGACTCTAAAAATTATTCTACTTAAAGTTTTTTGAAACTCAGAAAAAAATCCCTAAAGTATTTTTTTTCTAACATAGGTGGCACATATAGAACATATAACAGAGTGGTGCAGAGGAAACATTTAATTGGTGTACAGCTGAGGATTGTCTCTAACTCATGTATAGCTTCACCACCTATCACATGATGTCCTTTCAAACTCATTCAGATAAATTCTTTATAACATACCACAGTTTCATATATTCTTAGGCCAAAAACAAGATGCAAGTACAATTAAGGAGTGCGCAGGCCTTGTACACTGGTCTTCTGCACATGATATTTCTCCCTGAATATCTATTTGTATTTATTTATTCTTAAATGAATGAAATTCACATCTCTGTATTTTACACAAATCTTACCTGTATTTTGGTCAGCAACTGTAGTGCTGAAAGCTGTGATCTCACTTGTTCTTAAAAGCAAATCAGTCAGGCCTTGCCTGTATTGGGTTAAAACCTCCAAGAAAAAACACAGTGCGATACAAAAAGAGTGATAATGTTTAATAAAGCAACATTTTCCCCTTTGAATCTGATACTGTCCCAGCACAGTGCTGGGAGGTGAAATCCTAACTACTCATGGTAATGAAGGATTGTAAGGTACTTTTTGATACTGTATGCTCATATTCCATTATTTATTGAGTCACAGTATGCCAGTGATAAGTAGCACTTTGTTACAAATGGGAATACAGTATAGCCTACATTTCTCCTGTAGTTTCAATTAAATAACCTCTCTCTTAAATTTTATGACCTAAACTGCTGTATAAACTAGTATTCAGACAAACATTTCCTTAGCAAACTGGTTGTTTATGTTTTGCTCCCAGCTGAATTTATCTAAACCTCTGCTTTGTTGCAGTGATTTATAGAGGAAAGAGAAGTACAGAATAGCATCATTTTAGATGGAGATAAACAGGTAAGGATTTTAAAATAAGAATAAAATAAGAATTGAAGGCTATTATAGAAGTGTTCATGGAATAACAGCAAATTGGTGGGGTATTGAGAAACAACCAGCATGGCTTTGTCAAGGGGAGGTCATGCCTAACAAACCTGGTGTCCTTTTATGATCAAGTAACTAACCAGCTGAACATGGGTCAGGAGGTGGACGTCATCTATCTAGACTTCAGCAAGACCTTTGATACTGTTCCCTATTAAATCCTCTCAATTAAGTCAGACAGTACTGACCTAGACCAGGCTAATGAGATGGGCTGGCAACTGGCTCAGCAGCTGATCCCAGGGCATGGTAATTGATAGGGTGACCTCATCCTGGAGGGCCATCTATAGTGGTGTCCCCCAGGGATCAGTACTTGGGCCTGTACTCTTTAACAACTTTATCAATGACCTGGATGAGGGAGTGAAAAAGTGCAGTGATTAAGTTTGCAGGTGATACCAAGCTGTGGGGACAAGTGGGAACATCCGAGGACAGGACAAAGATATCAAGGACAACCTTGACAGGCTGGTCCTATGGGCTGAATGTAATCAGATAAGGCTCAACAGGGACAAGTGCTGGGTCCTTCATCTGAGTAGGAAGAACCTTAATCATATCTATATGATGGGGGGGGCGGTCCACTGGCTGGCACTGCATCGAAAAGGGACATGGAGGTGACAGTTGACCATAGGATGAATATGAGCCACCAGTGTGATGAAGCTGCCAAAAGAGCAAACAGAACTTTGGCATGCATCAGCAGATGTGTCACCAATAGACCCAAAGAGGTGTTTCTCCCCCTCTATTCGGCGTGCATGAGGCCACAGCTGGAGTACCGTGTCTAGTTCTGGGCACTTCACTTCACCCTTTCGAGCTTGTCTACATCCTTCTTGAAGAGAAGGGCCACATATGTGATCAAGGGCCTGGGAGATAGGCCTTATGAGGAGAGACTTTGGGATCTGGGTTTGTTCAGTCTGAGTAAAAGAAGGCTGAAGGGTAACTTGATAGCCACCTACAAATATGTCAAGGGAGAACACCAGGATCTGGGAAAGCAGCTTTTCAGAAAAGCACCCCGTGGGAGGATGAGGACCAATGGGCACAAGCCAGTCAAGGAAAAGTTTAGGCTAGACATGAGGAAAAACTTCTTTTCCATATGGGTAACTAGAATCTGGAACATACTTCCAGCAGAGGTGGTACAGTCACCATCCATGGTGTTCAAGAAGAGGCTGATGTCATATATCTTGACTTCAAAAAAGCTTTTGATCTGGTATCCCATGATCACCTCTTGGCCAAACTGGCCAGTTGTGGCCTTGGCTCCACCACTATCCGCTGGCTGGGAAATTGGCTTCGTGGTCGGACCCAGAGGGTTGTGATTGATGGCAGTCACTCATCGTGGTGCCCTGTAACCAGTGGGGTCCCTCAAGGCTCTGTCCTGGGACCCATCCTGTTCAACATCTTCATTAACGATGTGGACATTGGAGTCAGGAGTGGACTGGCCAAGTTCGCCGATGACACCAAACTTTGGGGCAAAGCATCCACACCAGAAGATAGGCGGGTGATCCAGGCTGACCTGGACAAGCTCAGCAAAGGGGAGACGAGAACCTCATGGTGTTTAACACTGAAAAATGCAAGGTTCTCCACCTTGGGAGGAAAAACCTGTAGCACCCTTATAGGCTCGGCAGTGCTACGTTGGTTAGCACTACAGAAGAAAAAGACTTGGGGGTCATCATTGACCACAAGATGAACATGAGCCTCCAATGCGATGCTGCGGCTAGTAAAGCGACCAAAATGCTGGCGTGCATCCATAGATGCTTCTCGAGCAAATCCCGGGACGTCATTCTCCCCTTGTACTCGGCCTTGGTGAGGCCGCAGCTGGAGTACTGCGTCCAGTTTTGGGCTCCACAATTCAAAAAGGATGTGGAGAAGCTTGAGAGAGTCCAGAGGAGAGCCACGCGCATGATCAGAGGTCAGGAAAACAGATCTTACGATGACAGGCTGAGAGCCATGGGACTCTTTAGCCTGGAACAGCGCAGGCTCAGGGGTGATCTGATGGCCACCTATAAGTTTATCAGGGATGACCACCAGGATCTGGGGGAACGTCTGTTCACCAGAGCGCCCCAAGGGATGACGAGGTCGAACGGTCACAAACTCCTGCAAGACCGTTTCAGGCTGGACATAAGGAAGAATTTCTTTACTGTCCGAGCCCCCAAGGTCTGGAACAGTCTGCCAGCGGAGGTGGTTCAAGCACCTACATTGAACACCTTCAAGAGTAAATTGGATGCTTATCTTGCTGGGATCCTATGACCCCAGCTGACTTCCTGCCCTTTGGGCAGGGGGCTGGACTCGATCTCCCGAGGTCCCTTCCAGCCCTAATGTCTATGAAATCTATGAAACCTCAAACTCATTTCAGCCCAATTACCTCCTGCCCATGGCAGGGAACTGAACTTGATGATCTTACAGGCCCCTTCCGGTCCTTGTTTCTATGAAACCATCAGTAAAACTGAAGATACAAATCTACAAGACCTGTGTGCTGCCATCCCTGCTTTATGGTTCAGAAACATGGACTATATATGCTAGGCATAGCAAGAGACTGAACAAACTTCTACCTGAGATGTCTGTGTAAGATCCTGAAAATAAAGTGGGAAGACAGACTACTAAGCCCAGAGGAACTGGAGCATGCAGGACTGACACAATTAGAAACCACTTATCAGGAAGAAAAGGTTCCGATAGATGAGCCACATCAGGAGAATGGGAGGAGGCCATATCCCCAAGAATATTTTATATAGTGAAATTTCAGACCACTTCAGAATGCTGGGTTGCCCTCTGTGGTGGTACCACAATACATGCAAAAGTTATATGAAGACATTCAACATCAACATAAAAAGCTGGGAGGAGCAGGCAGGATCCTGTCCAATCTAGAGGCAATGTCTGGCACCAGGTTCAACTCAACATGCAGTGACTATGATCAGAGGATGGAAGCAATACGAGAGAAGAAAGCAGCATGTGGTAAGCATAGACTCCCAACTTCAACAACATATGAATCTGTGAAACTTGTTACAAACTGTATTGTTCTCGAACTGGGCTTGTCAGGCACAAAAGGCTTCATCAAGCATCTGACTAGACCTTTGGATGTGTACATCATGATCCAGAAGATGGACGGTTGCCTACTTACCAGTGAATTTGTTAACAACAATATTTAGTTGTAAA
This sequence comes from Crocodylus siamensis, assembly GCF_052110815.1. Classification (NCBI taxonomy): domain Eukaryota; kingdom Metazoa; phylum Chordata; order Crocodylia; family Crocodylidae; genus Crocodylus; species Crocodylus siamensis. The sequence continues at coordinate 66,917,744 of NC_143399.1, forward strand.
GGGATCCTTTCCCAGCCTACCCCATTTCCAACCACTGCTCAGGAGAAGCCAGGCTGGGTACATATGGGCAGGGTGGCCCTTGCTCCTGTCCTGTTCCTTTGCTCCCACCGCAAGCAGTAGTGCCTACCTACCTGCCTGCTTGGCATGCCATGCCGCTCCGCTTCCCCACAAATACTGCACCCCGTGCCCCTGCTGCTCTGCCTCTGCCTGCAG